>NC_051328.1:39995850-40633418 GCF_015220235.1 Choloepus didactylus
TTCCAAGTAAACGCCCCTTTTGTGATCAAGGGGGAGCATTAAGGAATCATGGGGAAACAGGAATTCCCTGAAACACTAGTCTGAGAATTCTTGTTCACAACATTGATTTTTTCTTCATGATTGAAAAATGCAGCTCAGTACACAGGGTTTTAATAACCCACATAATATCCCAAACAACTTCTTATAAAATGCAAAGTATTCTTAACAAAAATCCTAACTGTGCAGGAAGATATTGACATTTGGCTTCTTCGTGTGGCCACACACTTTTCATTAGGTGTTCAGGTGAAAACTGATTAGAGCATCATCCAGTTATTAGTTTGGAAAATCTGCCACCTGTGACTATAAATATATAAAACTCTGCTTGCTGCAAGCAATTGGTTTGAGTAGGTTCAGTTTGCCCTATTGATCACAGATGAGCCAGTGGTACCCTTTCAGACCCCAAATAAAGTCTGTCAGCAGGTTCCAGCAAGATGAGAGGAGCCTCAGACAGAGAACTCCGGGCCTCCTTTCCGGGTTCGCGTTTGCAGTCGCCTAAATCGGAATCCTACAAAGGGATTCATCCAGAGGAGGGAAGGGGGCCCCCCAAAGACAGACTCCATCCCTTCCCACCGCAGCCTCCGCTCCCACGTTGGCTTCTCACTTTTCAGTCTCTCAATCTCCTGGAAGTAAAAAGAAAAGCAAGCAGTTGGCATCATCAGGAAACCCCAGACAGCCACAAGTCAGATCAGGTGGCTAAAACAGGGGAAAACCCACCCGCCAAACCTGAGAACCCCGTTTTGCTGTAGGACCATCTTCAAGTAAAGGGTGGGCTCTCCGTCCCAGCTCCAGCAGCGCCAACCCTGCCTGGCATACAGCCAGGGTTCAGCAGGTATCAACTACTCATTACCGCTCCTCTTTCTGAGGTTGCATTTGCTTAGTGGAATGTGCTAGCTGTTTCCTAACTAGAAAAGGTGTGCCCCAGAAAAGACAGCAGCAAAGATCGGAGTTGGGAAACTGGAAGTTCTGGTGGGCCACTGAGAGGAGAGGGCGGCGAAGTACCTAAGATACAGAAAGGGTCAAGGACAACAGGTGCCTTGTGCTGGCTGTCACTATGGCAGCCCAGGTCGCTGTCTGCACCACTGAAGTCCACAGTCAGGAACCCCCCTGACAGACACCGCTTGACAGAAAGACGGAACAAGAACAGTGAGACCAGCAAGACCAGAATGTAGTAGCCCACATAAAGACCTCCAGGCCTCACCCGGCCACCTGAGCCCCCTGTGAGGCATCTATTAATAAGGCTTCATACCAAATGGAGGGAAACTCATGGGGTCAGCCCTGTTTCCTAAGTAATATCCGGTAATGTTCCTGAGAGTACTCCCGAGCGGTCTATCAGTGAATGTCATCCACCTGCACTGCCTCCAACACAACTCTTAGCCCAGTGGGCTTCTTTGAACATTGTATTCTTGCCAGACAGCACTGAGGACAAGACCATTCAATCAAGTGTATACAAAGGACCGTCTCCCAGCCGACAGCAAACTAGTTTGAACTGTAGTCTGCATTTTTCTACAGAAGATCAACAGTCTTCCCCAGATATGCAACCCACAAAGGTTACAAACAACTGCATTCAATAATCAATTTATGCTTAATTTTACAATTTTCCAAGTGATTTCTGCTTAAATTTAGAAGCTATGTTCACAGAGGAAAAAAAATCCTGCATTGTAACAAAACTACTCCATCACACCGCAAGAGAGAACGAATCCAGGCTGTTAAGTGGCCTTCGTGTTGTGACAGACAAGTGCACTCTGGTGAACGGGCTTCGGAGGGCTGCGGGACAGGCACCTGCACCCCAGGCTCCTCCTCCTGCATCACCTCCTGGGCACTGTGCCCACTACGTCCGGGAGGGAGAGGAGGGGTCACAGTCCGAGAGAGCAGATTCAGTGTCTGTGTCACTTCCTTAATACAGACTTCAAGGATGAAAGCTGCACAAGATGACTGCCAGACAGAGCCCTGCAGTGTCCCCAATTGGAGGTGCAGATTCTGAGCATCCAAAGAACTTTAAAAATGCTGATGTCTGGGCCCTGCTCTCAGCGAGTCAGATTCAGTCAGCCCAGGGTGGGACCCAACCCCAGTCTTTTAAAAACGATTCCCCAAGTGACTCAAATGTGCTGCAAAATCGAGGTGCACTGCTCTATAGGGCAACGGCCCACACACTGCTTCAGGGTTGTTATGGGGACCCTGGAACCAGACAGGAAGGCATGCTGGAGGCCACCTAGCCAGGCAGGTCACCTACGAACTGTGTGCCCTTGCACGGGTGACCGCCCTCTCTGTGCCTGTTTCCTCACCTGTGAGATGGGAGAGACAACAGCACTGCCTGCAAAGGGCACTGGCGCCTGTGAAGTGTAGCTGTGTGAGTAACCTCTGGTTCCTGCTGATCTGATCCCCGGCCATCTCCTCTCTGAGCAAATCCCTAACAAGTCAGAGCCTGCATGAAGGGGACTCGCAGCCACATGGAAAACCACACGCCGGGTGTTGGAAAATTCTTTCTTTTGAATGTCAGAGCTGAGTCCCTTCATACTGAATTACAGAAGTGATTTTTGACCAACAAATACTGTCTGAACAGATAAAACTAAGGGCAGTGCTTCAATCAAGGGAGTGTTTCTGAAACAGCTACCATGTGCCTCAACTGCTCTCCCACCCTAGGGGTGGCCTGATCCACATGAGCACGGAAGAGTCCAGTGGCTCCAGGGCCTTTCCGCCCCCCTGCTACCAGAGGCTCTGCTGCTGAACCCCGCCTTCATGCTCACGCCAAGGGTGGGAGAGATGTGTTCCAGGGCACATCCCCCAGCACTCCACAAGCAGAGCACATCGCCAAGAACAGGGAAGCAGAAGCAACCAGCACCACAGAGTGGGGCCTGCTGTGACATTATGATAAAGACTTGAGACACGCATCTTGTTCCAAACTTGGGATGGAAGAGGTGGTGTTTCTCAATCCACCCCATAATCCAAACCAACAGCAGGGGAGAAAGTGGAGGGATAACTAGAAGAGGAATGGTAAGTTTAGGTATCAAGGTTAACATGCCAAGTAGGCAGATACAAATTCAGAATAAGAAATCGATACATCTACATTCCAAGTAACTGTCTGCCTCATTCTTGGCACCTGCAGACTGACCGTCTTGCTTTGCACTCAGCGTGGGTCGGAGTCCCGGGAGAGTGTGGGGCTCACTGAGAATGGTACAGAAAACGTGGGTTTCCCCCGACCCTGGCCCCGCACGGCCTTGTGAGCACAGCCAGGCTGGGCCAACCGGCCAGGTCACTGGGAAAGGCAGCAGGGGATGGTGGGGGCAGAAAGCCCACCCCAGCCCACACAGCTACAGGTGGCGGGAGGTGCCCCCGAGCTGGGCACCAGCACTTTTACCCATTCATTCCTTCCTGCAAATATTTACCGAGTGACTTGCACAAAGGCAATCAATTCCCCAAACTCATCCATCTGCTATGGGGGCAGGGTCTCTTAGAAACTGGGAATTTGCCTGCTCTATTGACTTTCAAATCAAGGTACTTAAAATATGCACTGGGCAGAATGAGAGCAATCACAAATCCAAGGAGCCAGGCTGAGCGTTTCAAGGCTGCTCCACGGGGCTCCCCAGATGAGCACACTTGCACCTGTGTGGGCATCAGTGTTTCCCCTTCACTCAGGCTCTGACCAAACAGTGAGCAAACGTGGCAAAGAACTGAGCATACCGTTTCGTCGTTGCATATTGAGTGGATTTGGGTGCCAAACATAACTGCAGTGAAAGTGAAAAACAGAAGACCCTCAAGGCACAGGAAGATCAACAGGATTACAGTTATTGGTGGTGAAAAATCACTGCATTCTGTGGACAAGAGAAAGTGGGTTATGACAGGCCATCGGAGCATAATATCCCCAAAGAGAATGTCAGGGGGCTTAACCTGAGAGTGGGCTCATTCTGTAAGCAGGCACGTTCACTGTTCACTGAGGTGCAGAGGAACTCTTCCAAGCCTCCACCCCACCCTTGGTTGGATGGCAGTCTCAAAAGACGCCTTGAAATCTGAGATTTCTATTGACACTGTATCCATGCATTAAACTGCTTATTAAAATTCAGCTAAAACCAGGAAAGGACTAGAGTCGCGTGTCTGCACTCTTGAGTGATCCCACATACATGGCGAACCGAACTCCTCTGTCTCCAAACCTGTGGCTGGACCAGTTAATGGAGGTTTTGACTACACTTGCTTTGGTTCCCGCATAGTGAGTAAAGCAAAGGATTACTTTGAACAGTGGTGGGCTAACTAACCAGAAAACAAAGATGAGGTTTGGTGGGAATAATACTAATTTGCTTAAAATCTACAAGACGCAAATAAAACTACTTAGTTTCAGAAGTTAATGTAATTAGCTAAGGAAAAATAATTATCTGTCTTCACTATACTACCAAAATGACAAAGTTAAAAGTTAACCATATTCTCTTCTAAAAAAAATTCAATTAATTCATAAAGTAACCATAAAGATTTCCCTCAAAAGTAGAAATGACTTCCTCCTTTAAAGCTCTTTTTTTGCTTTTTACCCAATAGCATGCACTTCTGGAAATGAAAGAAAAAATATCCACTCACCAGTCCACTGCCCTCGGACACAGGAAATAAACTGAAATCCGCAGAGAATTAGAGCATGGACTGAAGACAGAGCTATGTACATCTAAAATGAAAAATGAGGGGAAAATCAGTTAGAAACTTGTAAGCAATTATTACTGTAAGAAATGAATAAGTTTCGTTTTCACATAGAGACAGCATGAAATAAAGGAAATGGAGGCAAAACCAGTTTAAACAAGCCCCAGACAAAGAGAAGAGAGAATCTGCCTGATGTAAAGAGATATGAGGTAGTATCAGAGGCGGGAACTCACAGCAAAAAAAATAAATAAATAAAAATTTGGGGGGGATAGGCTGATCAGTTCAAAATCTCAATAATGAGCTAGTTGGCTCTCTGGGATTGGCTGTACAAACTAAAATCTCAAAAGATGATTAGTTAGTGTTCTCGGATAGGCTGTAACCTCTGTAGTACCCAGTCAATGGGGAAACAGGGGAGGGACTTGCAAATTAGGAGTAGGAGATTTAAAGACCGCCATTCTCTTCCTCTGGCACACCAGCCTTCCGCATGTTTGGCTGGATGCCCCATCTTGCAAGATCGTAAATAAATTCTTTTCTCCTCCAGAACAGAGAGAGCGTTTATTCCCTTACAGGTACCGCTTTATTTCCGACATTACTAGGACCAAGGACTGCTCAATGTCACATTCACTCCTTCTCCATTTTGTTTATCAGTAAAAATTAATGAGGGAAGGAATAAACTGCAATAGTTACCACCTGCCTATCCAAGATCATATTGGACACAATAAAATAATTTAATAAAAAGCAGAGTAGTGAACTAGATTATAGAACACTTTAGGAAGGTCCGAGTAACAAAGATGACTTAAAGCATTTGACCGAGAATTATACCACAGTCAGTATCTAAAGTAATATAAGCCACACATATTTATCTGCTAGGTTCCTTTGCACCAAGGACAGAACAGTCTTCTCATTTGTATCCTGGTGAAAAAACTGGAGAAGAAACTGATCTGATGTTAGAATAAACTGACCTGTTCTAGGCAAGTGTCTAGTCAAGGAGTTTCAAAATCACTATAAATCTTTACAAAGATACTTTTACTCACAGTAAAGAGCACAAAAAACCTCTGATTCTTTTCTCCCACACAATTGTTCACCCACGGGCAGTGGTGATCCATCTTCCGAATACATCTTTTGCAAATACTGAAAGGGAGAGGTTTGCTGTTTAGTATTCCATCCTCCAAGGAAAACAGAGTAACAACCAAATACAATCAAAGGCAGGGAAAATGAGAATAAATGAGAAATGTCGATAATACGTATTTATCATACTACCTTTAAGGTTCTCATTTTGAATCTAAAAGTCTTCTGTTTCCTAAGGTAAATATTTAGTGGAATGACAGGTTCAGAGCCAACAAGTTCCACTGAGCCAGGGCACCTGACCCGGGTGAAGGGGAGGGTTCTTGGCCTCTCTCCTGGGCTCCCAGAGAATATGCCCCTAAACCAGCCTGAGGAGACCATGCCAGGGAACGTGAAGGGGCCCCAGCACTTCCTCGGGCCCCAGCCACAGCTGAGAAGAAGCCCGGAGTCTGCACTGCTAGAAAACCCCTGGCAAGACCCCATGGCACTTGGCTGGACTGGCCCACAGGCTTGCCTCCACGGAGGAAGGAAAACGACACCTACGGGTCACATGCACAGCCTGAGTTCCTGCTTCGCTCTGTGTCCTGCCACGCCGCCCCACTCCCTGTGTGTGTGCCCTCCCGCCTCTGCACAGTGGGCACCTGCAGTGGTGAGCACGCTCGGGCTTGATGCAGCAGCACTTTGGGCACTTGTAGATCACTTCGCCGGGTTTCAGCTGCAGACTCTCCATGTACTCCTTTGTAGCATTCCCTTTGGGCACTGCCCCCTACAGTTGAACAAGAATGTAGTTTACTTGGGGAGAAGGAAAAGTTAACAAAAAAATTCAGTAAACAGGAGCTCATCTTAAGAGATTTTATATGTAAAAATAAAATAACTTATAATTTGCATGACTATAGTTGCCACTTAAAGCATAATAAACATGAAAAGTTAACTCATGTGGGACTAGAAGGTTTATTTTCCATAAAAAAAGAACAACATAGGCATTAAAATAAACCACACTGTCCTTCATCAACTGATAAATCACCTGAACTTGTGCTAGCTTACCAGCAGCCACGTTTGCCTGCTGGGCTGCTCCCACTCCAGGGCAGCTGATTGTTTCTGGCAACACCATTTATCCCCCCACCACCCCGCTGTGTTGGGAAGTGCTGACCTGATACGTGCTGCTCACCGGGTTTTCCTATCAACTGCAGTTGGGGAGCAGTGAACAAAACAATCTCTTGAAAAAGATTTTATCTCAAGTTTCTCAAGTTATGTAACACATTTACCTCTTTGCCAACGTAATCAAGAACACACAAACTTGGGAAATGTGACCAGTGCCACCTGCCCTGACCCAGTGCCTGACAACAAGGAGAACAGAAGCTTGTACACTCCAGTACTCTAGGAGCCAGGAGCTGGAGAAAGACGCGTGCCGGGAGTATGAGAGGAAGATGCGTGAGGAAAGACGTGACATGACGCAAGGGGCAGTGTGTAGATGGCAAGGAGTCATTCCACACAGGACAGCATGGCTGGCAGACTGGAGTGGGGGCTGCGCGGCAGGAGCAGAGGGCAGCTGAGACCCGGGCTGGCTGGACCAGGGACGGCTGGGTGACCTGGCAGTGGAGATGAAAAGCAGGCTGGTGGGCTCTTCGTCAGGGAGCTGAGGAAGGATGGACGGAAATAAGCAGACCCAACTGGAATGAATCGGGGGTTCCAGATTCAAGAAAGGGCACAAGGCCTTCTGTGCTTTTTCATCCCCTCAGAGCCTGACCTTCAGGCCGAAATGCACACTCACAGAGAATGAGAACCACTGAGTCACTGTGAACAGCAAGCCAAGGGAAATGAAAGCATGATGGGGACTGGGCAAATGGAAGGATGAGAGCCACAGTGCAGGGAGATGGTGGAGGTGGAGGTTTGGGGGACGATGTACAACTGTGCCGCCCAGCAGAGGCACCGCGGGAGCACCTGCCCAGGCTGGATCCCGAGCCTCAGAGCTGAACCTCTGTAGGCTCAGGGCCCATTCCATTTGTAAAATGCTCAGCAGGCAAGTCTGCCGCAGGGCAGGAGACTGAGAACCGTGGGATTCAAAGCCCCCCAAAGAATAAGTGCTGGAGCCTCGTGCACCAGCAGGAAGCAAGGCCTCTGGAGATGCAATGCGGAGGTGGGGCAGAGCCGGGCTGCAAGGCAGGACGCACAGTCTCCAAGTCTCAGTCCCCCCGAACAAGCACCGGTCAAGGCCGTCGTCACTCCAATGCTGGGAAGACCCTAGCACCCCTAACACCCAAACACCGTCCTTCAAGAAGTTCATAAAGTTTGGATGTTCAAATCTTCTTCTCTTTGAAATTTTAAATCAGAAGAGTAAATAAAGCACTGTTTACTTAACTTACAAATCACCATCTGGAGTCTTTAATCAACTTCCGTCCACCTACCCAGCAGTCTGCATGCCTATGCCTGTACAGGATGCCCTAGCGCTGCACACCCCTCTAGGTCAAAGCCACAGATTTCCATCACCAAAGGAAATAGGCCAGATTTTAAAACTCCAGTTACCTTGATTTTTTTGAGACATGGATGTACTTCTCTGTACAAATAAATAATGGAATTATACTATACTTCCAGAAAGCCGGACGCTCCAACACTACCCATTTCTTCAGTGGCTCATTCATGATCTGTTCCCTGAGGGAAGAGAATAACCCCACTGGGGTGGCCAGCAATCATCAGGTGACACTTGGCGACTTGAGATCCGTGTGTCGTGTCCCAGGCATTTCCCAATTCTAAGCCTTCTTGCTTCTGGGTTGCCTGGGCAGGTGCTCAGCTCCTCCAAGGCACAGTCTCATCGGGATCTCCTCGAGGCCCCTGTCATCCTTCCCGAGGAGTCTCCTTGAGCTTCTGGAGGTGGCGGCTTCGCAGGACCCAAGTCGCCAGCAGTCAGGCGGAAGCCCACCCCCAGCCACCCCCCAGCACCGTCCCGCCTCCACTGGCTCTGCCAGGCTCAAGGGAGAGTCCTGCCAGGAACCCTCTGATGAGACAGCGGCAGGGCAAGCACCCCATCTCCTCTGCACCAGTGAGTGCCCACTCTTCACGTCAAGGAAGCCTTCCAAATAACCAGGGCCTATTCCTTAAGCCCAAGTGCCTATTTTAACCATTTCCAGGGGGGTGTTTTCTCCTAAACCGCTTCTCAAATGTTTCACACCCCATCTTCCTGGTGAACTGGGACTAGTCAGAGCATCGTAAGTACCAGGTCAGGGCAGTGCCTTCAGGCTCCCCATTCTTACCCCTCGCAGCCAGACGTCCCCCTGGACGGAGCCCTCCTGAGTGCTTCAGAGGGGCTGCTGCCTCTTCTAGCAAACCCTCCTCCAGCCTGCCCACATTCCACCTCTTCTCTGCCACGATGAGGAAACCAGACAGGGGAGTTTAGGAAACGTGTTCCCAGCCACGGCACACTTCCAAGGGGTGATGCTTCAAAAAAGCACATTTTCCTCATTCTCCCCCCACCCTGCCGCCCCGTGCCTTTCCATCTTGACTCTCAAATCCCTGCTGTGCATTCAGGTCCCGGGGAGCCACCCAAGGGGCAGTTAGGGATCGGCGCTCTGCCTCCCGCTCTCTCTAGAGGGTTGGGGGCTGAGGGGGTGAGGAACGCGCTGCAAAACCGTATAGGGATATAAACAATGAAGTCCAAACTGGGGGGAAAGCTACAGGACACAAGACCGTGTTTCTTTCATTAAAAAAGTTTCAAGGAAAACAGCTATAGAGCTAGAGGAGGACCACATAGGCTAAAAGAGCCATAAGACATGTAAACCGATCACAACATATGAAGGGTACTTGAGTCCTGATTCAAACACCAAGTGTAAAAGAATGAAGACAACTGTAGAAATCTGAACTCTTTTCTGAACAGATAGATATTAAGGAATTATTGAATTGTTTTACATGAGATATTGGTATTGTGGTTAGGTTTTTAGAAAAAGAAGAGTTCTTTTAAAAGCTACACACAGACATATTTACAAATGAAATGATCTAATGACTGAGATTTACTTCAAAACAATCCAGGGTGGGGGGAGGAGAGGAAGTGGCTGAGGGTATCAGTGACACAAGACCGGCCACGGGTTGATAAGTAGGGTTCATTATACTATTTTCTCTACTTTTGCATAAGTCTGAAATTTTCTACAAACAGTTAACAGGCAGGTTACTAAACCTCTCTCATTCTCCTATACATATCACCTAACCTCTTAAGAGCCATTGTAAAGATACATAAATAATGTTTTTGGCACAGTTCCTGGAAAAGGAGCCACCAGTTCTACAAAGGGTACACTTTCGAAGCACTCAGCAAATGTCACAAAACAAGGTTGGCAACAGAAGGTAGCCGGGTCTGGGTGAAGGGCCCAGGGTAGTGGTGGCTTTTTCTCAAACACACAATGTTCCTTCACAATTGTAAGTCCCCAGTTGTGTTTCTAAACAGTAAGGCTGCTAAAAGCCTCATCTCTTAACTGTGGGGCTCCTGATCTGTCAAATGTCACAGACCCCACTTTCCCTTCTGTTCCTCACTCAAAGGATTAATGACTTTCTCAAGTAACAACACAAAACCAGAACCAATTCCAGTGTGGGATGATCGGTCCCATTGCTTTAGAAAAACCAAAAAGCTGAAGAACCTAGAGGGAAAACTACAGATTAAGTCCTTCTGGGGGTATCTGCTGCAACCCCTTAACTACTCCATCCGGAAGGGACCTATGATTCCAGTTCAGCCCAGGCTGGAACCTGGAATGAAAAAGATGTGGCTCAGGAGAGGGAAGAGAGTGAACTCCCTGCTGAGTGGATAAAGAGTGGACATCTGACCCAAGCTGGGCCAAGCACTCTCTCCTGCAGGTACATGGATGGGGAACTTCCAGATACTAATTCAGTCTGGTCTGTGGGGCACCCCTCCTTCACGGCAGCAGCAGGACCTGGGATGCTGAGAAAGGCAGAATAAATGCCCCCAGACAGAGAAAGCCCGAGGAGGGTCAGCAGTCTCTCTTCTCTGTCCCCACACCTGAGCCCAGGGCTTGCCAGGGATCCAGATGCATTCTGGCCCTTGGGGTGTTTGAGAACCCCCTCCCCACGTTCTTTGACTCCCAGTGGGTTCTGCAACTGGACACCAGGGTCCTAACATGTGCCTTGGCTGAAGCAGTGATATCCACACGGACAAAGGGTCTGAGCAGACACTTCTCCAAAGAAGATACACAAATGGTCACTGAGCACATGAAAAGATGCTCAACATCAGAAGCCAGAAAAATACAAATCAAAGCCACCACGGGAGACCACTTCCCGCCCACTCGGATGGCTGTAACAAAGACAGACAAGCACAGTGCTGGCGAGGGTGTGGAGGAATCGGAGCCTGCACACACTGCAGGTGCAGGTGTAAAATGGGGCAGCTAATCTGGAAAGCAGTCTGGCAGGTCCTCAAAAGGTTAACCATCGAGTTGCCATATGACCCAGCAATTCCACTTCCAGATATACGCCCCCCAAGTCTGAAAACGTATGTCCACACACTTGTACATGCATGCTCACAGCAGCATTATTCATAAGAGCCCAAAGGCAGAAACAACCCAAATGGCCACCAGCAGATGAATGGACAAACAAAATGTGGCACATCCAGCCAATGGAACATCAGTCAGACATAAAAAGGAATGAAATACCAATCCGGGCTACAGCATGGGTGAACTGAAAACAGCATGCTATGTGAAAAAAGCCAGCCACAAAAGGCTGTATGTTCCATGATTCCATTTATATAAAATGTCCAAATTAGGCAAATGTATAGAGAGAGAAAGTAGATTAGTGGTTGCCTAGGCCTGGGTGGGGGGTGTATGGAGTTTGGAGGATGATGGCTAAGGGGTGCAGGGTAACTTTCTGGGGTGATGAAAACATTCTAAAATTGATGGTGGTGATAGTTGCATAACCCTGAGAATATACTAAAAACCACTAAACTGTACAATTTAGAGGGATGAATTTCATAATTCATATCTCAATTAACAAACAAACAAACAAACAAACAACCTGATGTCCAAGATCACAAACTCCCCCTTCTACCTTGGTTTCCCCACACTTCTGCTCAACACTCGGTGTAGTGATGTAAGTAACTACCCTCCAGGGGACGGGGGCGCTGTCTGCTCACACTGTGGACCCCCTCTGCCGCCCCTAGCAATTCGGGTTTCCTGAGAGTTCTGAAGCTTTTTCCCAGAAAAGGAGGAATCGGGGAGGGGCCAGGAGTTGGACCACTGATCGCCTGAAGTTCAAGTGCAGAGGAGTCAGGGACGAGTGCACCTGTTAGCAGAACAAATAAACCTTGCCAAGAGAAGTCTCAGCTTAGTTAACCCTTCTCCCCGCACATTCCCGCCACGCACACACACATAAGAGGAAGCTTCTGGATGGAGTAGTCCCTTTACTACAAATGCCTACAAAGGCTGGATCCATCCCTGCTTGCAGCATCAGGCAGTTGGTGAACAGTGAGAGGGCTTTTCCTACAGTGAATTTCTACAATAAATTTCCCCTTAGAGATCGTTTACTGGTCCCATCCCTGTAATGTCAGTACCTGACTGTATGGTGATCAGGAACAGGGTTTGGATCCCAGAGGGCAGCTTTTGCTGCGTAAAAGGAAATAAGAAGTGGCCCTTTAAAAGGCTGAGTCTTAGAAGGCACAAACCCAGCACAGCCAAAGACTCCACCATCAGATAAGGGAGACTGGCTGCCCCTGGCCAGTCTGCAATCCCACCCTATTTCCCAGGACAGAGGGTTCTGAGACCTCTGCTAGGTAAATAAGGAGACAAAGTCAACAATGTATGGTGAAACCCCATATAATGAGTTCAGACGCAGCACAATTTATCTAACTCGAAATCAGCTTGTAAACTACACTCTGTGGGACTGATCACTATCAGTTTCTTCTCAAAACAGTGGTGACAGTCCCAATCTTATTAAAAAAAAATGTACAAGACATTAGTTTCTTGGTACCTTCTTTAGAGAAAGCTTACAAATAGACATGAGTGCAGTCGATTTTAAACTTAGAAAGCAAAGAGTCGTCTGTACCAGTGGTTTAAAAGCACAGTCTTGACGTGGTAGAAGAACCTTTTTCAGTCAAAACCCCACCTAGCCGCGTGCACTGGCAGAATGGCTCTGGCTGACACTGGGCCCCTCTCGCAACTGGCTGCAGGCTATCCTCCCTGCAGGCACCTGGACCACCTTCAAAGTTTGGGGGTGAGCTGGAGACCCCTCACTGCTGGACGCAGCGGGCCTGACTGTGATGAACTCGAGCCATTCACCGTGATGTCCTTTCCTGGAGGGTGTCTCAAAATCTCACAGCAGCCAGCTTTAAACCCAATGAGGAAGCTCTGAGTCTGGCAGCCTTCAAGACGTCAGAAACCAAGGGTATGTTAGGTCTGGCCTATCTTTTTCTTAGCCTAACAGGAAACCACTCTTAGAGAGATGAACCCAACACACCTTTCTCATTTCCAGGTGCCTATGCCAACTCTAAGTGGGCACTGTAAGTGAATTCTGTTTTGCAATCTCTTCCTCTAAAGCACCAACTCACTCCTCATGAAACCTCTACTTTTCACAGCTAGCAGAAGGAGACACTTCAGACTTTAGCTGAGACATAATAATGAGAGAATTACAGTGCTAGAAAGAACTTAGAGATGATATTTAGCCTTGGCTCAAAGAAGTTAAATTAGTTGCTTATGTTCAAAGACAACTTAAAAGATTAGAAAAATGGAAAAATCTAAAACGCAGGTCTACAGCTTTTAGTCCATCCTTAGAGAAACAAGATATTTACATCAGAAGGGATCTGAGAGTCTCCAGCACAATCTCTTCATTTGAACAGACAAGGGGGCAGTGAAGGATAATATGTTCCATTAACTTACCAGGATATCACTTCTATTTAAATAGTTTTCCTTCTCCAGTTACATGACAAATGCTACCTGCCTGTAGGTAGGAAGCATTAATAAAAACCTGAGTTTATATGAGCAAGAGGCCCTTTGCCAAAAGAGTCTACTGTGTCACCTTAGAACAGATGAAAGAGAAACCCCAGTGATCGGCGATACTCACAGGGTCGGTGAGCATTGTTCTCAGGTGAGAAGACAGGGCGAGGACCGCCAAGCAGTTAAAAATGACTCCGTTGACTACAGAGTACCAAAAGTCTTTGGAAGGCAGCAACATGACGAACGTCACCACGAAGTCTGCATAGACGACCAGCAACCATGTCATGACGGCGCAGATCATGCCGCAGCCGTCCCGGATGAACCAGACCCTGTTGGCCGCATCAGCCTCGGAGGACTCGTGGTTATCACCGTCAGCCAGGAGAGGGTGGTGTTCGACGTCTCGGAGCCTGTGTCCTGATGACTGCATGATTCCCCGGCCTCGCCGGGCAGAGGGACGCACAGGAAACACACAGGCCCCGGGGAAACGCACACACGCACAGGCCGCCTGGCCCGGGCCGGCTACGATTCACCCTGGGCCATTGTACAAAGATAATCTAAATACACATATCAGAAAAGAACATAAACATTTAACTATTACGATCTGAATTTTTCAATCTTTTGCAATAGTGATTTTACTGTCTACCCTACAACGAATCTCCCCGTACAGGTTATACTTATGTGTGCAGAGCCATCACCTAACACTGGCCACAGCCACGAGAACAGAGGTAAGGAAAACAAGCAGCCATATGCCAAACCATGGCCCCCACGTTCCCTAGCGACAGAGATGACCCTTGCTGCACCCTGCCCCACTCCATTCCCCTGCGACCCTCGCGGCCCTGTCCTCTAGTCAGCACAGACGGAAGTACACTGCCGGTGAAAGCCTGACGAGTCACTAAGTTCTCTACTCATTTTAAACCGGCTCTTGGCTCTCACCTGGGTTTTCCTTTCTCAGTGTAATCTGTGGTTTACTCTCACTTCTCCCTCGTTTTAAGCTCTGGTAACATGTGATCGTCAGGTCTTGGTGGCAGCCTCCCGCTGTCACCCCTACATTTCCCAACTCCACACTCTGTTCCCACGACGCCCTTCCTCTCTATCTTAATCTCCGTCAAGCTTCCTTCATTTATTCAGCCATTCTTCTGCAACCTTGCCCATATGTCCTACAGCACCTGCTATCCTAGAACATTGGGAATCCAAGGAAACCAAAGAAAAATTTGCACTTTTCCCACTGTTTTGACTACTTCTTTCCATGTATGATCTTCTCTTATCAGTGCTAACACTCAGGACAAATAAAGTATAAACAGGGTTGAGTTTTGTCTTCGCTCTCTTACAAGGGATAGAAAAATGGTGACAAATGTTTTAATGAAATGATCCAAGTACCTTCCCCGAGCAGATGCTCTGCTCTGCTTTTAAATAAATGTACTGCAAGAGTGTGGCCCCAGATGTACAAAAGGGAAAGTCCGAACAACGCTCGTGGGGAGCAGGTCTGTGGTAACTGACGAGCAGCCTAGTCTTTCCAACATGGGCACCACTATTATGAAAGAGGCAAGGAAGGAATAAACTTTGCAGAATTCCCTCTCAATCCAAAAATACTGACTGGTAGAAGAGAAAAATGAAATTGTTTCCCACAGTCAAATAACCCTGCTATTAGATCAGACAAAATTATTATTTAAAAAAAAAAAAGTTTAAGTGAAATAGAAGAAACTAAAGATGAAAACAATTTAGGTCACCTCTAATCGCCATTTGTAATCACCCTCAACCACTCCTTCTTCAGCTGGCTTTGCCTGCTCAGCAATCCCTGCAAGCCCCTTTTGCTGACTGCATTTCCTCTCTGTAAACCGCACCCACTAAGTATTATGGCTCAGCTTAACCATAAGCTATTTGAAAAAAACCATAAGCTATTTGAAAAGATAATTCTCCTCCCTCTGAAGAGCACTTTGAAAAGGGTCTCTGAACATCAGATGTGACTACCTGGGGATGGCTGGGGGAAATGGTCCGTTTATACTTCTGGTAAAGCCAGATTCCCCCGGGGACTCCCCCCATCCCCCCAGGAGCACCTCTGCCTCCCCTGATTCTCGGGCATGTTCCACATGTACTCAGTTCCACTTCCAGGGCATGGACCACTCCCCACCCTAAGGGAGCCTCAGAGCTTCCCGAGGAGGAGGGGCTGCACCTCCAGTCCCTCGTGCTCCCTTTCCACTCCAGTGCACTGTATGGCACACAGCAAGGACATGTTTGTTTACGTGTGGGCGTGGTAACAAGAAACACTTCCCTCTCTCAGATTCAGATAGTTTCCTCGTGATTTCCACAAATGTGAATCTCCAAGTAACTTTGGGTCCAAGTACATCAAGGCCTTAAAGCTGAGAGATTTCCTCAACCAGAATTGCTTTGCTCTATGGCTATTCCTTACATTCTATCAGAAATGGGTGCTTGCTTGGTAGGCAATAAGACACTATGGCCACATGACCATATGTGTGGGGACAGGCTGGCCTTTTTTCAGAGTGCAACATTTGTGCAGTCTGAGTCCCATCCAGAAAGCAAAGCTACACAGATCTTCTAAAGGCACACAAGGTCAGGCACCTGAGGCTGCTTAGTGTAACCTGCCAGGTTCAGGTGCTGGTGAGAACTGCCAAAGAGACCAGGCTACAGCCCTGGGTGACTGGCCTTTACCTGGGGTGCAGGTGACAGGTGCACTTGTGTGGGAAGAGTAAGCACAAAGACATTAAATGTGGGTCAAGGTGGGACATTCCCAGGTGTGAACCTTAGGACACTGACAAACAATGCTGATGTACTTCAGGGCTGGATGTGTAAAATACATGGGAAATCAATAGGAAAAGAGTGTGATATCCAAAAGTCACTAGGTTCAAGACAGCAATCAATGAACAAAGCAAGGTTAGGCTGGACAAATTTGGTTATCTGCAGTAAGTGCACCAGCATTCCGCTGAGTCACTGTATTTGTACTTAACGGGTGCAACAGGAAGGGAGGGGCAGAAATGAAGAAATAATTCCTTTACATGGAACCTAATCTAAAAACACTGGGACCAGGAGAGCAAACGGCCTGGCAATCTGCAAGGCAATACCGAAATGCACATGCTTACCGAGATAAAGAGTATAGTCTAGACCGCATGAAATACCAAAATCATTTCTGATTCAATACTCCTAATATTGCTTCTGAGAGGAACCCGAAAGCACTACACCTCAATTGAATGTCAAACAGATGTCATATCATTTTTCTACTTTAAAGGCTGATTTAATGCAATTTCTTCTCCATTCCTGGGCCTCAGCTCTTTATCGTCACGTTAAATAAAGCCCTGTTTTCCAGAACACTAAAAGCAACGCCCCAGACTTCCATTATTTAAAGGTCAACAACACATGCCCAAACTTCCCATTATATTTACAATTGACTATTTACCGTTCATGTGTCCCTTCCTCTTGTAATACTTCCTAACAGCTTACCAATTCATGGACCCCTCCCTAAGATACGTATGCCCTCCTTTTAGGACTGGTGGTATGCAATCCAAACACAGCAAGACTTCCTGGCTGCTGCTAACCCTGGTCCTGCGGCAACTCTTACCATGTGCATGTGATATACAAGTCAACATCAGCTGCTAAAAAGTAAATAGCAGGTGAACCCCCAAGTAAAGAATCACATTCTCACCTCACAAGTTATTTCTAAACATTACTTGAGCATTTTGCGCCTTTTCTTCAGGATCTTAAGGTGCATGCTGTCCTATGTGAGAGGATCTGAAAGGTAAGAAAACCTGATTATTATTTGATTTATTTTATAACAGAAAGTATGCAGTATTTCTTACGGTATGATTAATTCTGGCGGCACACCTAACCGACATCATTTTTACACATGACCTTCTGTCATTAAGAATAAGGCACTAAACTCAGCTATGAAATTATGGCTCTACTTTAAGCTTCCCTTAATAAACTGACAGACACTCCTGGAAGTTAAGTAATTTATTTTGAATCTGTTTTACCCTCCTGCCAGTTTAGTCTGGTATTTAATGTGAGAATTTAAGTTTAGCTTTCACACAGGGTGGGGGCAGTTAAGGAATTGGCAGAAGGTTAAAAAGACAAACTGTAATCCACAGTCAGTCCCCCTGCTTATCCGCCCACTATCCACAGTCAGTCCCCCTGCTTATCCGCCCACTATCTACTGTCTTTGCAAGGTGGAGACTCCGGGTAGAGTTTCCTTAAACAGCTTCATAAGTTGTTACCAAACTAGCTCAGACTGGCTCTGCAGCTCAAGAACAAAGGAAAGAGGGGTGGAGACTTGTTTCAAACGTTTCAAGTTTGCACAGGAGATTTTTTTTCAAATGTTTCCAATTTGGGCGGGCTGCATGTTTCAAATTTGGGCGGTCTAGTTAGGCTTGTCAAATAAAATGTAACCTCTGAAGTATCCAGCCAATGGAGAAACACGGGAGGGACCCGCGGTTAGGTGTAGGGAATAAATACTGCTGGGTCTATTGTTCTCCACGCCAACCCCCACATTTTGGTTGGGCGCCCGTTCTTGCAAGACTGTGAATAAATTCTTTTCTTCTCCACAATCAGGTGAGCATTTATTCCTTTTTAGGAATAGTGCTTGTTTCTCACACAAATACAAATCTACAAGCCAAACTCCCTCTCCAGGGGTAATCCCAACCAAACCCGCCTTGCCGGCACTTTGACAGCCCACCGCCTGGGTTACCAAGTGCCGCAAGGGAAGGAGCCAGGCCAAGGAGGAACCCGGGCTGAGTGGGGGAGACCCCAGCTCTCATCTCCCACTGGGCTCCCACGGGGATCCTCCCAAGAGAAAAGGTCACATTTACTGCCAGAAATCTCCAAGGCATGGGGCACAGAGGACAGTGCTGGTCAGAGCTCACGCCCACACATAATGAACAGCCAAGGATCGGGTGGATGAAGAAAGCCCAGAGCATGTTTCAGGAGAGAATCCAAAAAGGAAACGGGGAGGAAAGAATTCAGAATAAGCACAAATGCACAGAGAAGAAAACATAAACAAAGCACAACTATGATGAATAGTCTCTGAAATAAGAGATGAGATTGTATCTATGAAACAAAAAGAGGAACATTCTGAGAACTTTCTAGTTATTGAAAAATAAAAATACAATGGCAGAATTTAAAAACTTAAAATAGCTTTGAACAACAGAGGGGAAGAAATCTCCCAGAAAGGAGAAATGAACAACAAAGATGAAGACTTTAGGAGAGAAAATAAAATGGAATTGGAAGATCAATCCTGCCATCCAAACAACAGGAGGGCTCTAGCAAGGAAAGGCTCCCAAATAAAAAAGTATGCACATCTTCTTAAAAGAACTGTCCCATTTCCCTTCAGAGCTGGCCAGTGAGTGTGTAAAAAATTCTGGACTAAAACTTAGGAAGCCCAAAATAAGAGTATCTCCTCAGCAGTAAGTAACAAGTCCTTGACACTTTAACAATGACATTTTCTAAGCGACAACACGCCATTTTTACTTGTCATCATTGTTTTTATTTACTTTATTCACTACTGTGATAAAAATATTTAAAATGTTACAACAAAATTACCTGCTTAGGCTATTCTAACTACTAGAATTTGAGGGAAAGAAATGTTTATTATTTTACTGGTTTTAAAAAAACCTGTTTAAACATCTGAAATGACTTTAATGGAAAATGTTTTCATTTTTTCCCAATTTTATTGAGATATATTCACATACCACACAAATCATCCAAAGTATATAATCACTGGCTCACAGTATCATCACATAGTTGTGCATACATCCCCAATGTAAATTTTGGAGCATTTTCATTACTCCAGAACAGAAATAGGAATAAAAAAATAAAACCCAAATCCTCCTATACCCTTTACCCCCCCCATTTTTGACCATAGTATTAGTATAGTAAATTTGTTAATGTTGATGAAAAAATATTAAAATATTACTGTGAAATAGTCCATAGTTTGCAATAGCTATGTTTTTCCCATATACCTCCCTCAATTATTTTTTTTTAAATTTGTAGTAGTTCATGCAAGAACTTATTTATATTTGCAGTGTTAATCGGTGATTTTATACATGACTTTAAACAATTTTCGATCATATTCAACTACAGTACAGTACTATTATTTATAATCCTGATAATGAGCTACCATCACCTTTATCCATTCTCAAACATTTAATTTCAACCTCATTAACAATTCTGTACATATTAGGTAACTGCTCCTCCTTCTCTACTTCTATCTCTACATACCCTAAATTCTACATTTTAAGACTCCGAGTTTACATGTAATACATTGGTGATATCACACAATATCTGTCCTTTTGTGTCTGGCTTATTTCATTCAGCATTATGTCCTCAAGGTTCATCCATGTTGTCACACGCTTCAGGACTTCATTCCTTCTTACTGCTGCATGATATTCCATCATATGTATGTATCACATTTTGTTTATCCATTCATCTGTTGATGGACTCTTGGATTGTTTCCATCTTTTGGCAATTGTGAATAATGCTGCTATGAACACTGGTGTGCAAATGTCTGTACATGTCCCTGCATTCAGACCTTCTGGGTATATATCGAGTAGCCGAATTGCTGGGTCAAACATAGGGCAACTCAATATTTGAGGAACCACCAAACTGTCTTCCACAGCAGCTGTACCATTTTACACTCCCACCAGAAGTGGCCTAGTGTTCCTATTTCTCCACATTCTCTCCAACATTTGTAGTTTTCTGTTTGTTTAATAGCGGCCATTCTAGTAGGTGTGAGATGATATCTCACTGTGGTTTTGATTTGTATTTCCCTAACAGCTAATGAAGATGAACATCTTTTCATGTGCTTTCTAGCCATTTGTATTTCCTCTTTGGAAAAATGCCTATTCATATCTTTTGCCCATTTTATAATTGGGTTGTTTGTCTTTTTATTGCTGAGTATAGAATTGCTTTATATATACTGGATATCAAACCCTTATGGAAAATGTTTTTAAACTAACATCCCTTCATGCCAGTCAGGATGTATTATCTGTATTTACGATACTGCAAACTTCCCTGGTCCTACCTCCTTAGTTTCCCAATCTCTTCCCATTTCTTCCCCAAGTTTCTTAAGAGTCACACCACGGTATAGGGCAGGCCTGACTGAGCCCTGCATACTGCGGAGATCCCCACTCCTCGGCCTGGCTTCAGCTTGTGCTATCTCTAAGGGACCCCACAGGACGACCCTTGAAAGCAGCGATGGAAGGAAGATGAAACTGTTTCAAATTGATACCCCACTGCGTTGAGGCTGCTCAGTAACTGGATCCATTCCTTTTTTAAATGGCTTTATTTAGGTATAAATGACATATAAATAAACTGTACCTACGAAAGTACACAAGTAGGTACATTTCGACAGCCCTGTACACTTGGGGAAGCCCCGCAAGCAAGAGGATGAGCACATCATTACTCCCCAAATTTCCTTCGACCTCCTTGGGAAGCCCTCCTTCCAGCCGTTGTCCATCCCCCAGCTCCTAACCCCTGGCTTTCTCCCACTATAAATTAGTTGGCATTTTCTAGAAGTGGATATAAATGGACTCACACAGTATGTCCTCTTTTTGTCTGGTCTTTCACTCAGCATAATTATTCTGAAGCTCATCCATGTCAGTTCGTGTTTCAATAATCCATTCATTTTTATTGCTGATTACGGTGCGATGCACCAAAACTTGTTTATTACCTTGCCTGCTGGCAGACGGCTGGGCTGCTTGCAGTTTTTGGTGATGATCTATAAAGCTGTTATAAATATTTGTGCCCAGCCTCTGGGTAGTCACATGCTCTCATTTCTCTTGGAAAAACACCTAGGAATGGAATGGCTGGATTGTAGGGTAAGCATACGTTGAACTTTTCAAGAAGTTGCCAAACTGTTTTCCAAAGTGGTTATATCATTTTACATTCCCACTAGCAGTGCAAAAGAATTCTGGTTCATCCACTGAACTTATTTCAAAATTAATCTCCATTTTTCCTCCTGCCCAGGACAGGCCAGGTTTGTGGCTCCTACATCTTGAGTGTGCACAGGGCAGTCAGCCTCCTGGGGTTGGTGTGGGTGAGGGTTGGGAGACGGTGTAGCATTCTTAAGTTGGGGCTAGGAAGGGAAATAAGGCAGAGAGAAACTCAGTAATAGTTTTTTCAATAGGTTGGTCTCTGTATATGCAGCGCATGCTTTCTTAGGATGCTATTCCGCTTCACCCTGGACCCCCCATCACCAAAAACCCTCCTAGAGGAGCAGCTCCCGTTCAGCACTAGCAGAAAACACCAGCCCTCTCCCTAGGTCAGGATTACCCCACAGCTCCCTCGTGGAGCCCCAAGAACTGCCAACACCCTCCTCTCCACTCCCTGAGACAGGGGCTGCCCCCTCTGACCTCTCCTTCCCAGCACACTTCACCCTGGTTTGCACTCCCACTGAAGTGTGCACCAACCAGCCTCCAAACTCAACAGTCTCTGGGTAAGAAGTGCATAAGAATTTCTGGGTTTATGTCTCAAACTTCTCCAGAAATTCCTCCCCATCTTCCAAACAGCTTCAAAGGCAGCTCCAGGGCTACATTCAAGTTCACGATTAAGTGAACTTCCAGCCAGAGGAGGTTAGGGATGGTTTTTCATAAAATAATGCCCGAGAAGGGATCTGATGGATGAAGGAGAATTGCCAAGCCGATAGGGTGATGATGAAGGTCAGAGGTAAGAACAGGTGCAAAGGTGCACAAGAGGAAGGTGTGCCCGGTCCACACCCAGCATGGTTTTTTGGTAGCACCAGGTTTGGATTGGGCACGAGGGCAAAGGGCAATAGTAGGTGAACCTGGAGAGGTGGACCGTGCCGTGACTAGGTTTGGCCAGAGGACCAAGATGGTGCTGTGCCAGTGATGGCCCACCAGAAAAGGGGTTAAAGCAGAGTAATGAGGTAGTCAGGCGTGGTGAGGTTTCCTACCCATGTGGCCTGGAAAGCAGACCCAATGGCATACGACTGGAAGCACGAAGACCAGTCAGGACAGCCTGACCAGAATGAATCCAGCCAAGGGATGGTTATCTTCCCTGGCTGCTCAGCAATGCATCAACCTATGTTTTGGGAATTCTGCCCCATAAACCTGGTGGAGGGCAGGGCCTCTGTCTTCCTAAAGGAAGCCACAGGGTCGGCTGTGTCTGTGAATCTAAGGACAACTGGTGCGCAGCCAGCAGGAAGCACCCACCAGGACCACAGGTGGAGCACATGGGTGCGAGGAGCAGAGGCTACCCAGGTGGCTACATCCTCAGAGACCCTGTGTTAGAGCCCTGATTTCCACCCTGGCAGCCTGACCCTATGTCCCCTGACAGCCTGGCAATTCTGCTTTTATCAGCGACCCTCCCAATATTTTGTTTGTCTGTCTTCGTAAACCCACAGTTGGTTTCTGCTGTTTGAAGCCAAGAACCCTGATTAGTACGCACAGAAAACTGGAGCCAAAGAGGGTGAAGGGGAAGGGGTTCTGGATGGGGATCAAGAGGTAGGCGGGCATGTGGGGATGCATCTCCTTAGTTTCTGCCCTCGAACAATTGCTGGTGTTCCTCCTGAGAATCCGCGCATGGCTCAAACATCATCCTGCCTGCACCAGAGCTCTGCCGCCCCTCTCCTCCACCCACCCAGCCACAGCAAGGGCTCCCAGGCTCCATTCACCCACAGCACGTCCCTGGACAGCACATACCAAGGGCTCCCAAACACACTTCCAATGCTCAATCCCTTCCAAACACTTTAATAACAGATGAGACCAGGAATCCCTGGCTATTTAAAGTAAGGGAGGTGACTTTTTTCTTTTTTTTTAATTAGAGAAGATGTAAGTTTATAGAAAAGTTGTGCATAAAATACGGAGAATAGTGTCCATATACGCCCTATTATTAACACCCAGCATTAAGGTGGTAGATTTGTTACAATTCATGACACAACATTTTTATAATTGTACTATTAACTACAATTGTACTATTAACTATAGTCCATCATTTACAAGAGGGTTCACTGCTTGTATTGTACAGTCCTATGTTGTTGTTTTTTAATTGGAAGTGATTTTTTAAATACAGTATTCAAATATTTACACAATAGCCAACAACTTTAAATGCTTGATAATATTTTGAGCTGTCTTCCAATGAGCTTATGTTAGCAATGTTCTAAAATTTAAAACTGGTTTTGCAAAATATAGGACTCTCAATTATAGGCACTGGGTCTACAACAGACTTTCTACAGTGAGGCTAAATCCCCAATTACTTTTATAAATTTTTAAAAAAATAACCAACCCAATAACCACGCCAGAAAGCAGTCTGGCACTTTATTAAAGTTAAACAAACACTGACTCTATGACCCAACAATTCCACTTAGGTATTTACCCAAGAACAATGGATATGAACAAAACAAAAATTAGTATAAAAATGTTCATAGCAACTTTATTCATAATAGTCCTAAAACAGAAACAACTCAAATATTCATCAGCAGGAGATGAATAAACAAATTGTAGTATATTCATATGATGGCATACTTCTCAGGGAAAAAAAAAAAAAAGAAAAGGAGCAAACTATTGCTATATGCAACAACATGGATAAATCTCCTTATACTATGCTAAGCAAAAGAAGCCAGGCACAAAAGAGTATGTACAGTGTGATTCCATTCATGTCACTCAAAAACAGACAAAACTAATTTACACAAAAAGAAATCAGAATTAGGGGTCTGAATGCAAAGGAGACAATGACTGAGCAGCAGCCCAAGGTACCTTTCAGAGATGATGGAAATATCCTGTATCTTGATAGGGAAGTGGGTAAACAGATGTATACATTTGTCAAAAAAAAAAAAACAAAAAAAATACACACTTAAAATGTGTGCATTCCATTGTATATAAATTTTACCTCAATTAAAAAGATAGGAAAAAATAATCAACACAGATATGTGTAGAGGGCGTGAAAAGAATGTAACAAAAGTCAAGTCCTGGCTAGGTGCTAAGACAGCTTTCTTCTTATAGAAACCGCATTTATGAGTCAAGACCCCACTTAAGAAGTCCTGACTTAGGGTTACTTTTATCTGGTATTTCAATCAAGTTTTTTTTTTTAATTTAATTTTATTGAGATTGTTCACATACCATCATACAGCTGTGCATCCATCACAATTAATTTTTTTTCAATTTTTTGAACATTTTCATTACTCCAGAAAAGAAATAAAGACAAAAAAAGAAAACTCAACTCCTCCCATACCCCTAACCACCCTCCCTCCATTATTGACTCATATTATTGGCATAGCATTTGCTATTGTTGATGAAAGAATGTTAAAATACTACTAACTGTTGTACGTAGTTTCTAATAGGTATATTTTTTCCCCGTATACCCCTCTATTATTAACTTCTGGTTATAGTGTCATATATTTGCCCTAGTTCATGAAAGAGATTTCTAATATTTGTATAGTTAATTACGGACATTGTCCACTGCAAGATTCCCTGTTTTATACATTCCCATCTTTTAACTTCCAGCTTTCCTTCTGATGACATACGTGACTCTAAGCTTCCCCTTTCCACCACATTCACACACTTTTCAGCACTTCGTTACTCTGACAACGTGCTACCGTCACTTCTGTCCATTTCCAAACACTTAAGTTCAACCTAGTTGAACATTCTGCTCATAATAAGCAACCACTCCCCATTCTTTAGCCTCGTTCTATATCCTGACAACTTATATTTCATATCTATAAGTTATCAGTGAGACCATATTTGTCCTTATGTGTCTGACTTATTTCACAGTGCCCTCAAGGTTTCTTCATCAACCCATTTTTTTTTCTTAAGACAGTTTTGTTTACCCACCATACATTCTGTCCTAAGTAAACAATCAATGGTTCCCTGTATAGTCATATATTTGTATATTCACCACCATCACCACTAGCTATATAAGGACATCTCCATTTCTTCCACAAAGGAGGAGGAAGAGTCAAAGAAGGTAGAGAGACAAAAGAAAAAGGAAAAAAAAAACTTGACAACTAAAAAACAACAAAAGGAAAAACAGAATAAACTAAAGAAGAATAAAAGAGTCAGACAATATCACCAATGCCAAGAGTCCCATACCCCTCCCTTACGTCCCCCTCTTACAGGCATTTAGCTTTGTATATTGCCTTTGTTACTTCAAAGGAAGCATAATACAATGTTTTGTTAACAATAGTGTCTAGTTTGCACTGATTGTATTTTTTCCCCAATACCACCCCATTTTTAACACCTTGCAAGGTTGACATTCATTTGTCCTCCCTCATGTAAAACATATTTGTACATTTTATCACAATTGTTGAGCACTTTAGGTTTCAGTGAGTTAAACAGTCCCAGTCTTTATCTTTCCTCTTTCCTTCTGTTGTCCCACATGCTCCTAACATTCTTCTCTCAATCATACTCTCAGTCATCTTTGTTCACTGTACCTACATTGCTGTGCTACCACCACCCAAAATTATGTTCCACACCTCTCACTCCTGTCGTTTCCCATCTGTCTATAGGGTTCCCTTTAGTATTACCTGTAACACAGGTATCTTGTTCACAAACTCTGTCACTGTCTGTCAGAGAATATTTTAAACTCTCCCTCATATTTGAAGGACAGTTTTGCCAGATACAGGATTCTTGGTTGGTGGTTTTTCTCTTTCAATATCTTAAAAATATCACACCACTTCCTCCTTGCCGCCATGGTTTCTATTGAGAAATCCATACACAGTCTTATCAAGTGTCCTTTGTATGTGATGGATCGCTTTTCTCTTGCTGCTTTCAGGATTCTCTCTTTGTCTTTGAAGTTCGATAATCTGATTATTAAATGTCTTGGCGTAGGTCTATTCAGGTCTATTCTGTTTGGGGTACACTGCGCTTCTTGGATCTGTAATTGTATGTCTTTCACAAGAGATGGGAAATTACCATTGATTATTTCCTGTATTATTGCTTCTGCCCCTTTTCCCTTCTCTTCTCCTTCTGGGACACCCATGACACGTACAATCATGCACTTCATGTTGTCATTTAATTCCCTGAGACGTTGCTCATATTTTTCCATTCTTTTCCCTGTCTGTTCTTTTGTGAGTAGGATTTCAGGTGTCTTGTTCTCCAGTTCCTGAGTGTTTTCTTCTGCCTCTTGAGATCTGCTGTTGTATGTCTCCACTGTGCTTCTCATCTCGTGTTGTGATTTTCATTTCCATAGATTCTGCCAGTTGTTTTTCAAACTTTTGATTTCTATCTTATACTCACCCAGTGTTTTCTTTATAGCCTTCACCTGTTTTGCCATATCTTCCCTCAACTTGTTGATTTGGTTTTTTATTTGATTTATCATATTTCTTTGAAAGTCTTTAATAGATTGTTTCATTAAAGTGAAACAATATCTCAACTGTATCTTGATTGAGGTGTAAGTTTGTTCCTTTGACTGGGCCATATCTTCGTTTTTCCTAGTGCAGACTGTCGTTTTCCATTGTCTAGGCATCTGGTTTCTTGGTTACCCCAATCAGATTTTCCCAGACCAGAATGGGTTCAGATCTCAGAATAGGGTTATATTCAGTTTCAAATCTCCCTGCAGGTGTGTCTTAGAGATTAACAGTCTTTCCTGTGAGACCTCAAGCTGCTACGCTTTTCCTAACCTGCCCAGCAGGTGGCACCCTTCAGTCTGTCACTCCCGACTGGTGTAAGGAGGTAGGGCCCCTTTAGTTTCTGTTTTGGCTGTTTTCTCCCAGGCTCTGGGGTCTGGCTCTGAAGGAAAGACTGGAAGTAGAGCTGAGCCCCACTTTCTTCCTCTTAGGGAAGATACACCCCCTAGGGAGTTATCTATTACATTCAAATACCTTCTTTGTCTCTCTGGCTCTGTCATCTCCACCCCGGTCTGGGTCAGAGCACTGAGAAACGAAAATGGCTGAGGCGTTCTCCACTGAGCCCCTCAGGCTGAGAGAGAGAAAAATGGACAGAAAACCCCCTTTTAGAACCAGTATAGTATACGGCCCCCCAGTTTCACTCGTTGGCCAGAGATAACACCCGGTCTTCTGGATCCCCCTCCTGGGACAGATGAGTCTTCTGGGTCTTTAAGGTCAGTCATCACAAAAAGCGTCTGTCTGCTTCTTAGGGGGTTGTAGCTTATATTCAGCAGTCAATGTTTGTTAATCAAAACCCCAGTTGGAGCTGGGCTGAGCTATATGTGCTTGCTCAGAGAGCGCTGCTAGTTTCTACCACAGCGAGGTTTTGCAGCTCAGCCTGCTGTGGCAGGAAGAGGGGTCCTGATATAGTTCCAGTTTTTACTTACAGATTTTAAGCTGTGCTCTCGGGCATTCCTCCCAGTCCAGGTTGGTGTACAATGTGTGGACAGACACGGCTGTCCCCCTGCAGTTATTCCAGATTATTTACTAGTTATTCCTGGTTGTTTATTGGTTGCTCCAGGGGACTAACTGGATTTCACTCCGCTCTATGCCGCCGTCTTGCCCCCTCTCCCTCAATCAAGTTTTTTAATCTCTTCCTCTAACTTTTTTCCTTGACTGTAAACAGAAAATGGTATTTCTCGTGAATAAAATGAAAAACAAACAAGTAGACAAAAGGCATCAGTATTCTTTGGTGATCAGCTACAACAAAAAAGAATCAAGATACAATTAATTTCACTGTCAGTGGTAAGAATGCCTCCCCTTGCATCTGGTGTGCGTGTTTACATTCAACACTGTTTAAACTCGTCATCACTTTACAATTCATACACCCACTGATGACCTACAAAAAACAGAAGCAAGCAAATCTCTGCTTCAGGCAAAGAAGTATATGAAGCAAACTGAAATCCTGTCATCAGAGATCTATTTAACTGAACAAACAAGAAGGGCAGAGGTAGAGGGAGGTAGGCAGAAGACTCCTCCAAGCACCGCCCTCCAGGCAGGCCCCAAGGATGCAAACCAAGGAAGAACCAGCTTCAGCTCACACACCAGCAGAGGTGGGAATCAGCCTGGTGAATAATGTGGTAAGTGTTAGCCCCAAATTAGAAGTGAAGTGTGATAGAGGGAGAGAGGTGGCAACCGCTAATTCTGTCTAGAGGAACCAGAGAAAGCGTCAAGGAAGAGAGCATCTGAGGTGGCCCTGCTGACAAGCAGGAGAGAAGAGTACGAGTGAGCACCCGGAGCACGAGGGGGTCCGCAGAAGGGGAGGACTGGGGTGCGTTTGTAAAGCACGCTGAAGGCCAAGCAAAGGGTTCTGGGCTTCAGGCCACTGGAATGGGAGGCACCCGGACTGAGGGGACCTGGTTTAAGAGCCGGGCACAGGAAGGAAAAGCAATGGAACGGAGGATTCCGTGGGATGGAACAGAGGGGAGGCCAGTGCAAGGCAAGTGACAAGGCACTGGGAACCGTTTCAACCTGGGGCGAAAGCGTGTGCTCAGATTGGGGCACACGAGCCTCGAGGTGCCTGCAGGAGGACCAAGCACAGCCGTCCAGGAGGTGACAACTCTGACCTCCCCAGCCCCGGCCTAGATGTATGACAAGAGGTGCCAGGCAAGGTGAGAGGGAGAGGTCAGCGGGAGGCTGACCGGTGGAGAGAGAGAGGGAGAAAGAGGGAAAAGGAGGCAGGGAGGAGGCTGCGAAGGAAAGGCAGAGAATGGAGGTAATTCTGAAGGGAAGGGGTGTCAGGAAGGCTGGAGCTGCCAGGGAGACCAAGGGAGATGACGTCAAGTGTGACAATCAGGCCACCCATGGCTTTCTCCCTGGCAATTTCAGTAATGTGCTACGAGTGTGGAGACTAGGTGGTGAGGAATTAAAGATGCAAACTTTGTAAAATGCAGTGAAGCCAAGGACATCTGTGGCTAGAGGGAAAAGTGGAGGGAAAAAAATTTTTTTAATTTCCTCTCTTTTCCATTATCTCATTTAATTTTGTGCCAAACCAAAAGTAAGACTTGCTCTCCCCATTTTACAGATGGGCCACCTCACACGCACGAAGTTTAAGGGCCCGCCCAGCATTAAAGTCAGTGGGGAGATGGAGCCTCAGCCCCAGGTTATTTTTTTGTTTTGTTTTTGTTTTGTTTTTGCAACTACAAAAGCAAAAGCACTGCAGGTTTCTTTTTTTAAAGAATGAAGATTCAAGTTTGCAGACTCAGGGAATGAAGCCACAGAGAACGGAAAAAGATGAGCAAGAACTGTTCCGAGAACCAAAAAAGCCACAGACTGGGAAAATAGTATTTGCGAAACATCTGTCTGATAAAGAACTTTGGAAACTTTTAGATCTCTACAATAAGAAAACAAGGCAATTAAAAAAAGGGCAAAGATCTGAACAGACACCACACCAAAGAACATAAACAAATGGCAACTAAGCATATGAAAAGATGCTCAACATCATCTGTCATTAGGAAGATACAGGGACTCTCATTCACTGCTGGTGGGAGAGCAAAGGGGTGCAGCCACTTTGGAAAACAGTCTGGCAGTTTCTTACAAAGCTTAATATAGTCTTACCATACATTCCAGCAATCTTGCTCCTAGGTATTACCTAACTGATCTGAAACCTTATAATCACACAAAAGCCTGCAGGTGAATGTTTATAGGTCCTTTATTCATAATCGCCCCAAACTGGAAGCAACCAAGATGTCCTTCAAATGGATAAACAAAGGTAGATCCACACAATGGAATACTATTCTGCAATAAAAAGGAGCGAGCGATTAATTTATGCAACAACATGGATGGATCTTAAATGCATACTGCTAAGTGAAAGCAGTCAGTCTGAAAAGGCTACATACATATTTTATGACTCCAATTATATGACATTCTGGAAAAGGAAAAACTATAGGGATGGTAAACAAAACAGCGGTTGCAGAGACATGAGAGGAGGGTTAAAATAAGGTTGGGGAGTGGGGAGGGTCGAATAGGTAAATCTCAGGAGATTTTTCTAGGACAGTGGAACTCTTCTATATGATATGGTGATTGTGGATACATGACACTATGCATTTGTCAATACCCACAGAACTTTACAGCACAAAGAGTGACCCTTAATGCATGCAAATTTTTAAAAAATAATTTAGGAGGGAGGGGGTCCCAGGATGACAGACAGTATGTGATAAAAGAATCTAGCTGTATTACAAATGTATGAAACAACCCCCCTGAAAGGGGAGAAAAAGGTGCTGACCTAAGTAACTTTGAAAATGCATGGAGTCTGTAAGACTGAAGACAAAAGGACCTGCACAGGAACACTGTACTCTAGCTAAACCACTATACATGTACGCTGCAACCCAACCATTAAGTAAATGGATGGTGGATGGGAGGAGCCAGGGAAAGAGGAGAGAATGATCCAAGTGGGAATGGATCAGAGTTAGAGACATCAGTAAGAACTCATGTTTAGCTTAATGTGGATATAGATAGTGCATAAAGAATTATTTACAGATATGCATATACACATGAGTTAGTATACACACATATATTTCCTTGCTCTGTTGGCTGAGAGGATCTAGAAGAAACACACCCCATAGTGACCAGCACACCTGGTGCCTAGATTTCAGTTTCTAATACCATTCTCTAATTAGAAACGACTTAATTAGAAATGACTGATTCTAGGACTGGGCCAGGAAATATACAAGATGAGCCCAGAGCATTTTGTAATGCCAGAAAGTAAGAAAGTGCCCACCTCCATCCACACTTAAAAGAAAAGCACGATGATGGGGTATGTCAAAGCAGCACAGGAGCCACCTGAAAGAGTCCCAATTGCCAAAGCTGGAAAAAAATCTGAGCAACAAAATAAATAAAGAAGTATTAGATTATAACCCAAAGTATAAAATAAATCCCTGAGTCCATATAGATGTAAATAAATGGAGAAGAATAAACAAATCTGTGAGGAATTCCAAATAATTTGTGCAGACACTCCACCTGCAAGGAGGTAGAGCACAACCCTCCTCCTCGAGTGGGGGCTCCCATGATGACTTCCTTCCAAAGAGCACAGGACAGGGGGTAGGAAGCAACTTGACAGTGGAGAAACCTGACAAACACAACTCTGCCAGGTGATCAAGGCCAACGTCAACAGTGATGAGTCAAGTTAGAGCATGTGCCCTTGATATGATGTGTCGTGAAGGGCACTTTCCGTCTCTGGGCTTCCTCCCCAAATCCTACAACCCTAGTCGAATCAAGAGGAAACCATCAGACACATCTCAACTGAGGGCATCCTACAAAATGCCTGACCAGTACTCCTCTAAATGGTCAAGGCCATCAAAAACATCTCACAACCCAGAGGAGCCTAAGGAGACAATCTGCACGAGGGTGGACTTCAGTTACTAAGGGAGGGAGAGAGACGGTGACATGACAACGCAAAATGACCCTTCTTCCTGAGATCGCAAGAAGGAGGAAGAAACAGGCTACTGAGAAGTGTGATGGACAGAAGCTAAAGCAGTTCACGCATCATGAAACTGTTTTCTCAGTGAAGAGTAAGGAGGCAGGGCTGGGCAGGAAAGCCTCATCAAGGACTTGGAGGTCCTGAGGAGACTGAGAAACAGCTTTAGTGGAAGTGAAAAGGTGGCTAGGTCAGAAAGGCTGGGTCAGCAAGGGGAATCTTAAGAATTCAGATGAGGTGCCAGTGGTGAGAATGGATAATCAGGATAATCTTGCATGTGGCCATGAAAACTGGATGCTAAAGCAGAGGGAGGTTAAGGGAGGTCAAACATATGCCCCAGGTATGTCAGCAACCTGGATGATCAAGTAAAGCAGGATGGGGGCCTGAGCAGGAAAGACTATAAGGAGAAGGCCAAAGTCCTCAATGATCCTGGAAGAATGTGGAAGTCACAGATAAATGAACCCAGCCCCCCTAATCTACTGCGATTATGGTCTTAAAGTTCTTCCCCTCAGCATGCCACCATGCAATATTCAGTTTGCCTTTTATAGCCTACCAATAATGTGTGCCCTATGAAACCACACTTTTCTTCCCAAATTACTAAATCTAAAGAATAGAATATTAACCTTTGAGGTATAAAACCACAGGATTTTAACCTAGCTGAAACCAAATTGTGATAATGTGACAGTAGATTATCCATACTATGATGGTAACTGAATTTGTACTTTTCTAGAAAGGTCTTTTATATTTATATTAAAGTACTTAATCACTCCAAAATAGCACCAGGACATTGCAGCTAAAAAATATGGCAAACTGAGAGAACACAGCCAGAGATGAGGACAGGAGAGGAAAAGTCAACAGTTAACAGGGAAGGGAGGGAGGGCAGACACTGGCCACCCTCAGTCTCCTCCATAGACATCTAAGTTTCGGGAGCTCAGTCCTGGATTTTCTCCTGTTTACATGCTCCACTTAAATGACCTCATGGGATCCCATGCCCATGTCTTTAAAAACTATTTACACTGGAAATCTTCCAGATTGATAAGCATCAAGGCATCTGAGTGGCTACGTAGCACAGGAGGCTCAAAGCAGAACTCCCCCCTCCACTCATCAAATTGTTCCAACCCTCCTCTCCCCTTCTCAGGAAGCCGCACCACCATCTAGGCACTGAGGTCAATAAAGCCAGCACTCACCCCTCATGCATCTCTTTCCTTCACCTCCCACATCCAGCTTGGCAGTGCACCCTGTCAGTCCTACCTCCAAAACCTGTCCCCATCTATCCATTTTTATGACCTCGACACGTGGCCCTAGATGGAGGCACTAGGTGCTCTGGCCTACGTAGCTCTGACAGCCTCCTAACCAGTCCTTCACTTCTGTACTTAATGCCACTACTGTCCCAACAATTCTTTCTCCATTTAGCACCCAGGGCAATCTTTTAAAGATGTAAATCAGATCATATATTGCCCTGCTTAAAAGCAGCCCACTGAGCTCCAGGCCTCACTGTGGCCTACAAAGCCCTCTGTGATCTGCAGCCTGCCAGCCTGTCTCCTCCCATTCTCCCTTTGTCATCACTCAGCAGAATGTTCCCTGCAGGACCCCTGCACTCACCTAGCACACTACACACTCCAGAATGCTGAATGAATGAGTGAATCAGGGAGAGTGCCTGAATGAGACAGGAAAACCATAGGAACAGGAAAGGAAGAAGGAAAGAAGACGCAAGTTCTCATGGGAGCAGGGGGTGTCTGGGGGTCAGGGGTCAGAAGGTTCAGGGGAGTCCTGGAAAAAAGAAGAGAAATGTTAAAGCATTAAGAAGAACGAGGGAGAAAAGGATGAAAGAGATAAAGCCACACTTCTAAGGGTTTTTCTGCAGAAGAAGTCTCAAAATCAGGTACAGAGAACATTCGTGGTAACTCAGAGCACACAAGCTGGAAAAGACCACCTCAGGACTGCTTACACATATACCTAACGGTTTCACTCCTATCTTTTACCAGAGCCACAGCCCAGAAGTGAGGGTCAAATAGAGCCAGTCGTTTTTTTTAAATTCCCACAAGGTAAGTAAACCCTCAAAAGATCTAAATCCACAAATAAAAAGAACTCCAGAGTTCCAAACCTCTAAGGGTCCTGACCCAGAATACTGAGCCTGAATTAGGTTGGTGAATTCCAACCTTTTTCCATATCTTCCTAAATAGAGTTTCCTTGTTTCAAATCAAGCAACCTTTCGTAATACCAGACTCACCCAAATCCCTAATACTAGGAAGATTTAAATTGTTCATATATTTAGCTATTAGTTATAAGTGAATGACAATGTAAAATATTAGAAGGTAAAAGGAAAGGTCATTTACTGAATATCTACTATGTTTCAGGAGCTTTATAGACATTATTACATTTAATCCTGCCACCCCCCCTAAAAGCTAGATACTATGATTAGCTCATTTTAGGGAAGAGGAAAGTGAGTCTTAGAGAAAAGTTAAGTGACTGGCCCAAGTTCCCAGCCAGTGAAGGGTGGAGCCAGGCCTTCTGACTCAGAGCCCATGGTCTTCCACTACCACACATGCCCCCCACCAGGCACTTGGTTTTAGAAAGTGACTCTGTAATGAATAAATCAAACATGGGAAATATGGAATCTAAGCATTCAAACCATTTCAACAAAGAAATGATACTGTAGAAGCCTGTCTCAAGAGAAACTGGAAGCTTCTCCAGCCTGACTGACCACTGTGCCTTCCCAGAGTGACCCAACCCACCAGCCTAACACAGACCTAGCCCCTCTTTCTCAACTGGTAACATTTCCCATGCAACCATATTTATTAAACACCTTTGAGCCCTTTCGTCCCAGACACAAAGTGAATGACCCCTCCTTCCTCATTCCTACATCCTTGATGCTACTTCTTAATTATAGCTCTGATTCTTCTTTCTCACCTTTTCCACAACCCAAGTTTGGGGCAACCCTCATCTCTGGCCTATGCCTCTGCAGAATCCTAGCCTCCAAGGTGTGTCTCCAGGTTCCAACCATCTTCAGCACTGCCACAGGAGTCACCATTCGAAACCGTGGTACAGATTATATTTCTGATAAATGACTTTTATCTAGAATGTATAAAGAATTTTTAAGCCTCAACAATAAAAAGACAAATAACACAATATTAAAATGGGCAAAGGATCTTAATAGATATTTCTCCAAGGAAAATATAAAAATGGCCAGTAAGTACTAGAAAAGATGTTCAACGTCGTTAGTCATAAGGGAAACGCTAATCAAAATCACATGAGATATGAATTGGACAAATGTATGTCATGACTACAAAGCATTAATAATGGGGTTGTATATGGGAAAAAATACACCTAAAGCAATCTATGGTCTGTAGTTAACAATATCTTAATGTTCTTCCATCAATTGTAAAAAAGGTACCACAGCAAAGCTAAGTGTCAATAATAGAAGGGTAGAAGGGTATGGGGTTTTTCATTTTGGGGCAATGAAAAGGTTCTAAAGTTGATTGTGGCGATGTAATCACAGCTCTGTGATTATACTAAAAGCCAATGATTGTACACTTTGGAGTGACTGTATGGCGTATGGATAAAACTGTGTTAAAAAAGTAAAATCACATGAGATACCACTACACACCCACTAGGATGGCTATAATCAAAAAGCCAGATAATAAGTTTTGGTGAGGATATGGAGAAATTGGAACCCTCATACACTCACTGCTGGTGGGAATGTAAAATGGTACAGCCACTTTGGAAAACAATCTGGCAGTCCCTCAAACGATTAAACATAGAGTTATCATATGACTCTGCAATTCCCCTCCTAGGAAGATAGCCAAGTGAACTGAAAATATATGTAACCACCTCATAAAAACTCATATGTGAATGTCTACATTAGCATTACTCACAATAGCCCAAAAGTGGAAACAATCCAAATGACCATCAACTGATGATCAATAAACAAAATGTGGCCTATCGCAAATATTACTTGGCCATAAAAAGGAATGAAGTACTGATTACATGGATGGACCTGGAAAACATTATGCTACATGAAAGAAGCCAGACACAAAAGACCTCTGACTATATGATTCAATCCATATGAAAGTCCAGAATAGGGAAATCTATAGAGACAGGAAGTAGACTGCAGGTTGCTTAGTGCTAGAGGTTGGGGTTGTGATAGCTGAAGGGCACAGGGTTTCTTTTTGAGTTGATAAAATGTTCTAAAATGGATTGTAATGGTTACACAACTCTGTGAATGTACTAAAAGTCACTGAACTGTGCACTTTACATGGGTGAATTGCATGGAATGTGAATTATATCTCAGTGAAGCTGTTATAAAAAGATCACAGAGGTGGTCAGTGTGCCAGTTTGAAACTGTTATGGACTCCAGAGGAGCCATGATCTTTTAATCCAATCTAACTGGGTGGAAACTTTTGATTGTTTCCATGGAGATGTGATTCACCCAACTGTGGGTGAGACCTCTGATTAGATCATTTCCATGGAGGTGTTACCCCACCCATTCAGGGTGGGTCTTGATTAGTTCACTGGAGTTCTTAAGAGAGCTCAAGAGCCCACACAGACACTGAGGCTTGGAGACGCTTACAGAGAAACACCCTGGGAAAAAGAAGCAAAGATGCATAGGAGCTGAGAGAGAGGAGCTAAGACAGAAGCCCAGAGACATTTTGGAGAAAGCCATTTTGAAACACAACCCAAGAGCAAAGGACAGCAGATGCCAGCCACGTGCCTTCCCAGTTGACAGAAGTGTTCCAGACACCACTGGCCATTCTTCACGGAAGGTATCCTCTTGTTGATGCCTTAGTTTGGACACTTTTATGGCTTTAGAACTGTAAATCTGTAACCCAATAAGTCCCCTTTCTAAAAGCCACTCCATTTCTGGTATTTTGCGTAACAGCAGCTTTAGCAAACCGGAACAGTCACAAAATCAACCTAGTCAAGAACCTTCTAGCATTGGCCGCGGCATTCAAGGCTAGACTGACTCTGGCTCTGGCCTTTCCAGACTCAATTTTCACCACTCTCACACAGTGAGATCTTCACACAGTGCTCATTTTGGTTCCCCTTGCCATGGAATTTCACACCCCTATGCATTTGCTCCTGCTATTTCCTCCAATTAAATACTCTTACACTCTCTGTGCCTAGCTAAATTAATCATCAGTCAAGCATTTATCAAGCACTCACTATGTATAAGGTACTGCAGGATAACATAGTGTTTTAAAAACTAGAAGGTGTAATTCCAGTATAAAGCCTTATCTTGGCCCCAGGAGTCTGAATTGTATTAGACAATAAATAAGGTCTTAGTGACGGTTTCTGGAGGGAACGAAACCTAGTAATAAGCACGACCAAGATTAGCAAGCACATGTTTGTAGACAGAGTCAAAGAAACTGGTGAAACAGAAAAAATTCAAAGAGGCAAGTGACAGTAAATGATAATTCAGGGTCCCATAACATTCAGACCAAAGCACTGATACAAGAGTCAACAACATTGGGAAGAAGGAACTATCTCTTCCTCAGAGAAAAGAAGAAGAAAAAGACTAATGGATATTCAGATAAAGTTCAGCTAGAAAAGAATAAAGTTGAAATGGCCTCTGTCTCCTTCATGATAAATGGTAAAGCAAGGAAGGATGTTTTTAAGTAGAAAGGGACCAAGACAGAAGGAAAGATGCTACAGCTGAATGGTCACACAGCAAGTTGTGAACGCTGACCCTGATGACTGGCTTTGGGGAGGAAGTAAAAGTGGGAGTTTTGATTTTTTTACCTTATGCTGTGCTCTAATGTTTAAAGTTTCTTTATACTTCTTAAACAAAGTTCTTACACAAAGTTCATAGCACTTTCTCTCAGCTGACCATTTTATTCATGCTGACACTTTTCCTTTCTTAAAGATGATTTCTGCTTTTATAGTTCATTGATTAGCATGGCTGTAAAGTTCCAGCTCATTCGGTTGTCAATTCAACATGTATTAGCCAAAGCACCGAAGGCAGGCTGGAGGCCAGAAAGCCACTGGTAACAGAATACTTCTGGACACACTTTACCCACTTTATTACCTGGAGATGAAACATCTGCATAAATAGTTTCAACTGTTTAATGAATTGTTTAAAAACTACCTTTTCAGGTAGTCTTAGTCTCCATCTCAAATTCAAAAGCCAATGCTTCTGAAGTCAATCAATCCTTCTGTTCCATTCCTTTTTTCAAATACCCCAAGAGCCTTTCACTTTAACCATGTTTTGACTTGCCAACAAGCAAATTCTACAAGGTGACTCTTTTAAAAGTGACTTCGGGTAAGTAAAAGCTATAAAGCAACACCAAAATGATTAAATTTATCATATGTGAAAATGAAGAGTTTAGGAAAAAATGTATACTGACCTGGATTTCTACACCATCTAAGACAATAAAAGTACTACAGATAAATATAGGTGCCTTAAATACATACATAAGCACACTACAAACAAAACAGGTAGCACCGATTTGGACACAAGTAGCACTGATTTGGACAGCACTGTATACAACCTAAACAGGCTAGAAGGCAACTCCATCAACAGTTCTTAAAGCTCCAGTTTAACTACCATAATAAACTGATTATTCATAAGCTGGTAAAGTGTGTCCATGGATCAGCAAAACGGACCTAGTTGCAGCAGCAATGGCTACTCAGGAGAGAGAAGCCTTGATTGCAGCAAGAAAAGATGCAAACGTTTCCCTCAAGGCTGACCTGACTGTTCCACCTGCAGATGTCAGGCAGCTACACCTCACTCCCCTTACCCCTAAAGATAACTGACGGGCGGAGGAGGGGGTAGGACAACAAGGAGGAAAATGGGCAAAGAACAAAAGAAGAGAAAAGTTTGTTGTTTTCTTTAATCAAGCGGAGGAAAGAACACTGGCCTTCGGGAAGCCACGCGCGATGTGCGGAGAAGTCTATTGTAATACGTGCTTGTAAAAAACTCTTTATAGCTTACAAAAGGATTTATAGCCAGAGTCTCTTCTGGTCCTAACAACAACCCCATTATTAGTCACCCGAATCCCAGTGCACACAGGAGAAACCCGTGGCCCCGAGAGCTGAGTGTCACACCCAAGGTCGGGGAGAAGCTCGGGCTGCACGCGACCCAGGCCCTATTCCGAGAGCCACTAATGAGTGACAAGGAGACCCCTACAAGGGAAGTCACGCGCAGGTCAAAGGTGCCCCCAAGGACCTCCGGAAGGTCGCGGATGCGCGACAGGGGGCAGGAGAGGGAGCAGGGGGGCCGAGGGATGGCGGGCGGGGACCGGGAGTGGCCGGGAGCCCGGGCGTGAACAGCCGGCCCAGCCCTGCCCGCCTCACTCACCCGAGGCCCAGGCGGGGTCGCCGGCGCGGCGGCTCCTCCCGGCCTGCGTCGGCGGCGGCGGCGGCTGAAGCGACCGAGGCAGGGATGCATCATGCGACCGCGCTCATGGCCGGACCGGGGCGGGCGCCGCGGCTCGGCTGGATCTCGCCGGGCGGGTCTGAGGGGAGCGGCGGCCAAGCAGATGCCGGAACCCAGATCCCTGCCGGGAGAGCGCGGCCGCTCGACCCCCGGAAGTGGACCCGGCGAGGTCAGCGGCGCCGCGCCTGCGCAGATCCGACCGCGCCGCTCGCCGCCTCGCGTGGGGGACGCGTGTGGCGGTTTGCGGGAGAGCGGAGGCAAGCAGTCGGCTGGGAAGCAGTGTCTTAAAGACTGACTGCTATTTGAGAAAACTCAGCTCTTAGTTGCGGACTCCCCTCGCAAAAATAAAGGGATCCAATCAAAACGCGGTCCGGTGAGAGAACGAGGGACTACGGGCTGCCGCAAGGCTCAAGCCGCGCCGCTAGGCTGCCAAACCAGGTCGGGGAGTCCCCGGCGGAGTCACGGGATTCGCAGAGCCGTCCCATCGCCAACTTTAGGCTGGGCCTGTATGTTGTGCAGAAACGATAACTGGGAAATTGAGAAAACAAGAGAACGGGAGTGGAAACTCCTGAGCCGGAAAACTTATGCGCACAGGGGAAGCACACTAGACCAGGGATGATCGGAGGCTGAACCCGGGGTCTCCGAGGGACTTGGAAAGTAGAGGAACTCCATGATCCCTTCCAGGTGACGCGTCCTCAGTGTTTTTTATTTCTTTGGACTCCTTGTAGAATTTGAGGACAATTTTCCCAGGGCTATGAGGTAGTTGCTCAGTTATTATTAAACTGGCAGGTACTTACTACATTATTACTGATGCAAGCAGTAATGCCACCTCAGGGATCTATCAGAATCTCTCTCTGCAAACCACCTGCTCACTATTTACCGTTCTTCCTCTCACAAACTCTTATTCCAGCTACACGTTGGAAAGCAAAGCTTGTGCTAAATTAATCATCAAAATCCCAGTTTTGAAAGTTTAAAGTTATGTGATCATATCATATACATCTATATATTCATCATGGTGCTATGCATTTGGTCAACCCCCTTGGGACTCTCATCTCCTGCAATCTTTGTTTCCAAATTTTGTTCCGCACACAGAAAGGTGAGGTGGGCCTCCAGTCAATGGTCAGTTATTTTTACAGAGGTGGAAAGAAAGGATAGTTATCTTTGAATACTAGGAAGGCTGCAAGCAGCCAATATACTTGGGGAATACTTGGTATGAACAGTGTTAAAATATAAACTTTTCTTCAAGTTGCTGAAAGAAATTAAAGAAGGCCCAAACAAATGGAAAGATATTCTGGGTTCATGGATTGGAAGACAATGTTGTTAAGAGTCAGTATTACCCAAAGTGATTTACAGATTCAATGCAATCTCAATTACAATCCCAGCAGCCTTTTTGGCAGTAATGGAAAAGCTAATCATCAAATTCATATAGAAGTGCGGGAGACCCAAATAGCCAAAACCATCTTGAAAAAGAAGAACAAAGTTAGAGCACCCATACTTCTTGATTTCAAAACTTATTACAAAGCTACAGTAATCAAAATAGCCTGGTACTGGCCTAAGGAGAGACAAATAAGACTACTGAATTAGACTCGCAAGTCCAGAAATACACCCCACATCAATGGCAATTGACTTTCAAGAAGGGTGCCAAGTACATGCAATGGGGAAAGAATAGTCTCGGCAACAAATAATGCTGGGAAAACTGCCTATCCACATGGAAAAGATTGAAATTGGACCCCTACCTCACTCCATATATTAGAAAATGAGCAGAAAATGGATCATTGACCTCCATGTAAGAGCTGAAACCATAAAACCCTTGGAAGAAAACATAGGGGAAAAGCTTGAGGACCTTATATTAGACAATGGATTCTTAGATATGACACCAAAAGCACAAGCAACAGCAATAATAAAATCAAAATTAAAAACTTTTGTGCATCAAAGTACATTATCAAGAAAGTGGAAAGACAGCCCAGAGACTGGGAGGAAATATTTGGAAACCATATATCTAAAAAGAGCTTAGTACCAGAATATGTAAAGAACTCCTACAACTCAACAACAAAAAGACAGACAACCCACAAAGGACTTGAATAGACATTTCTCCAAAAAAAGGTGTACATATGGCCAATAAGCACGTGAAAAGATGCTCAACACCACTAGCTATTGGGGAAATGCAAACCAAAACCACAATGAGATACCACTTCACCCCCACTAGAATGTCTAGTATTAAAACACACACACACATACAACAACAACAAACAGAAAGAAAAAAAAACAGAAAATAACAAATGTTGGTAGGTTAGAATGTAAAGAAATAAGACCCATTCTACATTGTTGGTAGGAATGTAAAATGGTGTAGCCACTGTGGAAAAGTTTGGTGGTTCCTCAGAAAGTTAAACATAGCATTACTCTATGACCTGGCAATTCCCCTCTTATTGCTGAATGGCTACAGAGTTTCTGTTTGTGTTCTGAAAATACTTTGGTAATGGAGGGTACTGATGGTAGCACAACATGGTGCATGTAATAGCACTGAATTTTACAAATGAAAATGGTTAAAGTGGAAAATCTTGTGATATATATATTAATTACCAAAATAAATATTTTTTAACGAAGGTAAAAAAAATTCATGAATCATGAATGAAGCCGTGTCAAGATTTCATTAGGCCCACTGATTAGTAAAGGAGTCAGTAAGATGCTAGAGTGGGTTCAAAGGGGATTCCAAAGAGCAGACACGTACATAGGCAGGCCAGTATGTGGAGATGGATTTGCTTAACACATGCGAAACAGACTTTCCACTATGGGGGAGGAAAATCAAACTTCCACCAGACAAGATTTGTTTGTATATCTAACATCTCTGAGCAAAGATTGTTTGCATTGCTATCAGTTCTCTATGATTTCCAGAGTTCTGTAGAGTTTAAAGATAAGAAAATATTCATAAAACCAGATAACCCAGAAGGATGTACCCAACAATGCCTAGTTACCCATTGAAGATGCCCAGTAATCTTTTTGGCCCATTTCAAAATCTTTGATGATAAATAGAGGGGAGAGAGCCTCACCCCATCGTCTCTTCAGGCCCCACACTTGTTTGTGCTGCCTGTGTTTCTATTTCCTAGTATAGCTTGTATATTCGAACTATAAAATGGCAACTTTTTTGAAGAAAACAGCACAATAAGTCATTCACTAAAATATTTAATAGGGATGTCAACATTGACAAACACACTGTGCCAGTTTTAACATATTATGTCCCCCAAAATGCCATTATCTTTGATACAATCTTGTGTGGGCAGAGGATTTAGTGTTGATTAGATTGTAATTCTTTGAGTGTTTCCATGGAGATGTTACCTATCAGACCCCAGAAAAAAGAGTCTAACATATAGAAGGAATGTCTGATCCAGGGGCCCTGCAGCTTATCTCATAGATACCAGGTGTGCCATAAACTAAGGGTTAAAGGCTGTTTTAGAAATCCCAGTCATAGTGGCGCCTTGACCCCAAAAGGCAGATAAGACAAGATCAGATAGGCCCATAAGATGAACGACCACTAACAAGCCAAAAGGCCTGCTTCCTCCACCTAAATAATACAGCTGCACATCAAAGAAGAGTGGTGTGTTAGAACCCTAACAACAGATCAGCTCAGAAGTTGATAAGCCCTCACCCACTCAAAGCACAGGACACCCTTCCCTCCCCACGTGGTTTTTTTCTTTAAAAAATGCCGCTCTCAGAAAGAGCTGGAGCCATTTTCTTTCTTTTCACTGGCTCCCACCTGCTTTCTGCCTCTAATAAATCTTAAACTTTATACTTAAACTTTGACTCGCTGTGTTGTGTGGATTCTTGAATGACTCCGACCTAACATCTTTTTTTTTATTATTATTTAATTAAAGTTAAGGAAAAGACTTAGATCTTTTAAAAGTGAGAAGACAATATTTTTAAACAACCAAGAACATGATAAATTTAACAGAAGAGTGCAATAAGTTATTTTGATAAAACACTTTCTGCCTTTTACATTGATTATTCAGGAAAACATTTTATAACCTTTTACTAAAAAATAATATAGGTTTAAACTTGTTAGAATATTGCTAAATAATTAAAACACTTTAGTTAATGCATCTTGAAATAGTAATAAATAATTTTTTGGCAAGGATTAATGGAATGTACAGGTGTTACATTGTTTCTCTTAAAAAAACGCACACAATGATTTAACTTTGCATGAATTTTGAAATTCATGCAGGTATTTTGTTTTCTTAGTTTTGTTAAATTTTTATAGCATATTGGCTCTATGAGTATGTTGATTACTATATTACTGAACAAGGGTGCTGTCACAAATAAGCTTTATAATGTTGTATAACAATTATTAAATTAGAGTATTTGAGAGGGATTTTTAATGTTTTTGCTATTTTCCATTTTATGGCTGCTTTTTATGCCCACCATTTTTATGTGCTATAAGACAGCTTCCTTGGTAGGTTTGGGACATATTAGGAGGATATGGGCTAAAGGTTTTGCTTTGTGATTAAAGGAGAAGTTTTTCTAATTTAATTAGTTACTTAGCAAAGTATTCTTTTATTATTTTTTTAATGTAGTGTGCTAACTTAATATCGTTAAATATTTGAGGATTGATGACAAGTTGAAGTGAGGATATTAAGTTTTCTCTATACACTCCAGTTTTTTTACAGTGATTACTAAGTAACTGATGAATACATCGATTTGAGGCATGGATAGCTTAGAATAGAAATAATATTTTTATACATTTACAAAGTTTTATTTAATATAAAATGAGTTAACATAGTTTTATTTACTGGCTAAACAAGGCTGTTAACAGGACTTTGTGCTAGTGTTACAGGTTTGTTTGTTACACTTTAAACCTATGGTTTCTATTAGAAAAGGCCTGAGCCTTATCAGGTCGTGGTTCAGCCAGTTTGGGTTTCATTAAGTAACCTCCCATTCAAATAAGAGTATAGGGACAGACAATAATTTAAAAGTAAAGAGTGCTTAATACAAGAATTTAAATAAACAATCAAGGATATAATAAAGTTAACATGAAGTGCAAGAAGTTATTTTGATAAAACAGACTTTTGCTTCCTACACTGATTACTCAGAAAAACATTTCTACAACCTTTTACTAAGAAATGACACTTTAATAATTTAAGGAAACTTTTTTTAATAAAAGCACACTTTTTTTTTTTATGTCCTTCCAGCAATTTTAGGTTTTTGCAAGGACCCTTTTGACCAGGTCTTTTTTGACTTCTTGTGAGAAACAAGCACTATTCCTAAAAGGAATAAATGCTCACCCAATTGTGGAGAAGAAAAGAATTTATTCACAATCTTGCAAGAACGGGTGCCCAACCAAAATGTGGGGGTTGGCGCCCAGAACAATAGACTCAGCAGTATTTGTTCCCTACACTTAACCACAAGTCCCTCCCCTGTTTCTCCATTGGCTGATACTTCAGAGGTTACATTCTATTCGACAAGCCTAACTAGCCCAGCAAATTTGAAAACTGCAGCCCACCCAAATTGGAAACATTTGAAATACATTTCCCGTGCAAATTTGCAACATTAGGAACCCTTGGAACAAATCTCCACCCCTGACTACAATGGGTATGCCCAGGCCTCTTTAGAGCCAGTCTGGGCTAGTTTGGTAACAAGTTACGAGGCTATTTTGGGAACCTCTACCCTGAGTCTCCACCTTGCAAGGATAGTAGATAGTGGGCGGATAAGCAGGGGGACTGACTGTGGATAGTGGGCGGATAAGCAGGGGGACTGACTGTGGATTACACTTTGTCTTTTTAACCTTCTGCCAATTCCTTAACTGCCTCACCCTGCAAGGCACACCTATTCTGTGTGAAAGCTAAACTTAATTTCATTCTCACAAATCCCCCCTCTTTCTTTTAAACTCTCTCTAGTTTTCACATTTCAGTCTCTTAAATTTTTGAAGAGCTTTCTTATATTCCTTATCGTACAAATCCTCCTCTCTGAGGGGGTATACATTGTTTCGCGTGTATTGAACTGGCATTTGTTTGGTTAGGGCCGTCTTAATAAGCCTTTAAGTCAACCCCTGGGCATGGAATGATGCAGCAGCCGACTGCTGTGAGTGCTCCAGCTACAATGATAAGAGAGGTCAAGATGGACAACGCCACCCTTTCCACTTTCCAAACCAGCTTTTTAACCATTCAGTGAGAGGATTATTAATACCTGAATTTCCCGCTAATTCTTCAGATAAAGCAGTTAGCCCCTGCAAAGCTTTGGTGATGGTCGCATCAGGTGCTGTATTATTTGGGATAAATGTACAACTGCTGCCAATCATTACACAAATGCCTCCTTTTTCAGCCAGCATCATGTCTAAAGCTATTCTGTTTTCTTATGCCATTTGGCTAGTAGCATCTAGCTGCTCTGCGATGCCCTTAACCACATCTTTGGTGTAATTGATAAATCTTTGTTGCTTATAATATAATTAATCCAGTTTACATTTTTATTAATTGTGACCCACCAGAATAAACATGACTCAAATCCTGCAGCTATTTGATTTCTAGCTTTAAACTCATTGGGATTCCCCGTGGAACTCCTATACTGTCTAAATATATCCGGTTGTTGAAAGAACCAGGTAAACTCCTTTTCTCCCTTTTCTCTTGGGGTTTTACGTCCTCTCCTTTCTCAAATGCCAGGGTGACTGGGATGGCCAATTGGACCAGAGCACAGGTTCCTTCCATTTTTCAGGTGACACTGGTTGGAGGACGCCCCTTCCGCAGCACCACCAAAGGTCTGCTCGGGGTGTGGTTAGACTGGAGAAACCGCCAGTACTATCCTCAGTCACATCCCACACTGGGGTACACGAGGCCACGGTCCCGAGATCCTGAGCCCCTCACCCCATCCAGAGAGACAGGCAGAGTGGTTTCCTGGACCAGGGTGAGGAGCCAGCCTGGCCTTGGTGTTTCCTCTCCTGATTGGAGGAAAAAGGGAGGACAACGTACTGCAGTTTCCCCAGGAGTAGTGTTCTGGGAAAGGAGCACCACACGCTTGAACTCCTGCTCATGCTTTTCCACACCAAAGGGAAAGGGCACGATCTGAGCAGTGGGTCAGACTGTTGCACAAGCTTAGCAGTTACTTTTGTCCAGGCTCTGGCCTGTATATTTAACCCATTCTACCCAGGCATTTGCATCCCCATATCCTGTTTCTATTTCTATGGTTTGCTTTAAGTTTTCTGCTTTAATTATTCTAATTACCTTGGGATCATTCTGAACTGGGGAACTGGCCTCCGATTGAACTCCCTCCAGTGTTACTGAAGGGCTAACTGGAGAGAACGTGGTTAATGACAAGTTTAATGGAGAGGAAAGAACTTGTGGACGGAATCTCCCCAGAGGATCTCTACCAATAACCTCTATCCCTATGCCATATATCCCATCCGCTCCCCCACTGATAGTGAGTTGTTTATTAGCTTCTTTAATAGTTATTACCACTGGGTTGCATTGAAGATTCCTACAATCTGGTGGGGTGTTACCTCTGTAGAAAGTTCTTTTATCCTTCAATTTCCTGTGGGTTGGGTGGATCTAACTATTATCTACAGTCCATCCCTTATATTGGGTAGTCCACCATACATCAGCCCAAGAGAGGCAAGGGGAGACTCAGCTGAAAACAGTTCTTACTGGCTCTGGGCATAGATATTTATCCTTTCCACTCAGCCACCGCTGGTACTCCAAGTCCACAGTCCACTACCTGACATGCATCAAATTGCACTGTTTGAAACTCTAAGCCTTTAGTTATATTTATTACTAATTTGACAGGACTTGCTGCATTCTGAACTGGGAACATTATGACTAGCATAATTATTCCCATTCCGAATCTGAACTTTAGACCATCCATCCTTCAGTTTTTGAAAGCACCTGACCAAGTGGTATGGAGACACAGGGTTTGACCTGCCCCCACTTTTTCCCTCCCAGCTATTGTCTTTTTAGAGTGATCTTTAAGAGATCTGAGGTTGGAGTTATTGTCCAAGATTTGGGCAGAGTTGCTGGGTACTTACCGTCTGGTTCAGACACTGGTCCCTTTATTTGGGTGTAGTGAGTCCAGCCTTTCTCTGCCATCCGGACTGCTGTATCAGTTGTTAACAAAACTTGATAAGGTCCCTCCCAGGCTGGTTGAAGTCTGGACTCCTTCCACGACTTGATGAGGATCCAGCTGCTAGGTTGGTGTTGATGGACAGCACACTTAAGAGGCGGAGTTTGGGCCAGCAGACCAGGGTGCCTGAGGGATGACAGAGTAGGAGACAAAGCCAGTACACAATTCTTAAGGAAGACATCCTTTGAATCTAAGGAAGGGAGATCTCTAGTTTTAGATGCCCCACTGGGGGCATCTCAGTGTAATCAACTTGAATACTCTGAAATGACCTGAGGCCTGGTTTCTTTCCCCATGTACTTCTTTCCTTAGGACTTTCTTATTAACCCTTTGGCAAATTATGCATTGTTTACAATTTGTTTAGCTACAGTATAAAGGCCCACACATGCAAAATGCTTAAGAGCCAGATTACACATGGTCTGTACTCCCCAATGACTCCCCTGGTGTAAAACTGCTAACACCTCCCTCAGGTACAGACACCCCTGAACTCATTTGCATGAAGCACAGCAAGAATTTAGCATTTAAGGCTATTTGCTGCTAAAAAGAATGGAGCAATTAAGACGAAAGGACAACAATAATTCAGAATAACCCAGGATTAATGAACAAAAAGGCTCACCATTCCCAAACACCCACTGAAAATCCAGTCTTCAATATATCCAGTTCAGTGATGCCTGAATATAGTTGATTTACATATATGTACACCTTGGACACACACACAAGGTTTGCTGCCAGATGAGTAATAACCCACTCTTCAGGGGGAGGACGACAAGCCTTGGTGTGTGGCATTTGACAATATAAGTGGTGCCTCTATTCCCACCAGACCCAATTTCAAGCTAGCAACCGGCATCACAAAACGCAGAGCTGGGAAGAGATATGCACCACTCACTGTCCCAAGTTCATTCGATGCAGCTTTAGTGAATCTCAACCCCTTTTACAGAAACACGTGCATACAATTCCCTTGCACTCTGATTATGAACCTTTTGCTTTTGCCCAAAATATATCAGCAAAACCATACTACAAATCACAAGAACACACGGCCCCTTATGTATTTGGAACAGACAGACACATACAACTTACACATACTCAAACCACTTCTACCTCAGGGAAAATGCTGTACACAGTAAAATCCGTATATACATACCCATAACCATACAAAACCACACATTATGCCCATTTGCAAGCATATACAGCCAGTTTCTTTTACAGTTTCAAGTAAAGAGTTGTCTCATTCTCCACACTATTGTGAACCTGCACACAATTGCCCAGCTTTAGAGTACATACAAACTAGTATAGGCTACAAAGACACAAAGAAATATCTCCAGTCTACCATAGATGAGTACACAGGAAATCTCTGCCAAGTCTCAAATCATACACTGACAAACTTCCACAGCTTTAAAGACTCCTACATAATTGTATCACATGCTTTCATTACATACAAATATAATTATCCCACATCCCTGTGTAAACATGCGACCCAAACTTCCATTAGATACATGAACCTTTAACTCCCAGAATTTATACACTAAAATATGCAAATGTATCCACCAATACCTGTCCAGCCCCACATCACTTAAGGATACAGACAGAGAATCACACAAACCCCATTGCACAGAATCCTTAAATCTGAACATATATGACACCCCACCAAACCCAGAAATTTCCTTAGTTTCCTTTTTTTTTCCTGGGGAAGAGGTAAGCCAGCCATGTCCTGAATTACCCCCAGACCAATCCCCCCTCTTTCTTTCTAACTGGCCCCGACTGCTTCTCTATCTCGCCCATCTGTCTCCTCCCTGCTTCATCCCTACTCTCTCCTTGACCATGAGGTCAACCTGCTCATCATGACCTTAGCTTTCTGCTTCTGCTTTTCCTCCTCTCTTCTTAGAAACACTTTCTGAGACTCTCTCAATAACTCCTCCAATGGCTTATCCAGCCAGCCAGCCATTTTCTGGATCTTTTTCTGAATATCAGACCAAGATCCCTTTACATAGCTGACCTTTAGCATTCCCTGGGCCACAGGATCATCAGGGTCCACCCTGAGTACTTCCTCACCTGGTTCCTCAACCTTTGCCAGTAGGCTGAGGGGCTCTCATCTTTTTTCTGATTTACCTCAAAGGCCTTACTTAGGTTCTAGGATTTGGGTACAGCCAATTTTATTTCCAGTATGACTAGTTTTCTAAGATTTTCCATGTGTGATTTAGCCCCCGATCATTATTATTCCAATTGGGGTCCACACTGGGGAACTTCTGCTCTGCTGCCCTCACCCCTTATCCGGGCAGGTGCTGCCTCTCCCATTCTCTCATAGCCCCCTGCTCACCATTCCCCTTTCCTCTCCTGTAAAGGGGATGTTTAGTATGGACATAAGTTCAGACCAGGTATATAAACTGGGGCCTAAGAATTGATCTAATTGTTCAGCTAGCCTTGCTGCATCTTCTATTAATGATTTCATTTCCCTCTTCAAGTTCCTTACTTCTGTACTCATCAATGGGGCATTTACATAACCAATTTCTCCTGATCTAATAGGGACTTCCCTGAGAGGGTACAAAGACTCAGCGGGTTTATACACCCTCACCCTCCTTTCCTCAGGAGCCTCTGGAAATGGAAGCTCCTGTGTATCTTTTTTATATTCCAATATTTTTCTCAACTGTGGGTGGGTTGTACCTGGTGCAGCAGTCGGTACCGATTGGCTCTCCGACTGCCCCTCCCATTCCCCAGGGGCGGGGTTTGGTTCCATTGAATCTTTAAGGCCCCAGTGGGGGAGGGGAAACATAAGGCGGGGAAAGCTTAACAAAGAATTCCGGTTTTCGTTTCTAAAGATTCAGTCTCTGAATCTGGGTTCTTAACTTTCATGGTATAAAAACTGGTTTCTTTTCCCTGCAGCCAGCGCATGGCATAGTCAGATTTTTCCTTGGAAAAAGGTTTCTTTTTATTAACCTAATGCACGAGGTCAGCACAAAGCCATACCTCATCTGCCCTGCATTTTGGCCAGAATACATCAGGAGGCAAAATGCTTTCTCTTGTCCAAACATAAAATTTCTTTTTATCCTTTCCCTTGGTCTGATCACTTTCGGCCCAATGTTTCAACATCCTCCCCAATGGACTATTTAGAGGAATGTTCCTGGGGGACCCTACAGGTACCCCCTTCCCTTTATCCCCGGCTGGCCGACTGCCTCTATTCCCCATTCTGAGTCTTGTCTGGGCGTCTTTCCCTTAGGATCAGCCGCAGACTCATCAGAATGTCCCCACCACCAAGGTAATACTTAATATTCCTGTTTTCTTACCTTGGTCTGTGCACAGAGTTACCTGGTGGCTGCGAGACACATTTCCCTTCCCCTTTTCTTGTCCACAAGCGGCAGACCTAAGTGTCTGATCACGGGTCTCTCCAGCAGTCAGAGGTGGGCCCCCAACGATGGAGTCCGAGACTGCTCAAACAGAGGGGCATGCCTTCCCATTTTCCATCCTGGGGGGTCCTCCCCGATGCTTCGGATCCCGGATGAGCCCCCAAGAAATTGTGAGAAACAAGCACTATTCCTAAAAAGGAATAAATGCTCACCCGATTGTGGAGAAAAAAACGAATTTATTCACAGTCCTGCAAGAACGGGCGCCCAACAAAATGTGGGGGTTGGTGCACAGAACAATAGACCCAGCAGTATTTATTCCCTACACCTAACCGCAGGTCCCTCCCGTGTTTCTCCATTGGCTGGATATTTCAGAGGTTACATTCTATTCGACAAGCCTAACTAGCCCGCCCAAATTGGAAACATGCAGCCCGCCCAAATTGGAAACATTTGAAAAAGAGTCTCCTGTGCAAACTTGGAACCTTTGAAACAAGTCTCCACCCCTCTTTCCTTTGTTCTTGAGCTGCAGAGCCAGTCTGAGCTAGTTTGGTAACAACTTATGAAGCTGTTTAAGGAAACTCAACCCCAAGTCTCCACCTTGCAAGGACAGTAGATAGTGGGTGGATAAGAAGGGGGACTGACTGTGGATAGTGAGTGGATAAGCAGGGGGACTGACTGTGGATTACAGTTTGTCTTTTTAACTTTCTGCCAATTTCTTAACTGCCCCCACCCTGTGCGAAAGCTAAACTTAATCTAATTCTCACAGGTGGGAGGCGACAAAGTGGCACAAAGATAGCCAGGACCAAACAGTTTAGAAAGCTTGAGAATAGGAGTTTCAGACCACTTGCTGTTGAGCCAAATAAAATTAAGTTCAGTGAGAATTTGCCTATAGAAAGTGCCATTTTCTGGCTAACGTTTTTGTTGCTCTAAAGGATATTGCAGCCAAATTGTACTGGTTCTACTTCTCCTTTTAATTGAAGTTTATTGAGATTGTGGAGTAAACATCTGTCAGAAACAAGCACTCTTCCTAAAAGTAATAAACGCTCACCCAATTGTGGAGAAGAAAAGAATTTATTCATGATCCTGCAAGAACGGGTGCCCAACCAAAATGGGGGGTGGGGTGGCGCACAGAACAATAGACCCAGCAGTATTTATTCCCTACACCTAACCGCAAGTCCCTCCCGTTTCTCCATTGGCTGGATACTTCAGATGTTACATTCTATTCCACAAGCCTAACTAGCCCATGCAAATTTGAAACATGCAGCCTGCCCCAATTGGAAACATTTGAAAAAAAAGTCTCCTGTGCAAACTTGGAATATTTGAAACAAGTCTCCACCCCTCTTTCCTTTGTTCTTGAACTGCAGAGCCAGTCTGAGCTAGTTTGGTAACAACTTATGAAGCTGTTTAAGAAACATCTACCCCCTCCCACAGTGTCCATCTTGCAAAGACAGTGGGCGGATAAACAGGAGGACTGGCCACCGATTATAGCTTGGCTTCTTGACCCTCTGCCATTCCCCTGAGCTGCCCCCACCCTGTGTGAAAGCTAAACTTAATCCAATTCTCACACATCTGTGGGGAGTAGATTTAGGAGAAAATGCAGTTTTGGAGTCACTTAAAAGTGACTGGATATTACCCATAATTATTTAAGAAATTTAAGAGGCTTGTTTCTTGTTAGGGAATTTTGCTCTCCAGAGGCTTACGGAGATTGCTCATGAGAGACTCATGGTCCCCCTGCTCCTTTAGAGGCTTATGGTCTCCCTGAATTTAAGAGGCTTGTAGCTTGTTAGGGAACTTTGCTCACTGGAGGCTTACAGAAATCATCTGTGAGAGGCCCACGGTCCCCCTGCTCCTTTGGAGGCTTACAGAGGCCACCCAACACATTGCTCAAGTGAGACTAACACCCCAGACCCGCATGACCTGTTGCAACAACAAAGCAGGCATCCCCAGTTTGTCATTGGGGGTCAGGAAATTGTGTGCAGTCTTTCGCACAAGGCGTCCCCTGAGTTACTTTGACCACTGCAATGGGGAAAAACGCTCCCAGAGGGTTAGAGAGTTTTGACTGAGCGTTCAGATTTTGCTAAGCTTACGAAGCCAGGGCACCACATTAGAGCGGGCCTAGGTGCCACACTGGGGTGGGCCAGGGTGTCCACGGGACACTGAACAAAACTCTTGAGGGTAGGATCTGGGCAGAAAGATGTCACTTACCTAGGGCCAAATTAGTTGCAGATGTTTGAGAGCTGTGAGGGTGAGCCAGCGTCGCATCAAGGTGGTCTGAGTTGACGGACTCAAGCCGCTGAATGCAAGGAATCCTGAAGGACTGTAGTGCAGGGAACAGAGTCTACTGGAAGGCTGCCCCATTGCCCCGAGGGGCTGGGAAACTCCAACCTCAGTCAGTCCTCTGAACAGGGTTAACCAAGAGGCTGTCCCATTGCCCCTTAAGGGGCCGGAGACTCAAGCCTCAGTCGAACCTCCATATCTGAGTCACGGCAGCAGATGTTAGGTTGGAGTCATTCAAGAATCCACACAACGCAGCGAGTCAAAGTTTAAGTGTAAAGTTTAAGATTTATTAGAGGGAGAAAACAGGTGGAAGCCAGCGAAAAGAAAGAAAATGGCTCCAGCTCTTTCTGAGAGAGGCATTTTTTAAAGAAAAAAACCACGTGGGGAGGGAAGGGTGTCCTGTGCTTTGAGTGGGTGAGGGCTTATCAACTTCTGAGCTGATCTGTTGTTAGGGTTCTTACACACTACTCTTCTTTGATGTGCAGCTGTATTATCTATTTGGAGGAAGCAGGCCTTTTGGCTTGCTTGTGGTCGTTCATCTTATAGACCTATCTGATCTTGTCTTATCTGCCTTTCGGGGTCGAGGCACCACTATGACTGGGATTTCTAAAACAGCCTTTAACCCTTAGTCTATGGCACACCTGGTATCTATGAGATAAGCTGTGGGGCCCCTTGATCAGACATTGCTTCTATATGTTAGACTCTTTTTTCTAGGATCTGACATGACCTACCAAACTGTAGGTGATAACTCTGATTAGATAATTTCCATGGAGGTGTGGCACCACCCATTCAGCATAAGCCTTGATTAGTTCACTGGAGCTCTACAAAAGCTCAGACAGAAGGAGTGAGCTTGCTACAGCCAAGAGGGACACTTTGAAGAATGCACAGAAGCTGAGAGAGGAGCTGAAGCTTACAGAGGCATTTTGGACATGGCCTTTGAAAGCAGACTTTTGCTCCAGAGAAGCTAAGAAGAGGAAAAATGCCCCAAGAGCAACTGAAAGTGACATTTTGGAGAGAAGCTGAAGCCCAGAGAGGAACATCCTGGGAGAAAGCCATTTTGAAACCAGAAATCCGGAGCAGACACCAGCCATGTGTCTTCCCAGCTAACAGAGGTTTTCCAGATGCCATTCGCCATCCTCCAGTGAAGGTACTGTGAGAATTAGATTAAGTTTAGCTTTCACACAGGGTGGGGGCAGCTCAGCGGAACGGCAGAAGGTCAAGAAGCCAAGCTATAATCGGTGGCCACTCCTCCTGTTTATCTGCCCACTGTCTTTGCAAGGTGAAGACTGGCAGAGGAGGGGTAGAGGTTCCTTAAACAGCTTCATAAGTTGTTACCAAACTAGCTCAGACTGGCTCTGCAGTTCAAGAACAAAGGAAAGAGGGGTGGAGACTTGTTTCAAATGTCCCAAGTTTGCACAGGAGACTTTTTTTCAAATGTTTCCAATTTGGGCGGGCTGCATGTTTCCAATTTGGGCGGGCTAGTTAGGCTTGTCAAATAGAGTGTAACCTCTGAAGTATCCAGCCAATGGAGAAACACGGGAGGGACCTGCGGTTAGGTGTAGGGAATAAATACTGCTGGGTCTATTGTTCTGCGCGCCAACCTCCACATTTGGTTGGGCTCCCGTTCTTGCAAGACCGTGAATAAATTCTTTTCTTCTCCACAATCGGGTGAGCGTTTATTCCTTTTTAGGAATAGTGCTTGTTTCTCACAGGTGCCCGATTGTCGATGCATTACCTTGGACACTTTAGGGCCTTAAGACTGTAACTGTGTAAGCAAATAAACCCCCTTTATAAAAGCCAATCCATTTCTGGTGTTTTGCATTCTGGCAGCCGGAACACACATCTTATCAATGATTTCATTCCTTTCTCAACCATTGACATGTGATCTTCTGCAAGTCATTTCCCCTCACTAAGCCTCAACTTTTTTTTTTTTTTTAATCTCTAAAATAGGAGATTAGACTTGATTTCTAAGGTTTCTTCCTGCTTTGAGGCTGTGGTTCAACAGAGTTTTTGCCTCTCCCTGATTTCATTTGAAAGCCCAAGAGCAGAAAACCTCCTAGCCCTGGAAGCTCTGGCAGGGATGGTCCCCTCTCCAGGGTTTATTCTGTTTACCCCTCAAGCAAAAAGCAAACTTTTCAGCTGCCACATTTCCAGCTAGCCATTCATCCCAGAAAATAGCCCTTTAAAGTGGAGCCTCTATTCAAATACATAAGAAGGTGCTCAGCTCTTTCAAAGAAAAAGGAATGAATGGAAACTAAAAGTAAAAGGAGATAACATTTTTCACCTAACAGATTAGCAAAGATAAAAAGGCAGTCCAAATTGTGCAATTGGTAATTGGTTCAGCTCTTTGCAGAGCAAATTAGCAATAGGAATCACAAAAATTTAAGTGCACATATCCTTTGAACCAGCAATTCCACTATTAGGAATTTATCCTACAGGTAAAATTATCCCACAGATAGACACACCCATGCTTGCAATGGGGTATTTACAGTAGCATGTTTGTAGAAGGAAAGACTGATAATGCCCTATGTGGTTGTCAATTTATTAAAGCATGTTTTACTTACAGATGGAATACCATGCTGCGCAAGCATAAAAAAAGGACGAGGCAGAGTTTTAAGTATTGGTATGGACGGTCTTCAGGTTTATTCTGTCTGTTGTATAAAACTGTATAGTATGTTGGTGTAAAAAGGAAAAGTTGAGGGGTACATACATGTTTATATGTACACAGAATATTCCTGGAAAAAAATATACAGGAAACTAGAGTGTAATTGGTGAAATTTCTTAACCATAAGCATGTATTCATTTCTAAATACATAAAAATGCAATTAAAAATAAAATAACCCAACAGAAAAATGGATGAAACACTTGAACAGAAACTCCACAAAAGAGGATATCCAAAACATATGAAAAAGTGCTCATTTTCATTAATCATCAGGGAAATGCAAATTTGAATCACAAGGAAATTCTATTTATGCAACCACCAGAATGGCCACCATGAAAAAACACCAAATATTAGCAAGCATATGAAGAACGTTTTTACACTGTTGGTGGTGATGTAATTGTTAAACTACATTGGAAAACTTAGAAATATCTGCTAAAGCAGAAAGTGTATGTACATAGGTTTACTAAAGACTTAGTAAATTTATACAGACTGTCCATGATAACCCCAAACTGCAAATAACCTCAATGTCCATGAACAATAGAATGCGCAAATAAATCATGGTATCTTCATACAATGAAACACTATACAACAATAAGAATGAAAGAACTACAAGTACAGAAGAATCTCACAGAAGTAATTTTGAGTGAAAGAAGCCAGGTATAAGGGAATATCTGCTACATGATCCCTTCAAAAGAAGTTCAAAAACAGGCTGTACTGGGTTGAATAGTGTTCCCCCAAAATTCATGTCCACCCAGAACCTAGGGGTGCCGCTTTATTTGGAAATAGGCTTGTTCCGGTTTGCTAAAGCTGCCATTATGCAAAATCCCAGAAATAGATTGGTTTTTATAAAGGGGATTTATTAGGTTACAAATTTACCGTTATTTTAGCTTCTCTCTCTCAACTCCTATGTATCCTTGCTTGTTCTCCCAGGGTATTTCTCTCTAAGCATCTGGGAGTCTTCTTTTAGTTTCTTCAGGATGAACTCTGGGCTTCATCTCTTGGCTTAGCATCTCCAAACATCCTTCTGTTTGTGTCTCCAAGTGTCTGAATCTGTGTTGGCTCTTTGCTTCTCCCAGGGGCAAACTCTGGATTATATATCTTAGCTTCGCTTCAAATGTCTCTCAGCTTCTCTGACTGTCTACCCTCTGAGCTCTCTTAAAGGACTCCAGTGATCTAACTAAGACTGATCCGGAATGGGTAGAGTCACACCTCCATGGAAATAATCTAATCAAAAGGTCTCACCTACAGTTGGGGAGGGGGTCACATCTCCATGGAAACAACCTAATCGATAGGTTCCAACCTAATCAAAAGACCAATAAGTCTGCCCCTAAAAGATTGCATTAAAGAACATGGCTTTTGTGGGGGACATAATAGATTCAAACCAGCACAAGACTCTACAGAAGTCATCCAAGTTAAGATGAGGTTATCCTAGTTTAGGGTGGGCCCTAACCCCAGTATGCCGGGTGTTCTGATCAGAAGAGGGAAATTTGAACACAGACACAGAAGGAAAAAGGACCATGTGAAGATGGAGGCAGAGTTGGGACAACACGGCCAAAAGCCAAGCAATGCTTGGGGCTACCAGAATCTGGAAGAGGCCAGGAAGGATCCCCCCTGGAGCCTTCTTGGGTATGGCAGTGGTTACCGTGAGGGGCCGGGGTGCTGGAGTGCTAGTAATATTCTATTTCTTCATGTGGGTGATGGTTATACAGGGTTGTACTTGGTGAAACTTCATCCAACTGTGTACACTTATGATCTATGGCCTTTTCAGGAAGTACGCTCTCCTTCCAGTAAATGCTGGGGGAGAGAGAGGGAGGGGGAAAGACGGGAGAGAGATCCAAAGACTATGCAGTGGAAACAAGAGATTTGTCCAGAAGAATGTTTGGTTGTTTTTTTATTTTTTGCACTGACAGGGAAGACAGAAGACTGTCTTCTAGCTTTGTCAGGCTAGACAAGGCCTGAGAAGTCTAAACAACTCAAAGTGGAACAAGGTGTCCTGAATTCCTTTTCACCGGGCCACCTCTCCTCCTGCTTGGGTGCAGCCTGCTGGGGTGTGCTGGGAAGGTGTGTGACCAGTAGACACGGGGGAGCACCAGTGGGCACAAAGCATCGGGCTGGCGCTCGGCGTCCGTGGCGCCCACTCCCTCATGCCTTTTGGGCCTTGACCCCAGAGGCATCCTCCTTTGCTGGCACCCTATCTGAAATGCCTCCCCACCCCATTCCTGCAACATTTAATTTCCCTTTCCTTGCTTTGCTCTTATCTCTGTGTCACCTCTCAGCTAAGGGGCTCTATCTTTTACTTGCTTATCCCTTGGTGGAATGGCAGCCTCCCAGAGGGCATGGATTTGTGTTGGTCTTGTTCACTCTTGTCTCTCCACTGCCTGTGGAAAGGTAGGCTCTCACTAAATAGGCAATGAATGAAAGAATGAGTGAACTTGCTATGGTTGGCCCCTTTTATAGATGGGGAAATAGGCCCAGGGAAGGAGAGCAACTTGCTCAAGGTCGTCCAGCGAGCAGGCAGAGAGCCAGGTTTCAGACCCAGATCCATCTTAGCTTCTGTGTCGTACTGCCGCATAGACTCTGTCCATCCTAACATCCCACAAAGTTGGTATTTTCCCTTTGCACAGCTGAGGAAATTGAGGCTCAGAGTTAAGTAATTGCCCAAAAGCAGCACGGGAGCAGAGCTAACCTGCAGACCTCAATCTGCCTGGCTGTGAAGACACTGCCCTTTCCATTGCATCCCACTCCTTCCCTGGGAGCCTGAGGCCACGGCCTTACACCAGGTGAGCCTCCCCAGGCTGGCCTTTGACCTGCTTCCCTGCTGCAGGTGCCAGGACTGGATCCTGTGAGTCACCCATAAGCCAGTCCCTGCCCACTTGAACACTGGCTGCAATAACTCAGTGCTCTCCTTGTCCCGGCCCCCACCCCTCAGATCCTGAACTTGACCTCGTATTCATTCACACGACAAGTGCTTGGCACTGTGCCACGTGCTGGAGACACGTGTGAGCAAAACCAGAGTTCCTGCCCTTTACAGAGCATACAGTCAAACTGCACAAATAAAAGCCCAATTGCAAACTGATGCGTTTCTATGAAGGAAAAGGGCAGCCTGTGGTGAGGGGCTCTACCCAGGGATTTGACCTCACCTGGGGGGTCACGTGGAAAGTTTCATTTAGGATGTGCTATCTGAAGGACACTTGCCATTTTTTAAGCCAAGGGCTGGGGGGTGAAGGTGGAGGAAGAGGGTCCCAGGCAAAAAGGCAGGTAGGCAGTCCCCAGAACGGAGTACAGATTGTTTGAAGCCTTGTAGGGGACCAGTGTGCAGAAAGCACAATAGACATATTTGAGAGTTGTTTAGGAGGTAAAATGGGGGAGATTAAGTGGCTGGGGAGAGGGGATATTGTAACTATCTTCAAGTATTAGAAAGACTGTCATGATAAAGTTTCTTAACAGTCAAGGTCATCTGAAGATAGATGGCTGCTCTGGTCCTTAAAAAATTCCCAATTCCTAAAGAGACTCATTAAGCAGAGGCTGGAAAAACATTTGGTCCCAGTGCTATCAAGAGAACAGTGGATTAGACAACACTCTAGTTTGATTTTATGATTCAAAAAAAGGTTTGGTTTGTATTAATCTGGAGCCAAACCTTGGGAAATTTTCAAATTCCTTCTACCTTCACACCCCTGGTTCCTTCAGCTGTTCTCCATGTGACATCATTGGTCCTTTCATCATTGGCTGAGCAATGTGTCCACTGAACTAGCCTGTTTGCACGGTGAGGACTCTCTGCACACCCTCTCACCCTGCCGTGGGGAAGTGGCCCCCAAAAGACCCACATTCACTTCCTCCCCATTTAGCCTCACCCAAGGAAAAGGACTTCTTTCTCCTTCCAGCATCTGTCTGTCGATTCCAGGGAAGGGCTCTGGTTGGCACTGCTGAGATAACATGTCTCTTCCCATGCCAGTCTCTACAGCCAGGAGGATACAATAATGGACAAGGACTGTGTTTCCTAAAGAAGGGAGCAGTCGGCTGAGGAACAGCACCCCCAAGGTGGTCAGCCCTAAACCCCGAAACTCGTGAATATGTTACATGGCAAAGGGCCTTTGCAGAGGAGTTAAGGACCTTGGGATGGGCAGCTAGCGTGGGGTGTCCATCACAGGGCCCTTATGAGAGGGAGGGAGGAGGGCGGAGGCAGAGAGATGGGAACGTGATACTCTGCTGGCTGAGAAGTCGGAGGAAGGGGCCACGAGCTAAGGAGTGCAGGCGGCTTCTCAAAACTAGAAAAAGGAAACAGATTCTCCCCTTGAGCCTCCCCGTTCTACCAACGCCTTGATTTTAGGACTTCTGACTTCCAGAACTGTAAGATGTTAATTCGTGTTGTTTTAAGTCACTATGTTTGTGGTAATTTGTTGCAGCAGCAATAAGAAACGAATACACAGGGGGAGGGGAAAATAATCCTGGTTGGCAAACAGAAGCACGGTCCTGATGCTGAGTCACATCACCTGCTTTATCTTATATGAGTGGTTTTTGGACTCCTCCTCTACTCAGAGCATTTTTGAATCTTGGTTTGGCCATCCAATAAATTTACTATTTCTCCCAACTTCTTATTGTGCACTTTATGCAGTATCCTGAGATTCCTTAGTGAATGCTTTGTCCTGGATATCTGTTGGTTTTCCCTGCCTGCCCCAAATCTATTCCCAGTATTCTGGCAACAGTACCTGACCTTTTCTGGGGGGCACCACCCTTCCTAGCTCTCCACCCAGGGGGTATGGCTGGGGTTGACCCCTCACTCCTGCAAGGCTGCAGGACGCCACTCTGTAAAAAGAACCTGTCTGAGAAGGAAGTCAGCTTGGGGGAGCCAGATAAGATGGGGAGAAAGACCAAGTTCTGTCGACATCATTTGCACCCCTGGACCTACTGGGTGAACCTCAGAACTAACATTTCAGTTATGTGAGATAATATATTCTCTTTTTTTCAAAAGCCAGTTGTATTGCATTTCTATCATTTACAATGGAAAGAATCCTGAAAATTACATCTTCCAAGTCCAGACACACTACTTCTGCCACATTTTCTTAATCGACTAGTCTAAACATATCTCAGAAGGGGACTAACCTAGCATGACTTGGTCATTAGTGCTTCCTCTTCTGAGGGTTCACAAATATTTTTCATAAGTAATCTGTCCTGAATAGTTCCCATGCCCACTGTCAAGCTCACTGGCTGGTCTGTGGTTTTGCAGACTCACTTTCTTCCCCTTTTTGAAAATGGCCATGACATCTGCCTCTCTCCAACCTTCCATCAATATTAGAAGACTTTTCATTAAACAGAGAGAGGGGGTTCTGTATGAATCCTTCAAGGATTAATGGTATTTCCCTAAAACAGCATCTCACCCTGAACAAGCTCACGTTTTTTAAATTTTCTGAACAGCTGATATTGTGAAAGTCGGATTAGGGCTGCACAAGTCAGTGCATTGTGCTAGGCTGACTCACTGAACCAGGGGAAGGCTTCCTCCAGCCTTTGATATGATCATCCTCCATTCCCATAAATTTGTAAGACTGTACTCATATTTTGCGAGATACAAGGCAAGATACAACAGGACCAAGCGGCATGTCCACCTAACTGCAGCATCCACATAAAGGAACGGAGGCTACCTTGCACTCTTTCCCTTCTTGGGTTCACACCATGCTGAAAACACCCAGAGCTCCAGCTTCTCATTCCTGGCAGCCCTCCCAAGTCAGCCAAGCAGATCTGGGATGGACGACAAGCAGCTATGGTCCTGAAGGCCCATACCCCTGGGGAGCTGCAGCTCCCGGCTTTTTTCTTCATGCTGTTCCTTTAACCTTTTCTGAGCAAGTCCACAGTTCATTAGGTCATCTTCGCAGGGGCCAGCAGCTGTGGTCATGGCACAGAGTACCTGCTTTCTCATCAATCCATATGTCATCTTTTTATCCTAAGTGGCAGAACTCCATTCCTCCTGCTTAACTCCCAGGACTTAAGAGTTTTCTAATACTGACATTCAACCCTGTTTCAGACAGCACTGTATTTCTTGCAAAACAGAGCTGTATTATTTCACACAAGCAGCCACCAGAAGGAGACCTCCAGCTCTGCTGTGTGGCTGTGGAATGCCTTTGGAATATATCAGTGCCAGAGCAACACTCTGGAATCAGATTCTCTACTTTGATAGTCGCTAGAACCAAGTGTGACATAGCCAGAAACTCTTTTTTTGGGGGGGTGGGTGGTGTTAGTTTACAGTTCTATATTTCCTTTCTATAAAACTAAAATAGCTTCCGGGGCAGGCACTCCTATTTTGTACTTCTTAACGAAGAAACGGAATGACCCAAAAAGTTGAGTTTTTTCTACTTGGTGTAGACTGGGTCAGAATTTTTGGAGTAGTAGAGGTGGAATCTGTCAGTCTTTAAGACGCCTCTTTCTAAAAAGTAAATCGGCCTCAGATAGCCCTCCTGTACCACTGTATTCTTGCCGGTTCAAGTCACTTCACTGGAGCTCAGGTGCTGCAGGCAGGAAATGGCATCCTGGTCTTAAAGGTGGGAAACCAGGGCGTCTCCTCCCTGCCAGGGCTCTACGTCCCCAATCAGAGCACCCCCTTATTTGTTCGCACGAACACCCGCCGGCCGGCCCGCTTCTAAATAAGACAAGGATCCAGAAAAGCAGAGTCCGGGGCGTTCCTGACCACGATTCCCGGGGGCCCCTCCTCCCCGACCGTCTCAGAGCCTGCGCTCGGCCGGGCCGGGAGTCACACCGGCGGGGTGGGTGCAGGCCTGCGGCCGAGGGGCGACGACCGCGCGGACCCCCGGCGACCCCGGGGGCAGCGGAGACCCGAGAACAGCTCGCGGCCGCCAGCCGCCACGCCGGCCCGCCACGTGACCCGGACTCCGCCCGCGCGGGGCGTGGCGTGTCCCCCCCTCCCCCCTCCCGGGGCGCTTGCGCAGACGGGGCGAGGGGCGGGCACGAAGGGCTGAGTGACAGCGCGCTCGCGGGCGCCTGGGAAGGCCCCGGCTGCTGGCGGCCGGCGCAGTCGGCGCAGCTGCGGAGTCCCGACGGCGCCCGCTCGCTCCCGGTCCGCCCGCTGCGGTGAGAGGGGCCGGGGGCGGCCTCGGGGCTCCCCTGCCGGGGCTCGAGAGGGGAGGGCATGCCCCGGGAGTGACGGCGTGGGGAGCCGCGGGGGACCGGACCGGGGACCCCGGGAGGCGTGGGAGCGCGCGGGGTTCTCCAATGGGTGACAGATGGGGACGCCCTGGGGTGACGAGATGGAGAGGTCTCCGTGCGGTGGCGGGTGAGGGGGCTTTGCGGTAACGGGGTGGCGTCCGTGCGGGATGGAGGAAGGGTCCGTGGGGTGACAAGGATGTGGATCTTCGTGGAGTCAGGGGATGGAGGTCGGGGGGTCGGGGATCATCTGGGGTTTGGGTGGGAGACGAGGACTTAGGAAAAGGAAGGAAGGAGGCCGCAGGGTAGGAACCGGGCAGACGCTTGGTTGGGTGGGGGGGCGCCTGGAGAAGGTGTCCCCGTTGGCAGGTGTTGTTGCTAAGTGGCTTTGGGGCAGACCTGGTTTTGCAGTCTTGTGGGGGAAGAAGAAATCCCAGACCCCTGGAAGGGCGTCCTGGGAGGGGGTGCATGGGGCCCGCTGGGGAGAGACGTTTGTCAAGTTGTGCCTGTGTGTTTGGTTTTAAGTTTGCTTCCTGAATGCCCCTAGCGCTGACAGATGAGCAAGGTGTGCGGATAAGGGAAAAGGGTTGCCAGTATGGGGTCACGCCCGTCACCTCTGCCAGGTACCTTGCAGGGCTGGCTCTGCTCCTGACTGGTAAATAAGGAAAGAGGAGGTGTGCGGAGAAGACAGCCGCATAAATGCAGTTTTAAAGCCATTTAGGATAGCTGGCTCAGGGTGGACTGAACCAGTTTCCAGGTCTTTGAAAGGGCAGGATTTACTTTTCCTAGAGCTGGCTGTGTTTTTCTCCTGTCCTTGTACTGGGTTTGTGCTCCCCTAGGTTGTAGGTTATTGGATTTGGTTGAATGAAAAGGGGGACGAGGAAAAAGACTTGGCAGTGGACAGTTGCCATCTCCTCTTCCTCTAGTTAAGCGCTATGCATGGGTGCCAGGCTGCAGAATGAGCAGGAACTTGCCTCTGAGCTGGCTCAGGTGAGGTGCCCCTGACGTGGAGGCTGTCGCTGGGGTGAGTCAGTGTTAGAAGCATAGGCTGCCAGCTGTCAGGGCCATGCAGCAACCCAGGTGGTTGTAACCTGATGCTGATGTTTCAGATTCATTTGATTAGAGGCACCCGGTCCCTAAACTTAAAAGCAAGGCAGCCAAGATGCTTAACGCTGGATTGAGCAAAGGAAATAAAAAGGTTTGGATTGGATTGTGGCTATGGGTACTTCCAGAGTCTTCCCACAGTCCTCTTTGAAAGTGTGTGTTCCCCCATTGTTCCCGATCTCCCCTCCAGCTGTCACTCATTTTTATTTCTACTTTGTTCAGAAACAGGACTGCTTACGCATTTGAAGCCCAGGGCCATAGGCTATTGCGATCAGCTCACAATGATGCATTCAAGAAATGACTATGGCTCATGGCTCACACGGGCCTCCCAGGGATGGTCAGGTTATCTCTGGCTTCTCATATTTGCTTCTGGAATATATTTGATGGGTTTTTTGTTTGTTTGTTTGTTGCAGCTGTGTGCCTTTTTAGGGTATGTGTCAGTTCGTGTGAAGATGAGTTGACATTGTTTGAGAACATAACAACTAAAGGCAGTGAGAAGCCATTTGGTGGCATGAATAAGTAACACACCTTAAATCATTTGCTACAGAATTCCAGGGAGTCGAGAACATCCACAGATATGAGACGTGGTTTTCTTTTTAATGGCAATAACTTTAGTTCTTCAAAGGGAAGTTGTGTGGTAAACGTGAATGGCTCTGAGGGTGCTTCTTTTAGGACAGTCCCTAAAAGAGGTTTAGGACAGGGCGAGTCACATTACATGCCTCTCTTTCTGCTTCCTCCCCCAAAAGCAATAATCAGGTTAAAAGAAACATCAAAAACAGCTTTGAGAGATTAAAAAAACAAAAAGTCATAAAAAATGTCAATGGGCAGCCGCAAAGATAGACAAAGGGAGGAGGAAAATTGTATTGCCAGTAATAACCCCTCACCTCTATATGACAAAACCAAAATCTTATTTACTCTTCATAGTAAACATGCAGGTGATGGGTGGTGATATTATTCCCATATGACAGGTGCAGAAACAGGCTCAGCAAACTGCCCAAGGTCACTTAGCTACTGGGGGCAAAGCGAAGCCTTGAACCTTGGTGTCTGACACCAGATGGGTAGCACGTTGCCTCTCTGCAGACTGGGATGTGGGAAGGATCCAGGCTGAGTATATCACATCCAAGGGGCGCCTCTTTCCCAGCACCCCATTAGCAGAGCATCCTCTTCCGCCACCCCTTGCCCTGCTTACTAAGTCACCTTAGCTGGCTGGTGTAGCTGGGCCTTCCCCACTTCCCCCGACCCCAAGCTGAACATCGTCTGTGTCTACCCAGATTTGTTTATAAGTCCTTGAGAAATCTAGTAGGAAGTGCAATCAATTGCAAGGAATGTCTTTTGCTTGACTGCTCAGTGTTTCCAAATACTCGAGGTGTCTTCAGATGTGTGATGCAAGAGAACAAGGACAGGGCAGTTCTGGGGAAACTTGCTGTAGTTACTTTCCTTGTCCTCCACCCAGAAGAGAAATTTCATGGCTGTGAAACCTCAGGAGCTGACCTAGTAATTTTGTTTATTTTAACCATTCTTCTATATGCGTCATTGTTGGGTTATGTTGTCACTTTTTTTAAAAAACAGGGCACAGCTGTCCTCATTAGTGAAAAATAAACTTTAATTCTGTTTTCTAGGTCTAGGCATCACAAAAAGGACTGCAGGGAGGTTGTCTGAGACATTTCAGCAAATTGATGGTTCAAAACAATTAGAAGCCAAGATGGTCTTGGGACACATCAATGGAAGTTTAGGTCTGGAATGAGAAAGGTGATAGTTCCAGGCTGTCTCATTCTTAGAATATTGTATTCCTTTCTAGACATCATATTTAATGAAGTACATAAAAAAAATCAAGAATATTCATTGGAAACTTCTACAATGGTGAATGGATAAGAGCTGGTAAGACTGGAGCATCTTGGGAGCCATGGCTTTCCTCAGAAAGTTCAGGAATGTCACTTACTAAAGTTGTCCTAGAGAGGCCCAAGAGCCCAACAACCGAGGGGCTACAGTTAAAGTTAGAGAGACTTCAGTTTTGAGAACTTTATCATGCTAGAGTGATCTTTTAAAGAGTGTGAGCCAAATCATACCTCCCCAGTGGCTTCTCAGTACTCTTGGAATCAAACCCAAACTCCTTACCAGTAGGGTGGCTGGAAGGGAACTGACCTCACCTGTTTCTGCAGCTGCGTCCCTAATGCGCTCTCACTCGCAAGTCCAGCCTTCTTTCTGTTCCTTGAGCACACGTGGCTCTCTCGGCCCCAGGACCTTGGCGCTGCCTGGGCCTCCTGCAGATCTTCCCGTGGCCGTGACCGGCTCCCTAATATTGAGGTCACTGCCGCAGTGTCACATGCTGGGTGAGGCCTTCCCTGACAAGCTAAAGTAATGTTCCTTTTCCTCCTGGTCTCCAACCCACTCTATTGAATTACACGGTTTTGTTTTTTCATAACAAAATCTGACATTACCTTGTTTATTTGATAATGCTTTAGTTGTCTCCTCTCCCCCCACCCCATTTACCACTGTACCAACAATTGCCAGAACAGTGCCTGGCATTCAGTAGGCGCTCAATAAATATTCATGGAATGGATGATTTTTATGACAGATCTTTTCAGAGATGAGAGGGATTTCTGCCTTTTAAGGTACTAAATTAGACTAAAGATGGTCAAACAGGCTGGCTAGCTAGCTAGTGGGAAAGAGCTTAATGGCTTTTTAGAGGGAAAAGTTGGCATTTGGGGCTGTGGTGTCTTTAGGGATATTGACATGGATTGTCGGACTTTTTTTAAAGCACCTTGTCCTTACAACTTGCAAGGCAGGTGGCAGTTTACACGAGCATGATTTGCCCAGGGTGGTGTGGTAGTAAACAGCAGGACCCGATGGCCCTCCGTTGTCTCTGAGGGCTGCGCTTGCAGCATCCCCACCCCGTCCTGAGCCGGCACCAGCTGAGGAAGCGGACTTTCCCCAGCGTCCTTGGTGGGAAGTTAGTTTCACTGGTGTTGGGCGGTGCAGCTGAACGGGGTGCTCCAGGGTTAGACTTTGCACATCGACTGTGATGGGGACAGATCACTTTGGGAGAAGTTGTGCTTCCCCTCGATGAGCTTGTCCAGTGAGTCTGAAAGGGTCCTTACGAAGGTTTTTAAGAGTTCTGGGTTTCGGTGTCTCAGATTTCGACCCTGATGAAGTATTGCTGATGTTCCAAGAGTGAGCCACCCAGGGGTTCATAGAGCAACTTGCCTTATCTGGGGGGCATACGGGGGGGATCGGGGGTGAGAGCAGGGGAGGCCACCAGCAAAATTATCTGAAGTGACTGTACTCCTGTGCCTTTGGATACCTTCTTATTTCTGTCTCTGCCTCGCAATATCCCAATATCCTCCCCTCCCCTGTTTTATTGTATAGTATTGTATCATATCATATTGTATTGTATTGTATTGTATTTTATTACCCTTTGACTAGGTGATACATGCAGATAGTACAAAATTCAAAAGATATGATATGATGTCCAGTGAAAGTTTCTCTCCCTGTCTTTGCTGTCCCCTCCCCCAGCTTTCTGGTTCCCCTCTCTGGTGGTCCCTTTATTGCCATTTTTCCATGTCCCCTTCCAGAAGGCCAGTGTCCTCCTAGTGACCCTGAGGTCCAGCAGCCCCCCACCATGCTCCACAGCCGTGCTTGCCGCCCCTTCGGGTTCTTCCTTCCTCCCGCCTTCAGCACCCCTTTCCGTTGTGACCTCATAGGTTGATGTGTTTCCCGCCTGTCGAGAGCTGATAACACGATCCCTGCCAAGGGACGTTCTATTTAGAAGAAAGGTGCTTAGAAGAAATGAATCTGATGCTACAGTTGGAGGCTTAGAGGCAAGGTGGGGGCGGTGTTTCAGAGTCAAGTTCCTTAAAAGTGATGGGGTGGGCTTGACCCCGAGACGGCGGCCAGTATAGAGTAGTCCCAGGAGCAAACGGTGGGAGGGGCGGTTTATTTTATTTTTCTAGATGCACAACTGTTGTGATGTTCCAGCTCTTGTTTTTTGAGGGCTTCCTCGATGCCATGCCCAGCACTGGGCTGAGTGCTCTGGGGATTGTCCCTTTAACCCTCGCAGAGTCCCCAGCAGGGGCCACCAGAGCCTTCCCATTTCACAGGTGAGAGCACGGAGGCCTGCAAGGGCAGGGCTGGTGGCAGGTCCCGGTAGTTGCCCCTGGGCCTGGGTCCTCTTTCCACCACGTTGCTGCCTGCCCTGCTGGGTCTGTCGTCCTTGAGACCCTCTGTCCAGGTGCACCAGAGGCACACGCTAGTGAGCGGGACGGTGGCTTATTGCCTGCCCCATGCCTGAATTCCACCTGCAGGTGTACATGACCTGTCCTGCCACCCACCTGTCCACGTCGCTGTCCTCTCTCTCGTGTCCTCTCCGCCTCTCTGATGTCAGCCTGATGCTCAAAGCCCAATCAGGACCCCTGTACCCCGAGCCCCCAGGCAGTGGCGAGCCCCCTCTCCCTCCCACCCCGCCAGCATGCTGGCTCTGCTCAGTGTACTATGGAGGCGGGGGTGGGTGGGGGGTTCTCACCTCTCCGTCTTCTGGACGAGATCAGGAGAAACTCCTGGGAGCCTGAGTCTTGTCTTAATCGTTCTTGCATTCTCCATAGGCCTAGCTTTGTACTCAGTAGGTGATTAATAGATGCGTGAGGGTTACAGGCAGCTGATGATTTGGAAGGAGCCCGGGTCTCCCAGCCTGACTTTGCCACTGCCTTGTTTCGTGACGCAGGCAAGACCCTCAGCTCTTCCTGGGCTTGAGTTTCCTAAACAGCAAAGGCCGGGCTCGGCCAGACCTGCCCCCAGCTTCGGCCTCTCCCAGGCTCTGCTTAGAGTTTTACATAGCTCTGTCTTTCCTACTCTCTCTCTCTCTCTTTTTCCTTTTCCCTCTTTTCCTTCCCTCCATCCTACCTTCCCCCTCCCTCCCTCCCTCCTTCTCTCTTTCTGTCTTTCAACAGCTTTACTGAGGTATGTTGTACAGAAGTCATCTGTTTCAAGTGGACAATTCAGTGGTTGTTAGTAACCTTACTGAGTGGTGCAGCCATCACCATCTCTAGTTTTATAACATTTTCGTCACCCCTAATGAGCACCCCGCCCCCAGCCCCTGGCAGTCATGGATCCACTTTCTGTCTCGAGATTTGCATGCTCTGGACATTTCATAGAAATGGAATCATTCAATATGTGGTCTTTTGTGAGTGGCTTCTTTCGCTTAAATAACGAGTCGAGGTGCGCCCCTGTTGTAGAACGCCTCAGTGCTGCCTTCCTTTTTATTGTCGATGTTTTCGGTGCCTCTGGCCACAGGCTCCTCTGTCCGTCAGCCTCTGGAAAGGTGCCTGTGGGCAGCCAGCTCTCGAGAGCGCTCTGGGCACCCTCCTGCCACCTCCCGTTCCGGCTCTCCTGCAGGGTGCACCTCCTGCCACCTCCCGTTCCGGCTCTCCTGCAGGGTGCCAGTGTGCCTTGTCCTGCGTCCCCAGGCTCCTCTTATCTGGGGCAGTTTCCCCCCACCCCCCCACTTCAGGTACCCAGCGTGGTGGTCCTTGTGCCAAACAGGGTCTTCTCAGCTCTGAAAAGGAAAAGCGATCCGAAGTTCCCATATCTGGGGAGGTCCATGTTGCACAATACAGGAGGAGTTTCCTGGGCTCACTCGGAACCTGTTCTCCTGCCTCTAAAAGTCGGAAATGAACGGCTGGGGTGCACTCTTCCAGAGGAATTATTTTCCAACAAATTGCTGAGAGAGATGGTAACTTTGGGAGGAAAAAGAAAGAAAGAAAAGAGGAGACTAATCTTTCACTTAAGTACCAAATGCACAGAGGATAAACGCCCCTGGTCTGATTGCGTTCCCAGTGCCATCCCGGCCTAAAACCAGCTGCAGCCTGAGATGCCCTGCTAGCCTCCATGCCACAGCCAGGCGTGACTCAGAGCAAGCGACTCAACAGTGCAAAAAGGAGCGATGAGCTGGGAGAAAATGAGGGTCTAGAAATAGCAAAGCAAATGGCAAGTGGAAAATGCCACAGTAAATGAGTTTAGCTGACTGCTGATAAGCTGACATCGTAGACTCGGGGGGCTTGGGGTGAACCTAGGGAGCTAAGATGCAAAATGGGGCCCAGCAGCAAAAAGGAAAGCCTCGTGGAGTAAAAGGAAACCAAATTTTGAGTGAATGGTAAATGACGTAAAAGAATTAAATGCGATCAAAATTATATTAAACCTAAGAACCACCTCCAAAGTTATTTTTAGATTAATTTGAGTGGTAGACAGGGAATAGGAAGCCAGTTAATAAAGCAAAGCTAGTTTAATTCTCTCTCTACTCTTTGAGGAGGCAGATTAAGGGAGAGGTCTTTTAAGCAGCAAGATCACTCTTAGAATCCCGAGGCTCAATTTGGATAATTAAAAAAATATCTCACTGATCTGCTGTTGTGGGGGAAGGAGGTATTGCACATAATCAAAATTTTAATGCAGGTGGAATTAACGACTCATTTTATCCCATGGGAAAGAAAAGCATCTCTGACTTAACTTCCTACTCTCTTCCCAAAGCTGAGGGGGTCCCCCAAGGTTCAGCCCCCCGCCCGGGGTCCTGCTTCTTGCTTACTTGCATGCCAGTCCCTTCTCTGCACTGCAGCCAGAGTGCAGCATCTTTTCAAAACCCAGATCCAATGATGTCATGCCTCTGACTCAGAACTTCCAGGACTGTCCCCTTTCTCTCAGGATGAGACCCCCACTCCTTGACCTGTGCACCCTGGCCAGCCCTCCCAACCTGGGTTCCTTCTGTTTTGCCCCTTTGCACCCCAACCTCGCTATTCCTTAACCAGGTGGGGTCCCTCCCACTGCAGAGCCATTGTCCTTGCTGTTTCCCTGGCCTGGGATCCCCATCCCCCAGACCCTAGGCTGGCTGAGAGACTGGCTCTAAGAGGTGGCAGGTTGGGGAGCGCCCACCGCCTTCTGGTCGCTCCAGCCCAGCACGGTCAGTAGAAATATAATATGGGCCACACGTGGGATTGTCAGCTCTCCAGTAACCGCATTAAACAAGCAAAGTAAGCAGGTGGAACTAATTTTGGTAATATATTTTATTTAACCCAGTATATCTAGAATATTTCATTTTCACATGTGATCAATATAAAAAATTATTAATGAGATGTTTTACATTCTCTTTTTGTGCTAAGTGTGAAATCTGGTGTGGTCCACACATCTCAGTTCAGATGAGCTGTGTTTCATGGGCCGCATAGCCACCGGTGATGACAAGCGGCTTCTGTATTGGACGGTCTAATCCAATTTATACTTTTATTTTATTCAAAGCACTAAAAGCTAAAAGGATTTGTTTACCTCTTTGTTCTCCAAGTACAACGTAAGCTTTCCTTTTGTTTGTCTTGTTCACCTGGGACAGTGTCCAGCATCGTGCATTTGCTCGATTGTATTTGTTAAATGAATGAACAAATGATCAAAAAAATGGAACACTCAACTGTCCTCTTACTGTCTAGAGGCAACCAGGTAGACAGTGCCATTCAGAGCCTGTTTTAATAGCAGCATTTAGTGCTGGGTTCCTTGTAACCAAAAATATTAAGTGTTTTATATAGGGACTTATATATTATTGAGGACCATTATGGTAACTCTTTATTAGATTTATTTTTTAGGGGACAGTGACACTCATGATACAATAGGAAGCAATTAAAATGATTGAGATTCTTTGAAATTGTTTGGGATTAAAATAGACCAGAGATTTTCAACTGGGAGTGATTTTGCCCCCCCCCTCCTTGCCCCGAGGGACTTCTGGCAACATCTGGAATATTTTTGGTTGGCACGGGTAGGAGTGTTCTAGCATCCAGGGGTGCAGGCCATGCAGGGTAGCAGCCAGGGGTGCTGCTGAGCTCTTGGGGTGCACGGGACAGCCCCGCATGAAGAACAGCTTCGCCCCAAATGTCCGTTTGCTGCGGTGGAGCCCCCAGCTGGAGGCTGTTGACATCTCAGCCTTGCCTGTGCTGACGGAGGAAGGTTATCGGTCCCCGGAAACTTGGCAGAGCCTGTGCAGGCCTCGTCTTCCCGTGCCCATCTTGCCTTCACGCTCCCCCAGTTTAAACCCCTGCCCCAGACCTGCTTCCCCTCCACGGTGGGCAGGCTGGACAGCAGCTGCCTGCAGCGTAAGCCTTTGAGATGAAAGAGAACTGGCTCCACTTTTAAACCCCAAATTAGAATTCTGCAGGGAAGCCATCGAGAGAAGCCTCTGTCTTGAGCTGGTGAATTGAGACACTTAACGCAGCCCCTCAGAGACGATTTAGATTCCTCTGAAGGAAAGCCGCGGAAGGAGCGCAGTGGAAGGAGCCCATTTCTTTCCACTTACGTACCAGCAAACACGGGCTGAGTCCCACCATTTCTGTTTTTTTTAAAAGACACATATTCGCACTCCAAAGCAGGATTAGAATGCAGAATCATGTTTATGTTTTAGTTCTTGCTGTTTCTTAAGACCAAAAAACATAAGGGCATACGGCTCCCGTGTTAATGTGGGCAGAAAAATGTTTCTGTTGTAAGGTTTTGGGAGAAGGAATGCTTTCAAATGTAAACCGAAGTTGTGCTCAACTTGACAATACTTTTTATCCTGGTCAGCTCTCTAAGTCTGAATTAGCTGTTTGGGGGGCTGTCGGACCACCTCCCGCCTGTCTCTTGGCACCGGGTTCTCCGCGTGGGTGATGTTCCTTCCCTGTCTGACCAGCAGGCTCCTTCCAGTGTGACCCGAAGAGTGGAACCTTTTACACTGTCCTCTGGCAGAACGGAGCAGTCTAACTTCTGTGCCCCTGTCGGCACCTCCGTCCTGGAATCAGGGTGCTGGTCATTCCGTCTGTCCTTCCTGTCTGTTCTTCTCGCCTAGCTCGTCCCTGTAACCGAGGGGCCATCTCCAGCTCATCTTTGAATCCCAGGACTTATCACGGGTCCTGCCACACGATAGGGACCTAATAAATGCTGGTCAGACGAACAGCCCGAACCCTACAAAACAGCCCCATTTATTCTTCCGAGCCATTACAGCCTCCATCAGTGAAGAAAGAAACAGCACTGAAACAGCAGCTGTGCTCCTCAGCCAAGTGGAGGTAAAACTCCAGGACTTGGCACCGGGCACATCCAGGGGAGAGAGCGGGCTTGCATTTTCCCAGCTCTCCCTTCTGCCCAGGTGGTGCCTCGCACGCAGAAAGCGTGGGTTCTAGACGCAGCCCCGCATGAAAGTGCCACGTGGCTCCCTGACGTGACTCCACCTGTGCGTCACCATCTGGGTCTCCGCTTCCTCCTCTGGGAAGCCTGTCTCTAGGAGTCAGGACTCCCCTCCCTGCCGCTTTCTGATCTGTCTGCCAACCCCCCACTCCTCTCGCTAGAAGTCCAATGTCTCATCTATCCCTAAAGCCTTGGGATTTTATTTGAGTGAAGCAGAAAGTATCAAATGATTTCATACATAGCTGCTTTTTTGTTCCATTTTCAGAGTTTTATTTAACCCACGTCCAAAATATTATTTCAACATGTAATCAATGTAAAAAAAATTTAGTGAGGTATTTTACATTCTTTTTTCATACAAAGTCTTTGAAATCCAGTGTGTATCTCATGCCCCGAGCACATCTCGGTTCAGACCAGCCACATGGCAGGTGTTTAATGCCACGTGTGGCTGGTGGCTGCCGTACTGGACGGCGCGGGCCTATCCTCCCAGACTCTCCAAAGGGCGCCGGCCCCAGCCCCTGGTCCCCGGGTCAGTAGTTTCTCAGCTGGCGCTCCAGTGCATGGCAGCCTCCATGTGGGAAGGCCTGTCTCCGGGCCTCAGAATTGGCCCAGCACAAAAAAGACAAAGTGTCACTGCTCCCTTAGTGTGTGCTGGGCCCGGAGTTGGGACTGGGGCCTCCTCGGAGCAGCCTGCAGGGGTTATGGCGGTTCAGCGTCATCTGGTTCCCCCCACGCCCACTCCTTTGCAAGCATCTCCTTTATTATTTCAGTCTTATTATTTTTTTAATCATTCAGTTTCTTCTTTTAGGCACTGAGCAACCTCTATGAAGACCCAGCATTTCTGGGTGAAAAGAGCTAAGTCCTCCCTGTTGGCCAATCTCTGCCGAGCTGGGAATTAGGAAACTGCCGGTGCTCTGGGTGGAATGTGAAAGTGCCTGGTCAGGTGTTACCCGTGTCACCTCTGAAAGGGAGGACCTAGAGATTGTGGCTTTTCCCGTAGCTGATGGTGGAGGGAGTCTCAGTCCTGCCAGTCTACTACAGCTGTTTGGGTGGCTTTGTCCACACCCCCAAATCAGCACCCAGCCGCCCATAGCATTCGAGCAAGGCTGTGGAGTCAGACTCGGCCTGGTTAGCTGCGTGCTTCCGTTTAGCTGGATGGCCGCAGACACGCTGCCTCACCTCTCTGAGCCTTGCAGTTTCTCCGTGGGTGTAATAAGAGCATCTACCTCCTGTGTTACCAGAGAAGGAACTCAGAAGACCACGCGCTAGCTTAGTGCCTGGTCTTTACTGAGTATACCATGAATGTCAGCTATAATTATTATTTAATTATTATGAAGTACTAAATCCTGCTAATAGTTAGCATTTATGGAAAAGAACAGCCCAAACTGCTTGGCTTTCTCAGCCTCTCTCATTTACTGAAGCAGGTAACTTGGCCTTGGGGTAGAGCATTTAATAAAAAGACTCTCAGCAGCAGCACTCAGAGATGTAGCCCAGTGTTTCCTGAGATTGAGAGAGAGCTACGAGTAGTGGCTTTTTTTTTTTTTTTTCTTTTTGAGATGCCTGAAAATGCCATCCTTCTATGCAAATGTGAACTTGTAAAGGGAGAAAATTTTTAGGATAATGTGACTATATATGAGGGCATAATCATCTTTGGCCTATTTAAAAAGGAGACCTCGTTTGACGTCTCCGATCTCCACGGTGTCGCCGAGGCCTGTGGTTAGAGCATCTGCCTTCCTCTCTCTGATCCTTGGAAGAACCTGGAGGCACAGTCTGACTAGAGGCGTCTGTGAGATGGTGCTGTCCTCTGCGCCAGGTTTTAGGGGGGTTTGGGCCCAAAAAGAAGCATCTGGACTAGAATTTTGGAAGATATTTACATATCCTCAAATAAAGAAGGCAGCGGTGGGGAAACTGAAATGATTTCAAGAAACAAATGAAACGAGCCCTCGAAGTAGCTGGGAGTGGGAAGCGGGAACTTCTGCTGTGGCTGCTGTCATGGCAGAGGAGCCAGAAGCAAGGGCCCTTTGGTTTTCCGAACCTTGTCGGTGACTGCCTCCAGGAGGCCCAGGTGGAGGTTGGTGTCAGACTGTGACATGTGGGGGACGGGAGGAGCGAGGTTCTGTCCCTCCCCACATCCACTGCCTCCACAGACGTAGGCTGCCCTGCCTGACTCGGGCAATTTTTTATCCTTTTCCCTGGTCTGATCGTTCCCTGCTCCAGTGAGGTGGTATTTAATTGTTCGAAATGCTTTACAAGGACCTTTGTGGCTTTCTCACGTTTGCCCATTTTGGTTTCATAAAACCACGGTGATCAGAACCAAGGACGTGGCTGTTACATTAAGTTCTTTGTGACCTGGCTCCTTTGTCCCCGTCAGTGGTAAAAGACACTGGATCCACACGTGGGTCTGTAAGGAAGGTGAGGCGATCGGTCACAGTTCCAGGCGGCTCAGCCATCAGACCCCTCCGTCCAGGCCCCTGGGCACGAAAGCTCGGGCTGTTTTTACTCTTTTTGTGAGAAGAGCAAGATCCCTACTTTCCCAGCTGTGGAAACAGTCTTTCTCCTTCCACCACTGAGAGGTAGTGCTTCTCTTTAAGAAGAAAGCCCCTAACACTGTCAGCCGTCTGTGACAGTGTGATGCGTTTCTGGACATTCCTGTGGTGTGAGAGAGTGGATGGAGGGTGAGGGGCTGCTGGGCGTCCCTCCTCCCAGCGCATGGGGGCTGGACTGTGGCCCGGGGGGCACTGCTCTTCCTTGGGGCGGGGGAGCCCCTCTGTTGGATACTGAGGCAGGGCCCAGGGTCCTTGCTTTGAGAGTGTAACGCAGGGAGCTCCTGAACTGGGTTCCACGTCTAAGACTCCACAGTCCTAACCCGTCATAGGCCCGATATGGGGACGGGATCCTGGGCTCTGGTGCCCTCTGCCACCCGGCCTTGGTGGCCGCGAGGATGTGGGCCACCTTCCCAGGCTGGGGTCAGCTCACAGGTGCTCACCAGCTCCTTTGAGTAACCCGCTTTGATCCACACGGCCAGCTTGGACTTCCTGCATTTTCCTGGTCTCCTGGCTGTGCTCCCAACAGGCGAGGTGGATAAAGGCAGCTGATAAGGTGCATCATGAATGGCCCTCGCCTAGGATGTGGGGCACAGGGAAAATGCTGGCAGGCAGCAGGTAGTTTTACCACATCCCTCGGAGGAGAGCCAGGATGCTGGGTTTCCTGTGGCTGCATTCCAGCCTCCCGGATGGAGCTGGTGGCTTTTTGACTTTCCCTTAGTTACTTTGGCCTGTGGCTGAGACTCAGTAGGAGGCATTTCTGTGAGTTTTTTTAAAACACTTCCTTGACCCAGTACTTTCTGCCTACACAGTGCCTTCCTCCATGAAGACAAAGGACGAGAAATCACAGAAAATTAGGGCCCTCTGTGTTGTAAGCTTCCCCTATTCTCCCACTTACACATAATCTGATCCACAACTCCACCTAAGAAGTGGAGAGCACGGCCCAGTGGAGGCTTTCCACCCTGCCTGAGCCGTTTCTGATCCTCCGTCTGCTGGATCGTTGGTTGCATTTGATTCTCCTCATGTGCAAGAGAAATAATTCCCTTCCCAAGGGGGGAGTCACTGTTGGCGAGGACGGGGCAGGAGGGGGTGTCCCCTCTGCAGGCAGTGACCAAGATCAAGGTGGCTGGTTTCGTTCCATCCTCTCGAGGGATCCAGGTTCACACCCGCTTGGCAGGAAGTGTGCAGCTCCAGGTGCCCCGGTGGCACGGGAAGACCGAGAGCCGCAAAGCCAGGAATCGGTGCCCACAGGCCGGCTGGTGTGACAGAGGCCACCCCGGAGCTGAGGCGTGGGCTCCTCTGGGCATTCCGCAACATTTTTTTAAGGAAAGAAAATTGCATTCATGTAGTGTGTGTACATAGTTTTTAATTAATGCAGTAAAATTGACTTTTCTTTGGGGGACAGTTCTATGAATTTTAAAACATGTAGATTCGCCACCACAATAAACCAGGAAACAGAACATTCCCGTCATTCCCAAACCACCTTTGGGCTTTCCCTTTGGAGTCTAACCTCCCCTGCCCTGGGGTCTGCTCATCTCCGTCTTTTGGAGAATGTCATATAAATGGAATTGTACTGTGTGTAGCCTTTTGAGAACAGGTTCTTTCATTCGGCATAACGTGTTTGAGAGTCATCCGAGGTGTTGTGTGCAGTGACATTTTATTGCTGAGTGGTCTTCCGTGATGTGGATGTAGCACATTTTTTTTTGTCCATCTACTTCATGAAGGATATTTTGAGTTGTTTCCAGTTTTGAGTGATTGTGGATAGAGTTGTTATAAATGATTGTGTCCAGATTTTTGTGTGAATTTTTATTTCTTTTGCGTACATACCTAGAAGTAGAATTTCTGGTTGTATGGTAAGTGTAGTTTTAACTTTATATGAATCCACCCAAATCACCCATGCAGAGAATTCTAAATAATTTGTATAGATACTCTGCCCTCAAGGAGGCGGAGCATAACCTCCCTTCCTTAAGTGGGGGCTGCACGTGGTGACTTCCTTCTAAACAGTCCCGGATGGAAAGGGAGATAAAAAATAGTAACTTCCCAGTGGAGAAACCTGACAAAGATGACCTCAGCCTGTAGATTGTGTGTGTGTTTAAAGATTCCTTAGGGTTTTCTGCATGGACAGTTATGTCATCCGTGAATAGGGACAGTTTTATTTTGTCCTTTCTGATGCCTTTTAATTTCCTTTTCTTGCCATACTGCACTGGAGAGGACTTCGGGTTCCATGTTGAATAGGAGTGGTGAGAGGGGACATCCTTGCAGGGAAAGCTTCTAGCCTTTCTCTGTTAAGTGTGATTGTTGACTGCTGGGCTTTTGTAGATGCTCTTTATCAGGTTGGGGAAGTTCCCTTCTATTCCTAGTTTGCTGAGAGTTTTATCATGAATGAGGGCTGAATTTTGTTAAATGCTCTATACTGCATCAATTGATATGATCGTAAGGTTTTTCTTCTCTAGATTGTCATTATGGTGGATTGCATTATTTGATTTTTTGAATATTGAACCAGTCTGCATTCCTAGAATAAACTCCTCTTGGTCATGGTATTTTATTCTCACGTATTGCTGGATTCAATTTGCCAATCTTTTGTTTAAGATGTTTGCATCTATGTTCATGAGGATGTTAGCCCATGGTTTTATTTTCTTGTGTTGTTTTTGTCTGACTTGGTACAGAGTAATATTGGCCACATAAAATGTGGTGGAAAGTACTCCTTCCTCTGAATTTTCAGGAAGGAGACTGTATAGAATTGGTGTTATTTCTTGATTAAATGTTAGATAGAATTCACCAGTGAAATCTTCTGGGACTGGAGATGTCTTTTTTTAAAGGTTTACCATTGTTGGTGTAGTTTTGTTAATAGTTACAGGGCTATTAGGTTATCCATTTCATCTTGGGTGAGTTTACGTAGTTCGTGGTTTTCAAGGAATTGGTCCATTTCATCTAATGTGTCAAATGTCTGTGTGCAGATTCATTTCTCGTGTACCCTTGTTATCCTTTGAATGTCTACGGGGTCTGTAGTAGTGTTCCCTCCTTTCATTCCTGATATTAGTTATTTGTGTATTCTCACTTTTCAGTCTGTCTTGCTAGAGTTTTGTCAAGTTTAATGATATTCTCAAAGAATGTTGATTCATTGATTTTCTCTATTGTTTCTGTGTTTAAAATTTCATTGATTTCTGCTCTTATCTTTATTATTTACTTCCTTCTTGTTACTTTGGGTTATTTTGCTCTTCTTTTTCTAGTTTTCTAGTTTCTAGATAGAAACATAGATTATTGATTTGAGACTTTTCCTCTCTGCGTATATCAGCGTTCAATGCCATATGTGTCTTTCTAAGCACTGTTTTAGCTACATCCCACAGGTTTTAATATATTTTCATTCAGTTCAATATATTTTCTAATTTCATTTGAGACTTCCTCTCTGATGATGGATTATGTAGAAATGTGTTGTTTAATTTCCAAGTGTTTGGAGATTTTCCTGTTATCTTTCTGATACTGATTTCTAGTCTCTGTTATGGTCAGAGAACATACTTTGTATGATTTTATTTTTTTTTAAATTGGCTTCGGTTTGTTTACAACCCAGGAAATGGTCCCTCTTGGTGAATATTATACGTACACTTGAAAAGGATGTTTATTCTGCTGCTGTTTGGTGGAATGTTCTGTAAATGTCAATTAAATTCAGCTGATTGATAGTATTGTTCAGCTCCTCTTTATCCTTGCTGATTTTCTGTCTATTAGTTCTATAGATTACTCAGAGAGCAGTATTTAAAGCTTCCAACTATAATTGTCGATTTGTCTCGTTTCCCTTTCAGTTCTGGCAATTTTTGCTTCATGTATTTTGAAACTATGTTGTTAATGCATACATGTTTAGGACTGTTATATATTCTTGGTGAATTGACACTTTTATCATTATAGAATGCCCCCTTTTATCCCTGGTAATTTTCTTAGCTCTGTAGTCTACTTTGTCTAATAATAATGTTGCACTTCAGCTTTCTTTTCTTAGGGTTTGCATCATATATCCTTTTTTTCCCCCTCTTTTTACTTTTAACCTACCTCTAGCATTATATTTGAAGTAGTTTCTTGTAGACCACATATAGTTGGGACATGTCTTTTTATCTGTTCTGATAATCTCTGTCTTTTCATTGGTATATTTACAGTTAATGTATTATCAATAGGCTTGGATTTAGATCTACCTCTTTATTATTTATTTTGCTTGTTCTCTCTGTTTCCCCTTTCCTGTATTCTTTAGGATTATTTGAATAATTTTAGCACTCCATTTTAATTTGTCTATTGAGCTTTTGATAATATGTATGGGTGTTTGTTGCTGTTGCTATTTAGTGCTTGTCCTGAGGATTACAGAACACATACTTAACTTTCCGAGTCTACTTACAATCAATATTTTACCACTTCAAGTGGAATGTAGAAACATCACCACCATATATGTCCCTTTACCCTCTCCCCTGTATGTTGTGGTTTTCATGTGCTACATCTGTATACATTGAAAATGTCAGCCAATATGATAATTTTTGTTTTCAGCTATCAAATATATTTTAAGGAATTCAAGAGGAGAATAGACTATTATATTTCCCATTTTTTTTTACCACTTATTTTTCTCTTCTTTCATGCCTGATGTTCCATGTTTCTTTCTCATCTCATTTCCCTTCTGTCTGAAAATGTTCCTTTAGAAATTCTTTTAGAGCATGGCAGCTGGTAACAAATTCTCTTAGTTTTCCTTCATTTGGAATGTTTTCATTTGACCTTCATTCCTGAAGGATTTCTTTTTGCTGAATAATGAATTTAAGGTTGATAGTTATTTTTTTTTCAGCACTTAAAAACTATTGTTTCACTTGCTGCTGGCCTCCAGGATTTTTGTTGAGGAATCTACAGTCATTTGAAAACTTACTCCCCTGTAAGTAATGTATCATTTTCCTCTGGTTGCTTTCAAGATTTTTTCTTTGTCTTTTGTTTTCAGTGGTTTGATTGTGATTGTACACCAGTGTGAATTTCCTTGGGTTTATCCTGTCTTGGGGTTTGCTCAGCTTCTTGAGTCTGTAGGTTTATGTCTTTCAACAAATTTGGGACATTTTCAGCTATTAATTCTTAAAATAAGATTTTTTTTTTTTTTCACACTGCACCCTTTCTTCTCATCTTCTGGGTTTTTGATGTATTGTCCCACAGGTCCCCAAGGCTCTGTTTATTTCTTTTTTGTTGTTGTTTTAATCTTTTTTTCCCTCTGATGCTCCGAATAGATCATTTCTATTGATCTAGTAGCTTCATGTTCACTGACTTGTTCCTTTGTTATATCCATTCACTGTTGAGCCTATCCAGTGGTTTTAAAAATTTCTAAAATTCCCATTTGATTCTTCTATCTTCTTTTTCTTTGCTGAGACTTTCTATCTTTACCTTCATTTCAAGTATGTTCCCCTTACTTCTTGGAGTATTTTAGTAATAGCCTCCTTCAGGTCTTTGTCAGTTAACTCCAATATCTGTGCCATCTCGGCATGGGCAACTATTGATTATATTTTCCCACGAGTTGAGGATTTTCTTGGTTCCTCAGAGGCTGAGTAACTTTGGATTGTATCCTGGATATCTTGAATATTATGTTATGAGACTGGGGGTCTCATTTGAATTCTATGGGGAATGTTGACAGTTTTGCTTTGGGCTCAGGCTCTCCACTCCTCCCAGCCTTCTGCGGGGTTCGGCTGTGTCTCGCAGCCTTTGCAGACCTGCCCTGTGTGTGCCGTGCCGAGGCCGGCCTGGGCCCTGGGTGGCCCTCCCCGGCTATGGTGAGCTGTTTGGGGTTGCAGCCACCCATGCACAGCTCAGGGGCAACGTTACGGGGTTGCTTCCTGGGCGCCTCCCTCGCTGCGGTCCCTGGTCCCTCATTGGTCCTCTGGCTGGAAAGCAGCGGCTTCATTCATCCCGCTCTGCTGTGTTCTTTCTGCGACTGAACTTGCACCTGTGGCCGAGCAGCAGGGGGCTAGAGAGAAAAGACCGACAGGTGTGCCCCTCTGGCTGTGGATAACGGCTCCTCCCATTGGAAGGGAAGGCTGCGCCCCTCGGAGTTTTAGGCACCCACAAACCCCCTCGGCCGCCTCTGCCACTGTGGAATTGCCTGGAGCTGCAGTGCAAGAGGAGAAAGAAAAGAGAAGAAACAAAAAAGCAACGGGGTTCCCCCCACTGTCTCCAGGTGTTAGGCAACCTGCTTCCTCTCCTCAAGCCGGAACTAGAGGCTTCTCCTGGAGTGCCCTCCGTCCACGCTGGCATTGCTTCTGGGTGTTGGGTGGTGTTCAGTCCCGGCCAGGGGATCGGAGCGGGAGCATGGCAGACTCACCGCCAGTTTGGTAGTGCTTTACATTATGATCTCCTCCCCTTGCCTTCCTGCTTCTCTTACTTTTGAGAGCTCTCCAGGAGCTGCTGTGTGCATGCGGTGGGTGGGAGGGTGGCGTGTCCTCATTCCATCGTGCTCAGAAGCAGGAGGAAACCAGATGATATGCACTTTAGAGGATTAAACAAAGAAAGAGGAAGTAAGCATGTATCTGACCCAGGAAAATGGTGATTTGTATAGGAAAAGAGGAAAATAAAGGCTGAATGATTAAGTAAATATTAATAGAAATACCTGATATTCAGGGTCAGATGAAGGACCCTTTTCCTTGAAATCCCCTCTTCCCCATCTTTGCAGATATGCCCTTGTCTAGCTGGCAGGGAGGGCTGCACTGCCCGCTCAGGCTTCCGCTCGAGGCCCATGGCTTGAGCACAACCAAGTGAGCTTTATTCCTTTCCACTGGGGTACTAGAAAAAGTGTACATGGGGAGGTGGAGAAAGAGTTCTGTCGGAGTGAGGAGTCTTTATCTTAGGGCACCACGTGTCTGTATCCAGGTGCTCACCAGTGGGCAGGGCCTTGTGCTGCAGAACCTGACCCAGGTTGATAGAGAAAGTAGTAACTTAAGGTAGACTGATCTCTCTCCTCCAACTTGGGTCCCCCTCCCCCGCCCCATCATTTTCTTTCTCTCATCTCTCTCTCTCAAATAAAGCAAAGCTTTATTTCAAGAATAGTTCTTGCTTTGTTAAAAGACTTGCTGAACACACGGACTGTTGATAGGCTAACTCTGCATCGCTGGATCTCCATCTGTGCACATCGACATGATGAAAATGAAAACCACTGAAAATGCTGAAGTGGAACTTTTGGAGTGCCGGTTCCTCCCGGGACCTCTGATAGTGATGTGATCTCCAGAGATCCCGTTTTTACCTCTTGATTCATGTACTGAGCATGCATTCTTCAAATTCCTGATATCAATAGCATGTAAAAATCATACACTTTTTAGCCATTTGACAGATATTGTGTTTTGCTTTATCGTCTCACTTGGTCCTCACAGCGACAGCGTAAGGCAGACGGGATAGCCACGGCGCTGCCCCTTGTGGCTTTTACATAGTTGTCATCGCAGCCAGTGTGTAACTCTACATCCAGATTTTCTGTTTAGCATCGGACTTTTTTCCTGATACCGTGATGTCATTACTGTGCTATATACTGTCTCAACAAAATACCAGGATTTATGTGACCCCGTGTTTTTACTGATCATTTAGGTGTTAAGCATTTTTTTGCTGTTGTAAATCATGCTGCATATGGGGTTTTTGGTCCGTGTTTTGACTTAGTTCCTTGGGATAGAGTAATGTATTGTTAAAATGTTTCGACAACATCAGGGTGGATTTCAAGAAAGACCGCAAGTCTTTGAACTTGGTGTAGAAAACACCACCCTAACACAATAACTCTTCAGATTTCTCCATGTCGAGTTGTAGGTTTTGGATTGGCCAAGGGAATTAGCCAGAGAGAGGGGTACAGTGTGTAGGGAAATGAAGAAAGCATTTGCTGAGGCACAAGGGGTGTGTGTGCATGTGTGTGCGTGTGTGTGTCCACACGCGCATGAAGAAACCAGCCTGATTAAAGCAGAAGTTCTGTCTTCAGGAAACCAAAACCGAAGGCTTTCCAGCTGTGGCAGGCGCCCCTCGCCATCGGCCTTTGGAGACCTGGTGGGTGCCAGATTGCGACGCGCCTCGACCCCCAGCCAGAGAGGGCGGGCATCCTGGCCCGGCAGTGCTGAGTGCGGGGGTCCGGCAGAGACCCAGCTGTCCTCTGCTCGCAGCTCTCGGCTCTGGCCCTTCACTGGGGCACCTGGAGCAGAGCACCAAGCCTGGAGCAAGCAGACATTCGTTCACTTCCATCCCTGGCCTCCCTGAGGCTCTTTAGAGAAACTGCCAGAACAAATCACAGCAAACTGGGTGGCTTAAAACATCAGGAATTTAGTCTCTCACAGGCATGGAGGCCACAAGGCCAAATCCAGGTGTCACAGGCTGCGCTCCCGCCAAGGGCTCCGGGGGAGGCCACTTCCTCCGCCCTTGCAGCTTTTGGGGGCTCCAGCTTCCCTTGGCTCGTGGACACATCGCTCCCGTCTGCCTCTGTCTTCACATGGCCCTCTCCTCCCTGTGTCTGTCTGTCTGTGTCCAAATTTCCCTCCTCTTATAAAGAAACCAGCCCTGTTGGATTAAAGCCCCCCCAAGCCAGTGTGACCTCATTTTTTTTTTTTTTTTTGTGATAAGAGAAGGTGTAGATTTACAGAAAAATCATGCAGAATATACAGGGCTCCCATATACTCCCCTAATGTTACACCTTGTGTTAGTCTGGCACCTTTGTTACACTTAAAGGATGTTATTATATTTATAATATTAACTGTAGTCCATGGTTTACATTAGGGTCCCTATTTGGGTTGTACAGTCCTATGTGTTGTTTGTTCTTGTTTTACCTCATCTTAATTTAACTCTTTCTGTCTGCAAAGACCCTATTTCCAAATTAGGTCCTGCTGCCCAGTCCTGGGGGTGCGGGCTTCAGCCTCTCTGTTTGGTGGAGCTGACTGACCCCCCAGAGGAGCCTGTCCCCAGCCTGTGGCTCTAAGTGCTGCTGTCTCTAGACCAGCGGCTGGAGCCATCTGCATTCCGTTCACCAATTACCCCGAGGGCAGAAGGCCCAGTGAGTCTGAATCCAGAGTGGAGCCAGCAGTCCCTGAGTCGTTTGCCGTGTCCTTGTACCGGAGGACAGCTGCTCACCGAGGGAGGGGTGTGCCTTGTGGTGAATGCTCACCTTCAGCCATAGTGGAGCCAACTCAGCAGGGTAATGGTGAAAAGGAATGGAAAATACCTGCCACCAAATTCCGCCTCATCGCCTTAAGCTGGAGGGCTCCACAGCTCCCTAAGGAACTACCTGTGAGATTTCAGTAGAACACGAGCTGCACACCCAGATGCTTATTTGCGTGAGATGACTTTTGAGTTGGTTATAGAGCCCCTTTTGAAAACTAAGATCTTTCAAAGCTTTAGCCTGTGATTTTATAAACCAGAGTATTCCTTCTCCTTCCTCCCTCACGCCCTCGGGACCTACTGAACTCCTGGGCCCTTCTGTTTTCTGGTGACGTGGTGATCCCGGCTTTGCTCTGCAGCCTTCAGACGTGGCTCTGGACCGAGGGAGGTGGGCTCACAGGACTGGACGCCCCGTGAGGCAAGGGGCTTGCGTCTTCCTCTGCTGTGTCCCCAGGGAAGTCAGTTCTGCTCGGGAGTCTGGGGAGAACTTATCCTGTCTCATTCTCTCGCTGTGCTGGGCCCCCTGCAGACGGTCCCTTATCTCTTTTTCCTGTAACTGGACCTTAGACATTTCCTCCTTCCTCGAGCCATAAAATAGGGGTTATCTTTGGAAATAAACATTATGCGAGTTGCAGTGGAGAAAACCTGCACTAAGCTTCATGAAACATTATCTCGGAACAGAAAGAGCGGAGAGGTTGCCTGGGCCGAGCCCTTCAGTTACCGGCTCGCTCTCGAGAGGGCCTCACACAAATCCGCTCTGCTGGGAGGAGACACGGTCCCCGGAGGCTCGGGGCTCCCTCCAGGCCACTGAGGACGCTCTCACCCCTTCCACGTGACGACTCCGCACACATTTGCAGGGTGCGGCCTGCTCTCCCCAGGTTGTCAGTCCCCAGGTAACTTCCGTGTACTTCCTTGGCGTGTCTGCGTGGCGCGGTGGCAGATCCCCTGACCAGCTGGTTGTCTCCCTTCTCCCCTCGCTCTCCCTCCCTCCCGTCTCTCCAGATTTTCAGCAGCGCTCACCTTTTCTCCTGTTGTCCTCTGTTTTTCCTTCCTTTCTTTCTTTTAAAGTCTTACAGGCATTTATCGACTCAAAATGCCTTTGCAAGTGTCTTATTTTTTCCAAAATACTGAATCCAAGTGGGCTGCTGTGGACTTACCGCTCGAGGTCGGCAAGGAGGGTCGGCTGCACATGTGGTCACTCGCAGGCCTGCCGTGAGAGGAGCTGGGCCTTCCCTCCAGGTGTGGAATTGAACTTGGTGCCCTAGGAACTGACAGGCAGAAACCGAGGGGAGTGAAATTGTCACCCTCGCTTTGGCCGGCTATTTTTGTCAGTGCAGCTGAAGGTCAGTGCAGAGTTTATGTGGTTAGGGTCACACGCTCTGACTCACAGTGAGCACACCATCGGCTGCGAGCTGTCTTCTTGCTGTCATACTTATGTGACATTGGATCGTAGCATCAGGCTCCTGCCTAACGATTTACGAGCTATGTGAGCTCAGAGGTCACTCTGTCATCTCCTCCTCGCCCCCCGCCCTGCCTGTCCCATGGAAGGTATCAGCAGCCCCAGCAGTGACTGGTTTCCTGGACCGGGCATCCTTGGGCCCAGCCCATCATCGCCGTCTCGGAAACCTTTCTGGTTCCTGAGCGGGTCATTCTCTAAGTCACCCGTCCCTCTCAGCTTTCCGTCGTTCCCCGTCAGTGCGCTCTTTGCATCCAAATCCTCATAGTTAATAAGGGTGTTGGATGGAGCCGAGGTCCTCTGCCCGTTGGAGACGGGATGTCTCTCCAGGCACACTCACTGGTTGGGTTCACCCGCATTTCCCTGATCCAAACCTCATTGCTTGTAAGATCCACCATTATCTTGTGCACCACCAAGGAAGATCAAGCATTGCCTTTTAAATGCCGCCCAATGCTTTCTCACTACTTAGAATTTTTATTCTATCCTTGCTGAAAGGGCTCCATTAGAATTACTTAGCCACGAATTATTGTCCTGTCTCACTCTTGGTTAAAGTACTTCTAAAACATCTTCACATGCGAAACCCCTCCCTCCTGAAGTTGTCTGGGAGCTGTGGTTTTCTGTCCAGAGTCATCCTTCCCGCCATCAAGATGCTCAGGGTGCTCTGGTGGGACTTTGGGGAGCAGGAGGAGTGGCTGGGGGCAGGCTGGGGTCCGGTAGTGTCCTGCCCCCCGAGGTGGGTGGGGGTGCCTGGCTGCCTTCACTCTCTGGAATTTAGGGAGTGGTGCAGTTATGATTTATGCCCTTTTAGATTTAATTTTTCTAATTGCTTAATAAAAAGAAGATCCACCCCTGATGACAACTATCAGGATGGTGCTGACAGGGTAAGGCACACTGATCTCAGAGAGCTTAAAATGCAAAAACAAAACCGACGAAAAAAGTGCATTTTAGGAGAATGAGATACGGTATTTATAAATCTACTTAATGCCACATCGTTCAGCCCACGTTTTTCCATCTCGTCCTCAGAGCTGTAAGAGTGGGCCGAGTGCTTTGCTAAAATTCCATAGAATCCCTCTGTTTCCTAATCTCCACCCAAAAAAAACCCACTGACGCCTTCATTTGGCATCAGCCTCTGACGCCCTTTGTTAGTGCTCCAAAGCTGTCCTTCGTCCTCCGAGGAGCCTCCTGCAGATGTTTACCGTGGGAGGAGACCCCACTGTCTCTCTCACAGATGAGGCTGCACCTGCCCCCCGTCCCCTCAGAGAGGAGAAGGAGTGATTCGGAGGTTTTCCGCAAAGACCCCGGCTTGTGACCCTTCCGTGAGAGCCACGTGCCCACGGCCAGGCCCTTTAACGTCCTGGCTCTCCGTCCACCTTAAAATCCCCAAGCTGGTGCTGCGAGCAGGGATTTGGGGCCGTTCTGTGCTTTTTCTGCTCCCCCACCTGACTGAGTTCCTGTTCCCCTGGACCCCTCTTGCCGGCACCTGAGGGCTCTGGCTTGGTGCTGCCTCCCCTTGCTGGCCCCGAGGGGCCACAGCATCCGCCTTCACCTTTCCGCGAGGGGTGGTGGGGCCTTGGCGCGAGGGTCCCCAGTGGGGGCCAGGGCCGGAGCGTGGTTCCTGCACTCCTCACGCACCCTCGTCCCTCCCTTGGCCCCTCCTGCCATTGGCCTGTCAGGAAAGGCCTGTCTTTGTAGGGCCGCTTTGCCATGCTTTGCCACACTTTCCCACAGCGACTATTTGGGACCAGTCGGGAGTCTTCTGGCTGCCTTGGAAGCCTCTGGAGTAGTCCAGGACAGGATGGTAATTGAGTTCACGCTGCGGTGGTCCCTCATGATGCCCCAGGAGCCTCAGCGTCCTTTCCCTTCTCCACTTACCAGACACTGACCCAGCCTCCCGAGCCACAGTCTGTGACGTCTTCCCGGAGAAGCGCCTCACCTTTGGGTGCCCCTGACCTCTTCTGAGCCACCCTCTCCCACTGCCCTTCATTCCCCACAGCTCTGGCCACTTTCTGCCCGATGGTGCAGCTATTCATAGACTTGTCTTATTTTCTCTGCTGTGCGTTCTTTGAAGACTGGGCCTGTAAGTCCCCTTCTTTGTATAGGGTGCAGCCAGCAGAACCCACGCAGAAGCACACTCGTTTGTTGCTGAGTTGACTTGTTGAATGAGTTTTCATTTTGCCTCCTGGATTATGCTGTAAGCCCGCGGAGATCAGGAATCATGTGGTCTCCTCTAGTGCAGCCAGCAGGACGCCTTATGCTGGGGGCTTATACATTTTATTGATGGAAAGATCAATAAGCAACCCTATAGCCTTTTCTCCTTTTAGCCATAAAATAAGTTGGCAGCAGAGTATTTGTCTGACAGTCTTTTTAAGCTGCTTTTCTGCCTTACCCGAGAGCAAAGGCCGGTGGGAGGAAGTGTGTGGGGTGATTAAGCCCCGGGCAGGCGGGCGGGCCTCTGACTTTGCAAGCAAAGGCTGGGATGGAGGAAGCAGCAAAGCAAATGCAGCCGGCCGCTGGGCGGGGGTCACCTTTTGACCCCGAACTCCGAGTTTCCAACAACAACAGATACTCAATGAGCATGTGTGTGTGCCAGGCCCAGTTCTGGCCCTGGGGATCTCACGGAGAAGAAAACAGACAAGACTCCAGACCCGCAGGGAACTTACACCGGGGCGTATGTTCCTGAGACCCTCCATGCTGGATCACGAGGAAGTGTGGTCACTATAGAGTAGCCCCGATGATCAGGAGCCAGAGTGCTCCGTGGAGCACCTGTCTCGGCAGCTTCCCCATCCGGGGTCGCCTCTTTCAAGCTGCCAGCACGTAGGTCACCTGCATGGGACCCAGGTGTGCCTGCGCACGGCGGTGCAGGAAGAGGGCCCAGCAGCCCCTGCTGTCCTCCTCCCGCGCTCCTCCCTGCTGCTGTGTCCGAGAGGATGTGCGTCGGCCTCTTGAACGAATGTGGGTGCAGATCGGCAGGTTCTCCCCCCCCCCCCCCCCCCCCCCCCGGTCCTATGTGGTTATCAAAGCAGAGTACGGCCCCTCAGGTGCTCTTCAGGGAATTCACCTGGGAGCACCCATGGCCCAGCACCTGCCGGCCGCCCTTGGGCGCACCAGGAGTTGGAGTGGGGACACTCTTAGGCACACATTGACAGGTCATGCGTCCAGTTTTGTGACACTTGGGACCCGGGTCAGGCAGGTCTCGTCTTCACTTTGCAGCGTGCTCCAGCCAGGCACATGCCTGACAAATGGCTTTAACGTGTGCCTTCAGAGTTTTGAAGAGATGAGTTGAAGACGTTACGTTTTAACATCTCTGCATCTTTCACAGAACCTTGTTAGAGAGCCTTTCCGTTACATGAATCAGTGTCTTTTCATGTAAGGACCTTCTTGACAGATTTATTTCTGAATTCAATGTCCGGAAAAAAATTACTCTGAAGATGAGTTTGTCAGAATGAAAAGAATTTTATGGCCCAGCCTGCTTCCCCTTTTGGCGTTGACTGCCAGGAAACTCAACCACATTCATTGTCCAGCCAGTGACGCGTTCCTATGGTCCCACTGGCAGCTCCTGCTGCCTCATTGCCACGTTGGCTGGGTATAAAATTCATATCTGAGCAGCTGCCCCCACACAGCCCATGGCTGAATGGACCTTGGTGAATTCTCCTCTGGCTTGACCTGTAACTCATCCATAGGAATGACCTTTGCTTTGTAGCCCCAAACATCCCTTCCTGGTTCGACATCACCGTCATTTGTTACCCAGCCAGGAAATGATGAGCTGATTCATTTGTTAGGAGCTGTTGGGTTGAGTGAGTCAGCTTCTGACAGAGACAGATGGAAGTCCTTTTTGTGGTCTCAAATGTGAGAGTTTCTGAGCAGCAGGAGGTGGGTTTTTACTTCACCATGGCCGATGGCCGTGGTCGGTTGCAGCTCTGTGGGACCGGGGTGTGTGGCCCAGTTCCTGGGAATCACCAGGCACGTGGTGCTCACAGCCTGAGCCCAGGGCCAGCTCCCTGGTGGAGGGGGCGGGGGAGCTGAGTGTATTGGACAAATGCCGATGGGAGCCGCAGGACGAGCTGGCTGCGCTGCTGAGGCTAATTATCGGTGGCAGGCTGGGGGTGGGATGGGTGTGGAAGTAAGTCCTCCTCCTGCACCTGCACCCCTGACTCAGACACCCTGTCAGGGCAGAGCCTGGTGCACAGGGAGGCTGGGGGGGCTTCTGTGGACCTTGCTAATTTTCATGTCATTCGATAGGTTCACAATAGTGTTTCCTTACAGAGTGATTGCGTTTAGCAGCTTGCTCGAGAGAGTAAATATCCTTCTCCTTGGGTGTCTCTTCTTTCTTCTCCTGCTCTTCTACTCCAGCTGCTTCAGTGAAGCACCATTTTCTAAGAGCTGAATGTAAACAAATAACAAAAACCTATTAGTAGAACTAGTTCACTTATTGAAGACAGCTGCAGAAACCAGACATCTCAGCCAGGAGTTGTTGCCCTGATTCATGCATCAAAACTCCGGCAGGCGACCACGGACCTTGTGTTGGGTCAGTTTACATTGAAGCCATCCCAGAAACCGGAGAAGACTGGATCTGCACTGGGTGGCCATAAAAGAGCTCCCCTGGCTGGATGCAAAATAGTCACATGCCTCTCGGCATTGAAGAGGCAAAAAATGTCCCCCTACCGACAGACCAGAAGGGCATATGCAGCAATGGCAGGGCGGGATTTCTGTTTCCCACCTTTCTGTGGTGATGTGTTTGTGATAAAGGGGAATAAAAACCAGACGCTCCCCGAGCTGGAACCTGACAGGAGTAAGTGTCAGTTCCTCCAGTGGGTTGAGAAGCTCAAGGCGCAGAGAGGGGCTTTGGACCCCTGCGGTGCTGCCTCCGGGTGCTGGGCCCGGCCCTGGCCTTCCTCACAGGCCAGAGCTGCCCCAGCTTGCACAGCACCTTAGTGCTCAGTAATTTTTCTTCCTGACACCCTTGGGCTAAAACAAAAACTGAACAGTTGGGACAATGTAAGTATTTAAGTCCTAACAATCCATTGTTAGTTTCCTACTGTCCTTGTAACAGATTACAACAAACTTAAGTGACAGAAAACAACAAAAACGTGCTGCCTTACAGTCCTGGAGGTCAGGTGCCTGACATGGGTCTCCCTGGGCTGAAGCCAGGGGTCCCACCCTGGGGCTCTAGAGGAGTGGTTTCCTTGTGTTTTCCGGCTTCTGGAGGCTCCCGCTTTCCTCGGCTCCTGGCCCCCCCACCATCTTGAGAGCTCTCTCCTCTCTTCCTCAGCTTCCCTCATCCTTCTCTGACCCCCAGGCCCTCCTGCCATAAGGACCCCGCGATCACACGGGGCCACCTGGATCTCCAGGATCACTTCCCATCTCGAGGACCTTCACGTAGTCCCACCTGCCAAGTCCTTTTACCGTGGAAGGCCACATGCTCACAGGCTCCAGGACTCGGTGTGGACATCTTTAGGGGAGACCACTGTTCAGCCAGCTGCATCGAGTGAAAAAATAATTCACATAAATTGAAAGAAAGAATGTTTTAATTTCATTCTCAAACAAACACCGTTACCACAATGGGACGTGTGCCTGTTGGGTTCTGCACAACTTATTAACCTTGGAGTCAGCTGGGACACTGCACCACACCCTCTGCTCCACGTTGATTTTTGTGCAGTGCTTGCTTTTTATTGTGGTGGACCACTGAAAATCCAGCTTTGCAAAGACGTGATGTCATTGAAAGGAATGAAGCATGTTCTAGTTTGCTAATGCTGCCAGAATGCAAAACACCAGAAATGGATTGGCTTTTATAAAGGGGGTTTATTTGGCTACACAGTTACAGTCTTAAGGCCATAAAGTGTCCAAGGTAACACATCAGCAATCGGGTACCTTCACTGGAGGATGGCCAATGGCGTCCGGAAAACCTCTGTTAGCTGGGAAGGCACGTGGCTGGCATCAGTTCCAAGTTCTGGTTTCAAAATGGTTTTCTCCCAGACCATTCCTCTCTAGGCTGCAGTTCCTCAAAAATGTCACTCTTAGTTGCACTTGGGGTATTTGTCCTCTCTTAGCTTCTCCAGAGCAAGAGTCTGTTTCAACAGCCGTCTTCAAACTGTCTCTCATCTGCAGCTCCTGTGCTTTCTTCAAAGTGTCCCTCTTGGCTGTAGCAGCTTGCTCCTTCTATCTGATCTCATATAGTGCTCCAGTAATTTAATTCAGACCCACCCTGAATGAGCGGGCCAACACCTCCATGGAAATTATCCAATCAGAGTCATCACCCACAGTTGGGTGGGGCGCATCTCCATGGAAACACTCAAAGAATTACAATCTAATTAACACTGATAGGTCTGCCCACACAAGATTACATCGAAGATAATGGCGTTTGGAGGGACATAATCCATTCAAACTGGCACAAAGCACAATCTCTCGAAGCTGCGACGTACGTGGAGCTGGGAGCTGGCTCTGGGAGCTGCGGGTGTGGAATGTAGCTGTGTTCCCCTCGGATGTTGGGTGTGTCCTGTGGCGCCCTTCTGGGCTTGCGTAGGTGTCCTGGGTGCCCTGGTCCGGTTGGGAGCCACGACTTTAGGGTCAAAGTATCCTCGGCCCCTTGGGCTCTGCCTCGAGTGACGAGGTGTGCGGGTTTCTGCACACAGGCTCTCTCCTCTAATTGTGGGCGGTGTCCGGCCATGAAGGTGGCACCAGAAGAAAACGGGGTGAAAGGTACCATCGGATCCCAAGTCTGCTCCGAGGTCCTGGCCAGAGCTGGGCCGCTCGCGACCAGGCGGGCTGAGGGTCAGCAGGCGCACCCTCATCCTTCCCTTCCCTCCAGGGAGACCCGACGCCACAACCAGAGAAGGAGAAACTGGCCTGTCTTTGGGTCTTTGGGTTTATTTCTGGAAAGACCTTTAACTGGATGGGCACAGAGGGCATTCACGGAGAGTGACCACGACAGTGGACGTGCAGAGGCCACAGCAGTGACGGGCCATCCCTCCGCAGCTAGAATCCCAGCGTGGGGGCGTGTCCTTGTTGGTCCCACTCGCACAAAGCCACCCACGACTGCGTGGGGGAGGCGGCCCACCCAGACCCCCTCCTCTGCCTGGAGCTGAGGGAGGTGGGGTTGGAGGCCTGATGAACTGGAGGTGCAGGGTGGAGGGGTGAGTGGAGGGTTGTTGGCAGGGGAGTACAATTCTGCTTCACGGTTTTCCCTGCCATCTGCAACCTCTAGGCAAAGCAAGGGAGAGTCGATTTCCTACGGGGAGGTTAGCTCAGGACTTGGCTGGTGATTCAAGTTGGGGTTGGGGAGAGATCCGGGTAGAGCAGCAGCTAAAGGTCCGGAGCAGTGGGGCTCTGGCTCCCCACCCATCCACCGGTGACCCTGCCCAAGCCACACGGCCCTTCCGAGTCCCAGACACCTCTCCTTTAAAGTGAGCACAAATGATCACACTCCCCAACGGAGGGTTGGGATTGTCAGTAAGTAAATGTTTTATGGAGAGATGTGTTTATGCCCCAAGAAGTCTGAACTACTCTGATAATATCAGCTGTCTCACCGGGCGCCAGAGGAGATATTCTTTAGCTTCTCCCCAGGAGTCACGAGAATGACAACTCATTTCTATAAGGTGTTTTCTCCTAAGGCCTTCAGGCATTTCCTCACTTGTTTTGATAATAATCCTACTGATTAGGGAAAACAAAAATCAGATTCCTGTCTTTCACCAAGAGGAAATCGAGGCAAAGATTGAAATGATTTTTCCAGTCTGAGTGTGTGGTGGAGCTGAAACTCAAGGAAGAAAAAAACAGTTTTTCTTTATTTTGGCTAGCCACCAGTGAAGTAATCAAGCTGGAACCACCAAAGGGGAAGTGGCTCGGGGCAAGGCTGGGGCCGGGGTGGGACGTGCTGTCTTGACTACTTGCATTACACAGTGGGCTCCCGGTCTCAGCTCCCCGGTCTCTAAAATGAACCTGCCGCTTCCCCACGGGCGCTCAGTAGTCAAACCAGAGGGAAACAAGTTGATTGCAGCTCTGAATTTGGAGTTCGGTGGTTTCTTGAGCTTCCTGCTGATCTGAAAGTTGGGACATGAAAGCCACTAAGTGGATCTTGCCACAGTGCAGACTTTTGGGAAGACATTTGGCAACACCCATCACAAGCCTTAAAATGTACAAATCCTCCGACCCAGCAACTCCACTCTCAGAAATTAATCTTAAGAGAGCAGGGCAGGTGGCGCGTGGGGGCGGGCCAGCAAGGGGTGGAGCCGGGCCTCGCCCCGTGTGTGAACTGGATGACTGAACCGCAGGCCCCTGTGCATCAGAGATCATGGTTTTGCAGCCTTGAGGGGTAGGGGTTGGGGAGCATTTGGTAGTTTTGGAGAACACCAGAGAGAGGGAATTGCTTGCGTAGTGGTCTAAGGCTCCGAGCCGATTTCTGAAGGTCAGGGTTTCTGCGTCTGCTTGTGCAAGGTCACCTCCCACCCACCCACCCACCCCAGAAGCCACAGGGCGCTGTGTGGCGTGGGAGGCGCAGAGTGCCCGGAGGGGTGGTGGCCGAGCAGCCCTGGAGGCTGCTGCGTGGGAAAGGCTCCCAGGAAGTGCGGTGGGAAGGAGGCAGGCGCTTAGGAAACCCGGGCTGGAGCGCCCCGCGCTGCGGTGTGCCTCGGAGCGCACCCCCTCTGCAAGCCCCTTCTGCAAGCCCGTCTCTGCCCCTGCACAGCTGCGCCCCAGCTTCCTCCGCTGCCGGGTCCCGAACGATCGTCCCAGACTCGGGTTGTCTTCACCCCTTGGGCTTGCTGCTCACCCTGCTCCGAGTACTCTCCAACGAAGACCCGCAAGTCTCACGCCCTCCCTCCCTCTGCCCTTCCACCACCGGGTCCCCAGGACCTGGGCTCTCAAGAACATCACCACGCAGGATCAGAGCTATCTGACGTTCTTGTTCTTTTTTTTTTTTTAATGCAGGTGAAATTCACAGAATACTATTTTAAAGTGTACCGTTCGGTGGCATTTAATGCATCCCCAGTGTTGTGCAACCACCACTTCTATCTAGTTCCAGAACATTTTCATCACCCCAAAGTAAAACCCGGCACCCATTAGCAGTCACTTCCCCCCAACTCCTCAACCTCCCTCTCCCCACCCCACCCCTGGCAACCAGGAATCTGTATTCTGTGCCTATTCTGGTTATTTCATATAAACTGAGTCATACAGGATGCAGTCATTTAGGTCTGGCTTCTTTCACTGAGCGTTGTTTTCAAGGTTCATCCGCGGTGTGGCATGTGTCAGTACTTGGTTCCTTTTCATGGCTGAGTAGGAGTCCACGGAATGGACAGATCACATTTTGTTTCTCCATCCATCTGTCGATGGATATTTGGGTTGTTTCCACCTTTCAGCCGTTGTGAATAATGCTGCTATGAACATCAGTGTACACGTTTCTGTTTGAGTCCCTGTTTTTAGTTCTTTTTGGTGTGTTCCTGGGAGTGGAATTGCTGGGTCTTCTGGTAGTTCTGTTTAACCTTTTGAGGAACCACCACACAACTTTCCTCAGCAGCTGCACCATTTTACATCGTATGACGATTCCAATTTCTCTGCATTCTTGCCAACATCTATTATTTTTGTTTGTTTTTTAATAGCCATCCTCCTGGGTGTGAAGTAGTAGCTCAGGTACTTTGATTTGCATTTCCCTGATGACGTCGTTTCATGTGCTTGTTGGCCACTTATGTATCTTTTTTGGAGAAATGTCTGTTCTAGTCCTTTGCCCATATTTTAATTGTGGTGTTCATCTTCTATTGTTGCTTTGTAAGGGTTCTTTATATATTCTAGATATTAGACCCTTATCAGATACATGATTTGCAAATATCTTCTCTTGTTCTGTACTATATGCTTTTTTATTTTATTAACTGTCTTTTGTCCTCTTTCACACACACACAGCTAGACACTGCATGGGCTTACACTGTTATTTCTAGCTCCTTGCACAGTAATGATTCATTGTAGGTGCTCAGTAAATATTTGTTGAGTGAATGAATGTTGGAAAATCTGCATGCTCTGTGTCCTCCAGCTGGCCCAGCTGGGCATCTGAGTTTGTCATCCCGCGTGCTGAGAAGCGGCCATCGCGTTTCCTCCCTGCGGGTGCCTCCCAGACCCTCACCACAAACTGGCTTCACCTCGTGTCTGAGCCACGTGAGCGAGCCTTGCACGCCTGCCTTCTCTCCCGCGACAGATGAGAGTCCTGAGGGCGAGTCCTGAGCCATGGCCAGTGGTGGATGTCACCGGCCCTGGGTCGCCACCTGCAGCCGCTCGCCCTCTTCCCCTCCCGCCGCCCAGAGCTGCATCCCCTGTCACTTCTGCTCCCGCCCTGACCTCCCTTTGTGCCCACCCCTGTGCCATCCCTCCCAGCGGAGGGAGAGGATGATTCAGGCAATCCGTAATTTCCAGGCTGCCTCCGACAGTGCCCCGGGCCGCTCCAGAAATAGCCGCCATCAGCAGCCTGACTCCCAGCCCCTGTGCGGGGGCCGCTGCTCTGGGAACAGACTCGGCCTTTCACACCACTGGAAATGTTTGGAGATAACGTGTTTCCTTTTTCCTTTTTATTTGTTGTGCAGACTGCATTGTTATGATAATGAAGAATATAAAAAGGGGGGGGATTGCCCCAATCCCACCACCATCCAACATTTCTATATTCTTTTCTGGTCTTTTTCATCATATACATAATTGTAATTATGGTAAAATTAAATTTAATTCCCAGCTCCCAGAACTGAGCCTGGCATCCAGGGGCATTCAGTAAATATTTGTTGACTGCAGAATATTTTAATTACTTAACTACATAGTGCACACAATTTTCTGATTGCATCATATACTGGTTAATATTGCATCAAGTTAGAAGTTATTTGCCATTTTACTATATTTAGATGTTTTGATTATTCCCTAATTTTTCAGGATTAAAAATACTGTTGCAGTGAGGATTTCTCTTTGCATAACTGTTTTTGAGGGTTTGGAATTTTCTTAGGACTTGAATGCCTGGGTCAGAGGACATAAATGTAAGAATTATCTAATTGCTTTCTAAGTCTGACTTATACTGATTGCCAGCAACGTGTGAGAATATTAGTTTCGCCATAACCTCACAGCATTTGGATTATAATTTAAAATTCTTTGCTAATTTAACAGCGTAAAATGATTTTATTTTAATTTGCGTATTTATGTGTTTGGTTATTAGTATGGGCTGAAGAATTGTCTGAGCACTTAGTAAATGCGTTTCCTCTTGTGTGCCTTGCCTATTCGAGTGGTCTGTGTATCTCTTGGAATATAGATTTTTTTCCTTAGATCTGTGTGAATTTATAGTAATCTAGGTACGACTAGACTCTCTTCCTATCGTGTTTCCTGCAAGCATTTTTCTAGTCTGAGGTTTTCCGTTTTAACATTAGGTGTGTTATTTTAGGCAGGATTTTCTGGTCTGTGGAAGGTCCTTGGCAACTGACTCCTAGCTCCAGGGTTTAGACGCAGAGCTGGCGGCCTGAAGAGCCAGCCCAGCTCAGGGCCACAGCTGGCGAGAGCAGGGCCGGCCGCCACGACCCCTCAAACTCAGACTGCGACGCGCCGGCTCTGGCGCTCCTGCAGGCCCCGCTGCTCTCTCGGCCTAGAAAGTTCTTTTGGAATGAGGTTTACGCCTTGCAGGGCTCTACTGAAATGTCACCTTTGGCTCTCAGGCAAATCGAGCGAGCTGCTTCATCCTTCTGACGGGGATATTTCAGAACAACCAGGGCTGGGGACTCTGAAGGAGTCCATAATCGAGTCATGTGCTTCAGGCTCTTGACAGGCAGTGAGTGCAGACTTGATATGGAACTGCCCTCAGCAGCCACCTCTCCACCGGAGGCCGTCCCAGGTATCTGGGGCCTGGGGAGGGCAGGGAGAGGGCCCGAGTGGGCCCGAGATTGCTCTCTTCTCTGGAGGAGCTGGGCCTCGGGGGGCTGCTGCCGCCTGCTTGGTCCCCACACTCCGTGACCGGTGGGGCAGGCTTCCTGGCCCTGGCAGGGGATGGCTGGCCTGGCACCCAGGAGCCCCGGTTTAGGAGCGACGATTCCAACCCAGCTCTGCTGCCGTGTGGCCGGGCTCGGCTCGCCCCCCTCAGTGAGCCCAGGCACTAGCCAGTGCCTGTGTCCATTCGACAGACAGGCCGCGCGCTTCCTTAGTCAGGTCCGGGTGCTGGGATCGCTCCACAGGCGGCCAAGGTGGCCCACCTCGGGGACGAACTGCAGCTCTGGAACCTCTCGGTAAAGCAAGCAGGATAGAGAAAATGCTAGGGCCACAGAGGACTCAGTAATTAGTTTTGAGCAGGGATGGAGTGAAGTTCTCTGAAGGGTGGAACAGAGGCCAGGCGTTGAAGGACGACTAGAGTGCCGGAGTGGGGTTCAGGCGGGAGAGGGAGGAGAAGGGGAGCCTGCCCAGCCCCAGGAGCAGGAGGAGCGGAGCCAGGAGAGGACGGTCCGGAGTGGGAGCAGGGCCCGGACGGGGGTGTCCAGACGCCGGTGCCGGGACTTCGAGGGGAAGAGGAGGAAGGACATGGTGCTGGCAGCCTGGGAGGTCCTGGGCTTGAGTAGAGGAGCAGTGGGAAGTGAGAGTTTGGGGTGCTGGAGGGGAGGCGTCCCTTGCTCAGGGGAGGCGGCTCCTCCCGTCCTGTCAGTGGGAGATTCCAGTGGCAGATGTCGCTTTGATTCCCGGTTTCCGTCCCAGACCCTGGCCCGTTTCTCTCCTGCCCGGCGCCCTTGGTCTGCAGGGTGGTGTGGGGAGAGGGCCGCAGACACAAGCCCCTGGAAGCTCTGTTCAGCCCGGAGACCTCCCCATCGGTGGGGCTCGTTTGCTCGCTTATTCGGCCTGTATTCACCGAGCGCCTCCAGGTACCCGGCGGTGAGCGGCAGAGTGGGAGCAGCAGGGCGAAGACCTTGGTATAGAAGCCTCGGAGACACCAGGCGTTTAGAGATGATCCTCACGGGGAATTGGGGACCCGATTCCTTCATCCGTTCAGTGGGATTCTGGTTGCCAAGTCCTCCTGGTGCGAGAATGTTGATGTGTTTGTGTTTCCGTTCCAGATGCCTTAGGGCCGCGGACCAGTCCCGAGGGCGCCTCCGTGGTGGTCGGCAGCTCCCGCTGGCGCAGCTGGGAACCAGCCCCCTAACCCGCCGTGTCCTGCCCAGCAGCCGCCGCGCCATGGAGGCCCCGGAGGGTCCCGGGGGGCTGCTGATTGACTTTGGGGCCGAGCCGCCCGCCTCTAGCCCCCTCGAGGCACTGCCGCCTGGGCTGCCGGACGGCGACGGCGCCTCGGAGAGCGAGAGCACCGAGTCGGCGGACAGCGAGGACGCGGGTGAGTCGCCCTCCCACCCGTCGTGGGACCGGTACGGCCGCGCCTCCTCCAGCGACTCCTGCTCGTCCAGCCAGAGCGGCGGCTCGGCCGCGGACACCGAGGCGCCGGAGCTGCGGGAGTTCATGCGCCGCTACGTGGGCAAGGTCTTCTCCGGAGGGTAAGGGGCTCCCTGCGGCCAGGCTCCCACCCACCGCCCCCGCTGCATGCTGGCCTCACTCGGGGACGGTTTAAAACCCCCCGGGCTGGGCACCATCCAGACATCAAATCAGACCCTCCAGGGCAGCACAGCATCCACACATCCCACAGCCGCCCGGGTGATGTGGAATGCACCCGTGTCGAGAACCCCTGGGGCGGCTCACCCCGTTCCCCAGCTCTGGGGTCTGCCCCAGGCAAGGGTGGAGCCACGGAAGGCTGGCCGGATGCCAGATCATCATCTTCAGTAGCCGGCTCTCTTATGGTTCGCTAGAGAGAAAGCATAAAGGAAAAATAGAGACCACAGGTAATCCCAATAACCGCTATTCAGTTTTTTTTAAATTCAGTTTTATTGAGATATATTCCATACCATACAGTCATCCATGATGTACAATCAGCTGCTCACAGTACCATAATATAGTTATGCCTTGATCACCACTATCTATTTCTGAACATTTTCCTTACACCAGAAAGAATCAGAATAAGAATAAAAAACAAAAGTAAAAAAGAACACCCAAATCATCCCCCCATCCCACCCTATTTTTCATTTAATTTTTGTCCCCATTTTCCTACTCATCCATCCATACACTGGATAAAGGGAGTGTGATCCACAAGGTTTTCACAATCACACTGTCACCCCTTGTAAGCTACATTGTTACACAGTCGTCCTCAAGAGTCAAGGCTACTGGGTTAGGGTTTGATAGTTTCAGGTATTTACTTCCAGCTATTCTAATACATTAAAACCTAAAAAGAGTTATCTATAAAGTGCGTAAGAATGTCCCCCAGAGTGACCTCTCAACTCCATTTGACATCTCTCAGCCACTGAAGCTTTATTTTGTTTCATTTCATATCCCCCTTTTGGTCAAGAAGATGTTCTCAATCCCACAATGCCAGGTCCAAGCTCATCCCCGGGACTCATATCCTGCATTGCCAGGGAGATAGATTTACACCCCTGGGAGTCAGATCCCACGTAGTGGGGAGGGCAGTGAGATCACCTGCCAAGGTGGCTTAGTTATAGAGAGAGAGGGCCACATCCGAGCAACAAAGAGGCACTCGGGGAGACTCATCGGCACAACCACAAGCAGGTTTAGCCTCTCCTTTGCAGTAACAAGCTTCATGGGGCAAGCCCTGAGACAGAGGGCTCGGCATACCAAGTGCTATTCAGTTTTGATGTATATCGTTCCAGAATTCTATCTACACATTCTCTTTTTTGAAATTTTTATTGTTACTACATATACAACACAAACTTCCCTGTCGTAACCTCTTCCGTGTGGACGCTTCGGTGGCCTTTGTTACACTCACAGTGTTGTGCCACCAGCAGCATCCGTTACCACGACTTTCCCATCACCCCAGACAGAAGCACTGCCCCCCTTAAACAGTGACTCCCCAGCCCTCCCCCAGCCACCCCCAGTCTCCTGCCTGTCTCCGGATTTGCTGATTCTCCATGTTTCCCGTAAGTGGAATTGTACGACACCTACCCTTTTGCATCAGGCTTCTTTCCCTCGTGTCTGTGGTCCTTGAGTAGGGTTTAGAAGGAGTTGTGTCTGCCTGCTGTCACCACTTCCTGCCCTCCCGCTCGCTCCTCCGACCGCTGCACTGAAATTGCTCTTACCTCGTCATTGCTAAATCCCAGGAACACTTGCTTTGCTTTGGTGGCATTTGAGTTTTCCAGTTAGTTTTAGTTGGTGGGGGGCCATTACGGTGAGCTGAAATAAGTTCAGGGGCACTAGGAGGTGACGCAAGGTCTCGGTCAGCCGTCCTCCTCGTGACGCTCATGGCCACGGAGCCTGACAGCTGCTCGGACGGGGCCTCCCTGCTGCCCCTTTGCAGCCTTTGTTTTCTGGCAGGTGAAGGGTTAAATGAGGTGCGCGGTGATGGGCAGCGCGAGGCGCAGGTTTGGGTCTAGACGGGACTGAGAAGCGGGGTCCCGTGGGGCCCATGGGTGGGCTCTCGCCTTCTCTCCCTCACCTCTCACCCAGGTGGCCGAGGAGGATCTGAGGCCTGTCCCCATCGTTCCCCCTTCATGGCAGATGCTCCAAGTCGGGCTCCCCGGGGCCAGCTAGAGACACAGACCCGCCAGGTAGAAGCTGCTTTTCAGCAAGGTCAGGGGGGGCCGACACATGTCGAAGTCAGAGAGGCTCTGGCTTAACCACCGTTCTCCTGTCTCTTTAGAGCACTCACAAGGACTTTTGCCCGTTCACACTGCCCAAAGTCATTTTTCTACCACAATTTAGATCCTTGTTTGTAAGCCAGGAAGATTGATTTCTGCCTTCACCAGATGTGCTCTTCCCCTGGCAGGATCCGTACCCTGTTCCATGCGGTAGAAAAGGGATTAGTCATATCAGAATCCAGATATCTGATATCCAAATGTGCTTCTGTATTTAATTCTGAGTGCACTTGGGGGGAGCAGTAGGTGGGGCTTCCTAATTATTTTGTCGACTGACCCTGCATCAGGTCACCTTCTCTGAGCACGCACCAGCGGACGCAAAGGGGAAAAAGCCCAGAAGCGTGCGCATTCCCCAGGGGGGGCAATCTTCACTTGCGGCAACTGTTAGCAATCTGGAAGGGGACGAGTGCGTTGGATGCATTTTCGAGAGCATTCAAAAAATCACTACACATGGTTGGCAAATTCTCATATTTTGTCTGGTGTTGGTATTTGGGGATAAAGGAGACCAAGATGTTTTTTCCAACAGCTTACATAAATAGAACTTGTGCAAGCCAGTTGATCATCAGCTTTTAGCTTCATTTCTGAGTCTTAAAATTTGGGGAAGACGTTGGTCCCTCATGAGGAGTGGGTGGAAGTGGTTTGGGATCAGTGAGCATTTTGTCCACCCTGGGGAGGGTTTTCCCCTGACTTCATCACTCCTGGAGCAGCTGGCTCTTCAGGCTTCTGAGGAACTAGCAGCCCCCTCGCTGCCTTCTGGTGGGTGGGAGGTGGATTCCTAACTGCCGATGGGCCTGTCCCTGCTGCTGCCCTCAGTGTGTGCTGCCATGACAGTAAGTTCGGGAATTCTTGAATTCCCTCGGTGTTGTCCTGCTGGCTTCTGGATCAAAGATACAGAGCAAAACCTTCTTAAGGTGGTGGTACCTTATTTTTTGACCCAAGGGTCCCTTCCCATCCAAAAGACCAAAGAAAACACCAGGCAGAGACTGGGACGTGAGTTTTTGGGGGGAACTTACACGTAGGAGAGATCAAACAGCTATGCTGGTGGCCATTTGGAGAATCAGAAGCGCCCCGCAGTTAAGCAGGAATCAGCAGGGCCAGTTATGGGGGCCTGGAGCAGACATTCCAGTGGGCATGAGGGGAAGGGGTCTTGTGGCATTTAGGTTAGCTACATGCTAAGCAGGGAGTGGCAATCTCGGTTCCGGGAACCGGTGGACCTTGGAGAGGTTTAGTTCCTACGGCACGGGGGAGAATTGCCTACCTGCGCGCTCCCTCCCTCTGGGGGGGCCGGGGACATCTTGATTAACTGCCCTGGGTCGCGCAGGCTGCTGTGGGCTTGAGCTTCACAGAACCCTAGGAACTTCCCAGGCTCTGAGCTCCCACCGTCAGTCCCGGACCTCCTGGAAGCAGGAGGGAAGGGGAAAGGAACGTAGACTTCGGGACCAGAAGGGCTGAGTGGGAATCGAGTCACTGCTGCCAAGCCGGGTCCGGTCCCCTGAGCCAGGGTCCTCATCTTGAAGACAGGAGAACTCGCATCCCTGGTGGATGGTGCTGGCCAGGGGAGCGGGTGCACGTCGGGGTCCCCGCCCCGCGGGGATCAACACCTGTCCGTCCCTTTGCTTTTCTCCTCCTCCTATCATAAGCTTTTCTGTTCCAGAGTTTACAGAGGGTTGCTTTTTTCAGGGAGGACCTAGCCCAGGAGGAGAAAGCCAAGTTTGGAGAGTACTGCAGCAGTGAGAGCGGAAAGGGCCGGGAGTGGTTTGCTCGTTACGTGAGCGCCCAGGTAAGGGGGTGGGGAGGGCAGGTGGCTCCTCTGTGGGAAGGACCTGGTGATCTGAAGAAATTTGATGTCTCTAATTTTCCCTGTGATTCGACTCTGGGGAAAATAGTCCAAGGGAATGACCCAACAGCCGAAAGGTAAGATTCATCCAAGGGTGCTCTGGAAAGGGCTATTTAGAACAGCGGTCAACGGGCAAGCCCTCGTTTGGATGCCACACTTGCCGGTAGAGCAATAAGTGAGCAAACTGAGCTTGATTAAACTCATGAAATACCCAGAAAATTATTTTTTAAAGGCAGTATTTGGGCTGTGTCCATGCATATTTATATTAAATAGGCCACAATACTGAGTTTTTTTAAAAAAAGAATATATTCAAGACAATCATGGCCATGTAAAAATGTATGTATATTAACAAGGTTCAGAAAAAAATTGAGTTTTGTACATATGCAGTCGGTTCTTTCTTTCTATCCAGTGGATTGAGTTCTTAGTTTTTTTAAAAGTATTTTTTACACATAATTTATTCTTCTTAGAAAAATCATAAAATGCAGTTAGAGAGAAAGAGAACCTAATCACTCATGAACCCACAATACGGAAATAGCCAGAGTTATCATTGGGGTTTTTGACCGTGTTTGGAGGAGTGTGTGAAGTTTCTAATTTCTAAAATGTTGTGAGGACGACCCCGGAAAGGGCCTGCAGCGAGCCGGGGTACCTGTGCCTGGCGGCCACGTGCAGCCCTCTCTTCTGGGTCCTGGCAGGGAGGGAGGCAGTTTCCCGTAGAAGCGGGGGTCAGCGGAGCCTCCCGGGCTGTCCCAGCCATGCGTGGGGCACTCAGTATGGCCACCCCAAGTACACAGCCCTCGCAGCACTGCCCAGCCGTCCCGGTGACCTCCCACCTCTCTCCACACAGCGCTGCCACTCCAAGTGTGTCTCGGAGCCCACCTTCTACCGCCTGGTGCAGTCCTTCGCGGTTGTGCTGTTCGAGTAAGTGTGGCTGTGGCCCTGGGGCCTGCCCTGACCCCCTCTCCCCTCTCCCCTCTCCCGCCTGATGACAGCCCAGGGCTGAGAACCCCCACCCTCACCAGCCCGTGACAGCCCTGGTGCATTGGTACCCACTGATGGGAGGGGTCGTGAGCATCAGATGGCAGGCTCGGAATCCACCGGCTTTGCCTAGCAGGAGAATTAGAGACCAGAGCAGCTGGGTGTGAGTCAGCCCTCCATGGCAGCAGTTGGGGACAGGCAGTGATTACACCCCAATATCCCTGCCCTCCTCCACTGCTGCAAAGTGTTTCCAGCCCAGCGACTGCCCGCCCCACGAGCAAGCACACGCTCCAGGGCCTGGTGACCTGACAGCATCAGCATTTGGCACTGCTGGGATTTTATCCCAAAAGGCCTTTTACTGGGCCGGCTGGTGGGTGGGGCGAGGGTCCCCCTACCTGTGTGTTTGTGGCGCTCATCTGCCTCATGGGGTCCTGGACCCAGGCTTTTCCCCCGAGGCCCCACGGATCTACATCACCAAACCCACTGCTTGGACTCAAATCCAAGCAAGCGCCATGACCTCCACGGTATGAGATGGGGGGCTCTGTTCTGCGCCCCCAGCCCTGCCTGGGGGACGCCTAGTGGTGGCCCCGTGACGTGGAGCCTCATTCCATGGCCGGGTGGAGAAGAGGGGCTTGCAGGTGCGATGTGCGGCCTGGCCTGGATGGTCACTTGTGGCTACCAGCCCTGTCCCCTCAGTTCTGCTGCAAGGCCATGCCCAGGCCAGGCCCCACACGACCCCCGGCCCCTGTGCTCGTCCCATGACCACCACTGCTCCATGTCCCGGTCCGTCTTATCCTCCTGGCCCAGAAAACCACCCCATTCCCTCTGCCTTCCCCTTCTTCTCTCCACACAAACAGAGCTGCTTGCTCGAATCTGAAGTCTCCTGTTTCTAGATACCTCCTTGCCTTTATTTCCCCTTGAACATGGGGTCTATGCTGGTGAGAAAAGACCAAGAAAGGAGGGGCCCTCTTTTCCCTGCGTTTGCTCAGGATATCCCTAGTGCAGGGGACAGTTCCCATCGGGAAACCCTCCCTAGAAGCAGCTGATGGCGCTCCCAGGCCTGGGGGTGCTTGGGGAGCTGTTTAAAAACGAGCCACCCCAATGGTGTTGTATGAAACCTGCTCTCCTGCATTTAAAACCCTCGCTCTCCAAACATTTACATATATTGAAATTGTCATGAACCTGTGTTTTGCATAAATTACACATAATTCTGTTTTCCACAAATGAAACTGAGGGAGAAAAATTCAAGTTAAGTTCCAACCCTGCCAAAACACAGAAGTTTTCCGTTGCTTTGTCCACAAACAGTTTTTGTATGGTTGTAAAAAAAAAATAGAACAAAAATCTTCTAATATTTTAAAAAATATCTATTAATTCTTAACATTTGAGTTTTATGATTATTTGTAGTTTATTATTTTAGTCTTCAGTTTCTACTTTAATTTAGTCTTCTATAATGTTATCAGTGGTTCTTTAAATTTGTTAGTTTTTTAAAAATATCAAAAGATAAACAAAAACGGCCCAGACTCTCATTATCTAGATGACATTAAAAAAAAATAATGCTTATCCAAAGTTAAAGTTAAGCTGGAGAGAGAAGTGTGAAAGGGAGCAGGGCAGAAAGGCCTCGGGTCTAAAATGAAAAGGAAAACGTCACGCACACCCCCTGCGCCGCTTTGCTTCTCCTGAGAGGTGCCCACTGCTAAACAGTGCACGTACCAGCAATTACTTTTTGTCCACAAAAGGCATTAATACACTTATAATTACCCAATTCTGCGTTTTGACTGCTGGGTGGCATTCTAATGTGCAGGTGGACCTTAACTTACTCAGCTCACCCCCTACCGATGGGCATTCAGAATTGTTCCTCGTTTCTTTTTCTGATTAACAGTGAACATCACGAGGCTTTGGCCCCTGCAGTTGTCTAAATGCCTGGTGGCAGAAAGGCCTTCTTTTGAAGCCCCCTCCCCTTTTTTGTGTTTACTAAGTTAAACAGATCTATGCATGTATCATAATGTTAATATAGTAAGTATAATCCCTTATGTTTGTAGGATATTTTCTAGTATATGCAAGGTTTTTCTACTGTAATAATTTCCTTCGACCGTCACCAAGCGAGATAGGGTGGGTAAGTGTTAATATCCCCAGTTTTATGATACGAAGCCACGGTTCTCCGAATTGGGCCCCCACGTAATTGACTGCTGATTCCTGAGGAGTGGCCGGGGCTGGTGGTTCCTCTGGGCCTGAAGCCGACTCCGAGGCCCGGCCGGGCCCTGCTCGTGTGGACTGGGGCCTCCAGCTGGGGTATTTGCACCTTTCCAGCGAGAGAGGCCTTGCTCCTAGGCCTGTCCCAGGCCAGGTGACTCACCTCAACCAACAAGGGGATCTTTCTATATCTTCCCCTACAGTGTCTGGGGAGTGAGGAGTGGATTTAGGTGTGTTTGTGAAGTGTTTTGGGCTTGCTCTAATTAACACACGGTGAGAAGATCGGGTGGAGCAGCTTGTCACCAGGGGCCTTGCTTCTCGTTCCAGGTGTCACCAGCTGGATGACTTTGGACCTGCCAAGAGCCTCATGACGATGTGTTTCACCTTCTACCACATTGGTAAGACCCGGCGCCCCGCTCAGACCGGAAACCGGAGGCCTGTGCCTCGACCCTGCGTGTGGGGCCAGGCCAGGCTTTCCTCGGGACTGCAGGCAAAATGGTGAACAGGGAGGGAAGGCGCAAAGAGCGAGGCCCCAAAGCGGAGGGAGGAGGCGCTCCCACCTCATCAGTCAGGAGGGCGAGATGCCCCCGGAGGAAGGAAATCACCACTCAGGAAATGAGAAAGTAAATGTGATGGGCGGGCAGTTCCATGGAGATAGGACATCAACGGCACCAAGTTGGCTGTTGATGTGAGGTGGGAAGGAACAGGCCAGGGTCTCGGGCTGGAGAGCGTTCCCAGCGGGGCTGAGGGGCCCCGTGGGTGCAGCCTTTTCTTCTGGCTAAGGCTGTGAGACCCCTTCTGCACGTTCCCAGGGAATCTTCTGGTCCGTGGGAGCTGGAGGGCTCCCTGCCTGCAGCTCCTTGGCGGCATCAGCCAAGACTCCAAGCGCTGCACGTGGCCTGGCGCTGAGCCGGTGTGGCCCTCTGCTTGTTTCCACCTGCTCTCATGGTCACCACGGGCTGGCCCTGTCGCGGTCCTCCTCCCTCACTCACCACCAGCAGCCCGGCCTCTCCAGACCCTCGGCCTTCGCCATGGCCGGGCCGCCCTGGGGCAGGCTGTCCACGCCGGGCCACCCAGCGCTGTGTTTGGGTCAGGTGGGAAGCGCTGGTCCAGCTGTGCTCCTTGCTCCCAAAGGACGACTTCAAGCTGCTTGTCTGGATGGGTCTGGGCACCGAGCCGCTTTCACCAGCAGAGGACACTCTGCCCGTGACGTGCACAGGGCGCCCCAGCCTGCACCTGACCTGCAGGGCCCATCCCCTGCCCCAGGAGGGGAGCCCCTGTGGCCTCCCCTCGCTCTGCTCTCCTCCCAGCTAGCCTCCTGCTGCTGTGTCTCCATGTCCGTCCGCTCCTGCTTTTCAGGCCCAGCCCAGACGCCGTCCAGCCTGCTGGAATAGGCACCCTCCTCCCTGCCCCAGGAAGTAATCGTTTCCTCCTGTCTTCCCGTCACACTTTGCGCCTTTGCTACAGTCACCACCCTCACTTCTGTGCATTTCTCACTCCCCGCCGGACTCCGGGTCTCTTAGGGCTGGGCCCTTGCCTGCCTCTTCCCTGGTCCCTGGCAGCACCTGGCAGACTCCTTGGTGTGCGGTGGGTGCTTAGAGCGAGGGAGGGAGCCCTGGCCCTTGGCCGTTTCCCCTGTGGCCGCCAAGTCTTCCCCCACCTACTGCCTTGACCAGTGGGGCCGGAAAAGGAGATGTTCCCACCACCCCAGCGCTGCTTTAGTGCGTCCTCGAGGGTTTCCTTTCGCCGTCCGTTGTTCGTGCTGCGCAGATCCAGTGCCTTTTCCCTCCCTGTCTTTCCAGGTAAACCACACCTGCTCCGCTCGGAATCCAGGGAGAAGCCCGCAGGGGGTGTCGACTCCTACTTGAAGTCTGCCAACAGCTGGTTGGCGGAGAAGAAGGACATTGCCGAGCGGCTCCTGAAGACCACCTCGGTGAGGACGGAGAACGTGAAGGGCTTCTTCGGGGGGCTGGAGACCAAGCTGAAGGGACCCCTGGTCAAGAAAAGCGAGTAAGTGCTGCCTGTGCGTGAGTCTCCCTGGCTTATGGGGTGTGACACGCAGCAGGGGGCCACGCTGGAGCACACGGGGTGGACGACGAGGAGGGTCTGGAGGGGACAGCTGCCGGCCCAGCCTGACACCCTCGCGCCGTCTGTCGTCTCCAATTGCCATTCCTCTTGCTGGCAGGCAGGGAGCTCCTGTGGTGGCCGTGGTTTCCTTGGAATGATGAGGAGCACATGGAAATTACAAGCGCCTCCTTCCCCACACTGTGGTGGGAGTTAGGCTGATGGAAGAAGGGAGGGAAGCAAGGGACCCCCTCTCCCAGGAGAGCAGTTTGTGGATGGAAACTTGAGGGACCTTTCTGGGGCGGGCATTTCAGAAGCTGGAGGGTAGGAGCTAAGGCTTCCACCGAGAAAGGGGGCGGCATCAGCCGGAGAGAGCTGTCAGCCCCGGGGCTGCCTGCGAGCCCACCCTGAGGTCCCCGCGTCCCCACCGAGGGTGTGGTGACAGCCGGGGCCAAACTAGCTCCTCCTACAGCCATGCGGTCCGGGATTCAGAGACAAGGGCGTAGAGAAACCCAAATGCCGCAGCCCCCCAATTCCAAAACCACAGTGACTGGCAGGTGTTGCCTTGATTGAAAAAGTGTTTCTCGGAGGAAACCACGCTCAGTGCACACATCGCTTGTAAGATGTACAGGATGTTCAGGAACCTGGGACTGTGATTTGAGATGGCGTGGTGGTTTGCACCTGTCGGCCTGGGTCTTTTGTGACTGTGGTTTTTCTCTCTGCAAGGGACGACGAGAGCAGACTCAAGGAGAAGCAGCCGAGGATAGGTGAGTGGGTCCGCGGTGCCCCCAGGGGTTCAGCCGCAGGTGGGCACGGCCGCTCTCCAGCTTGTGATTGGCGGCCCTGCTAGAACTCGGTGGCATCCTTGTCACCTGGCACCCACGGGTCCTTTTACTGCCAGGAAGGTGTCAAACCAGCCACCGTTAACCCACAGCCTCAGCTCACAGGTCAGGGAAAGGCTTTGAGCTCCACCTTTTTCTTTAGAGCACAAGGGTGTTGTCAGGCAATTGCTTTCTGGCTCCACTGGTCTCTATTTCCTTATCATATTTCCATGAAGAGCCACTTTCCTGCGGAAGGTGTGCAGGAACTGAGTTCCACTGGCCCGGGGAAGTTAAGCGCCCTGTTCTCAGAGGTGGGGTTAGCCCTCCCACGTGCGCGGCCAGCCCTCGGAGGAGGGTCCTGTCACCATCACTGCCTGTGAGCGGCAGGAAAGCTGACGTGGAATTTGTTACGTTTGGTTCTGAACTTTGCACTTATTGGTGGAAGAAGAAACAGTTGCCGGGAGCTATAGTTGTGGGGTTCGCTAATGTGGGTACACAACCAGGGCCACCCTCAGTCTTTCTGTCTCATCCCCCAGTACCTGCGTACAGCCCCGAGGAAGAAAAAAAGGGTGAGAAGATCTACCTGTACACTCACCTGAAGCAGCAACCTATCTGGTAAGCCCCGGCCTGGAGCTCCTCTGTCACCATCTTACTGGGGGGCAGTTACCACTGTCCCCCAATCACTTTCTAGCACTTTTGTTTCCATCAAAAATGAAGGTCATTCATATCCATAGGATGGCTAAAATTAAAGAGACAGACAATAACAAGTGTTGGCGAGGATGTGGAGAAATTGGAGGCACACGCTATGTGGGAATGTAAAATGGTGCAGCTGCTGTGGAGAACAGCCTGGCAGTTTCTTAAAAGGTTAAACATAGAGTTACCATGTGACCCGGCAATTTCACTCCTAGGGGTGTACCCGAGCAATGAAAACCTACATCCGTGCAAAAATCCGTCTGTGAATGCATTAGCGGCAATATTCCTCATAGCCAAACGTGGGAACGGCTCAAATATCCACCAATATAGATGGATAAACTAAATGTGGCCTTGCCACACAGTGGAGTAGTATTTGGCCATAAAAAGGACCAAAGTTCTGAGATATGCTGCAACATGGGTGAGCCTTCGAAACACTGTACTATGCAGAGGAAGCCAGACCCAAAGGACCCCACAGTGTGTGATTCTGTGGATAGGAAAGTCCAGACGAGGCAAGTCCACAGTGACAGAAAGTAGATTCGGGGTTGCCAGGGCTGGAGGCGGGAGAGAAGTGGAAGAAGGGTGACTGCTAATGGGCACGGGGTTTCTTTTCAGGGTGGTGAAAACGTTCTGGAATTAGATAGTGGTGATGGTTGTACAACTCAGAATATATTAAAAAGCACTGAATTGTATACTTTAAAAGGGCACGTTTTATGGTACGTGAATTAGATCTCAATCGTGATATATAAAAAGAGCAAGGACGTCCCGTTGAAATGAGAGGACAGTGGTCAGGGGACAACCTGCCTGTTGCCTGCAGGCAGCCACTTATGCTGTTCTCCTCCACAGCCCTCCATCGCCATGTTTTATCTGTATTTACTCACAAGGTGGTGTGCCAGCACCTGGAACCCAAACGGGCATCAGACACGGTCCCTCCCTCAAAGACTACAGTCTGGCTGCACTAGAACCACCCAGAACCCAGCACGGCCTGGCGCAGGGCAGCCGGGAAAGCTGCGGGAGTCCCGAGGGGCGGGCCCTGGGCTGGAGCTGCCAGGGAGACCCTGGGAGGAGGTGGGCCTTGAGCACAGCCGGGGTCCACTGGAGGCAGAGGCTCGGGGACCGTCCGGGGACTGTCCGGGGACTGAGCTCGGCAGACTTTTCTGTAAAGGACCAAATAATAAATAGTTCAGGCCTTGCAGGCAAGACAATCTCTGTTGCAACTATTCAACCCTGCGGTTGTAGCACAAAAGCAGCCTCGACAATAGTTAGATTAATGGCTGTGTGCCAATAAAACTTGACAGAATTACACAGGGTCGGGTTTGGCCACAGGCCATCGACCACTAATCCTTAAGAATTTTTCTCAGTTGAGTGTCCCTGTCAACTTGTTTGTCCTCTGTGCACATGGGGTGTTCCTGCCAGGTTTCCATTTATGGTTTTAGCCACACACCCGCCTCCACCACTTCCCTGTCTAGAAAAGCAAGTCTCCCAGAAACTTCTGCTTCCTCTTGGCCCTCCATGGGGAATGGAGAAGCAGAAAACAGCGGTTTCCGTTTGAATCTGATGAATCCAAGATTTACCCAGCGCCCTCCTCATTGTAGGCCTGGTTGCAGCTTTGGTATGGCCTTCTCATCCCGTTTGCACCTCCTCTCCTAAGAGACATGGGCAGATGCTGGTTACCATGCTTTGCTCCGAGCCCTTGGGAACCATCATCATTTGGAGAAAGTTTTTCCCTCCTCAGTTCTACCCCTCTGAGACTTTTTATAAGTTCATACAGACATGGCGAGAAATTCCACTTTGTGCCCCACCAGTGGGCCCAAGACCTGTGTCTTTCCCGCATTCCGTGAAGAGAACTTTCCGGGCTGCCCCTGTCTTGCAGGCACACTCTGCGGTTCTGGAACGCCGCCTTTTTTGATGCTGTCCACTGTGAGAGGAGAAAGCGGTCTCCCCCAACCAGGTAGGATCCTGGTGCTGCCGCTTTGCCTCGCAGCCAGGGGCCGGCTTTGTTGTCCTGGGTCCCACAAGGAGAGCAGAAGAGCGGCTGAGCTGATGTGTATTCATTAATTCTTCACCCGCTTCTAGCCCTGGCACCCTGCAAGCTGCCTGAAGGGTTCTGGCAGTACACGGCTCTGGGTGGGGGTCCTTAGCTTGCATGAGTGCTTTCTCGTCATGGAGCTCTGGCATGACTTGGCCTGACCCTCCTGGAAAATGCACAGTTCCACTGAAACACCAGGACCCCCTCGGACCCGCCCTGCTTACGGGCTGCGTGAGATCAGAACCCCGAGGCCCAGACCCCGCCCCAGCCTCCGTGGGTGCAGTGCTGGGTGGTGGCCCAGATTGGCTCCTGAGAGCTGGCTAGAGAGGCCACGCAGCTGCTACTTGGCACTGCCCTCTCTGGTCTTCTAGCCTCGCTGAGGGTGGTTTTGCACTTCAGGATGGCCCTTTTGTAAACGTCTCCAAAACGCATGTGGCAGCAGTGGGGGGTTGGTGCTTGGTACTCTCTCAGGCCATAGGGAGGTGAGATTTCTCCCCGCTTCTGGCCGTAGGGAGGTGAGATCGCCCCCCGCTTCTGGCCGCAGAGAGGTGAAATTGCTCCCTGCTTCTGGCCATAGGGAGGTGTGGTTGCCCCCGCTGCCTAATCTGGTGAGGCAGTGAAGGGGCAGCAGCCCCCGGGGGATCTGGGGCCATGAGGGGCTGCCTGGGTCCCCCTCTTGGCTCCAGCAGTCCCATGACCCCGCTGAGGTTAGGGAAGCACCCCTCCTTCTCTAGCATGAGGGAGGTTTCTTAACCTTTCTCCCTGGAGGAGGGAAAGCAGATGACTGCATTTTGAGTAAAGACATTAGTCAGCATGCACTGGGCATACCATGAGCTCTTCCTTTTTGAGGGGGCAGCTAAACCCCCAGTCAGGAGTAGCGGCCTGCCTGCGTCTCACAGCAGCCTGTCGCGGTTGCATTAACTGGGAGGCAGGGGAGGAAACGGGGTGGGGGAGACATGGAAACGATTCCACAGGACTCAAGAGAGAGGTTTACACTATGCCAGGAAAAAGCAAATGAGGCAAATGGGGTTTTCCTCTTGTTTCGTTCTCAAACTTATAGAAAATAAATTTATTTCAGATATTCTGTCTCTTTCTGTCTGTCTCCTTTTCTGCCTATAATAACTCATTCTTTCACTTGTTCTCTTTTTTTTCCATCCACATATCTTGCATGACTCTGACATGTTTCTTTGTTTACCTGTTTCTGCTGCCGCTCCAGAGGGGATGCTGGAGAGCAGGAGGAGAAGAGGTGTGTGTCTGTGTGACTTTGTCCCATTTCCCAGTGCTGGGCCCTCAAGGGCCCTGAAAGAGGGGCACATTTTGGGCTGCTGCAGTGGCCTGGAGCCCAGGCGCGAGGGCAGCTCGAAGCTGGCGTCGCTGGGGGCAGGTGTCCCAGTAGCTGCAGCTGGGCGGGATGCCAGCAGCCGGACAAGATGTCAGTTAGTCCCTACACTGGACAGGGTGGGAGCCTACCAAGGATAGAGCACCCTGAGGTCATCAGGAAGCAAATGCACAGTGTGTGTTCACCACGGGGAGGGAGCAGGGCAGTCGGGGAGGGCTGCCCCGTGCTCTCAGCCAGCTCCTCCGGCTTCCTAGCACCCCTGAGACCTGCCTGGCACCACTTTCATGCTTGGTCATGGTAGCCTGCTCCGAAGCACAGATGGGCCGTAGAGAACCCGTCTTCGCCACATCGTACCCTCTGAGGTGCCCCCGGGGCTGGTGAGGGGAGGCCACGTGCCCTCTTTTCCAGCCACTCTGTGAAGTGGAATCTGTGGACGTGGGGCAGGGGGTCCTCTCCAAGCCAAGCCCCCCTGGGAGCCCACGAGGTTCAGGGTGGTGAAACCCAAATGGGCTTCTCTGACTCCCGTGTGACGAGGCATCTGCTCCTGTAGACCAGGTTGGCTGTCAAAGGGAGCGTTGAAGTGAGAAGAGAAGCTCCTGTTTCCAGGCACTGTGGAACCACTGATGTTTCAAGATTAAGAGTTGGCAAGAAACGAGTAAGGGAAACTGGAAAAGAAACTATTAAAAATATATATATATAAATATATAAATAATACGTATTTACATATCATAGCATCACGTGAAAGCAGCCTTCTAACTGTCTCCTCTTGGCCCCTAACCCCCCTCAGAACACACACACGGGGCACCTGAAGGTTGTTAGGGAGCCAACGCTGATTCTTGGAAGAGGCACTCCAAAGCGGCTCTTTCCCCAATAGTGTGGGCCGCGGCGCCTGGGTGGGCCAGGAGCAGCCCTGCGTGTCCCCTGCTGGCAAACAAGGCCAGTCAGTGCCCGGCTCAGGGGTCGGGGAGACCCAGGCCAGGCTGCTGCCCCTAACAGCAGGGCGTGTCGCTTTCCCAAGGGGCAGATGATACAGCCCCCGCCCGTCAGCCGTCAGCCGAGAGCTGTCTTCTGAGTGAGGGAAGGAGATTCTCCCCGGTTCCGAGGGATATCTTAGCCTGCCCTTCTAATTGTTTAAACTTCGTGCTAGATAGCCTTTGTATCTATTTTTAGAGCTAAAGACCTGCCTATTCAAAGTCTAGTTTCTAACACGATTTTGTGTGTATGAAAATTTCATGATGTGCCCTTCCTTAAATCAGGGATCTATTTGTAGTGCTTAGGGTTTTATGAGAAATCTGACCTTCTGTGCAGCCTTATTTTGAAAGGAGCATTTACCTATAATAAATACATCCCTTACAAAAAGGGTCCCCGCCCCCCAGTCTTCACCTGGGCCCAGGATGCTGAGTCTCCCCTGAGCTGATTGGAGCAGCCGCCAGGAGGCCGAGCTGCCCCGGGCCCAGCTGAGAGGACCCTGGACTCCCAAGGCCTCAGGGGCCTTCCCACCTGCCCTGACGCGCGCGCGCGTGCACACACACACACACACACACACACACACACGAGGACCCTCAGGGCCTCACCTGCAAGAGGGGACAGTGTCGCTTCAGAGGGGTGGGAATGTTGAATCCGGGTTCCTGGGCAACCGCAAGCCTCTGGCCTTATTTCTCCTTTTTGGTCACCTTAGCTGACCACAAGACACCATTAGCATCCTCTCTTCACAGAGGTAGAAGTGTGTCTATTTTAGAACATTTCCCTTTCAGCAAGCCACGGGTCATACCCAAATTCCCAAATTTAGACTCGTGGTGGTTCGCTGCCATATTCAACCTCAAACAGCATTGGCATTGAACTCCGTGCTGAGGAACTGATCTGATCCAGGCATCACCTGACTCAGCTGATGGCTAATGACCCCCGACCTCTTTCTTAGGAGGTCAGAGGAAATGTCCCCATTGGAGATTGAGCCATAGAATCATCTCCTCATCCAGGCCAGGGGCAGTGGGGCCAGGCTGTGGCACTGCAGGCCTCCTAGGGGCCATTCCCCACCGGGGCTGGGGTTGTGCAGTGCTCAACCTGCACAGCTGTATAGAGTGGTCCCGCTGGTGTGGGGACCAGGTGCCGGGATGGTCCTAAGGGCGAACATTGGGGGAAGAGGATGGGAGGGAAAATGGGGCTTTAACAACCTGGGAGTGTGGCCTGCATTGTGTTGTGATGGTGAGACAGAGGGACACCCCTCCCATCATGCCCTGGTGTCCGGTGGCCCCACCAAGCCAGGCGAGCCGACGAGAGTTAAGGATTTTTTTTGTTTGTTTCGTTTCTCTTCCTTTGCTGTCTCCTTCACCCGGACCCCTCATTCCCTCATCCTCTCTCTTGCTCCCTTTTCTTTTATCTTTCTCTTGACCTGTTTTTAGGCAGATTCATCCATTCCGAGTTTAGTTTTTAATGGGAAATGGGCTAAAGTGACCTTCTCCCCAACATTTGCAACTGCTCCCACAAGTCGCCTCCTTCTCTGATGGGCGTGTCTGTCCTCGCCCCACGGAGTGGGATGGGGGTGCAGCCATAGGGGCAGGGGCTGGGAACACCCCAACACTGGCCACGCCCCCTGCAGTGAGCTTGTCCCTCAGGAGCCGGGTGGTTTCTCTTCCTGGAGACGCAGAGAATTGGTGTCACCCGCTCTAAGCATGTGACAGGTTGTGTGCAAAGGGACACCCCCACCTCAGCTCCCACACGTCCATGTTTCTCCCAGAGAACCCACAGCCCAGGGGGCCCTTCAGAGCCTGCAGACCCTGCTGACTACTCCGTCGGGGTTTCCAGCTGGCACGGAGCCTCTGTGCCGGCTTCTTGGGGCTCCACCCCAGGTGCGGGGACACTCCCCAGGGCCTCCCAGCGGAGTGCACTGCTGTCATGGCCCAGGGGCCAGGGTGGACAGGAAGGAGGAAAATGTCCTCAGGCCTCCTGTAGCCCCTCCCTGCTCCCCCTGCCCTCGGGGAAAGGGCCCCCAGCAGCCCCGCCTCGACCCCACGCAGGGCAGCACCCAGGGCCTTCTGGCTTTGTGCTCAACCCCCACCTGCCCCGTGGCTCCAGGCCTCTTGCGGGCATCACCCCCTTAAGATGGGGCCACGAGCTCCTGTCATTTAACCTAGAGATAAGGAGAGAGTGACAGTGTTCTCATTTTCTAAAGAATGTTCTGGGCAACCTGTGAGTGCAGGTCATCTCCGGGTCAGTGGAAAGCATGTTAGTGTTTGGATCTCTTCATCTTAGAAAGAGTGGAATAAAAAGTCCGTATTCTCGGCCCATCAGGCAAAATGTGGGGAGAATTCTGGCAGGCCTCGTATAAAAGCAAAGTGGACACTCTTCAGCTGAGACTCTTTCTGGGTCAGGCTGCCAGTGACCCCATAGATCAGTGCTACATGGGGGTGGGTGGTGCATGGCTGGGGGCGTGGATGGGCTCTCTGACACCCCTTTCCTGTCGCCTCCTGTGCTTGCAGGGAGAAGTGGTGTCACATGACCCAGGAGGAGCGGGACGACAGCCTGCGGGTCGACGAGAACATCACCTTTGGGCAGCTGGGGTGAGACGCGGGGACCGAGGGCTGAGGGCCGGAGCACAGGCAGCCCCGGCACCTCCCCTCTGGGCCGTGTGGGGGTCGGAGCAGCCAGGGCTGGATTTTAGGAGGTGGCCCCACCTCTCAGCAGCTCAGAGGTGGGGCAGGGGCTGGGAGGGTCTGCCGCCGCCCGCCGCTGTGCCCGCGGAGAGGTCCGTTCCGCCCAGGCTCTCCCTTTCCAGCCACCCCTTCTGCATCGCGGGTCCCTGACCTGTCAGGAGACCCACGTGGTCTTAAACTGCCCAGGAGTGTGTCAGTAGTTACATGTGGCCCAGTTCCAGCTCCTAAGTAACACGGCCTCCTAGCGCAGCCCCTGGTGGCCGGCAGCCAGTTAGGTAACAGTTTACTGTTACTTTTGCTGTCCGAGTCAGGCGGGCCTGCTGTCGGGGATCCGGGAGGAAGGGCCCCGGTTCCCGGCCCCCATCCCCAGGAGTCTGAGGGCCGAGGGCTCACGGGTGTTTCTTCCTCCAGCACGTTCACTCACAACATGCTGGCTTTCGGCCTGAACAAGAAGCTGTGCAATGACTTCCTGAAGAAGCAGGCCGTGATCGGCAACCTGGACGAAGGTGAGAGCTGCAGGTGCCACCGGGGCACGGGGTGATTCGATGGCGAGGGGCAGGAAAGGGGTTTTAGGAACAAATGCTCTGAGATCGGAGCTTCCCACATGCTCAAGGAACATTCCTGCCGAAACGAGCAAGGTGACATTAACGGTGCGGTGGGCCCTGACGCCCTCCTCTCTTTCCCCACATCCACTTATGTGCTCGGGACACGTGTTCCATTTTTGAAAGTCATTTCTGCCAGACAGAATTTGCCAAGGTGGGGCGGGTGAGAGCTGGCTAGCTCAGTGTTCACACCTGGGGCCAAAGGGAAAGCAGCGATTTAAAGCTCAGACTCTGAACTTTGTAAACAGCAGCCATCACGAGCCGCCCCACCTCTGGCCACTATTTTCCACACTGTCATGTGAGCCATGGTGGGTGGGGGGCGAGGGGGACAGTTGGGAAGGGGTCTTGCGGTTTTCTGGAATTGCTGCTTTTTGTGACAAAAGGGAATATGTTGCTGATACGAGCTCCCAACCTACTACCAGGAAGGCTTTCTTTGTGTATTATTCCATCTGCTACCAAAAAGAATCCAATCCGGCACGGATTTCCAAATTAAAGGAGCCACGGAGGAGGGTCCCCAGGAGGCGAGCACAGTTTAGGGCTGGCCTGGACTGTCAGGACGGGGTCAGCTTCCCCCACCATGGACAGAGGGCACCGCCACCTCCATCCCCACCACGCAGCCCTCCGTGTGCGGTCTCAGAACCCAGGCCCAGTCTTTGGGGTGTGGTTCACCCACCCTCCCCAGGCCTTCCATGGGCTTCCGGGGGAGCCTCTGTGGCATCACTTCTATAAGAAGGTGTGTCCTGACTCCAAGTCCATTTTCATGCACGGTGCCCCCCGTGTTGGTAACCGAGGCTCCAGGTCATGGGCCCTTGGAGGCACAGCCCTGCCCTCGGGCTCAGCATCCCGGAGTTACCGTAGAAGGCCGAGACACCAGCCTTCACCTTTCCTCGTAAGGTCCTTTCTTGCCGTTGCCCCACAGGAGAAAGGCAGGACAGCCCCAGCCACGCCGCCATCTGTCTTCCCAGAAATAATGCGGTTTTCTCTTCCAGAGCAGTACAAGCTGCTTAGTGACCACATTGAGCAAATGGCCACGGAATAGGCCCCCAGAGGCCACCCCGGGCCCCCCGAGGAGGACTGCAGAACTGGCTGCTCGCCCGGGACCAGCGCCTGGCTGTCACACATGATGACCCTGCATGGCACCCGCCACTCCCAGAGCCCCCTCGCTGCCCAGATCTGCAGCTAGAAGACGTCCACCGCCGTCCTCCTGCCCCACCCTGTGTCTGCTCCCCCTCCGCCTGCCAAAGCATCCCTTGGGCCATGTGGCTAAAACCAAGGTGACTGTCTGCGCCTGAGAGGAAGGACAGGGTAGTGTCCCCAGCTGGCCAGCATTGTCATCTGCTGTCCGTGCCGAGAGGAAGGGCTGGGGTGGGCCGGGGGGTTTTGGGTAAGGGCAGGCGTGAGGTGAGGGAGCTGCGGCGGCCATACGGTGACAAGGAGGGCAGGTGCTGTCCACTGTTCTTGAAGCTCCAAGACCTTCCCTGGCCGGTGTGGGGCTTCGAGCACCCTCCTGGACCCTCAGCGTTAGCTGTCCTTGCTCTTTCCCCAAGTGTGATGGGAGCTGGGAGCTACGGGACCACAGAGGAGGAAAGAAACACCTTCTATGTCAGAGAGAAACGGGCACGGAGGGTGTTCTTTCCTGCCTTTAGCAAGGCCCAGCCACCAGCAGGGATGCGTGAGTGCCTGGCTGCGGTGGAAATGAATCACATCAGCCAACACGCGCCACGGTCAGCTGACAGCTGCCTTCCGGAGCAGAGAAAGCTCCGCATGCAGCCATTGGGAGTGGCCATGTATTTTCTGTCGCTTGCAAGAAGCACAGGAAAGAGAAGCTTCTTTAGCAGCTGCAAGACAACTGCCCTTTGTAAAGCCAAACAGTGCTGCTCTTCATTTCAAAAAAAGACAGAAATCCACATTCAGTGTTACATTTATCAAAGCAGGACGGCAGGAAGGGGCGGTTTCCGGTGGCGAGGGCCCCGGGCTGGTTGGTGGAGTGGATTCTGCATCTCCAAGCTCTGAACAGCAGGCACCTCCACCCCCCGGCAGCCTGGCATTCTCAAGAAGGACTTTTACCTCCTGCAGCCCAAGCCTCTTGACTTCTGTCCATCTCACAGCCGGGGCCTGGAACAGGGCTTCTGTCCGGGGGGAAAGGGACGGCCATCTAATCCAGGGTCGTCCATCGTGCTGCTCCCGACACTGCCCCACCTTCCCTCTGGTCAGTGTTTCCAGGCAGCCTGGATTCCTCTGCCTCCTTCCCACTGCTTTCCCGTCACTGGCCAGAACTAGACCCGGGGGGCTCTCTCCTTCCGTCCTCCATCCCCGTCTGCTTCCCCCTCATCTTCCTCCCACACTCAGTGAAGTCGGTTACTGTTCCATGTGTGAGCACAACCAACACCCGCCTGAGAGTCGCTTATCCAGCTGTGCTCGGAAGGCACCTGCACGGGCTTCCTCGCGGAGCGTGCTGCGGAGGGCGCGGGCAGCGGCTGGGCCGTGGAGCGCAGGTCTCGGGCACTGGGTGGCCGTGGGAGAGAGAGGGGAGCTGAGGGACGGCGTGATCCGGCTGCTTCTGTGGGAGACGCAGCTTCGAAAACTCTGCTCCTTTTCACTAAGGGGAGAATGTGTGTGCGCACGTTGATTTCTACCGACCCAGCGATGATACTGAACGCAGCGCTGCCGGGTCACCATTTGCTTGCTGTGCACTGGGGCAGACCCTTGGCAGGGGCGCCCCCTCACCAATCGTCAGGCCTGGGGACAGAGCCCGTCGCCTCTCAGTCGATTTTAGGAAACGTGTCAAATGGGTGGGTGTGTGGACCACTTGGGGCTCTGGCGCCTCCTTCAAGGAACTGATTCCCTCTTAAAATGATTCGCCATCACCTCTAGGCGCTTCGTGCTGACCTCCCTCCTGTGCAGAGCTGACGTTGGGGCTCTCTGTTTTGCTGTCTTCTTGTCCAGAGTTTTCTTTATTGTAGTTACTTGAAATGTGTTCAGACTTTGAGGTGCCCAACAGACTTATCCTTGTATATATAAGATTTCTGTATAGAAGTATTGATTTGGTCTGATTTCTGGAAAAGAAACAGAGACTTTTCCCAGGCCTGATAGAAAGTTCCCTGGTTCCTGCTCTGCCCCTGGGTTGGGGTTGGATGGGTGACCGGCAGGGCCTTTGCAAGCGAGTATAGCTTTGACTTGTTTTGACTTTTCCAAGCACTTTAAGGCCATTTCTGACCATCACAAATGATCTTGATACTCTATTTTTTTTTCCCAGACAGGTCCCTTGAAATAGCAATTTAAAGTGGAAAAAGGGGTTGTTTAATTTCCCCCTCACTCCTTGTTTTTATAGATCTAGCTCCTGGAGTTGGAGTGAATCCAACTTGGGATCCCCAGACGGGGCGGGTGCCAGAGGGGGCTTGTGGGGCTGCTGAGCCCTCTCTTTTCTGCTGACACCTGGCTTTGGCAGAGCGTCTCCCTTAGGGGTACCCCTGGCCTGTCCACCTGGAGAAGGTGTGATGTCCCTTGAAGGCTGACAGTTGGCCTCTCCTCGAGCACGGTCTCTTCCCTCCAAGGCCGCGGCCTGAGCACTGACAGTGGGCTCTGGTGGCGCGCTCACTTCTCAGTCGTTCCTGCAAACGGGTTTCACACCCTGCGGGACACACAAGGACACCTTGGGAGAAGAGAGCACGCTCTGTTGTAGTTCCTGCAAAGCTGAGGCGCTTTTGGCTCAGTGCAGGAGGCATCAGATGACATCCAAGAAGCAGTATCCAGTCCTGGCAGGGAGCTCTGAAGGCCTTTCAGAGCGATGGCGTCTCACATTTCTGCTCCCTGACCTCTGAGTGCAAACCACTGTGAGCCAAAACAGTTCATCCTCCCAAAAGTTCCTGCTTGAGATGCGGCTGCGTGTGATTTTGGCCTTTGTTATAATTTTACAATATTGGTAGATGTGTAAGAGGGGCCATGGATGTCATCCTTTGTGTGTGTGTGTGACTGTGATTGTATGTGTGGGTGCGTGAGTGTGTGCATCTAAACAAGAGTCGGGGAACCGAATTCTGATATTGTGAGTTCTTTGTACAATGAAATGGAGTCGTCTGCGATTTTCCTATTGCCAAAAGAGAAAAATGGGTTGAGGAGCTGGAATTACACAGAGGAAGTTGGGAGGTGAATCCACTCTGCCCTGTGTCGAAATTCAAACCCTGGACGTGAAGTTAGTCCCGGGAGCGTGCCCCGGGCTTGGGAGCGGCCCAGCCTCGCAGAGCAGAGGGGCCCGGGGACCACTGGCTGCCTTTCCCTTTTTCAGTTCCTCGAGTTGAAGCCGGGTGGATGCTGTGTGCTCGCGTGTCCCAGCCCTCTGACACGTGTGGTCCATTCCCAGCGGAGGCAGGTGATGGCTCTGGGATTTGCTTTTCCGTGGACTGTTTCGTGTAGGGTAATTTATCCCATGGGTAGCATCTGGCTTACCAGATTCCTGATGTGAGAATGTGCCCAGAGTTCACCTCGCAAAGGAGTTTCCAGAAGGTTCCCGTCTAACCTGGGTGACCTTCTCTCCAAGGTAAGAGCCGTAAGCTCCACACCTAACCTTCCAGGCATCAGGCTGACCGGTTGCTGCTTTCACCAGGGGGAGACCCCAGGACTAGATGGGCGTTATTACCAGTTCCCTGTGGGCAGCCAAGGAGCCGAGGAGATGCCAAGAACAGTGGGCAGCCTGGGGAAAGGGGGCTTCAAAAAAGTAGGGGTCTGTTGTTGCAGGAGAGAGAAGGAGGGGACACCCTTTCTGGGAAGGTTGCCTCCAGGACAGGAGGGGAGGAGAAGGGCGACTCTCTCAAGCAGATGGTGGGGGTCCCTACAGACCACCTCCCAAAGCTCCAGGGCTGATTTTTCTCGCCCCCCCTCCTCCCCCCACCCAGCCTCTTAGTTCTGCTGAAGCGTTTGTCCTGCAGCTCCGTTGTCTCACCCACTTTTCCTGGAAATTGCTGATTGGTTTTTATGCTCCTTGGAGACAGGGCTCACTTGCAAAGCTTTCAGCCAAGCTTGCCCGTAAAGGGGGTTGCATTGGCTGGAAAGGCCCCTAATGGGCTAATGTTCAGCGTCCAGACCTCAGGCCCAAGCACTCGCTCGCTGTGTAACTGCACGTGGGTGTTCCCGGCACGTGCTTCTGGCCCGTGGCCAGGAATGGGACCCCCTGGCTTGTCACTCACGAGTGGACGGACAGCCTCCAGGTTGCGCGTGGCAGCAATCTGCCCGCCACGCTGAAACCGTCTCCACCCGACGCCGCAGCTGCCGTAGCACCCTCATCCTGCGTGTGGGCTCCCCTCACCACGTCTGGGCCCGTGTGTCCCCTGTCCTCTGGGGAACCACCTCAGGGTCCCGGGAAGGCGAGGCCCTGCAGCCTGGGGAGCTCAGAGCCCCCCTTCCACGTGCTGGCCCCCAGGTGAGTTCCTGATTCAGCCAGACTGTGGGAACTCTGAGGAGAGAGGTGGGTAAGAGGTTCACAGCGTTCTCAGTCACCGTTGGTAGGAGAAACTCACCCCAGGAGAGAGCAGGGATCACTGGGTTTGTCCTTCTCCCCATCATCTGCACACCCACACCTCCCGTGGGACGTGGGTGCATGGTGGGAACCGGGCTCCAGGGCTGGACAAGGCAGAGTCAGATCCGGGACCCCGACCAGGGGCTGTCTGGGCCTGCACCTGCAGGAATGTTGCACTTGAACTGTCGCGAGATCCCCTTGGCAGTGAACCAGAATTGGGGCCTGGGCCTGTCCCTCCTTGTTCCTAGATGGATGTGCTCATTAAAAAGAGAGAGGGGGATGTACCCTGAGCCCCATTTCCACACAGGAAATGCAGGGAGGAGGGCCTGCCGCCGTGGGGGTAAAGCTTTGAAGCAGGGGTGGAATCCTGATTTCTCTCCTTCGCGAGAGTGTCGCCCCAAATCTACCCCCTGGGGAGGAGCCCGGTGAGGTCAGGGGCCAAGGCTGGGGACTCACCCCTGGAGTCCTCCAGGAAGACACCTGGAGACAGATGAGTCTAACATCTGAACCCTACGAAGTGCTGGAAATTCAAACAATGTGCACGTAGCCTCTTAAATATGTACAGGTGCCAGAAAACGGCTGCTCTGCCACCTTGCTTATAAATTGAAGTTTTTAATAAGGTTTTGCACACGTACGTTCTCTGTTTTCTTTTTCATCTGAATTTGTCATGGACGTAAACTTGTCATTGTCATATTCAAGCATTGCCTCTTTAGTAGCCTAACCATAGAGTTCAGTGACGGAGATATTTTATGTGTTAACGGTTATGCAACTCGGGTCCCACCAGGGGATGTTCTACAAACTATATTTTAAGGTTGAGAAAGTTTCAAGATTCAAGATCTCAAAACAGTGCTAAAATCTGTTTCCTGTGAAGAAGAAATACATATGCATATATATGACACCTTGGATTGTCAGAAGGTGGGAACTGAAATAAATTATCTTTAAAGAAAAACCTTAAGTCTGTCTAATTTTTAACATATCTATAAGGACTTTTCTGCAGAATTTCCAAACTTCTCAGTTATGCCAGTGGCTTTTCAGAATAAAACATTTTTGTCTGGAGCTGAGCAGCTCTGGGTCTGGTCCAGACGGGGTCTCGTGGCGTTGTGGTTTCCTGGGGCCTTCCTAACGGGAACCCCCAAGGTGGTGGCTTCAGACAACAGAATCTTTTCTCCCACCGTTTGAAGCCAGACGTCTAAAGTCAAGGTGTGGGCAGGGCCACACTCCCCCTGAAACCCGAAAGAGAGGGTCCTTCCGGGCCCCTTGGCCTCCCTGGCGGCCAGCTTTGGCATCTTGGCTGCATCTCTCCAGTGTGCCTCCATTATCACATGGCCTTCTCCCTGCATCCGTCTGCCGCCGTGTCCAAATGTCCTCTTCTACGAGGACCCCAGGCACCTCAAGCAGGGCCCCCCACCCAGTATGGCCTCACCCTTATTCCTCACATCTTCAAAGACCCTGTTTGCAAACAAGGTCCCACTCCTGGGTCTGGGCATTAGGACGTGGGCATGTCTTTTTTGGGGAAACAGTTCAACCCCCAACACGTGGGGGAGGTCAGAAACGAGGGGTGCCTCTGTGATCGTACAGGCTGCTTGGTCGGCCTGTGTCACCCCTGGGAGTTGCATCAGTGAGTGAAGTGGACCTGCCCCAAGGTGGGTCTCTGCACCCCGTGGGACGCCTCTGCCCCCTCCAGCTGGAATCCTGGACCTCCTCGTCTGTTTGTTCCTCTGGCCGAAGCTGCCTTGTCTCACATCTGGGGGCCTGGAGCCCCTCTGTGTCCCCCCTGCCCCAACACCAACGGATGTCTCCATCTGTCCTTTCCAATTTGGCTCAACGGCTACATTTTGAGAAATGTTGGTTTTCTTTTCCTCTGAGTGTAAGAAGCCAATAGACATGTTCCTCTGCCTCGGCCTGAATGGATGTGGCAGGTGAATCTGAAGGGTCACGAGGGGCCCGGGGAGAGGAGCAGGGCACGGGGCATCCTCAGTACCTGAGGCTGTCACCTGGCGGTGAGCTCAGCTGTGCGGCCCTGGAGGGTAGGAGGCTGGCCCAGGGGCAGGTGCAGCAGACAGGTGTCGCCCCCACCTGCCCACGCTGCCTGGGCGGGCCGGGGCACACTTCCTGCACTTGGCGGTGCCCGTGACCACCCAGACTGGCAGGAACCTGTCCCCTCTCAGGCAGAGTGGGAGGGAGGCCTGGGTGGTGGATGCTCCAATGTGGTCTGGGCATTTTCCCAGTCCCTGCAGGATCCCTCCAGCAGGAGGTGACAGGCAGGTACAGGGGTGAACACCAAGGAAGGGCTGACACCTCTGGGAGGCCGCAGGAGCCCCCAGGAGCATGGGACAGGGTGGGTGGAAAAGGAGCCCCAAGCCACTGTCTGCCTTTAGCCAAATCGTTCCAGGAGCCTCAGTTCCTTTCTCTAAAAAGAGACTTCGGCTCTCCTAGGTGGTTCCTGTGAGGACCAAACGAATACTTTGCAAATGCCGAGCTGTGCTTCTCGCTACACCAGCAGATTCGCTCGGTTCCCCAACGAGGAAATAACCCCAGAGAGATGTGCTCATAGTACTTTTCAATCTAGCAAAAGAAAAGGGCTGAACTTTTCTGTCTAAACTTCATACAATTCAATTAAAAATATATTATTCAAAATCCACGAAACTAAATAGATGTAAAAGAAATGTAAACAATAAGCTTGCAGATTGTTTCTTCGTAAGTTGTAGCCTTTATACTTGTGAAGTTATGGTGCTTACGGCTGCACCAAGCCTCCTGAGACAGCCTGGATACTGGTTTTTCTTTATGTCCCTGCTGAACGCCGTCTGTCTGCGGCTCATACCCTCCTGCCACCCAGGGGGTGACGCTCCGGCTCCCCAGCGAGGCACCTCACCTCCTCTGACCATGACGTCATTTGTATTTCATGGAAAGTGACAAAAATAGGTACGTTATTTTCTCCCCATTATTTATTATTTGCATATGGATCTATACATCTCTCTGTCTGTATCTCTATCATCCATCTGTATCTATATCACCTGTCTACATCTTGTCATCTTTTCATCTTTATCTTTCTACCTCCCCACCTCCCTGTGCACATCCCCCTGGGGGGCCGTGGATGAGCTTGTTGGCCTTGCTCCCTCCAGAGTCTCCGGGAGCTGGGGGTCCTCTGTGCTCCATTGCTTGTGGCTGCATCACCCCAATACTGGCCCCGTCTGCCAGGCCTTCTCCTCCTAGAAGGACACCAGTCGTAAACTGCATTTTAATTTAACTAACAACACCTGCAGCGGCTGTATTTTCAAATAAGGTTCCATTCTGAGATACTGGGGATTAGGACTAATATATTTCTTTTGGGGGGGACAGTAACACCGGGGCAGGCTGTGGCTTTCACCCACAGAGATGTCCACACGCTGCGGGGCATGGAATCAGATTCCAGGACCCTGGAATGTTAGTGACTGCCTCAGTCACACCATGCAGGGTGGAACCAGTCAGCCAGGGCTGCTGCCCGCGAGACCCTCCGAGTGCGTGAACACCCTTGGGCCCACGGCCGCAGCCAGCCGAGTCGGAAGACTCCCCTTTGTTCACTTCTGCCACCCCTCTGACCTCTGTCGGCCACTGTGACGTGCCTGGGTCCCAGGGACAGCCCCGCACACTGTGTCCCTGCTTCCACGTCAACACAGGTCTAAACACTCCTGGAGTTCCAGGTCCCGAGGCATGAAAGGAGACGGAGCACGGGACAGGCGTTTATTGAGCAGCTGCTGTGTGCTAGGCCCCGCTAGTCACATTGGTCCCTGGAGCAACCTGGAGGTGAGGGGTAGTGACATGAGGAAACTGAGGCTCAGAGGCCACTTGACCTGACCGAGGTCACACAGCACAGCCCACTGGATACAGAGTCAGTTCCGGGTTCTTCCAACTGCTCTGGGGTGTCATTTCCTACTACTGTTGGGGTCCCCGTCCTGTCCCCTGAGCTCCTCCACCTGCTCCTCCTCCACGGAGTTGTCCTCGTTCACCTCCTCTTCTCCCCCCTGGCTCCGTATGGTGCTCTGGACACTCTAAACAACAACAATGGCAACAATCATAATAATTACAACACCATCAGTAACAACAGTGGCTGCAAGCGTTGAGCCTCTCCCGGATTTGCTCACCCGGCGCTCACCCTGCCGCCACCCCGCGGGCCGGCGAGGAACCCCAGGCAGAGAGGGGCGCAGGGGCTTCCCCAGGGTCACTCGGCTGGCGAGCCGCGGGCTGGGGCCAGGGAGTCTGGCTCAGGGGCGTTCTGCCTCCGCTGTCCTTGACAGGAATATTCGGAAAGTCACGGGGCGCCCCCCACCCCCAGCCTGCCACGACCCCCCGGGGCAGTCTGTCTATCCCACTTGGTGGAGTACTCAGAGGTTTCCCTGCAGAAATGCAAACGCGTTTTTTAGGGGGCTGCCCCAGGCCTTGCTGGGGTCGTAATGTAACAAGTAGGACACGCTCCTTGGTGCCTTCTAAACCTGAACATTTTCTGAATTCTGAACGGCCCCCTGGAGCCTGCCCTTCTTTAGTGGGAACGCCTCGGAAGGCCGCCAGAGGGCGCGCGGGCCACGCGGGGCGGGGAGAGGACGGGGGCGGGGCCGGGAGGGTGAGTGGGCGGGACCGGGAGGGCGCCGGGGGCGGGGAGGGCCGGGGGCGGGGCCGGGGCGGGCCGGGGGGGGGCGGGAGGGCGCGTGGGCGGGGCCGGAAGGGCGCAGGGGTGGCGGGGCGGGGCTGGGGCGGGGAGTGGGCGGGGCCAAGGCCGGGAGGGCGCCGGGGGGCAGGGCGGGGTGGGGGCGGGGCCGGGGCCGGGAGGGCGCCGGGGGCGGGGCCGGGGCCAGGAGGGCGCGGAGGCGGGGTCGGGGCGGCCGGGGGCGGGGGTGGGGCGGGCACTTGGGCGGGGCCGGGGCGGTGCGTGGGGCGGAGCCGGGAGGGCGCCGGGGGCGGGGCCGGGGCAGGCGGGGGCGGGGTGGGGCGGGGCCGGGGCGGTGCGTGGGCGGGGCCGGGAGGGCGCGGAGGCGGGGCCGGGGCAGCCGGGGCGCGGGGGCGGAGCCTGGGCGGAGTCAGGGCGGATCGGGGCGGCCCCCCACGGCCCCGCAGCGCCCCTGTCTCCGCCTCTGGCTCCAAATCCTGGGCCCTGGCGGCCTCCCCCTGACCGCCGGGGTGGCCGCGATCCCGCCTCTGCTGGTCACTTCCTTCGTGGTGGGTTTGACAGCCTCCTCCTCTCCCCGCCCCCCCCAGCGCCCACCTGGCTGGCGACAGCCCACGGGAGGGACGCAGAGCGGGTGGTATCGCCGAGCGGCCGAGCGTCGTAGTGCCCATAAGCTCCGCGCATCTTGGCTCTGAAATCCTGCCAGCGAGAGGCCAGGGTGGGAGAGGCGGAGGGGGTGGGAGAGGGAAGGAAGGGCGGGGCAAGAAGGCCGCGGGTCTGCTCCCACCCCCACCCGGGGCCGGGCGCTGACCAGTGCTGCCCAGCTCTCATCTCCCTCCGTCCTCAAACAGCCCTGGTGTGGGCGTTGTCCCCCCACTTTACAGACAGAAAGGCGAGGCTCAGAGAGGCCGGGGGACCGGCCCAGGGCCACACGAGAAGCTGGCCGGATGGACGAGTGCCCACCCCGAGAGAAGAACTGCAGATGAGCAGATGCCCAAGCACCAGTCCAGGCTTCGTTTAAGCTCACATGCTGGGTTTTGTTGGTTTGATTTTTAATTGTATTGCAGTAAAATAGATATAACATGAAATTGCCGTTTTAACCATTTTAAGGGCACAATTCAGTGGTTTTAAGTTACAATGTTGTGCAACCGCCACCTCTGTCTAGTTTCAAAACCTCTTCATCACCTCAAAAGGAAACCCCACAGCCATCAAACGGTCACTCCTCATTCCCCCTCCCGCCGGCCCCAGGCAATCACTCACCTGCTTTCTGTCTCTTTGGATTTGCTAATTCTGGGCATTTCATATTAATGCATCTACAATACTTGTCCTTTTCTGTCCGGCTTATTTCACTCAGCATGACATTGTCAAGGTTCATCCACACTGTGGCACATATCAGAGCGCCATTCCTTTAGTGGTCGAATAATATCGCGCCGTACGGATGGACCCCACTTTGTTTACGTGTCCGCCGGCTGGTGGGTCGTCCCCCCTTTGGCTGCCATGAATGCTGGTGCACAGGGACCTGTGAGTCACGTGGTGGCCTCCAAGCATGGCCACAGATTCTGAGCCACTGCTCTCCTAGAGAGGTGGCGTCGCGGTCCCCTCCCTTAGCGATTCCTGTCTGAGGAGCTCAGTGTGGTGGGAGTGGTGCCGAGTTTCTTCTGAGTTAGGGTGTAAAAGGTGAGGGGCTCCGGCCTGCTCTGGCGGCACTTGCCCTGGGACGCTGGCTCCCCACTCCGAGGAAGCCCAAGCAGCTTGGAGGGCTTGAGCAGGTGTCCCGACTCCAGAACCCACTGAGGACCCAGGCAGGGTGGGCTTCCTGGTGGTGGGGTCTGAGCAGCCACCCGGGACCTGCACTCCAAAGGGGCCCCGGCTGGTTTAAGGCTCTGCTGTTGCCATCTTGAAATTCTTCATCTTCATTGAACGAGGGGTCTGGCATGTTCCTTTGGCACGGGGCCCTGCAAATTTTGTGGCCTGTGTTGTATTCAGATGGCGCCAGACGTACGTGTGAGGAAGACTTTGGCACAGCTCTGGCCCCCGCCACCACTGGACAGCAACAGCCCTGAAGACCCCTGGCAGGCAGCGCCCACCGAGCCCAGCCAGCCCCGGGCCCACGGCGGTGGTAATGCCAGGTGAGTCTGGCTTTACACCCCTGGGTGTGGGGCCGTGCGTGGTAGACATCGGGCTCAGCCCACGCTGGGTTTTAATCAGCTCAGGTGAGGGTGGCAGACCCCTGGTTCTCCATCCAAACCGCAGCAAGAAGCAGCTGGAGACATTTTCTGTTGTTCATTTGTTTGTTTGTTTTTAAATATCCGAATGATGACAAGCACGTGGATATCCCAGACAGACAGCATGGGGGAAACCCCGCCCCCTCTAGGATTGGCCCCCAGAGGCAGATATTTAAAATGGTTCATCAGAACACGTTTTCAAAATCAGAAAATTTGCAAAACGTTACCAATAAAAACTGTTTGGATCAAAGCAGAACCAAAACAAGGTCATCCCGAACCTTTAAGACATGACGCCGAGGGAAAGAAGCCAGACACGAAGGAGAAATAATGTGATTCTCCTTATATGAAATAGCCAGTGCAAGCGCATTGTAGAGATCGAAAGTAGGTTAGGGGTTCCCAGGGGCCGGGAGGAGGAAGAGTGGGGAGTCAGGGCTTATGGGGTGCAGAGTTTCTGTTGGGATGACGGGAAACCTTGGCCACTCAGGGTGGTGATGGGGGCACGACATTGTGAGTTAATCAACACCACTGAACTGCACACTCGAGAATTGTTAAGACGGCAAATTTTATGTTACCTATGTGTACCACAATAAAAAAAATAAGAAGAAATAAAAAGATAAATCAAATCCCTCCTCTGCCCACCAAAAAGAAAACGAATCGGGCACTTGTGGCCTACCTCCATGTCTCTCTCCATGTCATAGTTCTCCAGGGTCCGGAAGGCGCTGGAATACACCTCTACCGCTTTGGCGTGGAAGACCATCTCAATGGTGACAAAGTCCAAAAAAATTTTCTGTGGGGAGAGAAAGCCGGATCACACAGGTAGTAGGGTTGGAGGTAGAGTGCCAGGGCCACCTGTGCACTGCCAAACGGGGACAGGTGGGGTCACCTGTGAGGCAAGTCCTAGGCGGGGAAGTTCAGTATTTCATTTTTAAATTGATTTATTTTTGTTCAAGCATAATGCATCTGCGTGGTTCAAAAGTCAAAACTACGTCAAGGTGTATGTCAAGGCGTCTTGCTCCCACCGTGCTCCCTTCTGCCCTGTCCCCCCTGCCTCTTTGAGGCAACACCTTCCAGAAGTGTCCTGCACTTACAGGGACACCTGTGTGTATTTTCCCCCATTCTCATTCTGCTCCCTGCTGCTGTTCGGTTACGCATACACCTGGGCGATCTTCCCATCGGAAGTTCCTTATCCGTTTTGGTTTGTTTTGCTTAGTTGTACCTCTGCACAGTATCTCTTTGTGGGGAGGGACCGTAATTTATTCAGCAGTCCTGGCAGACGGACACTTGGTTGTTTTCAGTCTTCTGCTAACAAACCACGCAGCAATGGAGAACCTCATTCCATTCCTGCACCGGGGTAGCTGTCAGGTAAGTTCTAGAAGGTTAAATGCATTTGTGACTCTGACAAATGTCGGCCCTTGGGCCTCCAAGGGGATTGCACCAAAAACATCTGAGGGCTCGTGTCTCAGCAGGGAATTTCCTCTGTCCATGGGGCTCATCCCCTCCACCTTGCAGGTGGACAGTCACTGGTAGACATGACTTGGCTCTACCCAGAGGCCCTTCAACCCCAGCAGACCTGTCAAAATGGGATTCATGGTATCCAGAGCCAAGGAGGATGACTTGTGTGGGCTCCTCTTGATCAGATGGTTCTGCCAGCCCAGCAAGCTCTTACTGAGCTCCCACTGTGTGCCAGGCCCCAGCAGAAGGTCCTACTGTGCAGAGTCAAGAGTCCAGGCTTCAAGGTCTCCTTCTGCCTCTGCGGGCACGTGGCCCTGGGGAAACGCCTCACCCTCTCTGAGCCTCGGCTGACTCATCTGCGAAACAGGGATAAGGGCAGCACCCAGTTCACAGCCCCCCGAGAGTCCTCTAGAGCAGCCGTTCTCAGAGTGGGGTCTCACCTGAGCTGATAGAAATGCAAATTCTCAGGCCTACCCAGACCCACAGACTCAGGGACTCCAGGGTGGGGCCTGGCTGTCTGTATTTTACCACCCGCCCGCCCCCACCTCCACCCCTGGGTGATTCTGATGCGTCCTCACATGTGAGAACCACTGGGTGAAAACATTACTTACATATTTTGTGACCATGATAATTTTATTAGCAATGCAAGGTAGAGACGATGTGGTCATAGTCTCTAATTATTTCGAGTTTTTTTTATCTTTTTTAAAATTAGGAGGGCTTTTGGGGGACAGTTTGAGTAAGTGTCCTTCACAAATTTAATCCTAGAAGTTTTAAGGGATGTCGAGTTTACAGTGCGCGCTTTTGTCGGCCCCCTGGCCATACACCTGGAGGCTGAGAACCCTGAATCATGCCCTGCCCTCCTGCTGACCCCCCACCCAGCACCACGACCGATCCCCCCACTCCCCTGTGTGGTACACAGCAGGCGCTTAATAATGGGCTGCTGTTGATTTTAGGTCCTGCCTGCAACACAGAAAGCTCTAGCACTAGTAACCACCGTTTTACTCACTTGTATATTCATTTGTTTGCTCATTCATTCATTTCATAAATAATTGTGGTTTCGGCGAGTGTCTGTCCTGTGGCCCTGACATGTAGTGTGGGGGCAGGCATCAGACCCTCCAGAGTGGCCGTGTGCCTCTCAGGTTTACTTGTGATTTGTTTGGGTCCCCCCAGGGTGTCAGCCCTATGAGGACAGTGACCTCGCTTTGTTCCCCAACATCAAGTGCAGTGTCTGACACACAGTAGGTGCTTATTAAACAGTTGTTAAATTTGTGAGTGAGTGAAATGCACAATCGGTCTCTCCCACCCCCCAGGATAACAGCCCCAGAGAGAGCAGAGCAGAGCAGAGCAGAGTGCAAAGAGAGCAGGTTAGCTCGGGCCTGGCCCGGTTTGGGGGTCCAGGGAGGTGCCCCAAGGAAGGAGTTGTGAGCTGAGGTCTGAAGGATGAAGAGGCACTGACCAGACAGCAAGTAAGGATGGGCGGTCCTGGGCACTGCCTGTGCAAGGGCCCTGGGGTAGGAAAGGGCAGGGAGCGCGGGAGCTTGGAGCAGCGCCTGCAGGATGAGGCTGGAGGGCAGGCGAGAGCCGAGGGAAGGACTTTGAACTTCATCCATAGAACAAGGGAAGCCATGGCAGGGCATGGAGCCCGGAAATGACAAGTCAGCTCTGCCTTTTAAAACATCCCTGAGGCTGCGATTTGGAAGGTGGAAGAGCGGGGATCACAAATAGAAGCAGGGGTCTCTGAGATCAGCTCATTCTTACGACCCTGGCTCTCTGGGGCCCTCTTGCAAGAGCTGGGGCTCTGGGAGTGGAATTCAGGTTTGCTATGGGGTGGAGATTTGGGAAGAACCAAATGCCACCCATGCCCATCATGCCTGAACACAGCCTGTTCAGAGCTTTGAGGAGCAACTAGAAGCAGCCTGGGCAAATCTTGTGGGTGGTTGTGTTTTCTCCCAGGGGAGGAAATGAGGCGTGAAAAGGAGGAGCGCTGGAGGGGAGTGTAGGGGAGAAGACAAGCTCTGCCTGGTTCTCCTCCCCACTGGGGGCTGGTCCTGGGCCGGAGGGGGTGCTGGGTGCTGGCTCTCCTGCAGGCCGGCTGGGCCCCGAGCTGCTAGCCTCCTACACACCCCTGGCAAGGGGCTTACTTGTACCCAGAGCACATGCTCACACACACACTCACAGGCACACACTTGCACACAATAGGCTTCCCCATACACACTCAAGCACACACACACACACACTCACCAACACTCAGATGCAAATGTGCTGTGCAGGGCACGCACGCAGTTCATGCGTGCACACGGACGTGCCCACACACTTGAGCATGCACAGACACCCACAACACAATATTCATGGACCTGCACACATGTGCGCATACACACACTCACACATGAACACATGCATATGCTCACCGAGACACAAATACCAGCACATACACAGACTTACACGAACATGTGCACACAGACATGCCCAGAGCGGTCCAGCAGAGGACGGAGCTCCCCTACCTGGAGGTCCTTCAGCTTCTGCTTCTGGAAGGCATCGATCGTCTCCTCCAGCTGGTGGGTGGTGCGGCTGGCATCCACGGAGGCCCTCTGCACGCTTGTCTCTGCCTGGCCCCAGGGAAGCGAGAGGCCAAGGGTCATGGAGGTGGTTCTGGCCCTCAGACAGCATTCTGGATCATTCTCAGGCCCCTGGCCCAGACTCTATGGCACTGTTCCTGCCCCAGGGGCATCACCTGCCAGTTGGGTTGTTGAAGGCCTGGCTGGATAGGACCGTGGCTAAGGGGGCAGGTGCTGGAGGGGAGAGGCCTGGGAGCAGCCCCAGCTCACTGGCTGTGTGGCCATGGGCAAGTCACTTAGCCTCTCTGAGCCTTGGTTTCCTTTCTGGTAAACAGGCACAGCAACGAGACCGGCTTTGCGGAGTTGTGAGGACTGAGTCGGGGCTCTCCCTGAGCTATTGTAGTAGACACCCCATGTTCATTGAAAAGCAGTTCTTGCCTGCAGAACGGTTTTATGTCGCTAATTCATTCATTCATTCCTCGGACTGTCATCTATAGGAGGCCTACTCCAGGCCCGGCCATGATAAACCCGGATTTTGGAGTCAGACACCTGTGGAACTGAGTTCAGGGTTTGCCACTTTGCCCTTGAGACCCTGGGGAAGCCAGCCTGCTCAGCTTCGGTTTCCTCAGCTTTAAGGGGGGCCTTAATAACGACCCCATGTTTGTGAAACGCCTGACCAGGGGCGGGGCAGGGGCAGGAGGCGGGGCGGGCTCCAGGCGAGTGAAGAAGGGAAAGCCGATGTCATCTCAGCCAGAGGCTGGCAGCACCGGTGGCCACGGCGGGAGCTGGGTGGACTTCGGAGGCGCCCCCACCCCACCTGCCGAGGCAGCCCCCGCACCCGGATTTAGAGCAGGGCTTCCACCCACATGGCCCCGTGGTGTGGGTGGGATAAGCGTCCCAGAGCTGTCCTCATCCTAACCCCAGAAACTGTGACTGTTCCTCGATGAGGCAAAGGGGAGTTGAGGTAGCAGGTGCTGAGCTGCAGACTTTAAAATAATTGAGGAGATTATCCTGGACTGTCCAGTGTGGTCACAAGGGTCCTTAAAAGTGCAACAGGCAGGAGAAGGGAGGTGTTGAAAGACATTGCTTCAGAAGCTGAGCTCAGAGGTGAAGCTGCTGGCCTTGAAGAGGGAGGATGGGGCCCGGAGCTAAGGGGTGCAGGTGGCCTGCAAGGCTGGAAAAGGCCTGGGGGGCAGATTCTCCCCCAGAACCTTGGGAAGGGACCAGCCCTGCCCACACCTTGATGTTATTAGCCCCGTGAGACCTGCGTGGGCTTCGACCTCCAGAGCTGGGAGACAATCGCGGGGGGGTGGGGGGGGTTGCTGAAGCTGCTAAGTTGGTGGTGACTCGCTGCTGCGGCAGGAGAAAACCAGCACATGCCTGGAGCAGCCCACCGGTTGTGACAACCCAAACTGTGTACAGAGCTGCCCGCAGGTGAGATCCTGACGTAGGCCCCGGAGGGCCCTCTTAGTGGAGCACCTCACCCCGGGACAAATGCTGTGAATGTGGCTGTCCCCTGGCCCCGGCCCTGCCAGCCTTGCCACCCAGCAGATGAAGCCAAGGGGTGCTTGCTGGTTTCCCTCGGTAAAGCAGTGGCTCTCGGCCTCAGTTTCCCCACCTCACCATGCGGCGATGCTAGAAGTGCTTACCTCGTGGCTGCACAGAACAGGGGCGCTTAGGAAGCAAGCAAGCCTTGTCCATGCGTCCCAGCCGAGGAGGCTGGGCCTGGGGTGGGGACGGCTGGTCCAAGCTCCCCTCACCGGAGAGTGTGGCTGACAGCACAGCCCCGGGGCTCCTGGCCCCCAGGTGAGTGCCTTCCTGCACCTCTGGGTCTCCCTTCCTGAGCTCAGGGCCCTCACACACCTGCTGCTTCTCCTGGCCGTTTTGTGAGGCCGTTCATTACCTGAGGGTGATTCTGCCTTCCCCAGACAGTTGCGTGACACTCACCTGGGACTGGAAAAGCCACCGTTAAGGAACTGAGACAAGCCCCCTCAGCCCCTTTGGGGTGGTCTACCCCTCGCAGCCTCCACCCAGGTGGTCCGGGGCAGAGAAAACCCCCTACGGCTCCAGCCACCGAGGGCCGCAGAGCTTGAGGCCCGACTTTGAGAGATGGATACGATCATTTGCCGATCTGAAGGTGACTTCTGCCTCAGTTTCTCCAGCTTTTCCAGTTGTTTGATCTCATTACTTCGGACACGTTTGAATTTCTTGATCTCTGCCTAAAAGGAAAGAGGAGGGCTGTCTCTGGGGGATCTGGTGGAAAGACCGGGCGCTGCCCACCCCCGGGCCCCCCACTCACCCGGGTGTGCTTTATCTGCGCCCCGTAGAGCTTCAGGGGGGTGACCACCTTGGTCTCCAGCCTCTCCACCTGGAGGAGCGGGGACATGCCGAGAATCAGGGCGAACCAAGCCCAGGGCATGCCAGGCCTCCGCATGGCCAGGCTCGGCTGCCCAGCCTCCAGCCGGCAGTTATGATGCACCGCCTGTATACCCAGGGCCGGACGCATCAGACATCTGCCTTTCCGCTTGAGAAGCTCAGACAGTGGGTTGAATCTCACTAAACCCGTCTTCTCCCCTGAGAAATAGGGACCGTGCCTGTGCCCACCAGGGTCAATTCCGCAGGATGTGGATGGCCTTCAGGAAGACGTTGCCCACAGGAGGCCCACAAGCGTTATTTCCAGGGAGGGGGGAAGACAGCATAAGTGAGCATTGGATCCCTTCCACGCACCAGCCATCGGCCCCGTTCTAACTGCCACACAAGGTGAGAACAACACCCACTTTGCAGATGAGAAAACTGAGCCTTGCTCTGGGACAGGTCTTGTGCTGGAAGTGACGGCAGGACAAAGGCAAGGCAGACCCAGAGCTCGCTCACTCCAGGGCCCACTGCTCTTACCGGTTCACCAAACTGCCTCGTCATCCAGCTGGTGGAGCCGGGCGGGCAGGGTCGGGGCTGGGCATGGCAGGGGGCTGGCGGGGGGCTTGGGCTAGACCCTGGCTGCGGCGGGAGGCCGGACGGGCTCAGTGCCAGCCCACACACCTGCGGAGCAAGCACTGTCCCGGGGCCCCAAACTCCAGCCACGAGACAGCAGAAAGAGGGGACGGGGAACCGGCCCCCCTTGGGTAAGCATCTCCACTCCAGGCTTAGATGCCGTTGGAAGCAGCAGCACTAAGAACTGACGGTGACAGCTGAGGTTCCTCGCGTGGCATTGCTCCAAGCCAGGCATCTCAGTGGACTCACTGGAGGCTCTGGTTAAAACCCTGCCTCCTGGGCCCGGGCCCAGAGGTTCTGACTCAGTGAACCTGGACCGGGGCCCAGGAATTTGCATTTCTAACAAGTCCCCAGGTGAGGCTGAACCTGCTGGTTCTCACTCGGAGAACCAAGGTTTAAGTATCAGTTACCAGTTAGTCCTCCCATGACCCTCGGTGGGGGGGGGCACAGCTCTTATCTGCATTTACAGAAGGGGAAACCGAGGCACTGAGTGCTCGCCCCCACCTCACAGCTGTTACACCTGGAAGCCAGCCACGTTCAGCAACTTAAGGTTGTCTCACTCCCTATTGGAGGTGTGGGGGGGTTGTGGAGACATTGCACTCCCAGGCCTGTCTGAGCCCACGGAGCCCTCTCCAGGGTCAAGGGCAGTGACTGTCAAAGGTAGATGATGGGCTCCCCAGAGGAAACAGGGTCTGTCTTGCCAGTCAATTCCTGGCATCTTGGGAATCAGGGTCCCCAGAAAACCTGGTTTCCCCGTTGAGCTGGAGGAAGCCAGAATCCCCAGCAAGCCCCTCACTTCTCCTGTGCCATGTGCTCAGGACTCTAAAAAAAAAGTAATAATTTTCCCTGGTGCTTAAAGGGAAAGGGACATCCCGCCCCGTTTTCCTGGAGCATTTCCTTTAGGAAACCCTTACTGGTAAATTCTTTCTCGGTCCTTTGAGACATATGTAAATCTTTTTAGAAGCTAAATCAGTCTCTAGCCAGTTTTACAGGCCTGGAACATTTTTCTAGAGGTCCCTGGAGCCATCTCTTTGGAACATAAATATGGAGGAAGAGAGCCCCCCATCCCCACCTCCTGGGGGTTCAGCCTTGGTGCAGGCTTCACGCTGGAACCACCTGCTCGCAATCGAGATCCTGGTTTTAGTTTTCCTTTGGCTAAAGGCAATTAGCTAACACGGAGGGCACCCACTTAGCAGGGGATTTTAGGGTGAACTCGGAGTGGCACACGGTGCTGTCAAGCCCCCTTACCTGAGGACATGTCACCGTCTGTCCTGGGAACTCGCAGGCAGGGGTGCACCTGCCTGGCCACGGAAGAGGGCGAAAGCTCTGGCTTCACTGTCCCTTGGGCAGATTGCCCGGGATATGCAGCTCAATCGGGTTTAATGATTAATTCAACAATAAAACCGTTTCATCCTTCTCTATAGTTTGTGGAGAGGATATTTCTGGATTGGCAGGAGATTTTATTTTTAATTTTTCTCCAGCACCTTGCAGCCACCCTCCTGGGTTCCTGTCCATTCTCCGGCCCCTTCAGGGAACCCTCCTGCCTGGGATTTGGGGAGCCCACCGCCGTAGCTCCCCAGGGCTTGTGTCCTGGTGTCCTCACCTGTCCCACCCTGGGGACCCCTTTGGAGGAGACGCGTCCATTTGGCGTCTGGCCCGGGCTCACCTCTGCCTGCCGGTAGTCCTGCACTTTGGCCAAGTCCTCGGCGAAGTCCCTCACGGTGGCCCGCAGCTCGGGCTGCTCGGCGTTGGCGAAGTCCAGGAGCTGCTTGACGAGCTGATCCGCCTTGTCCCGCAGCCGGGCCGTCTTGCGGGTGTAGGCGGCCAGCAGCGTGCAGAACTGGCCGAAGGACTTCTCAGTGCTGGTCACCGTGTTCTCCATCACCCGCACTTGGCTGTCCCTGGGGAGGCGGGGATGCTCGGCCAGCTCAGGACAGCCACACGGGGAGCCCGGTGGTCCCAGGAGCAGACAACGGGCACATCACACACAGACCGCCCCCGATGGAGCTTGTCCCACTGGGCAGGCACCACACCAGGCTCCCGCTCACCCCGCTGGCCCCTGGGATCACGCCGCCGGGGCCACCGTCAGGCACAGGAGGCTGGCCTGGGTCACCTGCTGGCCAGTGGCCAAGAAGGGATGGGAAGGCAGGTTTGGCTCCTGATCTGGGTTGTTTCCCTCCAGGGACCCCTTTAATGGGGCTTTTTATCTTCTTGGCAGCATTCTTTTTCATTAGGACAACACTGCCTTCCTCCTGAGGTCCCCCCAATTCTACCTCTGCCCCCAAGCTCTTGGTGGGTTCCCTCCTCTGACCACCAAAGCTGCCGATTCGCACTTCTTGCGTGCCATTTCTTACCTCAAACCAGGCTGGGTTCTCACGCCCCCCGTCTCGGGGCGGGGGCTCGCTGCCTTGTCCCTACACGTGCCCAGGCCGGTGCTTGCCGGGGACCCACTGGGTTTCATTCCCAAATAGCAAAGGCGGCAGAGCCTGGGCGCCGCACCCCTCCTGCACCTATCCTCCCTCGGGTCTCCAGCTTGTCACTGTCCCCGCCTCTCTTCGTTGGACCAAAGCCCCCCACCGCCCCCCTGGCCACCACATCCCTAAACTGGAAGCTCTCTGAGGAGCGGCCCTTTGTCCTTCTCCCAGCAAATCAGTTTGCAAAACACTCCACATGGATTCCTTTGTAAGAAAGCTCTTATCATCATCAGTAGTTTAGAATTGCGGAACCAAGGCCCAGAGAGGTAAAGCACCTTGCTACAGGTCACACAGCTGGCTGCAGTTTCCCAGGCAGGGTCCTTGAGGTAAATATGCACATCTCCAGCCCCTCACCCTCACCCTCACCCCAGCCTTGCAAACCAGGACCCCTGTGAGCTGAGCAAGGCCAGGAAGCCACAGCTGTCACTCGTGCCCCAGGTGTTTCTGAAGCACCCCTGAGCTGCGAACCTCAGAAACAGGCCAGTAGATGGGCAGGTGAGAGGCAGGTGAATTGTGAGGGAGTGGTGACAGAATCCAGTGGGCGACAGGGCGGTCAGGGTGATTCCAAAGAAGAGGTGCTGCGGGGTGCAGGTTTCAGGCCCGAATGGGGGTTTTCCGGGTGGAGGTGAGTGAGTGCCAGAGGGACGGAACTAGTGAATCTGACCACCCCAAGAGTTGTGACATGGGTGCTGGAGAAGCAGGTGGAGACCAGGTGCCTGGGTGGGCACAGGGTGTGAGCGAGGGGCCCCCTCCCCCCAGAAGCAGCCCCAGGCTGCCCTCAGGCCCCAAAACCCACTCCCTCCTCTCCTCCCAGCCAGGCCCGCCAGGGGACTCACCCGGAGAGGACGATGTTCATTGTGACGGGAGGCACAGCTGTCCCCGGCTCCGGGGCAGGCCAGGGCCCCAGGGGTCCCTTGGCCAGCAGGAGGCGGGCAGGGCTGGCGCAGCTGTGCAGCCGCGGCTCGGGGGACGCTGCCACCTGGTTGCCGGGCAACGCTGCCACCTGCAGCCGCCCCGGGAGGAGCCGCAGGCCGGTCGCCTGGGCAACCCCTCCCCAGGCCCGGCCTCCCCGGGGAGCTCCAGGAGGGGCCGCCCGGGCTTGCAACGGTGCAGGGGCCTCGCGCCCCTCAGAGAACCAGGGTCTCAAAGAGGTCCCCACTCTCCCTTTGAGCTGGAGGGTCTTGTGGGGCGGGACCAGCGGTGGGGGCCCCAGCAGGTAGCACAGAGGCTTTAGGGCGGCTGGCCTGGGGCTCAGCCCTGAGCTGGGACTCGTGCGGGGGCTGCACGCTTGGGCTCCTACCCACGAGGGGGCTGGCCCCTGCCCGCCTGCCCCCCGCCTGCCCCCCGCCTGCCCCTGACTATCACTCCACCTGCCCCTGCCTGCCCCCCAGTTGCCCCCCGCTTGCCCCCTGCCTGTCTCCTCTGCCTGTCCCCCAGCTGGCCCTCTGTCTGTCCCCCGCCTGCCCCCACTCCCACCTGCCCCCCACCAGTCTCCTCTGCCTGTCCCCAGCTGGCCTTTTGCCTGTCCCCTGTCTGCCCTCCCGCATACCCCCCGACTGTCCCCCCACCTGCTCCCCGCCTGCCCCCTGCCTGCCCCCCTGCGTGTCTCTGGCCTGTCACCTACCTGCCCCCCGCCGGCCTTCCCTAGTGATCTGGTTACTGGGAGGGGCAGTGAAAAGTCACTGAGTAAATTTGGGGGGACCCAAGGCTCAAACCCCAACTCTCCAGCCCCCAGAAATGTGTTTCAGCTGAATGGCAGGGGACAGGGTGGAGACAGGAAGCAGTTCAAAGGAACACCTTTAAAGTTTTTATCAGAATTTTATTGCTTTTATCCCCTTATTATACAAACATTTCCTGCCCATTTTAGAAAAGTAAAAAAATAAAAAAGGAGAAAATATCATATACAAAACTGTACTGATGTGAGTATAGTAAATTTTACTAATGGTAAGAACTGTGCTTTTCAGTGTGTTTCGCCTTTAAAATAACTACAAAATAACAAGGACGATGGGAGTGAGGGGTTGGGGTGGGCGGGGGCAGAGGCACAGGTGGGAGAAGGCAATAGAAGATGGGAGCTGTGGCCATGGGGTGGTGAGTACCCCCCTGGGCATCTTTATACCACTCTGCTTGCTTTGTCTGTGTTTGGAAGTTTTCATGGTGCGCAGGTCTTTGGTTTTGTTTTGTTTTAGGCACATATGAAAATAAGGGCTCTAGAGTCAGCCAAACACAGGTCAAGTGTTAGCGCCCAGCTGTGCTGTGTGACCTTGGACAAGTCACCTAACCTCTCTGAGCTTTAGTTTTCTCTCCTATAAAATGGGATCATGACAATACCTACTTGCCATCGTTGTTAGGAGAAATAAGCCCCTGGCGTGGGGTGAAGGGACAGGATGGGGGCCAGACAGTCACTGCAGTTCCTTAGGGCTCAAAATCCCAGAGCCACTTCTGGCTGCTGTCCTCCCCAGCACCCAGCCAGTGGCCGCATCCTACTGGTCTTTGGGTCCACTCTCTGCCCCAGTTCGCTGCCTGCCCTAAAGGTGGCCCTTCACTCCTCCTAACTGGTACATAGTGATAACACGTGTGGTCCCATGTGTAGAAAGGACAGAGGGTGGGGGGAGGACAGTGTTATTACTACGTACCTTTTCATGGAGGTGTAACGTGCACTCAGTGCAGCATAAGTGCACGTCTCAAACGTGCAGCCTAATGGACTTTTACACCCAGAACAAGATGCAGAACATTCCCAGCCCCCTAAAGCCCCCACCCCTCACCATCTGCTCTCAGATTTTACTTTTGTCAGTACCGTTTTGCTCAGGGCACTCTGCCTCTAACACCCTCCCTGGCTCCCCAGTGCTCAAAGCAGGGGTTTCTACCTCTAGCTGCGTGTGAGAATTCCCTGAGGAATGCCTTCAAAAGTCGGAGACTGGGCCTCCGCTCCTGTGGAATTAGAGCTCTGCTGGCTTTGTGGTCAGCAAGCTCCTTGTGTGATTCAGACTCACAGTTAGGTTTGGGGGGCCAGCAGTTTGCAAAGTGGGGTCCCCGGACCAGGAGCTTCAGCATCACCTGCAAACCTGTCGAAAGTGCAGGGTCACCCAAACCCACTGACTCAGAAGCTCTGGGGGTGGGCTCAGGAACCTGGGTTTCCACCTGTCCATCCTCCCGGCCATTCTGAGGGGGCCTGGAGTGTGAGAACCACCTCCCTCCTGAGCTCACCCCCATCCCCCCCAACGCTGGCCCTTTGAGCCTCAGCCGAAAGGCGTCTCCTCCAGGAAGTCTTCCATAGTGGCTCCCCTTCCTGAGCCCCTGCAGCGTGCAGCCAGGCCGGCTCCCACGAGGGCCCCTCCCCTGGATGTGGGGGTGTGGAGGGTGGCCAGAGCCCAGCACCACTGACCCCCGGGCTCAGCAGAAAGATGTCAGCCTTGGCCCCACCTAGGGCAGGTGCCGCTGCCTGGGTTTCCTTCTAATCAGCCAGGCTGCTGAGCAGACCATGGGGAGACACCGTGGCTGTGCAACTGCGTGATTACGCCTGCCCCACCCCGATCACTGCGGAGGGGAGGATAAGCCGCGCGCCAGCCCCGGCCCCTGGCGGAGCCCACCCTTCCTGCTGGGCCAGGGCCCGGTGGCCCATCCAAAGGCCTCTCCGCTTCTCTGCTACACTGAACTTGCTCCTGTAAGCCAGGAGCGCTGCAACCTTCCACGGGGCAGCCGGGAATTGAGGCGCTGGGAGGCTGGGGGGCTCTCCGAGGGGGAGCGGGGTCGGCTGCTGCTGATTGCCGTGTTCAGAAGCGCGTTTACTGCTGTGAGTTGTCCCGGGTTGATCATAAGGGTTGCCAATGGGCTCTGCAGGTTGCTTGTTTCCGTGGCGACAGCACAGTCAGTTTTTCTTAGGCACACAGACCCTTTGTGTGTGTGTGTGTGTGTGTGTGTGTCTGGTTTTATAGTTCAGTCACATTATTGAGCATATCATAGTTTTTTCTTTTTTAATGCAGTTTTATTGAGATATATTCACATACCCTACAATACATTCAAAGTATGCAATCCATGGCTCACAGTACCATCACATGGTTGTGCCTTCACCACCACAAACAATTTTAGAACATTTCATTGCTCCAAAATAAGAAAAAAGAAAAAAAAATCCCATATCCCTTCTTCCCTCCTATTATTGACCCCTAGTATTGGCATGGTACATTTTTTACTGTTGATGAAAGAATATTAAGATAAGACTGTTAACTCTAGTCCATAATTTGCAATAGGTGCATGTTCCCGTATACCCCCCAATTATTAACTCCTTGCAATAGTGTCGTACATCTGCTCTAGTTCATGAAAGAACTTTTTTATATTTGTCCTGTTATCCACAGTCATTGTCCACCACAAGGGACACTGTGCTGTACATTCCCGTGTTCTAACCTCTAGCTTCTCTTCTGGTGACATACACGACTCCAGACTTCCCCTTCCCACCAGTCGCACACATAATTCCAGGCTGTTCATTGCACTCGTCATCGCTCTATTTCCAAACATTTAATTTCAACCTAATTAAACATTCTGCACATACTAAGCATCCACTCCTCATTCTCCATCTTTATTCCATCCCCTAGTAACGTATATTCTGGATTTTGAGTCTATGGATTTACATATTATAATTAGTTCGTATGAGTGAGATCATACAATATTTGTCCTTTTGGGTCTGACTTATTTCACTCCATGTAATGACCTCAAGGTTCATCCACGTTGTCAGGTGCTCAGGACTTCACTCCTTACTGCTGGATACTGTTCCACCGTGTGCATATACTGCACTTCGCTTATCCGTTCATCAGTGGATGGGCACTTGGGTGATTGTGAACAAAGCCGCTATGAACCTCGGTGTGCAAGTGTCAGTTCACGTCTGCTTTCAGGTCTGTGTGTACCATGAGCAGCAGGATTGGCTCCAGCCCTTCTCAGTCCCACCCAAGAGACTGACTTAGTAGGGTTGGCTGATGAGAAATGTTGGGGAGCAGGAGGGGGCACTGAGGCTGGGGCATTACTCCTGCACCCTTGGTCAGCCGAGGTGGGTCCCCTCAACCCTGCACAGCTGTGGCCCTGGTCGGGCACCCCCTCCCACAACCCCCTCGCCCTTTGTGCGCCCAGGGCGGTGGCAGCTTCCCACAGCGGCTGGTGCCTGAGAGCCGCCCCCTCCCACACTCCTCAGGGTGATCTCATCATCCCCCTGTCAGCTGTCCCTCAGCCTGCACCCTGTCTTTCCAGGGGACCCTGACTAGGGCCCACCTGTAACTCAGCTTCTCCCCTGCCTGCCCTCACTCTGACTGGGGCATGATGCCCTCCCTGGGGTTTGCTGTTAGTGACGACTTTTCTCTTGAAAACTCCAGGCTCGGGTGGGCTCCCAGTCACCCCCTCCCACCTTCCCGGCTCCCTTCACTCTTGGGGTCCGAAAAGTGCAAAGCACCCCTCGGCCCTGTGGGTTCCCGCTGCATTCCATGCTCTCCCCACGAGGGCCAGCTCCCCTGCACCTGCTCCCCGCAATCCTCTGACCTCACAGCTGCCGCTCCCCTCCCCAGTTCTGATGATACCTCCCCCGTCAGACATGACATGACAGCAACCCCCTCCCCATCAGCAGCACCCACTTAATACAGTCTGCTTGCAATTTCTGCTGTCTTTCCTTAAGTGTGGTTTAATTTTCCCACTGAAAGATCAGCTCCTGGAGAGAAAGAAGTGGACCTTCTATTTTTCCCACTGATTAGCTGATTCCCTGAGGCCTCTGTCAAGAACTGCCCCTGATGGAAGAGGTGCCCTCCTGCATCCCTGGGCTTCCTTCAAGGCCGGGTGACTGCGTTCGCCACGTGGACCCCGTTCTCTCTGGATGCGGGAAGGGCCGGGCTGAGCCAGCAGGGCCTGGGCCCGGGGGCGCCTGAGCTGAGCCAAGCTAAGGGTGCATTCGGGCTGTGTGGGCCAATAACACAACGTGGGGGTGCTTCATAACCTGTGCTGTTTTCCGGGATCACGGGGGTCGGGTAACAGTCCCACTGTCACCTCCTGTGGAAGAACTCTCCCCCAGCCAATTTCCTTCTGCTCCCCTTTCCACTTCCCTCTTGGTAGAAATTTGCAAGCACGTTGCCTTCCCCACTCCGTCCCACTCATCTCTCCACCTCAGCTTCCGGCCCCCGCCAAGGCCCCGGGAGCCCCCGAGTCGTGAAATCCAAGGGCCCTTCCTCAGGGCTCATCTCTCCTGCCCTCAGGCAGCGTCAGGGCCCCTCAGACCTTCTGGAACCTTCTCCTCTTCCCTGTCCACTGCCCCAGGGCCAGCACCACCTGGACACAAAACGGACTTCAGCCTCGTCCCTGCTCCCCAACCACAGAACCCCAAGAGCAGCCTGACGCCCCGCTCTTCCACGCCCCCTAAAAATTTCGGGAAAGCTCTACTTTGACCTGCCTCGATTGACTCTGTCCCTGGCAGCGCTCTCTCCGACGGCTCTGGCAGATAATTCCAATAGCAACAACACAACCCCAGCAGCACCGGCATTCACCGGCCAGCAAGTGGCTCTCGCCGCCCTCTCGGCCTCGGTACCGTCGGGGACAGAAAGGTCCCGCCCGCTCCTGCCTGAGCAAGGCTCCAGGCCAGCACATCGGCAGGATTCAGGATGAGAAATTTCACTTTAAAATTGCATCTTTTCACTCACTGGTTCCTGTGGGATCAGGAGAGACAGCAGAGCAGGTTTGGGGGAGTGTCTGCGGGCGGCTGAGGACCACCCGGGAGCACCAAGGACCACCAGGGACCACCAGGGGCCACCAGGGACCACCCGGGACCACCAAGACCACCAAGACCACCCAAGACCACCCGGGACCACCATGGACCACCCGGGACCACCAAGACCACCAAGACCACCCAGGACCACCCGGGACCACCAAGACCACCCAAGACCACCCAGGCCCACCAGAGACCACCCAAGACCACCCGGGACCACCATAGACCATCTGGGACCACCAAGACCACCCGGGACCACCAGGGACCACAAAGGCCACCCGAGACCACCCGGGACCACCAAGACCACCAGGGACCACCAGAGACCATCTGGGATGACCCGGGACCACCAAGACCACCCAGGACCACCAAGGACCACCAGGGACCACCCGGGACCACCAAGACCACCAAGGACCACCCGGGACCACCATGGACCACCCAGGACCACCAAGACCACCAAGGACCACCCGGAACCACCAAGGACCACCAGGGACCACCCGGGACCACCAAGACCACCAAGGAGCACCCGGGACCACCAAGGACCACCAAGACCACCAAGGACCACCCAGGACCACCATGGACCGCCAGGGACCACTAGGGACCACCCGGGACCACCAAGACCACCCGGGACCACCTGGGACCCCCCTGGGGCAGCCAGGCCTGTGCATTGGGCGCCTCTGGGGCTTGGGGGTGATGTGCACAGGGACCCCCACCCAGGACACACACTCGAGGAACAGCTGCTTTAACACAGGGTGGGAGAAAGATGAGGGTCGCGGAGAGAGAACAAAGTTTAGTTCACATTTCAGAAACTTGAAGGAGATTCACAAATTCAAGCCACTTCCTGGCTCGGCAAGACAGAGCCACCTGGTGGTCAGAGAGAGAAGTGCCCACGCTGGGGCGGGACAGACAGCGGGAGGGAGTGGGGAGGGGCGGGAGCCGACACCCCAGACCCCCTCACCGCCCTCGGGGGCCCTTCGCCGCCCCTGGCCAGGGTTCTGCCTCCTCGAGTAAACTGCGTGGGTCCTGATGGAGGCTCCACCGAGAACACGTGGACTTTCTCTCTTCCCCAAACCACACCAGGGAGGGTTGTCCCTTCGCCCCCAAGTCCAGTGTGCACCCCCAAAGCACAAGGACCTTCCCACAAGACCGTCCCGCAGGGGAACTAGCCTTGGTCGGTGCTGGTTTCAACGCACTCTCAAGACTCTTTCTCCCCGTGTCCCCTGTGGTCACCGACAGGCACTTTTTCCACTGATGCGGGAAAGCAAGGCAAAAACTGCTCCTGTCTGTGGCCTTTTCCCTTTATGTATTTGTGACTTTTTATTTTGAAATCCTTACATTCCTACCCAAACAGCACAGGAGCTCCGTCACCCAGATTCCCCATTTGCTGACCCGTTGCCACGTTTGTGGTATTCTCTGGCTTTCTCTGTCCCTGGGTGTACATCTGTGCCTGCCCGTCTGTCTTTCTGTGTATATATTGTTTTCTGAACCACTTGAGAGCAAGCTGCAGCCCCGATGACCCTTTCCCCAAATACTTGAGTGCATGTTTCCTAAGAGCAAGACCAGCCTCTTATGTAACCACAGCACAAACACCAAAATCAGAAAGTTAACCTCGTTACATTCTGTCAGCTAATCTACAGGCATTCAGATTTCAATGGTCCCAATAAGTCCCTTTATCATAAATCAATGAGCAAATATTTTTCTCCTCGTCCAGGATCCAATCTGTGATCACTGCAGCCTCTAGCTGGTGGGACGCTGACATTTTTGAGGCATCCAGGCCAGTGGTTTTTGGGAACACCCTCTGAGTTTGTCGGTGTTTCCTTGAGCTTCGATTTGGGTTAAACCGCCTGGCAGAGCACCCGCTTGAGCCTGGGTCCCGCCTGTTGATGGGAATGCCTTCCCCAGACTCCTGCTTTCCAGGTAAAACGTCCCTCGTTCCCTCCACCATCTCCTGTGTGACATGATTTCCAGAACTCTCACCTCTGGCTCCCTCTGCGGAGTGTTGGTGGCCAACAGAAACGGGCTCTGTCGACCCTCTGCCCCCTTCAGCTATTGGCTGAGCTCTGGGCAGGTGTTGCACATGGTGGCCACAGGTGGACGGGTCCTGCGGGCCGAGCTCAGGCTCCCTCCCCCTGGGCCCTTGGGCAGGCCAGGATGCCCCTCTTGGTGTCGGTTTCCTCATCCGTAAAACAGGCACAAAGGGCCACATGAAGAGTGTGGCACAGTGAGGGGTCTTCCATGTCTGGCCACGGTACCCCAGGTGGGCTGATGGGTTCAGGCCCACCGTGGCCCAGAGGGGCCACCAGTAGCGTCTGCCCGTGCTGGGCTCAGGAAGCTCTTCTCTGCCTAGATCCAAGCCCCTGGCACTTCAAGTCAGCGGAAGATGGAAATTGGCTGGTTTTTAGCAGCCGTGTCACCCTGCTGCTCATACTTCACAAACTGCCTGGAGCCCGCAGGCTGGGCCATGAAGACAGGAAGGGGGCTCAACTAGGGCTGCTGCAGACCCCACAATGGGCAGTGGCTTTGCAGCCAAGCGAGACCCCTTGCAGGTTTTCTGATTCGGTTCTGGGTTGGGGAACTTGCTGAGTAGCCCCAGTGGGCCCGGGGCCTGCAGAGCCCCCAGCTGGGTCCTGGCTGGTCCCAGCCCTGTGGGATGGTCCTGTCTTAGTGTCAGAGGGGCCTGCACCCAGGGAGGGGTATGGCTGGAGGGGGGTGCAGGGAGCAGACAGTGGAGTGGGTGTCCAGGCCTGTGCAGGGCCTTGAACTCGAAAAGTGTGCTGAAAGAGCCGGAATGCAGGTGATGGGCAGACTCTGGAGGGTGGGTGACCCGTCCTGCCCCCCTCCCCCAGTTCTGCCTCCTCTGGGGGGTGGGGCAGGATGAGACCCCTCGCTCTAGATGGACTCACCCAGCCTGACCCCTCCCCTTCCAGAGGCTGCCCGTCATCTGGGATGTGGGTGCTCCAGCTCGTTCTTTGCTTGCTTGTGGTGGACGGAATAAGAGGCCCCCAAAATGTCCATGCTCTCCTCCCTGGAATGTGCAGGTGTTGCCTCACCCGGCAAAAGGGTCTTAGGTAAAGACTCCCGAGATGGGAGCTGGTCCTGGGGTATCCGGGTGGGCCCAGGGGAATCTCAGGCCCCTTACAGAGGGAGGCAGACGGGCCAGGGGAGAAGGAGATGGGATGTCGGATGCTGAGGTTGGAGGGACAACCTAGAAGATGCAGGGACGGGCTGCGAGGTAAGGAGAGCGGGCAGCCTCAAGAAGGGGGAAAAGAGAAGGAAACAGATTCTCCCCGGGAGACTCTGGGAGGAACCGGCCCTGCAAACACCTAGACTTGAGCGCAGTGAGACTGATCTCTGACTTCTAATCCCCCGAGCTGTAAGAGATTGTTCCTCTTGTTTTCAGCCACTGAGTTTATGGTCATTTGTTAGCACAGCCCCAGGACACCCCGACACTGCTCTTTTCCAACTCAAGGTCCCACGTGGTCATGGGGTGCATGCTCTGCCTTCTACGTCTCCCTTTCCCCCCTCCAGCCATGCCCCACTGGGGAGACCCTCCCCATCCCCAGAGGCCTTTCCTTGGAAACATGAGCCTGGGCCAGGGAGCTGAGGACAAACCCCAGAGGACCCGAGAACTCAGGGGGGCAGCGACCATGGAGGCTGCCATGAGGGGCCCCACATCTCTCACCAGCCTTTCTCACACTTTCTCCTCCCGGGCATGGAGCCTAAGCTCTACCCTGCACCCCATCTTCTGAGCCACCAGCCTAGTGAACCCCTCAGGGAGGAAGGAGGTGGAGGTGAGTTCAAATCCGGCTCTGCTGGGTGACATTGGGGAAGACCTTACCTTCTCTGAGCTTGGTCTCCTGGCTGTGTGATGGGGACAGGAGTATGTCTGTGCACTGGGTTGCTGGGGGATGGTGTGAAATATTATCCGTCAGCTCCCTGGGTGCAATACACAGAAGGGCCGCTGCTCAACTGGTCTGGGCTCTTCCTATTTCTTTCTTTTAAGGCCCCATCCAAATGTCTCCTCTGCCTGCGTTCTTCCCTCTGACCCCACACAGCCCTTTGGATCACGTTTCCAGGGTCCACAGTTTAACCCACCTAAATGATAATGTGGCTGTACCAGGCATTGGAACACTGATAACTGTCAGTAGTAATTAATCAGTAAGGTTCTTCTCTCAAGGCTTTTGCCCTAGCCCCTTGCACATAGCAGGTCTTCTACAACCCCTTAGCAAATGACTTCAACCCCCTTCAAAAAGATGGTGCTTTAGTTAGGACTAGTGTTGGCCACAAGTTAAAGAAAACCTCACATAATCACGGCTTTTAAAAGATGGAGATGTATTTCTCACTTGTGTGACTCCATAGTTCAGGGCCCAGGTTTCTCCTACATTATTCTCCACTGTGTGTGGCTTCTATGTCTAGAGCTGCCTTATGGTCTGAAGTAGCTGCCAGAACTCCAGCCATCACATCCACCATCTAGTCAGCAAGAAGGAGGGAGGGGCAAAGAAGGGCATGTTCCTTTCTGTGCTTAAGTTGTGCACATCACTCTGCTCACCTTCCTTTGGCCTGAACTTAATCAAATGGCCATATCTAGCTACAAGGGAGGCTGGGAAATGTGGTCTAGGCTATAAGTGCTCAGCTAAAAATAGGGGATTCTGTCCCAGGGTAATCCAGGCTGCAGGGCTCCGGTTCTGACTGGGCCCACTACTTCCCCTGGGCTCAGTTGGCATCCACAGCCCTCAAGGCAGATTCCCTCAGCCCTTCCCAGCCCAGCGTCACGGGAAGCACCCTTGTTCCCTGGAACGTGGGCTCGTGCACCGACCAAGCCCCAGTGGCAGGCTAGCTGCCCCGTCCTCCTGCCGGCCAGCAGTGGCCCCAGCTTCCTCAGGTTGGTGACCGTCTTTACAGCACATCTCACTGCTTGTCATGGTCTTGACCAAACAACTAGAAAGGCTCTGGGACTTCTTCAAATGAGCAGAAAAAAAGAAAAAGAAAATCCAAACTATGTTTCTCTTTGGAAAGGTCAGTGATGATTTCAAACTCTGAAGTGCACAAAATCAGGATGTGGTGGGAGAAGCTGCCATTTGGGTCCACCAAGGAGAGAAAAAAATTGGTGCGCGCTGTGTGGGGAGACAGACCCTGGGTGGGGAGGCTCAGGAGCTGTGGGTTCAAGCCCCACTGTGGCCACTGGCATCTGTGTGACCTTGGGCAGGTCTCTTGCCCTCTCTGAACCTCTTTTCTGCTGCGTATCATGAAAAGGCTGGAGTGAGTGACCAGCAACGTCTTCCCAGCTGGCGGTGAAAGGGCTCAGCTCGCACTCTGACTCCCCCTGGCCCTCCGACTCCCGGATCCCAGCCTCCCAAACCCCACAAGGCCCCACTCTCTCTTCTCTCTTCTGCTGGGCTCCTGGCTGCACAGAGCTTTTCATGGAACACAGAACTCTGTTCCCCTCCCGGGCAAAGAGAAGACAGTTTAGGAGCCATCAGCAGCTGCACCAGAGAGGAGCCAGAGGGAAGGCCGGTGAGGAAAGGAAACATCACTTTAAGATGCGCCTTGCTTGAGTTTTTTTTTTTTACAAAGCTTCCTTTTTCTGATTATGGAAAATTCAGGAACGTATGTGGAAAGTACAGATGGAAAAGTCCATAATCCCACACCTAAACATGCCCATCAGTAAGATTAGGCTGCATTTTTTACAACCTTTGTGGTAACGTTGTTTATATGATTTCATAATTTACACATACCGAGGTCATTCCCCGTGTTATTTCTTGTAAACCCTGCATCGGTATAATCTGTGTTATGAAAAATTTCAAATATATAGAAAAATTGAAAAAACCCATGACAATGGACTGTGTGTTGTCACTGTTTGCCAGTCATCAACCTCGTTTCTAGAGGCTGTATAATACTCCAGCATACATGTACTTAGATGCAGTCATTTATTGAAAAAATGTTGATAAAGTGCTTACTAGGTGCTCAGGAATCTTCTAGGCACTGGGGCCACGTCAGTGAACAAGGCAGACGGTGTTCACCGAGCTGGCATTCTCGTGGGGTGTGCACGGTGTGCGGGCACTGGTGGCCAATGGGCTAAGTGAAATTTCTAACAGTGCCAAAGCCGGGGGTTCAGCCCGTCTTCCCCGGAGCTCGGGTTCACCTAAGGTGGGGCGAGGTCTCCACAAGGACTTTCGGTCCTAAGGTTTGGGACCCATTTCCTCAGGACGGTAGAATTGCAGGGCATTCCCCACCGGCGGGAAACTGGTGCTGGCACTTCCTGGCAGTTTCCCTAACAGCCCCATCAGCCATAGGCTGCCGTCGACGGGGGACCCAGCTCGAATGCTGGCCACACACCGTGCAGAGTGGGCGGCATTTCCACAGTATCCGCTGTGAACTGCAAAGAACCCAGGAAATGCAAGAATTTATTCACCAAGTTGGGCTTATTCCATCTTTGAAAGAATTCTGAGACTGCCTGCGTCTTCCTTTGTGCTACGAGGTCATGTGTCTCTTTTGGGTACAAAATGGTAATGGCTCTCAGTGTAGTTTTCCTAATGTCTTCATTTGCCAAAACAAAAATTTGGCAACATCACGTTGATCCCCAAAACTCAGAAAAAAAGAGGAACACTAACCCATGACATCTAGAAGCTGGTCCACCACCTGCAGCCACGGAGGAAGGAAGCACGGTGAGGGTCAGCAGGGGCTTGCCGAGGCTAGTTCACGGCAAGGGGACCCGTCTCCTGGTTCTGAGCTGAAGCCCGCCTTCCCCTCCCTGTTTGACAGCATCGAGGGACTGGGGTGCACCTGCAGCCAGCTTTCAGCCCTTCCTGGGCATCCATGAGCCCCAGGCCGAGAGGGGACAGGTGCTCTCACCTGGAGACAGGTGAGCTTCCAAGGTTGGTGAAGGGGAGGGGAAATCAGTGCTCAGGGCTACCGCCAGTGGCCCCGAGTGACGCGGGCATCTTTATTGCCAGTTCTCCAAATGGGGAAACTGAGGCCCAGGGAGGTTGGTTCTCCCTCGTGGGAAGCCTAAAGGAATCAGACTGTGCTTAGAACAGGGCGTGGTGCCTAATAAGTGCGCAGGGAGTGGCGGCTGTTTCTGTGCCCTGTTCCCTGTCCTGGAGAGACGGCGAGCCCGGGGCAGGAGCCTCCCCACAGAGAGGGCAGGCCCAGGCCCTGAGCAAGCCCAGCGGGAAGGCGCCAAGATAAACTGGCTGACTCGGATCCCCGTCCAAGCGGCCCCGTCGGGGGGAGCAGAGGGTGACCTCCCCTGAGGTGCCCAGTGCCACAGGGAGGACTCACAGTGTCCTCTGCCTCCTCCTCGGGGCTTTGAAAAGCTTTTCTCTTTAAACAATAAGTGCTGGGCTGCGGTGCTTCCTCCCTCCCAGGGCAGCCTTGACATCCGCTGGGATGAACGAACGTCCCACTGCCTTTGGCTGCTGTGACAACCTCGGAGGCCAAGACCCGGGGCTGGGCTGCAGCCAGGCCAGGGCGCCGTCCAGGAAGAGAGCCGGGCAGCCCCGGGCCCCGCGACCAAGTCCCCCCGCATGGCGGGCCCTGGGAGGGCGCCGTCCAGTCCAGGGGAGCCTGAACTCACCACAAGTTGTCAGAGGAGGTTTTGATGAGAACTTGGAAATTTCCATGGAAGGCCAATTTTGGTATGGTTTCTTTGACTTCTACATGATTTAAAAAAAAAAAAAAAAACACCAAAAATTTTAGAACTCAAAGCAATAAGCAGTCAGGACGCCAGCTAACATTTTGCTGCTTTACGATTGTCATAAAGCTTTTCCTTCAATCAACACATTTTTGTTCAGTGGCTGCTCCGGGTTGGGTCCTGGGGTCAACAGGGTCAAGACAGGAGGGTCCCCGGCCCCCACCCCCACTTTAAACAAGCTTGTCAGTTGGTTCCGTGGGTGGTCAGGGCTGTGATAAGAAGAGCCAGTCCAAGAGGGAGTTCAGAGCACACAGAGAAGCCACTTCACACCTGCGAGGGTGGCCGTAGTCAAAGCCAGACAATAATAAGTGTTAGCCAAGCTGTGGCGAGATGGGAGCCCTCCTGCGTTGCTGGCGTGAATGGACAACGGTGCAGCTGCTTGGAAAAGCAGCGTGGCCTTTCCCCGAAAAATTAAACGTAGAATTACCATGAGATCCAGCAATTCCACTCCTAGGTACAGACCCAAGATAAATAAAACAGAGTCTCAAGCAAAAATTCTTCCATGGATATCCACATCCAGCACCATTCGCAATAGCCAGGAGATGGAAACTGCCCACATGTTGACCGGATGATGAATAGACAAGTGAAAAAGTGGCCTCTCCGCATGATGGGATGTCATTCAGCCATAAAAAAGGAATGAAGTTCCCACACATGCTACGACCTGGGCAAACCTTGAAGACATCGTGCTAAGTGAGAGAAGCCAGACACAAAAGGCCGCACACTGCAGGCTTCCCTGTATATGAAATGTTCCCAAGAGACAAATCCATGGAGACAGAAAGTAAGTTTCATGGCTGTCTGGGGGGAGGGGGAATGCAGGTGACAGCGGAGGGACACGGGGTTTCTTTCGAAGGTGAACAAATGTTCTGGAACTAGTGAGTGGTGAGGGTTGACAACCTTGTGAATATACTAAAACCCACTAAATCGCACATTTTTAAAGGATGAATTTTATCATATACAAATGATATGCCAATATTTTTTAAAAGGTAGAGAGAAGAGCCAGGAGACAGGCAGCTTTCAATCTATTAAGGACCTCTCTGCTCTTAAGTTCCAGAAAATATGTATAGTATTCATTCCATTTAAACCCTCCTGGCCTTTGAGCCAAAACTGTAGCCCATTCTTCAAGACCCCCTTGCTGGGGTTTATTTCTGTGGCCCTGGATGCACCGGGAAGGTGCTGCTTCATTGCAGCAGCAGGGAGGCCTGGGATCCCACCTCCAAAAGTCTCGATGCCAACCACAGTCTTCTGCCCTCCAAGGCCAGCCCTGCTGGACTTGCTCCCTTTAAATGTGTTGACTTTTAATGAACAGGACCATCCAAGTACCGTTGTGTAGGTTGTTCACTGTGCAAGTAGCTTTTGTTGAACACCTACTAAACGCTAGAAACCATGTTGGGCACTTCACCTACGGTGAGCCTTGTTTAATCCCACACTCAGACTTCAGTGGGAGCTGCTATCCTCAGCATGGGAAGGAGGGAGCCGTGGGAAGTTTCCTGATTCCTCCAAGACCACGTGGCTAGGACCCGGCTCCTTCCATGGCACCCCAGCTGCGTTGGGAAGGAGGTGACCTGGCAGGAGTCCAGCCTGGAAAAGCAGGCCCAGCCCGGCACTGGGAGGGGCCAGGATTTCTCCTCCACCCCAGGGGTCCCCAGCCTGAGCCCCACGTGGCTGGGGCTCAGCTGTCAGATGTGCAGGGTTGAGACCCTCGGGCTGGGGGTCAACAGGACCTGGGGCCCACCTTGCTCACTTTTTTTTAATTAAAAAAATGTGCCAATAGATACAGAAAATAAAACTTCTGTTTTTGCCATTTTTAAGTGTGTACCTCAATGACATTAATTATAGTGCCATGCTACCATCACTACCATCCATCACTGAGACTTTTCATGACCCCAAACAGACACTCCATATCTGTTAGACATTAACTCCCCACCCCCCGGCCCCCAGCTCCTGGAAATCTCTAGCCTACATTCTGTCTCCATGGATTTGGTTATTCTAGATATTTCATCTAAGTGGAATCATTCATTACCTGTCCTTTTGTCTCTGGCTTCTTTCACTCTGCATGATGTTTTCAAGGTCCATCCATCTTGTTGTAGGGATCAGAGCTTCTTTCCTTCTTAAACGGCTGGATAATATTCCACTGTGTGGCTGAACCACATTTTGTTTCTCCAGTCATCGGCTGATGGACATTTGGGATGTGTCCACCTTTTGGCTACTGTGCACAAGGCCATGGGCACCGGCGTGCAAGTAGCTGCCCGTGTCTCTTCGATTCTTTGGGGTACATACCTCGGTGTGCTCTGTGCTTGTGTAAGTTGTTCAATCTCTCTGAGCCTCAATTTTCTCATCTGTAAATTGAGGTGCTGATACTACCCATCTAGAATTCTGCAAGAACATAAAGACATAACATATGCAAAGTAACATACACTTGGGGTATGCACAGAAACCCCTTGGGCATGTTTTTGTGTGGCATCACGTGTTTGTTCTTTACCCCACCAGTGGGCAGGGGCCTCAGCTGCCTCGTTCACGACAGAGACCCATGCCTGGCACAGTGCTTGGCACGCAGGATGCATGTCATAAATGTTTTTTGAACAAATGAATGAGTGAATGAATGAGTTGGTGCCACTTAATGCTGGGTGCCATGCAGAGGACGGGCCAGGTCGCTGGAAGCCAATGCACCCCCCTGGATGAGGTCCCCGGGCAGGGGGTCGACTCTCCCCGGGTGGTCCTGCTCGTGTGGTTTGCTTGTGCAAAGCTCTGTGAACGCAGCTCGGGGCACCTCATGGGTGGGGGGCTGGGTGGGAGGGGCGCAGGCAGTTCCCGCTCTGGCCTTCCCGGAGCCCCAGACTTTCCCCACCTGCCACGTCCATCCTGCCCTGCGCCAGGCAAGGGTTACCTTCCCCATGGGTGCTGCCACGCTCTCGGGTTGCATTCCATTCACAAAAAACAACCCGATGGCCAGACGTGGGAGCGCATTATGAGGGAAAGAGTGAGGTGGAAAAATGTGGTCAGAGAGCGGGGCAGGGCTGGCTTGGGGCACAGGAAATCGCCGCCCCCGCCCCTTCCCACCCACCCACACACATGTCTGTCGCAGGCCAGCTGGGGGAGCCTCTCCATCTGCTCTGCGGGCCTCAGTTCCAGGGCAGCCGCTGGCCAAGGCAGAAGGCCGCAGCCCGGGCCGCTCTCTGCAGGAGGACACTGCAGCAGACAGGACAAGAGATTCAGAGGTGGAGGCCTTAATTAACCAGCACTCCATTCTTTCCTCTCAGCCGGGCTGGCAGGTACAGTTGTGCAGGTTGTACGCTGTGCAAGGGTGGCTGGCTCCATTCCACAAGCTGGGTGCCCTGGCATGGGGCTCAGTCTGCCCAGTGGAATGTCTTTTCCTCACATGCTCAAAGGTTCCACTAGGCTGGTTCCTGGTGTCTGGATCTTGATCTCTAATATGCCTAAAATGGAACTTCACAAAGCATGGCCCCCTCACTCTGAGACTCTTCATGGCTCCCACTGTCCTACAGGAGGATGGTGGTAATAATAATAATAGTGCTCCCATTTCCAGCATGTCCTCGCCGCAGCCCTGCCCAGGGGCTTTTCTCACTGTCCCCATTTTCCAGGTGTGGATGGCGAAGTCCCGAGCCACTAATCGCTTGCCCAGGGCCCCACGTTCCATGCTTGGGGGAGGCCACCCTGACACGACTGCATCGTCCCTGTGCACTGAGTAGGTGCTAAATGAATGCTTATCTGGGTGAAGGTCGGCTGTGCCTTAACCAGCCCAACACCTGCAGCCCCTCTTAAAAGGCAGCAGGAGGGACAAGAGGCAAGATGGCGGCATAGAGAGGAGTGGAAGCTAAGCAGTCCCCCTGGAACAACTACAAAAAACCAGAAACAACTAGTAAATAATCCAGAATAACTGCGGGGGGACAAACGAGACCATCCACTCATCATACACCAACCTGAATTGGGAGGAATGCCCGAGAACACAGCATAAAATCTGTAAGTAAAACCTGCGGAACCAGGTCGGAAGACCCCCTCCCCCATAGCCCGAGCTGCAGAGCCTCGTGGTGCCAGAGAGAAGCTCTCTCCCAGCAAGCGAATACGGCTCAGCTGAGCTCCAACTGGGGTTTTAAGTAGCGAGTGTGAACTGCTCACTACAGGTACGCAGCCCCAAAAAACAGACAGAGGCTTTGGGTGACGACTGACCTGGGAGAGCCGGAGGGTCGCCTTGACTGGGTCTGAAGGGGACTATCTGTTTCTTTTTCGGCTCAGTGGAGAAAGCCCCAGTCATTTTCAGTTTCCAGGGCTGTGACTCGGGGAAGGGCGGAGACAGCACAAGCAGAGAGAGAGACCATTGAAATGCTAATGACCTCCACCTGGGGGGTCTGTCTTCTCTAGGAGGAAAGGGGTGGGGCCCTTTCCATTCACAACCAGACCCCAGAGCCTGGGGGAACACGGCCATACCTCCTCACACCAGTCAAGAATTATAGGCTAACAGGCGTCACCTGCTGGGCAGAAAAGCACAGTGACCCGAGGCATCAAAGGGTGGAGCAATTTTCTAAGACACACCCGCAGGGAAACCAGATACTGAATATTTCTTCCCTCTGTTCTGGTCTGGGAAAACCTGATTTGGATAAACAAGGAAACCATGACTAGACAACAGAAAATTACAACCTACACTAAGAAAAACAAAGTTATGGCCCAGTCAAAGGAACAAACGTACACTTCAACTGAGATACAGGAATTTAAACAACTAATGCTAAATCAATTCAAAAAGTTTAGAGAAGATATTGCAAAAGAGATAGAGGCTGTAAAGGAAGCACTGGACCTGTATACGGCAGAAATCAAAAGTTCAAAAAACCTACTGGTAGAATCTATGGAAATGAAAGGCACAACACAAGAGATGAAAGACACAATGGAAACATACAACAACAGATCTCAAGAGGCAGAAGAAAACACTCAGGAACTGGAGAACAAAACACCTGAAAGCCTATATACAAAGGAGCAGATGGAGAAAAGAATGAAAAAATATGAGCAACGTCTCCGGGAACTCAAAGATGAAACAAAGTACAATAATGTACGTATCATTGGTGTCCCAGAAGGAGAAGAGAGGGGAAAGGGGGCAGAAGCAATAATAGAGGAAATAATTCATGAAAATTTCCCATCTCTTAAGAAAGACATAAAATTACAGATCCAAGAAGCGCAGCGTACTCCAAACAGAAGAGATATGAATAGGCCTACGCCAAGACACTTAATAATCAGATTATCAAATGTCAAAGACAAGAGAGAATCCTGAAAGCAGCAAGAGAAAAGCAATCCATTACATACAAAGGAAGCTTAATAAGACTATGTGCGGATCTCTCAGTAGAAACCATGGAGGCAAGAAGGAAGTGGTGTGATATGTTTAAGATACTGAAAGAGAAAAACCACCAACCAAGAATCCTGTATCCAGCAAAGCTGTCCTTCAAATATGAGGGAGAGCTCAAAATATTTTCTGACAAACAGACAATGAGAGACTTTGTGAACAAGATACCTGCCCTACAGGAAATACTAAAGGGAGCACTACAGGGTGATAGAAGACAGGAGTGTGTGGTTTGGAACACAATTTTGGGAGATGGTAGCACAACAATGTAAGTACACTGAACAAAGGTAACTATGAATACAGTTGAGAGAGGAAGATGGGGAGCATGTGAGACACCACAAGAAAGGAGGAAAGATAATGACTGGGACTGTGTAACTTGGTGAAATCTAAAGTATTCAACAATTGTGATAAAATGTACAAATATGTTGTTTTACGAGGGAGAACAAGCAAATGTCAACCTTGCAAGGTGTTAAAAATGGGGAGGCATTGGGGGAGGGATGCAATCAGCATAAACTAGAGACTGTAACTAATAAAATCATTGTATTATGCTTCCTTTAATGTAACAAAGGTGATATACTAAGGTAAATGCAGATAAGAGGGGGGGATAGGAGAGGCATGTTAGACACTTGACATTGGTGGTATTGTCTGATTCTTTATGGTGGGTAATGTCCATGATCAACTGTACAAATACTAGAAATCACTTCATGAACCAGAACAAATGTATGACAATACAATTAGAAGTTAATAATAGAGGGGCATATAGGGAAGAACTATATACCTATTACAAACTATATACTACAGTTAGTAGTATTTCAACATTTTTCATAAACAGTAACAAACGTACTATATCAATACTAGGAGTCAACAATTGAGGGGGGTTGGTTAGGGGTAGGGGAGGTTTAGAGTTTCCTTTTCTTTTTTTCTTTTTTCATCTTTCACTTTATTTCTTGTCTGGAGTAATGAAAAGTTTCTAAAAATTGAACAAAAATTAAGTGTGATGGATGCACAGCTGTATGAGGGTACCCAGGGGCAAGTGATTGTACACTTTGGATCTTTGGATAATTGTATGGTATCTGAACAATCTCAATAAAAATGAAAAAAAAAAAAAAGGCAGCAGGAGGGTCTTCCTTCCTTGCTATGCCGTCAGCCTCCGACCCTGATCTGGGGTTCCTTTGCTGCTTTCTGGTTGCTTCCGCCACCGTTCCACTTGCCAGGAGAGGCTTGTGTGCCGGGCTCAGCCCTGAGGTCGTCTGTCCCTTCACCCTACAGCATTTTGCACACAGTAGGACCTGAATGTCATGGGATTCCAGAGTGGGGCAGACTTTGGAGCTAGAAGGACCAGGCTTCAGATCCCACTTCCTGGCCCTGCCACCTTAAGAGAAGTGATCCTCTGCTCGGGCCTCTGTTTCGTCATCTGCAAAATGAACTGAAGAATGTCTTCCAGGCCGGCTGTGCAGATTAAACATCTGCTCTTTGTATCATGCTTGGGAGCGTGTGTGCACACAGTAGGTGCAAAATAATCAGGCCCTTTCCCTGTCTCCACGCCAGGGGCGAGACAGCTCCAGAAGCCTTCACAAAACCAGTGCCTGCTTTTCCCATCGACCCCTCCTCCCCGCAGCCCCACAGGGGTTGCTCGTGCTCTGGGATGTTTTCCCCGCTGCATCTGTCGGTATCATAAATACTTGCAAGGGGAAGAAAAAAAGTTTCCCCAGACTCTACGTCAACACAAACAGCCCTAATTGGCCCTGGAGCCTCATAATTCTCAGATTGTCTTGACCGTGTGTATCTAGGAAATTCGCGGCAGCAAAGGTGAAAGGTGTTTTCATTCGTAAATTGAAGTGGAGGCTTTGTCTTCAGCTGAAATTTGGCTCCGGCCCCTCGCCTTGGGGTACTTTTTCTGTGTGTGTGCAGAAATCTGACTTATCACTTTCCTAGGGAAGGAGAAAACGCATGAATATTTAATTATTCCGCTGCCAACCAGGGAGGTTTGGGAGCTCAATGAATAGAGAGCGGGGTTTTTCTTTTTGGAGGCCAAGGCTGGTCCGAGGTAGCCGTCTGGAGCCCCGCTTCTCCCCGTGGGGGTGTCCCCTCCTGCCGCCCCGCGGCCTCTGTCTCTGGAAAGGCTGTAAGACGAGGATGGGTGATTTCAGGTCAGGTTCTGGGCTCCTTGGCAGAATTTGTTTTGCTTGCAACAAACACGGGGAGGGGGAAGGAGGTGGAGGGGCTGGGGGAGGTAGGTCCAAGCACACTTCTGGCCTCGGAGCTGCTGGCCGGGACAGAAGAGAGGCCTGTGGCCGATGAGGCTAGAACATTCTGCAACGTGGAGGCCAGAAAATTCCGAAAAGAAACATTCTGTGGCATCCAGCATCCAAGAGGAGGAAGAGGATCTCCTCAGGCCGGGCCCTCATCAGTGGTGACCCCTCGGCGTCCCGGGTGGGGCGTGGGGGACGGTAGGAAACAGGGTCAACACTCGGGGTGGCTCCAAATTTGGGCAACCGTTTCAGCAGTCTTCTGTCGTCAGTCTGGAGAAGGGCCACCCCTGCTAAGAAGTGGGTAAACTGAGGCACCAGGATGCCTCCACTTTGCAGAGCAAGCTCCCAGGAGAGCTGCACGTTGGAGGAGAATAACCACAAGGACCACAGATTTCAAATACATTTTCTACATCCCCAACACACCCTGAAAGGATGAGCCTCTCACCTGTTAGACAGGGAAACTGAGGCTCAGAGCAGCAAATAGCCTGCCCCAGGCGCCTTAGAAAGGCCACCTCTTTCTCAAATATACTTAAATTATACCATTATTTATTTCTCAAAAACAACAGGACAACAAACATAAAGGCATTCTATATAAATTAAACTAATGAACCCAAAATAATGGGAATTCAAACATTAATAACAGCCGTTAGGAAAAATTAGGACAGCGGCATTACACAGTTTTATTAGGACAAGTCCCTTTGCTGCTGTATGACAGAAAATTGACATAATCAATGAACAGTAGCCCACTTTTGGAGTCAATACAGCTATACTAAAACCACGAAATGTTTTCTAAATAGTAAAGATGACTACGGTGTGAAGCGCATCCCCTTGGATGTGGCGCCTTGTGCAGTGTGCAACTGAAACAACTGGACACGGCGGCCCTGACCAGTGAGCAGATTTGAACCGGGGGCTGCCTGTCTCCAGAGCTTGGGGACCTACTCCTTCATCCCCTGCCCTAATTGGCCCATGAGCCGGCCCCACCCCAGCTTCTAACCAGTAACGACACAGAGCGCTGACAGGTTAGAAAGGAACACAGCTCCTCACCTGAGGGAATGTCCCCTGGTCCACGAACGACAACCAGGGGGTGAGGGCTTAGGAACCTTTGAACGGATACTCATAGAACCCAGAGCTGGGCCATGCCGAGGGGAAGCTCGCGGAGGGAAGAGGACAGGGTTGGGTCTTCGAAGCTGTGTGGGCCCCGGAGGGCGGCTGAGCTTCTGGGAAGGCCCCTCAGCCTTGGGTGTTTGGGGTCCCAGGGGCTCGTCCTTGCTCCCGGCTGAATGAATGGTTGCAGGAATGAAAGGGAAGTCCCCCCCCCCTTGACCTCGTGCACACAGGTGCACAGCGCCTTGCTCAGGAGTCCTGGCAGGCAGGGGCCACGGTCCCAGATGCCACAGAGCCAAGGGGCTCAGAGCCGGTTCCCACAGGCCCCGGGACACGGAGCCGTGTGAAAGCCGCCGCCAGCACCTCTCGCCGCCAGGGACAATGCTTGGCCCGCAGTCCTGAAGGACACCCCAGGGTCTCCGAGGCGGGGACCGTCTGCCAAGGGCCCTGGCCTTGTGCCCGCTGGCGCCGCCTGCTGCGGGTGGGGCTCACCTGGAGACTCCTTCCTCCCGGCGGCCGGCTCCTGGGGTTCCGGCCCCACATTTCCTGTGGCCGCTCCCCTCCCTTCCCAGCCCCCACCCTGCTGTCCGGGCTGCCCCTTTGCCGCCTGCCACCTCCAGCCTTTCAGGCCTGCTCCCAGGGGCGTGGGGTGGGGGCCTCGGCTCACGGAGGTGATGGAAGGAGCGGCGCCGGGTCTGGCTTTGTGTGCGAGACTTACGCTCGGTGGACTATGTTGGGTTTTTAAAATTGTAGTAACACTTATATCATGAAATTGGCCATTTTAACCATTTGTATGCGTACAACTCACAATGTTGTGCGACAATCACCACCATCCACTACTAAAACTTTTTCATCCCAAACAGAACCCTGTGCCCATTCAGCTATATCTCCCTGTTCCCCCCTCCCCCAGCCCCCGGTAGCCTCTAAGCTACTTTCTGTCTGTATGGGTTTACCTATTCTAGATATTCAGATAAGTGGAATCATATAATATTTGTCCTTTTGTGTTTGATTCCTTTCACTCAGCATGATATTCTCAAGGTCCATCCTTTCCATGGCATGTGTCAGAATTTTACTCCTTTTCATGGCTGAATAATATTCCGCTGCATGGGGAGACCAGCTTTTGTCTATGCAGTTGTGGGTTTTGAGAGGGTGGTGCCAGCACACATGTGCCCTGCACACTCACGAACTCAGACTTGGCTCATAGCACACTCTGAAGGGTGCCAGTCATTACCCCCACTTCACAGATGGGGCAACTGAGGCTCCATGAGGCTAAAAGACTTGTCGAGGCCACCCAACCATGTTTATGGTGGAGCCAAGATTTGAGCCCAGGTTTATCTGCCTCCAAATTGGGGTTGTTTAACCACCTGTCCATCTTGCCTTGCTGGAGGTGCCGGCAGACCCTGGGGCTCAGCTGGAGTCAGGCCCTTTGGCGCAACCCGCGTTTGTGGTTCCCACTCCTGGGGGAGATGCTCGGGCCACGTTGGAATTGGAGAGAACCTGTCTCCCCACCCCCACCGCCGACACCATCGGCAAACAGCCCTGAACGGGCCAGAGGGTTGCAGCGGACTTTGCCCAAGTGGTGGACAGAAGTGGGAGGAGGTCGGAAGCTGTCGTGCTCCTTCCTTCTAACGTTTCTCCAGAATAGACACTTGTGAGTGTGTGTGTGTATGAGTGTGAGTGTGTGTGTGTGTCTCCCTCTGCCTGGTGGACAGATGGCTCGTCTGAGCTCGGCTCTGTTAGAAGATGGAGGCAGAGGCTGGGGGAGGAAGGAGGGGAAGGGAGGCAAGGACTGCAGACAGGCCATGAGTCCAGGGGAGCATTACGAGTCACCCCAGTGAAGGGCAAAGGGAGCAAAAGGGTGGCTTCTGGGGGAACCCAGGGCCTGAGGGTGTGTCTGCCCCCCAGACAAACTCCTGTCAGTGGCTGGAACGAGACGCGGGGGAGCTGACCTCAGCCTCAGCCCTCTCTGTTATTAGCTGTCGTGTTCCTGAGAAAATACATCACCTCTCTGACCCTCAGTATCTTCATCTGTAAAGTGAGCAAAAGAACAGTTGCTACTACAGAGAGCTGTCAGGAGGAATAGGCAAGCTACGACGATAAAACTAAAGGGCTGCTAGGTACTATGGGAGGGAAGAAGGAAGACAGTTCGGGCGATCCCACGAGGTCAGCTGGAGGGCTGGGGGACACGAAGCCTCCATCTCCTCTGGGGCCTGGCCTCAGCGCGGCCCCATTTCCGGCCCCAAACTGACCAGTCAGTCATGCCCTGATTTAACCCTTTCCCAGGGCTGACTGCAATGCAGTCACGTCAGCTTCTTTGCCCAGCTGACCTGGCCCGGCAGGTTTAATTGGCCCCAGCCCGCGTTTTAAAGGAAAACACACCTCCCTCGCGCCGTGTGACCCCGGAGGCCCCGGCCCTCTCCTGGTCCTGCTTGCGGCTCCAGCTGTCTATGCACTTCCCTTCCAGCTGCTTTGATTTCACGGCGCTCAAACATGCAAGGGCAATGGGTCACCAGCACTGCTCCTCCCCTGCGCCACCCCAGGCCTGGCTCAGGTCGGGGCAGGGGGCCTGGATCAGCCACAGCCGAGCCCCCGAGGAGCTGCTCCTGCTGGGCCGGGCATGAATCTTCCCACTCTAGGCCCATCTCCCCATCCGTCCAGCAGGTTAGGCCACCAAAGTTGAATGCCAACTTCATGAACCTAGAAAAATCCCAGGGAAGGACTTGGATTGGTCCTTTGGTGTCACATGCCCATCACTGCACCAATCTCAGTGGTTGAGAGAATGGGAAACTGATTGGCCAGGGCCGGGTCACATGCTCTCCCTGTTGCCAAGGGGCAAGGGCAAAACACAGGGACTGGCACCTGCCCGGGAACCTCAGGAACAGGCGGGAGGTGCCCATCCCCCCTTGAGGGAGGGCAGGAGGGTGGGCAGCTCGGCAGTCTGGGCCAGGGCAGAGGGTGAGGGGGCTCGGGGACCCCTATCCCCCCTTTGCCAGATGACACTGCCGTGCTGCCCCTGGTCCCTAGGCCCCCTCTGCTGCCCCCCAGGCTGTTGGGGTGTCCCTCGCCCCGCTCTCCCGGGCCGAGCACAGGTTGCGAGCATCTGCCTCTGGCCAGCTGCTGGGGGCTGCCCCCCGCGGTCCCTGCTGCCGACAGGAAGCAGCCGCTTTTCTGCTGCCCAAATCGCACATCTGGCTCCGCTCTGGCCAGGCGGGCCCAGTGGAGTCCCTGAGCCGCCGCCAAGCTCACAGGGGTGGGTGGGGGCCCCGAGGGGCGGCCCAGCTGGGGGCCTCCGCCGAGGAGGTTGTGCAGCCTGCCCGGCGGGAGTGAGGCGCTGAGCCTGCCAGGGCCCAGGGGGGCGGCGGGGGGCCTGGGGCTGCTGGGGCGTGGGGTGGGAAGGCTTGTGGCCCCTTCTCCTCTCCCTGCTCGCCTCCTTCCCTCCTTCCTCCTTCCCTCTTCTTTCCTCTCTCTCTTTCTCTCGCCTTCCCTCCCTCCCTCCTTGTTCTTTCTCTTTCTTCTGTCTTTCTCTTCTTCCTTCCTTTTTTTCTTTCATTCTTTTTTCACTTTCATTCTTTGTTCTTTCATTCATTCTTTCTTCTTCTTTCTCACTTCCTTTCTTCCTTCCTTCTTTCTTTCTCTCCTCCCTCCCTTCCTTCTCTTTCTCTCTCCTTCCTTCCTTCTTTCTCTTTCACTCATTTTTTCTTTCTCTTTCATTCTTTCTTCTTTTCTTCCTCTCTCCCTTCCCTCTCTTTTTCTCTCTCTCTTCCCTTCCTCCTTCCCTTCTTTCTCTCTATTCTCCTCCCCTTCCCTCAATGTTTCTTCATCCACCACGAGAGGTGTGCCCTGAAGACGGCTTTGAAACCAGACAGGAGGCAAGAGCCTCAACGACGACGTTCGTTGAGACAACCCGAACGTTTTGCCTCCTAAAGACAACAGAGGGGAGCCGGCGGTGCTCTCAACCCCCACCCCCATCGTGGCCGCCCCTCCCTCGCTGGCCTTGAGAACGAGGGAGACGGCCCCGCAGCCCCCACCCCGCCCCGCGCTGTCCTGAAGCTGACGGACTGCAGGCGCCTGCTCCGGTGGACGAGGGGACAGAGGTGTCACAGGCCTCTCAGAAGCCCTCGTGGCCGCAGCCACAGACCTGGACAGCTGCTCGCTGACCTGGCTCCTCTCCATCTGTCCGTCCATCTGTCTCTTGTTCTCTCCAGCAGCCACCCACTCAAGCCCCCACCAACACCAGGCCACTTGATGACACGTTTATTTTGTTTAAGTGTCAACTCTTATGCAAATGAACAACCCCACGTGGGGGGGCAGAGGTGGGGGTGGAGGTGGGGGTGGGTAGGGGTGCTGTCCCATGGTCTCCGCAAACCCCGGAGAGCAGAGGAGCCCTGGGCGATGACTCTAAGGTTGCCTGTGTCCCTCCAAAACACGGCCTGTAACGTCCCTGCCATCCCCTCATTCATCTAGTCCTTGGTTTCACAAATATTGACCAAGTCCTTCTTGGGTCAGGGCATGGGCCAGGTGTCTGGATTTTAACGATGCACAAGGCAGACTATCCCTGCTTCCTTTTAGTGGGATGTTAGGAAAAGGATAAAACCAAGTGAACAAATGCAAGTGATTACAATCAGGGTGGGCTCTACGAAGGAAGCAACCAGGCGCTGGGGCGGAGGGGCCCACGGGCCACCCTGTTCCAGACGGGGCCCCTTTAACCGGGCTTGGCAAGAAGAGAGGGAGCCAGTCCTGGGGGAACAGGGACGAGTGCTCCAGCGGGTACGGCTTGTGCAAAGGCCCTGCAGCAGCGACCTGTGTGGTGGGTTCTGAGGCTAAGGATTAAGACATACAGTGAGTGCCCTGGAGCTGTGTGTGTTTGTGTGTGCGTGTGTGTGTGATTTCATAGGAAGTACAGGGGACATTAGGAGTCCTGTAAACAGAGGAATTCTTAAGGTCTCGAGGGAGCACAAGCCTAGGAGAAGACAGGCCCAGAAAAGGCAGAGAAGACCCTGCACTTGGATTTGACCTCGGGCTGATGTTGACAGGACGGCTAAACTCTGAAGGGCGGCACTGGCCAATGCAGAGCCAATTTGCAAACACTGTGAAAGGTGTTTCTTACTTTTTCATTTATTTAGCTGGCAGAAGGTGATCTCTGTCATATCACCAAGTAGATACAAACTTAAGAAACAGCTCAGGGACTAAATCCCAGAATTAACACTTAAAATATTAAAATGAACAGATTTTAATAATGAAAGACAACAAGACAAACAAAGAAGCAGGAAGTGATGGATCATCCAAAGGTATGAGATATAAATCCAGAAACTAACACAAAGAGGACCAGGCTTTGGACACACTGGACAAAGACTCTTAAAAAAGTGCTCCTTGGTATGCTCAAGGAGATAAAGGAAAACACAGAGAAAGAACCAAAGAATATCAGGAAGATGATGAATAAACAATATGAGAATTTCGATGAAGAGAGAGAAAATTTCAGGAGTCGAACGGAAATACTGGAGTTGAAGACCACAGTAACCGAAATGAAAAATTCCCTAGAGGGTTGCAACAACAGAATAGAGCTGGCAGAAGAAAGAATCAGTGAACTCGAAGACGAGACAATTGAAATGACTCAGGCTGAGAAGCAGAAAGGAAAAGGAATGACCGACAGTGAACAGAACCTAAGAGACCTGTGGGACACTTTCAAGCATACAAGAATACACATTATGGGAGTCCCCGAAGGAGAAGAAAGAGAGAAAGGGGCAGAAGGAATAGGCAAAGAAATGGCGGCAGAAAACTCTCACAAATTTAACGCAAGATATGAACACACACATTCAAGAATCCTCAACAGGAGAAACCTGAAGAGGACAAGAACAGTGTTCTGGAAGCTGCAAGAGAGAAGCAGCGTGTTACGTGCAAGGGACTCCTGATAAGGTTAAATGCTGATTTCTCATCAGAAACCAAGAAGGCAGTGAAACAAATAAATTTAAAGTGCTGAAAGAAAACAACTGCCAGCCCCAAATTTTTATCTACTGAGACTTTCTAGCCGAAATGAGGGAGAGATTAAGACATTCCTAGATAAACAAAAGTCAAGGGAATTCACCACCATTAGAGCTGCCCTACAAGCAGCACTAATGGCAGCTCTTCACACTGAAAGGAAAGGACACTAGACAGAAATAGAGACCTCCATTAAGGGGACTAAATGGGTAATTATAAATGCCAGTACTATTGTATTGTTTTTCTGTGTTTTTTGCTCCTTTTTTCCTCTTTTTTGGGTATGAAACTCCAGTTTTTACTTCTCACAGGTTCTAAATTGCAAATGGCTAAAAATTAACGATAAATCTATGGTTTTGCATATATAATGCATAAAGATACAATTTGTAACAAGTACAACAAAAAGGTGCAGGGACAGAGGGGTATAGGAAGAGTGTTTGTGAATGCTAATGAAGTTAAGTTGGTATCAGTCAGATGTGATTGCAATAGATTTAGGATGCTAAATTGAAACCCCATAATAACCACAGAAAAACTATCTGAAAAATGTATACAGAAGGAAATGAGAATGGACTCAAAATTGTACACTACAAAACTGAATAAATAAATATGAAAATAGGCATTAGCAGAAGAATTGAGGGATAATAAAGGTATAAGACTTACAAAGACCAAATAACAAATGGCAGAAGAAAGTCCTGCATTATCAGTAGTTATTTTAAATGTAAATGGATTAAAGAGGAAATCACAACAGAAATTAGGAAACATCTTGAGGCAAGTGAAAATGAAAACACAACATACCAAAACTTATGGGATACAGCCAAGGCAGTACCGAGAGGGAAAGCTCTAAATGCCTACATTAAAAAAGAAGATCTCAAATCAGAGACCTAAACTCATAACGGGAGGATCTCAAAAAAGGAAGAGCAAACTAAACCCACAAACAGCAGAAGGAAGGAAATAACAAAGTTTAGAGTGGAGATAAATTAAGTAGAGAAAAGAAAAAAAATCGATAGAGAGAATCAATGAAACCAGAAGTTGGTTCTTTGAAAGGATCAATAGAATCCACAACCCTTTAGGAAGGCTGACAAAGAGAGAACGCAAATAACCAAAATCAGAAATGAAAGGGCAGACATTACTACTGACCCCACAGAAATAAAAAGTATTAGAAGAGAATACTATGAATAGCTGTGTGCTAACAAATTACGTAACCTAGATGAAATGGACAAATTCCTAGAAACACACAAACTACATACACTGACTCAAGAAGAAACAGATCTCAACAGACCCAAATAACAAGAGACTGAATCGGTCATCAAAAACTTCCCAACAAAGAAAAGCCCAGGACAAGATGGCTTCACAGGTGAATTTTAGCAAACATTCCAAAAAGAATCAGCACCAATCCTGCACAAACTCTTCCAAAAACTCGAAGAGGAGGGAACGCTCCCTAACTCATTCTATGAGGCCAACATCACCCTAATGCCAGAGCCAGATAAATACACCACAAGAAAAGAAAATTACAGACCAATATCACTTTTCAAGATTATTTTGGCTATTTCCATACGAATTTTGCATTTCCATAGGAGTTTTAGGATCAGACTGCCAATTTTCAGTCTGCTTTTTAGTATCACCTTTGCCTGTAATTCTAAACAACATCAAGTATAAAATCCTCCCTCTCCTATGTGCAGCCCCTTGAAGAAGGAGGACACTTAAGGGCTGTGTGACCTCAGGCAAGTCACTGAACCTCTCTGGGCCTCCAGCTAATCTCAGGGGTGAGATGTGAGTGATGAATGTGTCAATCTCATGGGCCCCTGTGAGCATGAAATAAGCCCATAAAGGGGAAGAACCATTTGGCTTATAATAAGGTTCAATGAATATTAGCTACCACGGTGATTCTTGTATTACATCATTTTTATTGTTATGGTAATATATATAAAATAAAACTTTCCGTTTTAGCCATTTTTAGGTGTATAATTCAGTGACGTCAATTACTTTTACAATGTTGTGGTACCAGAACCACATTCAATTACTAAAACATTTTCATCACTCCAAACAGAGACTCTGCCCTCATTAAGCAATAACTCCCCATTCCTTCCTCGAGCAGCCCCCGATAGTTGCTGCTCATTTCTATTCTAGACATTCATATGAATGGAAGTATACAGAATTTGTCCTTTTTTGTCTGGATTATTTCACTGAGCATAATGTTTTCGAGGTTCATCCATGTAGTAGCATGCACCAGAACTTTATTCCCTTATAAACTGAGTAATATTCCGCTGTATGGAGGTACCACATTTTTGTTTTCCTTCATCCATCGATGGACATTTGGGTTGTTTCCACATTCTGGCTATTTTGGATAATGCTGCTATGCATGTTGGTGTGCAAGATCAGTTTGAGTCCCTGCTTTCAATTCTTTGGGGGATATACCTAGGAGTAGAATTGCTAAGTCATTTGATAATTCTATGTTTTCGTGTTATATCTTACCATGGCCCCAGGAGGCAGGGTTCTCAGCCTGGCCAGCAACGGAGAGGCCTTTGGGAGCTTTAAAACAAACCCTACACCAGGCCCCCCCCACCTCCAGAAATTCTAATTTGACAGGTCTGGGATGCAGTGTGGGCAACCTGGTTTTCTTACACACCCCCGGTGATTGTAGAAGGCAGCAGGGCGAGGCCCCCCGTAACGTCTGCACCACTGTGTTTGCTTTGTAGAGGCAGCACCTGCATCCTCTCCACTCACCTATGACGTGCCAGGCCTGTGCTGGGTGCTTTCGTGGAGCCAGGGCAGACACGTCCCTCCCTGCAGGAGTTGAGCACTTAGCTGATGAGCCAAATTCAAGTGAAGAGGTGAAGTACGGCCGAGTGATACATTACCAACAACACAAAACTTGACGATGTTGAAGTAACTATAAGTTGCCCTGTAAGTAAAAGTGAAGGGGACAAAGCAAGTCCCTGGAGGTGGGCAGCACAGTCGGGGCCCTAGTTTGGGGTCCCACTGCCTCAGCTGCATGACTTTGCCCGAGTGCCCTCGTCCGTGAAATGGGAACCACGATGCATCTCCAATACGGTCACTCCAAGGACTAACCAGGGTCACCAAAGTGAATCATGACTCTGCTAGATCCTCCTGTTGCCGTGGTAACAAATGGCTGAGTCCTGAAATCGAGGTGTTGCAGGCGGGATTCCCCTAGAGGCTCCGGGGGAGAACCTGGTTCCGGCCTTTTCCAGCTTCTGGCAGCCGCCCGCGTTCCTTGGCCCGTGGCCCCTCTCTCCATCTTCAGAGCCGGCCACGGAGCATCTTCCAGTCTCCCTCGGCCTCATCATCACACCCCCTCTCTCTGAGCCCCTGCTGCCCTCTTCTCAGGAGCTCAGGATCCCACGGGGCCCCCAGAAGATCCGGGATAAGCCCCTCTCCCCGTCTCAAGGTCCTCCACCCACCTGCCTCTCTGGAGCCCCCTTTCCAGGTGCGGTCACATTTCTGCACGTCCTGGGGGTGACGGCCTGGGCTTCTCGGGGGCCCTTATTCCTTCCGCCACAATCACACAGTTAACCTTAAGGATTCCTTCCGACCCTCCAGGTACCGAGCTCAGGGCTTTATAGAGCGACACATGGCCGCTCTCGGGGACGGGCATTTCCCGTTCCGCAGATGGAGCCGCTGCGGCAGGGGCAGGCCAGGGCCGAGCGGGTCCGTTGGTCTGACCGCGGCCCTGCGCCCTCCCTCTGGAAGCCAGGGTGGCATCTGGGCATGGGAGGGTCGGGGGGTCTGTCGGAACGGGTCACGGTTAGCACCGGGTAGCCCAGCCCGGCACTCAGAGCTGCGAGGAAGGAACAGGAAAGGGCTTCCGGGCCGAGGGCGCGGCTGAGGTCAGTGAGGGCTGGATGTTTGGAGAACAGAGGAGGGGCTCGGGAGAGGGCTCCCGTGGGTGGAGGGGCTGGAGAGAGCCCTGAAGGTCAGTTGTTGAAGTACGGACTGGATCACGTCCACACGTGGCAACGGGCAGCCACGGAAGGTGCGTGAGCAGAGGCGCGACGTGCGAGAGTGGGGTTTCAGGAAGGCGGACCCACCCTGGCTCTAGGCGCCCATTGCCCTTACTCGGGGCGGCCTGTCTGTGCCCCGGCCTTGCCCACTGCCCGGGGCCCAGGGCATTCCTGGAGGTCACCCAGCCAAGCCCCTCTGCACAGCACCAGGGCCACCAGCACCTCTTTCCTGTGCCCGGGAACCCCTCGCTGGCCGGCAGCTGAGCATTGTCGTGCTGGCCTCAGGACTTCCTGTGGCAGCCCCGAGCCGGACGGTCTTTGTGAAAAGGCCCCCCAGGGAGCCCGTGCCCCAGCCAGGGTCAGACCAGGGACAGCTGTTTGCTCCAAGCAATTGGGGGTCCTGGGGAGAGGGCCACCACAGGGAGTGGAGGCTCCCTGCTTCTTTGGGGGCTGCGGGGCCTCTGAGCAGCCTCCACGTGGGGCCCTTCTTGCCCCCCCCGACCCACCTCTTGCAGTCCCGGGGCACATACCTCCCTGCCCTGCCCAGCAAGGCTGGTCTCCAACCCCCCACCCGCACCCTCTCCAGGCCAGCTGTGACGGCAAGGGACACACACAGGCCACAGCGGGATTTTATTTATACAGGGAGCGTCCACCAGGGCCGAGCAGACAGAAGGGTCTTTGCAAATGGGCATCAAGGGGCGGGAGGAGGGGCGAGGAGGAGCCCATGCCATGAGACAGCTGCCAGGCAGCACCTGCTGCTCACACCTGGCCAGGGGCGAGGGGGTTTCCCCGGCCCCCAACCCACTCCCTGCCACCTCCCCTGGAAGGCTGGTGGGCCAAGGCAGCACCCCCAAGGGCATGGCCAGCCCTGCCGAAAGGGGGGCCAGGGCCATTTCCTGTCCCCAAGCCTCTGAGGCCAAAGCTGGTTCCTCTGGCCTGGGTCCAAGGCCGACCCGGAATGTTCCGATGGGAATGTCACGGGGTTGGGGCAGGGGGTGTGGGCTGGGCTCAGGCCCTTCAGGTTTCTTCAGGGTTTCTGTCCCCAAGCCCCCTGAGCCTTTGGGTCCTCCTGTCCCCCACCCAGGACACACTCCCCTCTGCCATCCAAGCCCAGCCAGCCTGGGAACCTTCATCACTTGCTGCTCTTCGGGTCTCACTGCCACAGGGGCACAGGGCAGGAGACAGCCGCACACGGACTCAGCATTTCTTCTGAGGATGCTTCTGAGTCTGCTCTCCTTCCCGCAGGTCTCGGGGAACGCCGTGGGGAGCAGACCCAGCACACTGCAAGTCTGGCTACAAGACCTGCCCACTGTGTGACCTTGCGCCCAGGGCGTCTGGCTGCACCTGTACAACAGCCCTGACCCCCAGAGCTGGCTGTCCCGCCCTGTGGTCCTGCTGGAGCGAGGGGAGGGCATCCCTCCTGGGGGAAACTTTTTTTTTTTTTCCATTTTATTGAGATACATTCACATACCATGCAGTCATACAAAACAAACCGTACATTCGATTGTTCACAGTACCATTACATAGTTGTACATTCATCACCTAAATCAATCCCTGACACCTTCATTAGCACACACACAAAAATAACAGGAATAATAATTAAAGTGAAAAAGAGCAATTGAAGTAAAAAAGAACACTGAGTACCTTTATCTGTTTGTTTGTTTGTTTCCTTCCCCTATTTTTCTACTCATCCGTCCATAAACTAGACAAAGGGGAGTGTGGTCCTTATGGCTTTCCCAATCCCATTGTCACCCCTCATAAGCTACATTTTTATACAATTGTCTTCGAGATTCATGGGTTCTGGGTTGTAGTTTGATAGTTTCAGGTATCCACCACCAGCTACCCCAATTCTTTAGAACCTAAAAAGGGTTGTCTAAAGTGTGCGTAAGAGTGCCCACCAGAGTGATCTCTCTGCTCCTTCTGGAATCTCTCTGCCACTGAAGCTTATTTCATTTCCTTTCACATCCCCCTTTTGGTCAAGAAGATGTTCTCCATCCCACGATGCCGGGTCTAAATTCCTCCCCGGGAGTCATATTCCACGTTGCCAGGGAGATTCACTCCCCTGGGTGTCTGATCCCACGTAGTGGGGAGGGCAGTGATTTCACCTTTCAAGTTGGCTTAGCCAGAGAGAGAGGGCCACATCTGAGCAACAAAGAGGCATTCGGGAGGAGGCTCTTAGGCACAATTATAGTGAGGCCTTTGGGGGAAACTTTTAAAACAACCGCCTCCCTGGCCTGTGGACCCAGGGGTCACCTTGAGGGCCTTCAGACGGCCCAGGGAAATGAGAACGGCTGTTAACTGAGCACGTACAGTGTATCGGGCCAAGCTGGCCCCGAAGCCCTCCCGGGATGCGGGTTCTGTTGCTATAGCCACACGAAGAGGAAAAACCCAGGCTCAGAGAGGGGACGTGGCTGGCCGAGGCCACCGGGCTGGTTGGGGCAGACGGCCTCCCGGGTGCAGCAGCTGCCGCCACCTTCCCACTAGGTTCTGTGGGGAACCCCTTGCATGGGGCAGACTTTGGAAGAAGATTCCAGAGAGAAAGGGAGGTGAGAGAAAGCTAGCCAGTAGAGGAGATAATTTCTATTGAGGGAGCGTGGAAGAAGGTGGCGGGACACTGGGGGCCTCAGAGGGCCATCGAGGGCTGTCCCAGAAGGGGTGTCCTCCCTACTATCGCCAAGCCCTGAGGACGAGGCAGGAGCAGCTTTGCAGCGAGAGGGGCCGGGCGCTGTGGCAGAGGGGCGCCTCCTTGGCGAGGCCCTGCAGAGAGGCTGAGAGTGGCCTGTACCCCTGGGGTGCAGTGAGCGAGGAGGGGGAGGCAGCCCCCAGGCTGTGAGGGTCGTGGGAAAGAGGGTTTAGCCGAGGGCAGGAAGGCCCCCGTGCTCCCCCCGAGCCCCACACCGCGCTAGGTGCTGGGGAAGACAAAGACGCTGAGCTCAGGTTTCCTGCCTTTGAGGAAAAGCCAGTTCCCCGCGAGGTGAGATGCCAGGCGTGATAAGGTGACAAACAATGGCAGGCTGGGAAAGAAAGTGAGGGTGCGGGAGCCCAGGGTGGGCAAGGCCCTGCGGGGGGCCGGGGGTCAGCCAGGACCTCCTCCAGGCCCGGGACTGGGCCGTGGCAGCCCTGAGTCAGACTCGGGGGGTAGGGAGGGGGCGGCCACGGCCAGGATCCCGGCCAACAAGAGGGGGTGACCAGGGGCTTGCGTGCGTTTCCTCTTGCTGCCGTAATCAATGACCATAAATTTCGTGTCTTAAGACCACGTGAATTTACCATCTCGCAGTCCTGGAAGTTGGAATTCCAATATGGGTCTCCCTGGGCTGAAGTCGCGGGGTCGCAGGGCTGCTTCCTTCTGGAAGCTGCCGGGGAGAATCTGTCCGTTGCCTTTTCCAGCTTCCCGAGGCCACCTGTGCTCCTTGGCTCAGGGCCCCTTCCGCCTCCCTCCCAGCCAGCAGCGTGGCATCTTCAAGTAGCCCCCTGACCTCCTGACCCCTCCTAGAAGGACTTTCGGGTTACTTCGGGCTGACTCAGAACTCAGGAGGAGCCCCTGCCTCTGGATCCTCAGCTTCATCACAGCGGCACCGTCCTCTGCCACGCGACGCGTTCACCGGGATTCAGGCGTGGGTGTCCCTGGGGGCCGCTATTCAGCCGACCCCGGTGCCTTGCAGGCCTGAGAGCTCAGGGCCCCAAGGCCAGCTGGGGAGCTCAGGGGCTGGGCTGCTGCCTGGGGGGTGGAGGGGGCTGGGGAGCCTCAGATAGTGGCCAGAGGGTGCGACTGTCACATGTGGCCAATGAGCCAGGGGAGGTATGTTGGGGCCACAGAAGCTGCCCGACTTTGGAATGAGAAGCCGTGGCTCGGCCTCTGGCAGCTGTGTGACCTGGGACAGGTGACTCTGCCTCTCTGAGCTTTACCCTCTGCAGGGGAAGAGTGGAAGCACCTGAGGGGCCTCCCTTGCGAGTCCAGGGGGCTCCATGGGGTTGTAACGGTGCTCAGAACTCAGAGTGCCCTGGGGGCACCTCAAACTGGGTCCAGGGATGGTGTGCACTGCTCCAGTCACACCTGGGCTGAAACGGTCCGTCCCGGGCCACCTTCAAATGAGGAAAAGTACAGCATGTCCCTGAAGAACAACTACATTCACGGTGACGAGATCAGAAAGCGTGTCCTGGCACATGGTGGGAGCCTATGGCCGTGTGGCGAAGGAGTGAGCAAGTGACGTGAAGCAGCGTTTGATGGCGGTGGAGGGAGTGAGCGGAGGCCCTGGGGCCCGAGCAGGGGGCAGCCTAGAGGGGCAAAGTGGGCAGCAGAGGGCTCTGCCCAGGGACCGAGCCGCTGGCCAGGGTTGGGGTTGGTCAGTGGCCTGGGGCTTAGCCGTGGTCCCTGCCCCCACGAACGTCCCTTTCTCTGGAAAGCTCCCAGCAAAGCAGCCAGGAGCCTGCTCTGTGGTGGGGCCCCCTGTTTGGAGGCTGCTTATCTTAGGGGACAGGCTCAGACCTGGACTGGAGGGTGCACCTGGTGGGCTGCAGCAGGTCCAGGCAACCAAGCCCACGAACCGCCAGGCGGCAACAGATGCAGCAGATGGACGAGCAGAGAGATCCGCTGTGTCTTCCTTGCTCCCAGGGCACCCACACGGGGCTCCACTGGCCTCCCAGGGGGCCAAAGACCCGACTCTTGCTGCCTGCAGAAACCGCATGTCAGGACAAGCCAGGGGTCATCCCAAGGGAAACTTCCCAGGCACCTATGGTGTCGGGCTCTGTGCTATGGCCAGAGGGTCCCAGTGGCCAAGGCCTGCCCTAGGGCCAGTGCGCCTGCTCTGAACCCGCAGACCTGGGCAAGTGCCTTATCTGCTCGGTGCCTCGGTTTCCCCACCTGTCAAGTGGGGATTGATTAGTGTGGACCCCAGAAGGTGGCAGTGCAGAGTAAATGAGCCCTTGGAACAGAGCCAAGGCCCACAAGGCCTCGGTCAGCCTTGGCCACACTTGTTCCCCACGTGTTTCAGGTCCTAACGGAGGGGTCTTGTCCTTGCCAACAGACGCAGGGTTGCCGGGCCCCTCCTTCGCTTTCTCCGCCTCGCAGCCAGCTCAGCTCCGCTCTGTCCCACCCACGCGATGGGGCCCGAGTGCCTGGGACTAGCCGCAGAGGGACGCAGAGATGGACAGGATGGGGCCTCGGCATTGAGACGCTTGAGTCTGGGGAGAAGGGACTGTCACTTAGGGAGTCCCCGGAAATGGAAACTAGATAGTGGTTTAATTCCCCAGACGGTGGTCTTCGAAGCCCCATCCTCAAAGGGTGGACCTTGGACCAGCAGTGAGGGGCCTCCCCTGGGAGCCTGTAAGAAATGCAGATTCGAGTCAGAATCCACATTTAAAACCAGACCCCCAGGTGTGTGCACACTCCTGGTGTAGACGGTGGAGAGAGGGGGAGGTGAGGGCAAGCCTGGGGGCATCTGGGGGTCTTCAGGGAGGGTATTCCTGCTGCGCATTTGACTCTGGAGTTGTCCCAGCGATAATGACGGCACTTCTAGGGGTGGCTCCAGGATGTTCCGGCTGGAGTGGCCTGGAGCGTGACGGCCTGGGCCAGGCCAAGGAGAGGGGCCGTCTCTGCCCTGAATATTTGTCACATTTCTACTGACCAAGCAGCACTGCCCTAAATGCTGCACAAGAGCCAACCCACTTGCTGTGCCAACAAGCCGAGGCAGTAGGTGCAACCATGACCCCAGTTTACAGATGGGGCAAGTGGGGCACAGCGAGGTAAAGCAGCTGCCCAGGGTCACTCAACCAGTAAGTGGCTGCGCCAGGCTTCAAACCCAGATATTCTGGCTCCGGAGTCCTGGCTTTTAGCAAAACACTGTTCAAACAGCCTCTCTGGGCACTAGGGAGCTACTGATGGTTTGAGGGCAGGGGAGGGAAGCGAGCAGGCAGTTTGAGAAAGCCGGATGTTGGCAGCAGTGTGCTGACAGAGCGACTGAGAGAGCATGGGCAGGGGGCTGGGGGCTTCCCGGGGGACGCGTCCCCAGTGCAGGCAGGAAGTGGTGCCCGAGACTGGCTGGGGCAGGGGCTGGCCAGACAGAGACCCAGCCAGGAGCGAGGCCTCAGGAGAAATACAAGAATGAGGATGGGGGTGTCCACAGCTCCTGAGAGATGGGACACCAGGCCAGGGCCCAGGCCGCGGGGGAGCCACTATGGCCTCTTGGGGACAGAGGCCCGTCCAGGCAGCCATGGGCGGCCTTCGCTGCTGGCTTTTTGCTGCATTTTCTGTACCCCTGTATTTCCCTGCGCATCAAAGCAGCGTCCAAGTTCCTTGGAAAACCCCCACACAGGCCTCCATGGACGCCTCATCCCGGCCCGGCCAGGGAGGGCCAGACTCAGCCAGGGCAGGCTCACAGAGACGCGCTTGGGCTCAGGCGGGGAGACGGCCTCGCTCCACCAGGGCGGTCCTGCCCCTTCTTCATGGCCCTGGGACGCCAGCGGGGGCAGAGGCTACAGGGGGGCAGAGGCCAGGGGACAGAGGTCTGCGATGACTGGGGGCACAGCTGGCTGACCCCGTGGCCATGCATCTGGCCCCATGGCCTCCGAGCTCCGCCAGCTCGGGTGGCAGCTGACCTTGGCCCAGTTCCTTAACCTCTCCTGGCCTCCTTCTCTGCAAACACGGGTTGATGAACAAGCACACAAAGGGCCCTCGTGGTGGGATTGTTTTCAAGGCTTCTTGAAGATAATGAGCGTGAAGGTCAGAGTGGTGCTGTGGACAGATGGGCTCGTTACTGTTTCTCCCGGGCAGGGTTGTGCCTGGGGCGGGCGGCCCTAACCATGCCTCTAACCACGCGGCGGGGGGCACAGACATGCTGAGCTCCTACTGTGCACCAGGCCGGGTCTGGGCGTGGGGACAGATTTCATTTCCATTCCAGGAACTCTGTGCCCACGTTGTGTTAGGCGCTCATGGAAATCATCTCATTTAATCTTCCCAAGAGCCTAGGAAGGAGGCACCTTTATTGGCGGATTATCCCATTTTGTTTTAATTGAGGCAAAATTCACATCAATATGGAATTCCCTATTTTAACCATTTTAAGGTGTACAGTTCAGTGGCTTTAGTATATTCACAGTGCTGTGCAACCATCACCACTATCTAATTCCAGAACATTTTCATGACCCCAAAAGGAAACCCCATACCCATCAGCAGTCACTCTCCCCCTCCCCTGGGCCCTGGCGACCCCAGATCTGCCCTCAGTCCCTATGCATTTGTCTGTTCTGGACATTCCGTGTAAATGGAATCAGACAACATTTGCGCTGTCGCGTCTGGCTGCTTTCACCAAGAATCGTGTTTCCAAGGTTCATCTGTGTGGCAGGCAGAGGGAACGGAAACTTCTTCCTTTTCACGGCTGAGTAGTATTCCATGGCATGGGTGGACCGCATTCCGTTTCTCCATTCATCTGGTCATGGATATTTGTGTTTTTTCCACTTTCTTGTTCCTGTTTTAAAGATGGACGGGCAGCCAGCTACTTGCACAGGACCCGCAGCTCCCTTCTGGCCCAGGAATTCCACTTTTAGGACTCAACGCAGGAGCCAGGAGCGCACACGTCCACAAGAAGAACTTCTAGCAGCTCTGCTCCTGTTAGCCCCGAGCAATCCAAATATCCATCAACAGGGGATGAGCAAACCAGCTGTGGTGTCATCAGGTGATGGATATTCCACACCACTGGGGAAAGCAGGCCTGGCAGCCCTCTGGGAGCAGATGCGTCCTCTTCACCCCCAAGTGGCCACTCCCTGCACGGGTCACAGATGAGGACACAGCTGCCCTGAGTGAGCCCAGGTGGAATCTCAGGAGGCCCAGGCTGGGGGCTGGGGGCTGGGGGCTGGCTGCTGTGTGGCGGCTGCTCTGGGGCCTGCTCCGGGGCCTGCTCCAGCCTGGCGGGCAAGGCCTGGCCAGTGGGGAGGGCAGAGCTGAGGGCGCTGGGCCCTGGGGGCTGGGGATGTCCCTGTCGGGTGCTCACTGGCTGTCACTGTATTTCTGTGTGTGCCTCTAGCTCTGTGTGGCTCTTAATAGGTATCTGTGGGTGTGATTCTGTGGGGGTCTCAGTCTGTACAGCTACAGATGGGTGCCTCTGTGCATCTCTCTGTGTGTCTCTCTGTGTCTCTCTGTCTGTCTCTGCCCAGAGTCACCTTGTTCTCCTCTCAGCTCTGGGGAGTAGAGAGCAGATCCGAGGGTGAGAGGAAGACCCCCTTGAGGCAGGGATGTGAAGGGGGGTCTGTCCCCCCCCCGACCTGGCTGGGCAGCGGCCCCCTCCCAGGCCTGCTGCAGCCCACCCCCCGGCAGGCAGAGGCGTCTCACCAGGCCGTCCCAGGAAAGCACCGCCCTGCGCCCCAGCCCCCCGCCAGCTGTCCTGCCTTCTTCCCGTGAGCCTTTTGGACACGTGCCCTCTTCCCGGGTTTCCCCAGGCCCTGCCGCTGGAGGAGAAGGCCTCTCCTCACCACCTCCCATTTGAGCACCCCTGCCCTGCCTGTGTTGGTGTTCCACGAAGACTAGGGGGGAGGGTCGGTGAGGGCAGGGGTGGGGGTTGAGGACTGCCCCCCCCCCTCGGTTTCTCCGTCCCCCAGAGCTCCTCCTCCCACCCCGACGGCATTTCTGGACCCCAGTTGGGGTGAGCTTGAGGGTAGAGGCCACTGGCAGGCACCCAGGAGGTCAAAGCCCCCAGGACGAGGCCGGCCTGAGGTGGACTCTGGAACCACCAACCTGATGGGAAGGGCATATGAGTGTTTGTCGCACAGACACACAGCCCAGTGGGCCAACCTGGGTCCCGGCGCAGCTCCTCCTTGTCCGTGCTGGGTTTCTCCAAGGCCAAGGTCACCACCGCCAGGAGGGGGAGAGGCCCCACCCTGCAGGGCATGCAGGACCAGACAGGGCCAGAGCAGCTGGCCGCAATCACTGTAGCCCTGATTATCTCACCAACCCACCAGCTGGACTCGCAGAGGGGGTGGTCCACTAGGAACGTCTGCTCCTCCTGTCAGCACAAGAATGTGCTTGAGGGTTTACAGTGGTTCTTCACAAAATGCTCTTTCGACGGATACTTTTGAAAATCAACATGTATTGATGAGCCACCACAGGGCCTCGGCACCATCTCGGGTGCTGTCCAAGGCTCCTGGTGTTCTGCCAATGCAGGCGGTCCCCATCCTGGGAGCCCAGCACAGGGAGGAGTGTCCACGTGGCCATGTAGGCCAGAGGGAGGTGCGAAAAGGGGCCGGAGGAAAGGCTGGCCCCTCTGTGTGGAGGTCAGGCAGGGCTGGCTGCCTGGAGGAGGGGGTGCACTGGGGAGACACCTCGGGCAGGGGCAGCACAGGGTGAAACACACGGTAATGGAGACTCCTGCTGGCCCCCGGGGCGACCCCCTTCTAGCCTCTGGGCCTCAGAAGCAGCGGCCGGGGCTGGCACGGGAAGCTACCCACCAGGGTCCCGGCAGGCAGCTGGGAGGGTGACAGCTGTGCCCCGCCTCAGGGACAGGCTCCAACGTGTTCCCTTCTAGGGCGGAGGGGATTCAGGGAGGAGGACGGCAGGAGCCCGGGAAGGGCAGAAAGTAGTGGGCTGGTGACTAGGCTGACCTCCTCCTTCTGCAGAAGGCCGATCAGACTGACTGCACCGGGTCGTGAAAGCAAAACAGAATCACCTGTTGCCTAAACTGAAAACAGGGCCAACCCCCAGCATGTCCTGTCCATGAAGTTACCTCCTTTGAGGGCCACTCCAGCTCTAAGAGGCAGGGCTATGGCTACTATTGTTCCCATTTTACAGACGAGAAGCTGAGGCCCAGAGAGCGCACGTTTCCTCTCAGGTCGTCAGCGGCCGGGATGGGAGCCTCTTGGATGAGGACGCTCTGGGCTCCGTATGACTCGTCTCTGCAGCTGGAGGCAGGGGGGCCGCTGGGGACATTATGGAGTACACGGGTGGGTTGATGAAGGTTGTGTGTGTGGCTCCCTGACCTCCCTGGGCCTGCATTTCAATATCTGGCCAGTCAAGAGTGGGCAGGTCCAGAGCTCTAAAAAGCTTTCAGGCCCAGCTCCAGGAATCCACTGGAGAGAAAGGCAGGTGAAGCCTGAGCACGGGGGCTTTCCAAGGTCCCCGGTCATTTTTAGCCTCGCTCCCAGGGGACGGGTGACCCGCACTCTGTCCCCGGGCCCGGCCTGCTCTCGGCGAGTTCTTTTTCCGGCTGCATGAACTCAGGCCGTGTGCACGGCCAAAGTTAAACTCCAGAGGGCCGGCCACGTGGCTCGGGCAGGGAGCCGAGCAGATGGCGGAGCCACCTGTCGGAGGGTGGCTGAGAATCCGCAGCTCCCACCCAGCAGAGTGGCGCGGCTCCTGCCCCACTCCTTTCCTCCTGCCGTTCACCCATGCTGCTCTGCTCCGCACCGGGCCACCCTGGGGTCCCCATGGAGGCTCCAGGCCTGGGGACAGTCCCAGAAAGGGGAGCCTGCGGAGGCTCGGGGTGACAAGCCTAGCCAGGGGCAGTTGCAGACTTGCCCCTCGGAGCCTGGTTCTCAAGGCTGGGGGAGTGGGGGGCTAAGAGGGAGAGGAGGAGGGGCAGGCAAAGGGCAGGGGCTTTGTCTACCCCTCAGAGAAGACCTCATATGTGGCCAACACCCAACACCCCAGACCACCCCTGTCCCCATCTTTGGGCACTTACGGATTTTAAAACTAATATTTTTTTTAAAAAATCACACAAGCAAACACATATCCATAGTTCAAGGTAGAAAACTTTGAAAATACCCCAAAGCAAAACATAAAACCATCATCTGTCACCACACCCCTTAGGTATAACTACCGCCAGTCTCTCCGTCTTTTTTCTATGGACACACACATATACATGCATTCGTTACTCCTCGTTCACTGGACAACAAAGGGTTACCCTCTGTCCGGGTCAATACTTCAGGTGCCACGGCATGATTTTTATTTCCATAGCATCATTTTTGATTCCCACATTTTTATATATAGGGCTCAACATCTTGCCTGCAATTCCAAAACTGCAAAAGCTCTAAACACCAAGTTGTTTTAGTAACTCATGTGGCCACAAAATCTGCCCTGAGCTGACACGAGGCTGTTTCTAGTTTCCAGTTTTCCCCTCAACGTGCAGATTCATATATTTTGCTACAGTCACATCAGTCTATCTGATTAAGGCTGTGAGCCTAGACCCCCTGGGGTGTCACGTAATATTTGGCTTAGGCAGCATTTTATATTTTTAAGATGCAGGACATTCTGAATTCTGGGACACGTCTGCATGCAGTTGGTGCACTAGATTTTAGCTGAATGGATACAGCCGAGGCTGATGTTTGCTGGATGTGCTTTGTATTTAGTTTTTGTAGTTGATGTTCACGTCCACGCCGGGAGAGGACGTTGGCATTGGCAAGTGGGGACGTCGAGTCCAGGGAGGTGCCGCTTTCAAGTGGTGGACGGAGCGGGACTGAGCCGGGACCTTGGGCGTCTCTCTCCAGCTGTGAGGCCTCCCTGCGCTTTCCCGACAAGGACAGCGCTCTCCTAACCGTGCTCCATGGATGGGCTGCATTGCAACCCCGGGGGATGCTCCTTAAAACAGAGTGGACTTCCACGCCGACCTCCTGACCCAGACTCCACTCCCGAAACAGGCCCCTGGTGATTCTAGGGCTTTAAGTTCGAGACCCTCAGCCCCGGGCCCCAGAGAGCAGGGCGCAGGGGAGCTCTGACCCTGCATCCTATGGACTTGTGCTGGGGCTCCAGGATCTCTCTTTTGCCTCTTCTGCAGCTGCCGGGGCATCCCCACCCTCACCGCCAGTTCACGAGCCCCTGTCTCTGCGGCAGCCCCGGGGCTGGCAGGCCTGCCCTGATGGCCTCAAAGCCACGGCGAGGGACGGGCCTTTCAAACCAAGGTCACTCATCTTGGTTAATACAAGGGAACTGCAGCCCAGTTCGGAGATGACCTTCCAGCCCCCAGCTTCCCGGAGCGTGTCCTGCGCGTCTCACTGATGGGCACACGACGTTCCAGTGGCAGCCTGGCCTCCCCGACCCTCCACTTCTCCTCAGAAGGGCCGCGGTGTTTTATCTTCAGTTAGTCTGCCTTTCCTCCCTCCCTGCCTTCCTTTTTGCCAGAAGTCGGTCCTTCCTTCTTTCCTTCTTTCCTTTCCTTTCTTTCCGTCCTCCTTTTCTCCCTCCCTCCCTTCCTTTTCCCCTTTCCTCCCTCCCTCCCTCCTTCCCTCCTTTCCTTCCTTCCTTTTTTCTTTTCCTTCCTTCTCCTGAGCTCCCGACCACTATATCCAGTTGCCTGCAAAACTGTTCCATTTGCATGTCCTGTAGGTGCCCAAACTCTCCTTGTCCAAACTTGGATTTAACGTCTTCCCCGCTCTCCTCACCACCTCCACCCGTCCTCTCTTGGCTATGTCCCTGGTGAAGGGTGGTTGGGAGGATGTGGGGGCTGATACGATGTCACGAGCCCACACCCTCGCCCAGCACGTAGCGAGCACTCCACCAACGTTTGCCAACACGTCACAAGCGCCACTGTTGCCCCCGTCAGACCCTCCCCATCACACGGCGGCTGCCCAGCTCCTTCTCTGCCTCCAGTGCGGGGCCAAGGCCCTGGGGGGCAGGCACGCAGCGCCCTTGTTCACCCCGCACCCTGCTGCCCGGCTTCTGCACAGAGCCCTCCCCCCTCAGCGTGCACGCAGGATGCTGGGAAGGTGGCTGAACAGAGAGTGTGAGTGTGAATGTATGAGAGCGTATGTGAGGGTGTGTGAGCAAACGTGTGAGTGTGTGAGCATGTGTGGGCGTGCATGTGTGTGTTTGTGAGTGTATTAGTACATGAGTGAGAGCATGAGTGTGAGAGCATGCGTGTGTGTGTGAACACGACTGGCCCTAGCTGACAGCGAGCTCATCCTTACCGTGATCAGGACAGGGCTGGCCAAGGCCAAGAGTGGGGGCTCAGGTGTCCCCTCTGCCCTGCAGGACAGTGTGGAGGTTCAGGGCCAGGCTGAGGAGGGGCAACAGCCACATGGGTCCAGGGGTGACTCGGGTGGTGAAGGGTCTGGGGGCTCACCCTGGAGGACAAGAGCTTGGGTGGGGCTGGGACAGCTGACTTCAAACCCCCAAAGGGCTGTCGGCAGCCCAGGGTCAACATCTGCAGAGCCCTCAGCTTGTGCAGGACCCACGCTGAGCCCGGGGGCCACATCGGGAGCAGGGGAGACCCCACCCCTGCCCTCAGGGTAGATGTGGGCGAGGTGGACTTGGGTCCGGGGATGGAAGAGCTTTCTAGACTCAAAGCTGTCATCAGTAGCATGGGTTTGAGGTGTCCAAGGTGCCTCATGGGTGGCATTTAGGGAGAACTTGATGATTGCTGTGGAGATGTCAAAAAGAGATGATTTCTTTGACCTTGTAAATGGTTGAACTTGATTGTGAAGATATTTTTTATAACTCTAATATCCTGTGAATTTGGGTCAGGGAGCGATTTTTGTTTTAATGGAGGATAACTGGTTGCAAAGAACAGAATCGACACCCAAGCAGTGTAAGTCAGAGAGATTTAGGGAACTCAAACATGGTCATCGCTTGGAGTTAGAGCTGGGATCTGGCACCGGGTGGACCCGGGGAATTCAGTAAGGAAGTCACTCCTGTCAAGTGCTAGCCAGGGCCTGGCACCCAGCAGGTGCTCCACAAATCTTAGCTGAGTGGATGAATGATGAGTTTCTCCAAGCGATCTATCTAGTAATCACATGAAAAAGGAAGAGAGAGAGAGGGGGTGGGGGAAGAGGGGAGAGAGACTGAGAGAGAGAGAGGGACTCACCTAGAACCGCTGGTTCCAGCTGAATGAGTTTCCCACACCTCTCTCCAATCATTTGTATTTTCTTTATTCAGCAGATTTTATTGTGTGTCCCTGAAGGGCCAGGCATCATCCTAGTGCTGGTGCTGGAGATACGAGGCTGAACAAAAGCAGGTGTCTGGCCCTGTCTTCAGGGCACTTGCAAATGTGCGGGAGACACAGATGTTAACTGAGTAACCACACTCTCGAATCCCTAATCACAAACTGCAATAAGGGCCCAGGAGGAAAAGAAATCATGCAGCCTGTCACAGAGGCTCCTGGCGCAGGCCTGGCGGTCGGGGAGGGCTTCCGTGTGCTCCAGACCCTCACGCAGGAGCTGAAGGATGAGCCAGGTGTCAGCCAGGAGAAGGACCCCCGGACTAGAAGGGTCAAGAGAGGGAATTTAATAAAGGGAACTGGTGACAAAAGTGATACCATAGCTGAAAGGGCAAATGGGGGGAGTGAGGCAGGTGCGAGATCAGGAACTCGAGGATCTGCTCTCATCCTGGGCTGGAGGGATTACGGAAGGAGGTGGAATTGCTGGAGCCCAGGGGCCAGTGCTGGAACCACAGGGGAGACCCGGCCACTTCCAGAGACACCGCTGGGAGCATAGAGAGAGGGAGGAAAAAATGCCCGGGCTTCTCCCTCCTCCTGCTGGAGCTCCCCATTGGCTGAACCTGATGGGATGTCGGAAGGCAAGGGAGTCTTGGGAAATGTAGTTTGCCAGGTCAGTCTGCAGAGCAGAAGGGTGAGGAGTGGGGTAGGACTGGCTCAGGCAGGAACTAATTGGGCACAGAGGGGAGGGAAGAGAGCTCCAGGCTACGAAACAGCACATGCAAAGACCCTGTGGTGGAGAGAGCACGATGTTTCTTGGGAAGGCCAAAGTATGGGACCTAGGGGCTCCTGGAGACAGGGGCAGGAGCCCAGCAGAGGGGAGTCTGGTCTTCAACCGGAGTGCTATGAAACCTGAGAAGGATTTCAGCAGGAGGGAGGCTGTGATCAGATGTGGCTGCTGGGTCCTGGAGAGCAGCAGGGAGGAGGCCATCGCAGTCATGCCAACCCCATCCTCCAGCTCCCCGGCCACCCCCACCCTCTGGCCTGTACACCCACAGCAGGAGGAAAGCTTCAGCCCCTTTGCCCCCCACCCCCGAGATGAGGCCCCTGCGCAGCCCGCCGCCCCACCCTCTCACCCTCCACTAAGCTTCCCAGCTGCCCACAGCCCGGTCTGTGGTGCCCGCCACTGTGGCACCTGTTGACGGCTGTTTTTTGCTTCTCCAGCAGCTCAGCTTTCAGCCCTGATAAATATTAATGGCCGACACAGGGGTGTGGGTGGCCCCGCCGAGAGATAGTTTTTCTGGAAGGCACATCCATGGGCCTGGCCGCAATCCCCTCCTCCCTGCCCTCCTCTTGCCTCCTGGGGGTCCCAGAAGACCCCCTGGGCCTGTGGCTCTATCTCACAGCCAGGGTTACAGCCATTGCTTGAGCTAAACCTTGGGGCACCAAGGAAGAGGTGGCGAAAAGCCTTCCCCTGGGAGCCAGGACAGCCGGTTCTGGTGGAGATTCCGTGACCTTGGGCGAGTCAGGGCCTCTCCAGGCTCCGGGTTCTCCACCTGCCAGACAAAGGGTGGGGAGGACAAAGACCACAGGTGCAATTTTCCCTAAAAACGCACGCTTCCGTGGGTATGTGCTTCCTGAAGGCAGGGGAGGAGCAAGCACTTATGCGGTGCCTACTGTCTTCAAGGCACTTTACCACTCGGTGGTGCCTTGATCTCCCCAAAGCTGGTGGAAGTGGGTGTGCTTATTTACCACACTCACACGGACTGAGGACGTATCACTCAAAGTTCAGCACATGTCCAGGGCCACACAGAATAAAAGGCAGACCTGGGATCTCTATCCGGATTTCAAAATCCGGAGGCAACATGGAGATGCACTTACGAGGGGAGACCTGGGAATCAGGCGGCCTGCAACCAAGTGCCAGCTCCATCACCTCCACGTCTCTGGGTTTCCGTTCCCGCATCTGTACACTGGAAATCACACTGGGGCACCAACCTCACTGAGTTATGGGGAGGATTAACTGGACGATATACGCAGAGCTTTCAGAATGGAGCTTGGCACACAGCCGACGAGCTGGCGAGGGGTCTGTGATGGGCGTAACTGCAAGGCGCACGCACTGCCCACTGTGCCGTCCTGCCACCCGTCTGCCTGGACTCCGCACAGCGTCCACCCGGCCCCCCGGACACGGCAGGCACACAGGAAATGCGCTTTGAACAGAGGCAGGAACCATGTCACGACCCAAAGCAGGGTGGGAGCTGCAGACTGTAAGCCACTGTTGCTGGTGAGCACTGTGCTCTCGACAGCTGGAATGTTCTAAATCATTCTAAGACCTGGCCAGATTGGAATTTTAAAATGTGTTTCCCCTTTTAGAGCAAGCTTGCCTAAGTATTTCTGGCCTGTGAAAGGAACACAGTTTCAGAGCCAGGGCAGAGAAACCAGGCATGCTCTCACAACCCAACAAAAAACCGTGGTCCCCTAACACTTCTCCTTTGCAGCCCCGTGTGGGCTTTGCGGGGCTGCTCAAGGGTTGGGGAGGGGTGTTCTGCAGGGAGACGGCCACCCAGGGGGGGCTGGTGGGTGGGCATCCGGGGGGAGGGTTCAGGAAGGGCCGAGTTGGGGACCCATTATGTACAATGTTTAAGAAAACTTACCCAAACATACACCTACACCCCCACCAGCAATCCCACTCCTAGGTACGTGCCCAGCAGAAATGTTACGTGTTTTCAAGAGCAGCCCAAAGGCCTGGCCAAGGATGTCCAGGAGAACTATTCATATTGGGCTAAAGTGGAAACCACCCAAAGCCCATCGACAGTAGAATAGATAGATAACTTGTGGGATAACATCGATGGAATACTATACAGCAATCAAAAGAGAGTAAAGTACTGCCACATGCAAAACCAGGGGAGAATTCACAAGTGTGACTAGAGCAAAAAGCAAGATGCAGAGAGCACACACGATGCATTTCTATTTGCATAAAGTACAAAACCGGTCTGTACTGATAAGTGCCACAACACGGATGAGCCCTCAAAGCAGCCCTGGGGTGAAAAAGTGCCCCAGAGGGTATGAACCCGTTATATGAAAGGTTCAGAATAGGCAAATCCATAGAGATGGAGAGTAGGTTCATGGTTGCCAGGGCTGGGGGGCAGGGCACAGGGAGATCAGGCAGTGGGGGGGTGACAGTGAAGGGATGTGATGTATCTTTTTGGGGTGATGAAAATATTCTACAATTGATTGTGGTGATGGTTGCACAACCCTGTGAAGACACCAAAAGCCACTGAATTGTATACTTTCAGTGGGCAAATTGTCCACTACGTGAATTCTAGCTCAATAAAGCTGTTTTTCAAAAAACAAAACAGTCATATTAGAAGATTGCTGGGAGTTCTGGCTATGGTGGTTCTCTGGGGGGTGCATTAGTGCCTGGCAGGGGGTACGGGGGGCTTTCCAGGAGGCTGGCCATGACTTATTTCTGGGTGCTGGTTATACATGTGTTCACTTTGGGAAAATTCAGTCATCTGCTTCCTTAGGCTGTTGTGCAGCTCTCTGCACGGAGGTTACTCGTCACTAAGACGATTTGAAAAACCCAACACCCCAGCTTAGTGTCGGACATCAGTGGGGACCTCAACAACCAACCCAGGAAGAAATCAAAGACCAGGCTGGCGGGCTGGCCGCTGTGTTTGGAACAGTCTCGGTGTTTGGGAGGAACAGCTGGAAAGAATCTGCGGCTGTTGACTTCCTAGCGCTCCTGCTCGCCAGCGGCCAGGGCCCGCCGCAGCCACCGGGTCTCCCGACGCCGGCGAGCCTGGGCCGCCGAGAGGGTGGGAAACCTGGGCTGCTGGCGGTGGCCGGGTGGGCACGGCCGGGCCTCCAAGGCGTCTGGCAAGACCCAGTGAGGGACAAGGACGCCTTTATTTGGGAAGAATTTGGGGGGGGTGGCGAATCGGGCTCCACCACCTCCCAGCTCTGTGACTTGGGGACATGGGGGAGTCCCAGCCTCAGTGTCCCCATCTGTAAAGCTGGATGTTGGTGCCTATTCTCTCTTACTGAGAGCCCAAAGAGATGACGCTGTAAGCTGGGGACCTGCCCCCTGGGCAGCACCCCATAAACATCAGCTGCTGTTGTTACAAGCTGGGGGATGGCAGGTACCCAAAGGCAGCTCGAGGGCACCCTGAGACCGTCAACCTTGGTTTCTGTCCCCTCCAAACCCCCACCTTCTGCCTGACCTTCCCCAGAAGCCCCCTGGCTGGGACGCAGGGGACTGAACCACACAAACGAAGCCTGTGGGTTTTGTGCTGCAAACCAGAGGTCTGTAGAGGAGCCGGCAGCCGGGCAGCCTGGGAGCACATTCGAGATTTATGGGGCGTGTTTCTCCCTCCAGCCCCAGTGGCAGGTCAGCCCCGCGATCGTTCATCAAAGGGGTTTTACGAGGCCCCTAAGTCCACCGCGGATTCTCGGATTTTGAGGTGGGGGGTGGGGAGGTGGGGGGGCGTGTTGCCTGGAGGGGAGAAGGGTCTGTCCCTTCTGTTTGTTTTGGTCCCAGGTTAATGAGGACAGGCCAGGTTTGGGGGCCACCTGATTCTCACAGAATCTGTACCCCGTGCCCTGTTCCCTGACTGAACAATGCAGGCTGTGGTTGGTTGGTTTGTTTGTTTTTACAAAGCACTTTGCAGCTTTAAAATGCAAAGTTTTTACACTTTGCAGCTTTAAAATGCTTCCCTGTAAGCTGCCTCATGTCGTCCGACCCCAGCCCCAGAGAGGGGAAGAGGTCCACTCACTTCCACTCCCCAAAAATGAAGGAACACTAAGACAGGGTCACCAAATACACTGTACGCTTTTAATATTTACATTTATCAAATTACGGCAGGGAATGCACACCAAATGCAGGGCAATTTCGCCAGCCAGGGGAGCTTATCCTAGCCCCAGGAGCTGGGCCCTTGAGTGGAGTCCCTGCTTCTTGGAGGCTCAGTTTCCCCATCTCTAAAATGGAGCCAACATACCTGCCTTGCTTCCCACGTTGCTGTGAGGGTTACATGGATGTGAATGGATATGAACTGGTGGGAAATGGTTTGTAAACCCAAGGCCTCCACAAATTTCAGGGACTTCTTTTTTTTTATTTTTTATTTTGGTTACTGGTTATTTATTGTTATTGTTATCCTCCTTCCTTCTGAGAAGAATGATGTATTTTTGCCGGTGGACTACCATGTCTGAAGCCATTTCTGAGGGTAGCAGAGAAGTGCTCGCTTCATTCCCAGGGGAAAAAAAAAGGAAGAAGGAAAAAATAGGGCAGTCAGATGATACATTTGGTTTCTCTGGGCCCCGGAGAGCTGCGGCCAAGCACACACAGGCGTTACCTCTAAAGAGGAAGGATAGCGGCCGGAGAGGGTGGATGGCCCCGGGAGGGAGGCCACGGGCACCCGCGCAGTGTAGGGGGCAGAGGAAAGGCGCAAAGGCCCGCAGAGAAGGGCATCGGGTGACGGGGTCAGAAGAAGCCGGGAGCACACGGCTGAGCCTACGCTGGCGGCCGGCACTGGGGAACAGGCCCGGCCGAGCAGTGGGTGACGCTGGAAGGTGGGGGCACGTGGGCTGTGGAGCCAGAACCTGGCATCTGTCTCTGGTTCAGCCATCGACTGAGGACTCACCGTGCCTGGCCTTGCAGGACAGCACACAGGAGACAGACCCAGGCCCTGGCCCCGTGGGGGAGGCCGGCGCGGAGACAAACACACAAAACCACGTGCGCTGAGAGGCAGAGTGCCAACTGCCCCGGGTGGGAGCGGGGGGCAGATTCCTCCGGCTTCTGGGTCAAGACAACCCTGAGGAGGGTAGCTGCATGTCTGAGATGCGCCCAGACGCTCCGCGCTGATGACAGCCTTGGGCCTCCTGCAGAACCAGGTGGGGGTGAGGGGGTTCTCCGCTGTTGCCGATTGCCATTTGGCCTGTGAGCTTTTGCCGATGATTTGTCAAGTCCACCAGATATGAGTCCTGGGAATTAAAGATGGAGCGAGCCAGGGCTGAGAGGGGCCCGGCACCCCTCTCTGCTGTGAAGGTTGCAGGCTCAGAGGAGAGTTGGGGAGAAGCCCTGCTCGGGACGGAGGCCATGGGCTCTGCTGTTCTCTGCAGAGACTGCTCCATGTGGGTTGAGCCTGTTTCACTTTCCCCTTAGAAACAGGTCCCTCGGGGCCCCTTTGGCAGGAGAGGTTAATGCAAATGAGCTCTCGCATGTTCTCCTCACCTTCCCTGCACATCCTTGGCCTTTTCTATGTCTAGACACAGAGCTCCCAGGGCGTGAGTTTTCTCAGGTGTGAAATTGGGGACATGGGTGAGGAGAGGGATGATGGGAACCTCTACGGCCAGCCCTGGCCCACCAGTTGGCATCTCAGGATGTAGGACAAGGCTGTTCTTAACAGAGAACCTAGCAAGGGGTTCCAAGAGACACCCTGCCTGGGTTCAAACCCAATGGCACCGAGCTGCCTGGTTTCAGGCCTCTAACTTCCCTCCCCTGTGCCTCAGTCTCCCCACCTGTACACTGGGCATATAATAGAACCCATTGCAGGCTCGTTGCCAAGACCTGGGGAGTCTGCACCTGTAGACAGAGGTCCTGGGGTGTGCTCAGCATTTGACTTAGGTGCACAAACACTCCGGTTATTTCTAGATCCAGAGGCTGTGCTTTTCCTGGGTTGCCTCAGGTCATCTTCCCCCAGCCCTTACAGATGGGAAAACTGAGCTCAGAGGGGTTAAGGAACCAGGCAAAGCCACAGGGCTAGTCAGTGGCAGTCTGGTGCATCGAGCTGGTGGCACCCACCCACCGGGGACGAAACCACCTCCACCCCCTTCCTTTTTGGATCTGTGCTCACCTGCTTCCAGGCTCCCGACACACGGGACAGGGGACTTTTCTGAGTTACTGGGTCCTTAAGGGATATAGGAACATCCAGCTGGACCACAACCCTGGGCTGCTTTGCACATGGACACACATGCACATGTGAACAAGTGCACATATGCACATGCACACACCTACACATGCACACCTACATGCATGCACACACAGGAATACACACCTGTTCACGTGCTGCACACTCAGGGAGCTCTCCTGGTTCTTCAGCTTAGCCAAGAAATCCCTACCTCCCTCTTTTTGGGCCCTCCCTGCTCAGCCTCCGTGTGCCACCCATCGCAGCCCCCTGCCTCTGCAGAGGGCTCACAGGCAGCGGCAGAACCTCCTCAGCCCTGGACAGAGCCAGGGAGGGACACGTGGCGTCATCTGCCACGGGCCAGGCCCCCGGCCTCGCTCCCCGCTCCTCTCGTGATCCGCACAAAAATCCCTGTGAGGTGGGGATCACGACCCCACTGTACCTGAGGCCCCGTGAGGCTAAGAGCTTTGCCCGAGGCCCCAGAGCTAGTGAGGGACGGACCAGGAGTGGGACCAGGCCCGTGGGGACATGCCGTGAGAAGGACAGAGGCGGATTTGCCCTCGGGGAGGGAGGCAGGAGCCAGACATGGAACAAGAGACAGAAAAACAAATAAACCCAAATTCTCGTGCCGGGGGCTGAGACAGAGAAGAACAAGGGAAGGCCTCCTTGATGTGGGGTGGTCGGGGAGCCCCTCTGAGACGACTCCTCAGCCAAGCTCTCAAAGATGAGCTGGAGGCAGCTGTGCCAAGAGGGCCCAGAAAAGCAGCCGAAGCAGAAGGGACATCACTGGCAAGCCCCCAACGGACCCAGGACCACCTCATCGGCCACCAGGGTTGTCTGAAGTCCGGGTGCTGTTTCACCAGCACCCCCTCAGAGTGTGTGTGTGTGTGTGCGTGTGTGTGTGGTGGGGGGCTAGACGGTCCCCCCTAACTGCACTGAGACACAATGAAACACTTTCCCTTCTAAAGTTTTCCTAATGAGCCCCCCTCCCCTTGCCAGGTACTAATAATCCAGAAGCCGGAAGCCCTCCCGCTCTGCTCCCAATGTTTCTTCGGGACGGTTCTGCTGACACAGTGTTTTTCCAGGCCTGGGTGAGGGATGGCAGTTCCACCTTTTTGGCGACAATTTTCCTGTTAGCCCTTGGACTGTGACTCCTGGGATATCCACCAGGGACTCCAAAGAGGTGGCTGTTTCCTCTTGTCCCGTTTATTTATAATGCATGGGCCTCCGTGCCAAGAGGAAGCCTAGGTTTATTTACAAGTCATTGCCCCAGAGGGCAGAGGGGCCAACCTGGCACCTTTGTCACCTGGCTCCTTCTGGGCTCCAGCTGGCAGGTCGGAACAGCTGTCACTGCTCAGAAACCAGAGACTCCTAGAATTTTGAAGGCAGAAGGGGCATCACTCCACAGACGGGAAATGTGGCACTCCACAGACGGGAAATGTGGGGCCCTGAGAAGGCGGATTTGCCTAAGGCCTCCCAGCCTGAGCCGGAGCCGTGGAGGAGCGGGGGGTGGGAGTGGAGGGACTGAAGAGTCCTGGCTGTGTCCCCTGACGTGGACGTGTGACAGGCAGGACTGGAGCCAGACTACCTGGGTTTGAATCCCGGCTCTGGCACGTCTGAAAGTGACACCCTTCAGTGCCTCTTCTTTCCCATCTGGAAAGTGGGGCTCATGCCTTACTCAGCTCTTAGGAGGAGCAAGTGCACCCATGGGGGTTAAATGCCCCACACAGCGCCTGGCACCAGCTAAGGTCTCCATGTGTCTGTTAAAACACAACGTGTTTATACACACAGGCAAGAAACACATGAACAGTTCATCCCGGCTGCAGCTCCTGTTTGATGAGAGAAGGAAAGAGCCCCAGAGAGGCTGAATCTCTTGCTCAGAGACACACAGGGCCCTTTCGGCCTCATCGCTGACCCCAGTGGCCCCTGGCCAGCAGTGGGAAGGGACATGCCAGACCAAGGATTCTGCTCCCACGATCAGGGTACAGGAGAGGTTCCTCTTCTCTCTGTCTCCAAAATGAGAAGACCCTGAAAGGTGCCCGGCACCTGATAAAGGGCCCTCACTAGGGACCCCCTTTAGAATGGGGAGGGGGCCAGTCTCCTCCGGAGGGAAACCAGCCTGGAAGCCTCCACTGGATCGATGGCCGCGGCTGCCCCTCCTGAGGGCTGCCCTTCATCGGACGGGGGCTCTGTCCCCAGGGGGCCGCCTGCATCCTTACCTGGTTCCTCCGGCGGCCCACTTGACCTTTAGCTAAAGACCAGCTCCGGCCGCCGCTGGCCTTCGGCGGGTCCCGGAGGAGCCCCTCAGGCGGCTGTTGCGAGCCCCTAATTGGGGCCATGAATCATTGTGCGCGCCTCCGGGGCTGGACACAAAATAGATAGAGGAGCCGGCGAGCTATTGTGCGCAGTTTGGGACGCGGGAGGAGGGAAGGCGGGCGGAGGGAGGGGGCTTGGGGGAGGGGGGAGAGAGGGGAGGGGACGGGGGGGGGGGGGGGGAGGGCTTCCCCCGCCCGCGCGCCCGGCCTCCCGCCCTCCCCTCCCCCCGCCCGCCCGCCGCCCCGCCTCCCTCCCCCCCAATTAAATGACCCAACGCTTTGGCAGGCGCCGGAGCTCGCACATGCGGCTGCCGCTCCAGCCGCCCGGGGCCCGCCGCCGCCGCCGCTGCGTTCCGGGCGCGCTCGCCGCGGCGCCTCCTCGGCCTGGGCCGCCGCCGCTGCCGGGGGCTCGGCGGGCCCGGGGGGGCGTCCCAGCGGGCTGCCGTGCGCCCGGGCCGGCGCCGGGCGGCCGCCGCCAAACTTTGCGGCGCGCACACATGGTGGGAGCTGCGGGCGGCCGGGGAGCGCGGCCATGAGCGGGCGGGCGGCGCCGGTCTCCCGCAAGCAGCGGCTCATGGCCGCGCTGGGCGAGCGGGCGGCGGGCGGCGGCGGCCCGGGCGCGGCGCTCTCGTGCTTCATCTGCGGCGGCGGCATCGGGCGCGGCAAGGAGCTGAAGCTGCAGGTGAAGCAGCCGGCGGCGGCGGCGGCGGGCGCGGGGGCCCCGGCGCAGCCCTTCTTCCCGTTCCTGCAGCAGCAGGAGCCGGCGCCCGGCGCGCGCGAGCTGTCCCCGGCCGACGGCTGCGTGCTGGTGTGCGCCGTGTGCCGCTGCTTCCTGGGCGAGCAGTGGGCCGCCTTCGAGCGCGCCCGCACGCCCGTGGACAAGCGCATGTACTGGCTCAAGCGGCCCCACCAGTGCGACGCGGGCGCCGGCGGGCGACGCGGGGGCGCCGGGGCCCCCCGCGAGTGGAACGTCGCCTACGCGCTGGGCGCCGCCGCGGGCGACGACGACGACGACGAGCGCTCCGGGGCCCGCGCGGTCGCCGACGAGGCGCGCGACTCCGAGCTGTCGGAGCTGTCGGACACCGACCACTTCTCCGAGCCCGACCCGGCCGGGCGCGAGGCCGCCAGCCCCCCCCGGGACGGGGCGCCCCCACCGCGGGCCACCCCGGGGACCGGCCCTCGCGGGGGTCGCGGCCAGGAGTGGAGGCCGGCGCTGGGGCCCCCTCAAGGACAGGGCGGCAGGCCGGCCGCCCCGGGGCCCGCGGAGGAGGAGGGGGTCCCCTCGAAGGCCCACGTGGGCGCAGAGCCCAGGCCTGGCGGCAGGCGCCGGCGGAAGGGGGCTGAGCGGCCCTGGGTCCCCGAGGCCCGGGCCAGCGTCCTGAGGGGCATTCAGGACCCTTGGCAAGCACCCCCTGCAGATGGCAGGAAAGGGGCCCCCTCGGGCAGGGCCACCAAAACCCCCGAGAGCAGGCCGCTGGGGGAGACGCGTGGGGGCTGCTGCTCCTCGGAGGACAGTGACATCAACATCACCAGCGAGGAAGAGGACCACAAGGAGCAGCCTTTCCTGGGCCCCTGTGGCCCCCGAGAGAAGGAAAACGGTGGTCGTGTGCCCTGGGCCCCCTTGGAGAGCCGGCCCCGGCCACTGCCGGAGGGACTTTGCTGCTACATCTGCGGGTCGGCACTGTCCCCGGCCTCCCAGCACCAGATCCACGTACAGAAGCAGGAGAAGCTGGCCCAGGCCCCCTTCTTCCCCTTCCTGTGGCTGCACAGCCCGCCCCCGGGGGCGCAGCCCATCGGCGAGGGCGGCAGCACTCTGGTGTGCCCCTGCTGCTTCGCCTCCCTCATGCAGCAGTGGCAAAGCTTCGAGCTGGCCGCCGTGCCCGTCCTGCAGCGGCTCTACGTGGTGCCCCTGAACCGGCACGTCCCCGGCCTGGCCTCCAAGGGCCCGAGACCCCCGAAGGAAGAAGGCCCACCCACCAGGCCCCTGCGAGAGGCCTGCTACCTCTGCGGGGAGGACTGCACCCGGGACGCCCGGGCCGTGCCCTCCCGGGTCCTCAACGGCAGTGCCAGGAGCACCATGCACTTCCCCTTCCTCAGCCTCCTGCCCTGTCCCCCCAACGCCCGGGCCCCCGACAAGCGCTGTGAGGTCCGCAGCTGCCCCAAGTGCTTCAGCGTCCTGGAGGACGTCTGGGCCCTGTACCGTGCCTGCCAGAGCGAGGAGCTCATCACCTCGGTGCAGGGCTTCCTGGGCAGGTACCACCAGGCCTTCTCCAACCCTGCCATCTCTGAGCTGCCCGCATCGGCCCCGGCTGGCCCCACATCCATCTGCTACGTCTGCGGGGCCGAGCTGGGCCCCGGCAAGGAGTTCCAGCTCAATGTGAACCCCTCCAGCCGCCTGGGCGAGAAGGAGCCCTTTTTCCCCTTCCTCACCGTTTATCCACCTGCCCCACGTGCCAGGCCCGCGGACGCCACCGGCCTGGTGGCCACCTGCACGCTCTGCTACCATGACCTGCTGGGCCAGTGGCTGCAGCACGAGGCCCGTGGCCCCCACCACGCCATCAGCGCCTGGTCACGGCAGTACCACGTGGACACCTTTGTGTGCTTCTTCTGCCAGCAGGAGAAGAAGCGCTGTCTGGGGCTGAGGGCTGTGCGGGTGGCCCGGCTGCCTCTGTTCCTCTACACCCTGCGAGCAAGCCACAGCCTGCTGGTGGACGATGGGCAGCATCTGATCATTGGCGCCTGTGTGGAGTGCGGGACCCTGGTTTGTGCCGGCCACGGGCTCAACCACCCGGGACCCACGGGCTGGAGCTCCCCAGTGGCTGCGGCAACGAAGGTAAGCAGCGCATCTTAGCTCACTTCAGACCCTTCCTTTGAAATCTGTGCAGGGACGGGAGAGACCGATTTCCTTTCCCGGGAAGGGAGGAGTGTGCGCTGGCTCTGGGCAGCGTGTCCCAGCATGAGGTGCACTCTTGGGTCACTGGGCTGGCTCTCAGTGGGTGCTTTGGCCTGGCTGAGCTCAGAGGCATGGAATAGGAGCTCAGAGAAGTTGAAGGGCCAAGGGTGGGTTTGTGGGAGAATAGGGCACTGCTGCAAACAGTCGGCCTGGGGTGAACTTGGGTGTGTTTGCCTTGGGATCTATCAAAGAGAGGAAGTTCATTGGCATGTTTGTCGTCTGCCTGATAACACTGCTAATTAGTCCAGTGAGGCAGGTCTCCACACTCACTGCGTTTGCAACACAGCAGAGGTGGGCATGCCTCTCGGCTCCAACTCCTGCCACGGCTAAGCTTTTCCAGAGTTTTCCAGCAGCGAGTCCACAGTTTTCCTTGGGGATTCTCTGCTTGCTCAACGGCAGCTGGAAACGAAATTCCAGACGTGGGGGTGTGGGGTGCGGGGGACAGTGGCCTAAACAGAGTTTTCCCCTGGTGGGAAGAGTCTTTCTTCTCTGCAAGTCAGCTGTGCAGGACGTGGGAGGGAGGCCTGGGCTCCTCACTGTTTATAGGCGCCGGCCTTCACGCTGCCTGCCCCGGAGGAGCCAGACGGGGCTCAGTTAATTTTGGATCCCGGTTTGCAAGGGCTGAAGCAGGAACTGCCTGCCCCTGGTGGGTCTGGGGAAGTGGCCGCCTGCAAGTTGCAATCATTGCTGTGACCACCGGGGCTGTGGGTCCTAGTTTCCACCAAAAACAGCGAGTGTGGCTCGTTTTAATCAAATGCCGGGTAGCAGTGGCCGGATGCTGGCCAGGGGGCCCGCTGAGGGCCGTGTCCCGTCCTGTTCAGGGATGGCCGTTCCAGTCTCTTGAGCGTTCCCTGATCCCACCTTCCACTTGGGCACACGTGTGCGTGTTGGGGTGGGAGTCCCCCAGATACGTGTTCTCTGGTGGCTGCATCTGGGAAGTGCACGTGTTTGTCCCACCTCTGTCAGGGGTTGAACCCCACTCCCTCACGCTCTGCCCAAGTTTCCTTTTGCGCCGATGTCTGATTTGGACTTTAAAGCTGCCTTTGGGGGCTTTGGTTGGAGCCCCTCTTATTTTAAACCACCAGCATATTGCCCCCCCCCAAGATGGATTCCGAGGCCCTCCTCTGCGGCCTGGGTTAATCGAGCTGGCTGGTTGGGAATCTGAAGAAGGCCGAGAGTGGGAGAAGGGCTGGGGCTTTGGGACAGGACAAACCTGGCTCCAGACCTGCCCCTTTCTCTCGGCAGCTGAGCACCCATGGGTGAGTGTCTTGGCCTCTCTGGGCTGCAGATTTCCTGGCTGAAAAGTGGGAGCACATACTGCCTGCTTTGTAGGGAAGTTGTGAGAATTACATGAATTGGGGATTTGAATGCCTCCAGAAAGTCAAGTGCTGGTGCCTAGTGGGGCCTTCTAGACGATTCTTCTAGGGTGCAGGTGGCGTCTGTGCACATCCTGGTTTGTGGGGTGGTGCTGAGCTCAGGCTTGCGGTGGGGCCTCCCCAGGTAATCAAAACCTTCTCGAGACTTTTCAGGCTGGTCCTCCGAGGCACACCACCCCAAATGTGGTGGGTTTTCTCACGCTGGGGTCCTCCTTCGTCAGGAGTAGATGAAACACCTTCCTGGGCCCAAGCTGTTAGGAACTCAAGGAGACCCAAGGAGCTGCGGTTCCCCAGCCAGCCGGGAAGGCGGGAGTTGAGAAGAGGATGGGCCATATGGAAATGCAAACCAGTGTCCACCAGGAGGGACAGGTGTGGGTTTGGAAAGCCTGCTGTTGCGCTGACTTCAGCGCCATTTCCAAAGCTCCTTGCCACGGTCCTAAGAGGCCGCCTTAGTCCCATTTTACAGATAAGTAGATCGAGACTTAGAGAAGTCAGGTGACCGTGGGGACCACTGCAGAGCCAGTAGGTGACTGGGGTGGGTCTCGAACCAGATCTTTTTGGAGCCCCAAGCTCCTTTCCCTGGTGTTACCTGGAGGAGGTTGAACTTGAGTTAAGCCTTGGAGGGGGGTGGGGTGGGGGTGGGTCAGGATGGGGTGTAGCAGGACAGAAGCATGGAGGCAGGAGGAGCCTGCTGGGAGCGAAGGGGAAGTAAGGTTGGGACAACCTAGAGGCCTTGGAAGCCAGACTTGGAGGTCGAGTTTGAAGTTGAAGGTCCAGGGGAGTAATGAAAAGTTCTTGAAAGGAGGAGTGGAAAGGGATCCACCCAGGGCCGGGCTGTGGCTGAGACCCAGTGGGTGGAGGGACGATCGGGTCAGGCCTGGGTGTGGTGAGGGTGGCAGAGCGAGTGTCAGGCTGGATGAGACCAAAGGAAAAGAGAAACCTTGGATTCGGAGTGACAGTCAGTGGGACGCCGGGAATGCAGCCCTGGTGCGCTTCCTCCCTGCCCCCCACCGGTTAGTCATTCAACAAACATTCGCGAGCGCCTGCTCTGGGCCAGGCGCCGTTCCGGACACTGGGGAGCTGGTGTGGCGCCCAGAGCCCACACTTGTGGGGGAGGGGGACAGAGAGCAAGCCCTTTCTGCCAGGGGGAGGTGCCGGAAGAGAACAAAGCAGGGCAAGGTCAGGACCCAGCTCCAGGACGGCCGCAGGGATGGGAAGGACAGGACGGGTTTGCGGAGCCCGAAGTAAAATGAGGGGACCCCCAGCAGGGAACATGTGGGGGAAAGCAGCAGCTGGGTCACCCCGGGGAAAGTGAGAGGGGTCAGGGGAGCTGCCCCTGAGCCCCTTCCTAAATGCCAGCTCCTGGGTTCCCGATCCCCACACACGTATTCCCGTTTCTTTTTTTAGTGCGCTGTTGGAGACTTTGGGTGGGGGTGGCTAGGGGTATTGGAAGGTAGCTGCCGGGAAACCACTTAGCTGGGACAGCATGTTCCAGAACCTCACTCCATGCCGCCTTCTGTGACTCCTCAGTCGTTTCCTGTGAAATGTTCATTCATTAGTGAATCAACTTTAAAGCACGAAGAAAGGAAATGTTTAAAAAAAAATAAGTAAAGAAGGAGGGGTGTCACCTCTGATTTGGACCGTGTCTGGGGCTTTTCTCCAGCTGGCTCCTGGTCCCCTGGAAAGTCCTGTGTTCTGTGGGTGCCAAATACCCACTCGCCGTGTGGATGGGGTGCGTGCTTGGGCGGGGCTGGAGGGCGGGAGCCCACCCTATCTGGGCCCGGTGCCCTCTCCTGGAGGAGAGTCCCAGCCCACGGGAAGCCCTGTGCAGCCTTGGAGAGGCCCTGGGTTGGCCTGAAGACCGAATGGTGTGCGGTGGGAACTGGCTGTGTGACCTGGAGTAAGGCTCTAGCCCTCTCTGAGCCTTAGTTGCCACACTCCGGGAAGTGGGTGTCACATTTCCTCTGGAGGGCTTGTGATGGGAACCGAGCGAGATGGCCTGGCTGAGAGCCCCTGGTACCATATTATTTCCTTTCTCTTTCCCTGAGGTGCCAGTAACTTGGGGTTGGGTCTCTTGCTGGCACTTGCACACTGTGAGGGTCAGCCTCTGTACTCAGCTCCCCCTTTCTTTTGGAGGTGACTTATGGAGGGTGTGATAATGACCATGGCGTCTTTATAGAATGCTGTCCATGTGCTGGGCCATGCCTTGCCTTCAGTTGTTTTAATGCTTCTTTAATGCTCACTGCCACCCAGTAGGGGAGGTGCCCTTGGCCCCATATCACAGCTCAGAGAGGTTGAGTAACTTGCCCCAGGTCACACAGCCAGTAATGGCAGGGCCTGTGTCTGACTCCAGGGTCTGTTCTCCGCTCTTGACCCTGTCCTGCCTTTCTGTCTCCTCCGTACCCCAGCTGTGATGGTGGCAGTGCCCGCAGGAGAAACGGGTCTTAATTTCCCCTGTGTTTATGCCCCCCATCCCCCCAGCAACCCCTAGAGCAGCCTGTGGCAGGATTAGCTTGCATGGGGCAGAGGCCCCAAGAAGCCCCCACTGGCTGGCCCCAGCCGGCAAGCAGCCTGCTCTGCTCCTGCACCCCCGCCATGGCTCAATGGCTCAGATGTCAGCCGAGACCTCCCCCCTGCTGCTGGGGAAGCCTGCCTCCCGTCAGAGATGGCTGTGCATGATCCAGTTTCTTCCCTTGCAAGCCAGTTGGCGGCCAGGCTGCCCTTCCCTCGTCCAGGACCCTGTCCGGGGAGCCTTCTGGTTGATGGCGCGTGCAGCTGTTTACATAACAGTGTCCTGGCCTCTCGCTGTGGGGACGTCCTGACCGAGCCCCTGAGTGTGGCCTTGGAGCCCAGAACAGGTGTTGCTCTGCAGCCGCCCTGCTTTTTTTGCACACCGACATCTGAGGTCTGCAGAAGCGCGTCTGTCATCACTCGCCCGTCAGGGGCGGCTCCGCACATCTGTTTCCTGTGTTTCCTGGCTATCGGCGCCCACTCGGCTCCCCACTCTTCAGGGAGGCCCTGACAGCCGCAGCTCCCCAGGACCAGGCTTGCAGGGCACCTGGTCCAGGCTGATGGCATGAGGGAACCTTCCGGAAGGTGCCAGAGGAAGCGGCCTGGCTGGGGCTGGCACTGGCGTCCTCTCCCTGGCGGCAGCTGGAAAGTGACCCAGGCTCGGGGACTTTCTCCTCCTCCGAGGGTTTGTGCTGTGCTTGTGTTGGCACGTCAGGAACCATCTGCTCGGAGGGATAAACTTTCCAGGCGCTGCCCTGGCCTCAGCCTGGGGGTGGTTGGAGAAAACTGGGAAGGGGGAAGTGGAAGCAGAAGTCTTCAAAACTCGGAAGTGGGAAGGTGTGAAGGAGCAGGGCTGGAGACTTGGAGAGGACTGCAAAGCTTTGTGGTCCCTTCTCTGCTAAAATCTGTCTGGATTTCACGCTTGGGAGGTTGACGCTGCTGAACGTGTCTTTGGAGGGTTTGCAGGTTCTGGGCGAGTCTGCCCGCTTGAGCGTTTTCCTTGAGAAGCTGCTGTTCTGATCCACACCCTGTAAGTTAAAGAACATGGCTGGGGAAGAAGCGGTGGTCAGAGTTCAGGTTCGTCGTGCGTGTGCCTCCGTCGGACGATGGTGGACAGTGCCTCTGCCCCGAGGAAGTGCGTTTCGGATCAGGGCTTCTGTGTTCCATTTAGCCCCAAGGGCGGTTGTGAAAGGAGCCTCTGCTCATCCAGCCACCCCCCCCCCCCCCCGGACCTCACTTTCCCCATCTGTCAGAGTGAAAGGATTGACCGTCCCAGATCACAGGCGGTTTGCATTTCACACGTGAAGTCTAAGTGGCTGGTTGCACTGTGTTGAGAAGGATTCTGAGGCTGGGTCTGGACTTGCTGGGAAAATTGTTCGTGATTTATTGACAGTCTCTGCTGTGGGGGCAGGAACGGGGATTGGTTCCCTCTTGCGGGGGTGAGGGACTAAATTTTCAATTTAGTATGTGTCATGGACTCCTACACCCTTACACACAGGCTCTTCTGTCCCTGGGTGGTAACTTGTTAGGGTCAGAGAGGCGTCAGGGCTCACTGCTTTTCAGCACAAGACTAACAAACCCATGACTTGATGATACTTTTGCTAGTTTTTTCAGTAAAACAAGCCAAATAGATGTATAAATTTTGAAAGAAATTCTGGCAGCCCGTGGCCAGGGACGCAGCTGCAGTTCTGCCTGCTGTCCCCTGTCCAAGGCTGTCCTGGAGAAACGGGTGCACATCTTCCAACCATTTGCTTGATTCCTATTTGAGTGCCTGCACCTGGTGCCCCACAGTGTGCAATCAGGCAACCCCAGCCCTGCCCGTGCTCGGGGGTGAGGGGACCATGTTGTGTGTTGAGTTCTATACTGGGGTCAGGATGGGGTCTGCTGGGGGCCCACAGGAAGGGGAAAACAGGTGTTCATGGAAGGCTTCCTGGAGGAGGTGACATCTCAGCTGAGTCCTGAAGACTGAAAAGGACTCAGCCACATCTGCAGGAGCCATGTGCTCTGGGTGGGGATGGAGGGTGGGTGGGAGGCTTGTGCAAAGGCCCAGACATGGGGGGCAGGATTTGCTGGAGAACTGTAAATAGTGCTGCTTAGAGTGAGAGCAGGAGATGGGACCGGAGGGCTTGGCGGGGCCACACCACTCCAGCTGTGTTTCGAGTGTCTGGCTTCACATTTGATTCAGCTGAGACACTTCTAAAAGCCCAGTGACTGGGCCCCACCCCGGCCTGTCAGGTCGGGATCCCTGGGGGTCACCTGGGCACCGGTGTTTCTTCAGCCTCCAGGTGATTGATTGCAGAGGGAGCGGGGGTGAGGGCTGCTGATAAAGGGCCTTGCACGCCCGGCCCAGGAGTCTGGGGTTGCCATCTCAAAGACGGTGGCAGCTGTGAAAAGGATTCGTCTCTCTCGTTGGGGCTTTGGGAATAGAGCACCTTCTGTGTCCCAGGCCTGGTTCTAGACACCGGGACCCAGCAGTGAGCAAAACAGGGTTTGAGGCTCTCCCTTCACAGCAGGGACAGCTGAGGGCTGTGCTGACGATAAGTAAGGACTGTGGGTCTGACCCCAGGAAGCCCTTGTTGTTGTTTTTAATCGATAATGTAATTCACACCCCACAAGACTCACTCTAGGAAAGCGAACAGCCCAGCGGCTTTGGGCGTATGCAGAACGTTTTCCTCACCCCAGAAGGAAACCTTGGCCTGTTAGCAGTCACCCCGGTTCCCCTCCCCCCCCACCCCTGGTCAGCTCTAATCTGCTTTCTGCCCCCTGCATTGGCCTGATCTGAACACTTCACTCACATGGAATCATGTCGCTGTGACATTTGTCTTCTTTCACTGGTTTTGGGGGTCATCAGCGATGTCACATGGATGAGAACGCTGTTCCTCTTTGTGGCTGTATAATATCCCACTGGGTGGATGGGCCACATTTTGCATCTCCATCCACCTGTTGGTGGACACGTGGGCTGCCCCCACCTCCCGGCCGCTGGACGGTGCTGCTGGGAGCAGGGGTGCGTGGGTACCTGAGCCTTCTGTTCTTGCGCCGTGCACCTGCAGTGGAATTGCTGGGTCAGGTGATACCCCGTGGTCAACCTTTTGGGGAACTGCTTCCCACCGGGGGGTTTAAGCAGGGAAATGACACTCGGTGACTCCGTGGAGCCTCGTCCGTCAGCTCACCGGCCACAGTGCAGCCTCTGGTAGCTGGCCTCTAGGCCTTGCGCTGTTTGAAGGCGGGAGCTGGCCTTTGACTCTGGGGGATGGAGAAGGGGACCTGGGTTGAGTTGAGAAGGGGCTTGAGCTTTCTCTTGGGGTTCTTGACCTGGTCCAGCTATATCCCTGGGATGGGAAGCCCCAGATTCCAGCCGTAGCACTAACAGTGACCTTGGGTGTGACCTTTTGCCTGTAGGTCTCGGTTTTCCCCTCTGTAAAATGGGAGCAGGTGGGTGGACTCCACCAGGTCGAGCTTGAACCCCTCTTGTCTTTCTGAGCCTGTGGGCAGGAGTGGGGGGCATGACAGAGAGAACACCCCTTGAGCCCAGCAGCCCTCACCTGGCCCTCCCTGGCACTCTTGCTGGCTTTTGTCCTCTGCTGCCCGACCTGTTTTGAGTGGAGACCCCATGTGAAATTGGTCGTTAGATTGGGTTTCCTCTGGGAGGTGCCAGCAACCTCATTTGAATGGCACAAGGGCCATGAGTGGGGGTGTGGTCCCGCGGAGCCAGGCCGGGGACTTGGGACCCTGGGTGGGAGTGGGCACCTCTTGGGCCACTGTTTCTCCTGGAGGGGCCAAGGGCAGGGTGGGGGGAGGCTGCTCTCCAGGGCCCGAGGGAGACACCAAAAGGGTCAGAGCCCACTGGGGCTGCGCTCTCCTGCCCACCCTTCAGCACCACCTGTTAGGCTGGGCCAGGGGCCAGGAGGGGCATGTGGGTTCTGTCCAGCCACGCACAGGCCCTCTGGGTTCCGACGAAGGCGCCATGAGGTCCAAGGTGCGGTGATAACGACGGTGACGGTAGCCGACAGCAGTGCCGCACCCACCCTGTGCCTTCTGGGAGCTTTGCCTCTGTTACCTCGGGAGCCCTCTAATGGGCTTGTAAGGTGGGTTCTATTCAGATTCCCTTTTATAGAGACGGAAATTGAGGCACAGAGAGGGGAAGCGACTGGCCCAAAGCTGCCCAGCTGTAGAGTGCAGGGGCTGGGATTTGAACCCAGGTTTTCTGACCTCAGTGCCTACAATCTTGAAAGCTACATGCGCCTTCTGAAATGGGACGCCAGATAAAAGGTGGGTCGGTGGACGGGGGCTGCACGTGGTGGTGCAGCGGAGGAGACGGCCAAGGGCTGGGCCAGGACTGGCCTGGGCAGTGTTTGGTGCCCTGAATGGGGAGGAGGGTCAGGGAAGGCTGCCTGGAGAAGGAGGTCCACAAATGGGAGAATTTAAATAAGTGGCGAGTCTAGAAAAGGCTTTCTCTTCCAGAATTTATATGCCAGTGATGTCAGTAAGTTTTTTATTTCTTATTTTATGCCCTAAATAGATTGCTTGGATGTTGCTTGTCAATTTATTACATTGGAGGAGTCATCTCAATTTTTTTTTTTTTTTTTTTTTTTTTTTATCCCTTGTTTTGCTGGTCTTTGGTTTTATCATTTGCAAAATCTTGTTATGATCAAGTTGTGCTGAACATTTATTTATTTATTTATTTTGAGTGTGTTAGTTGGCTACCTTCTCTGTTGAAGATAGGAAAATTACCTTGGAAAGGTTTTCACAAACAAAAGCTTTACCAGTGATGGGGGACACCTCATTTATCTAGTGGGGATGTTGGATAAGGAGTTCATTCTAGACTCTTTTGCTCTCTCCCTGGCTTTCCCTGGGGCCACTGCTATGCAGAGATTGGTAGTAGAAAACTATTTTACTAACAGCCTTGGTCTCCTTGCATAAGAATCACTTTTACTTCTTAAATCAGTTCTTTTACTTATCCTTGTCCTCTTCTTTCCATCCCAAATCCTTGTGTGTGTGTTTGTTTTTTTTTTTTTTTTGTTTTTTTTTGTTTTTAATCATCATTTTATTGAGATATATTCACATACCACGCAGTCATATAAAACAAATTGTACTTTCGATTGTTTACAGTACCATTACATAGTTGTACATTCATCACCTAAATCAATCCCTGACACCTTCATTAGCACACACACAAAAATAACAAGAATAATAATTAGAGTGAAAAAGAGCAATTGAAGTAAAAAAGAACACTAGGTACCTTTGTCTGTTTGTTTGCTTCCCATCTCAATTTTTAAAAGATATTTTCAGGTTGTATTTTGTTTTGCATTTAAAAATAACATGTGCTTCATAATAGGAAACTTGGACAGCTTAGAGCAGGTAAAAGGTGGCCTCAGGTCAGGCTCAGCTCACAGGCCCCCCAGCCCCTCGGGGTTCTATCGCTTCACCCACGGGGTCCCCTGGCCCCAGGACCCCTCTGGAGCCTGTCACTTCCCCAGGCTCCCCTCCGCACCAGCTAACTTGGTGACCTTGGCCGAGAAGCTCAAACCCCCACCCCCAGCCCTGCAGCTCGTTCTGCCCTGGAGGTGGGTGGTGTCACTTCCATTTTCAGAGAAGGAAACTGAGGCCCAGGAGCCTAGGGGCAGTTGGGATCACCAGTGAGCAGTAAGCGGCAGAGCTGGGGTGCGGGATGGGGTCAGCCTCTCCTGCTTCCCGGGGTTGAGTGGTCCCCTCCCACCCTGCCCCGGTTCAGCGCACACGGGGGCTGCCAGCTCGTCTCCCGCACCAGCTTCCAGAAGAGAATCGTGGGAGGGGAGAGGGTCAGCAGATTTATACCGCTGCCCCAGAGTTTCATAAGCCTCAGCAGACCCATAAACCCCATCTCCCCAGCTTCCAGACGACAAGGTTGGCAGACGGGGATTAAGCAGCTTTTGCACAGCTTCTGGCAGCAGGGCGGTGGCGGAGCCGGGGACAGGCAGGTGGGGGCAGGCGTGGGGCCTCTGAGACGCTGGGCTGCAGCGAGACCGGGGCCCCTGGGGCCTGGTGTCATTCTGGTGTCCACACCCCACCCCACGGTCTGGCTCAGTAATTGTTCATTTTTGTTCTTGTAGTCCCACTCTTTATTCCCCAGTGAGTCCTCAGGTCTCTCCTTGATTTCTTCCAGGGACAGGGAGCTCACTCCCTCACTTGTGATGGGTCAGGAGTGACAGCCTTTCAGATGTTCTCTGCCCACTTGGAGAGGCTGCCTGGGGAGCGCTGGGAACAGACAGAGTCTTGGGAAGGGGCTCCCAGATCCCACTCTGAGCCCGGGTCTGTCTTGTCGTTTCTGGCTCTGGCTTATCAGCCGGGACCAACACCTCCAACTTCTAGTAACACTGCTGATGACATCTGATGATTTGGTTCCCTGTCGCCTTTCCCTGCCTGCTTGGAGGCAAATTCCCAATTTGGGAATTTGGGAGGATGGCCTAGTCCAAAGTCACGCTCTCCCCTGGGGAAAGAAAAGACCGATTTTGAGCCTCTATGATGCCCACTGAATTACAGACTTCAGGGGATGGGGGCTGCCCCTATTTAAATACAACCAATGAAATCCATGTATTTCCTTCTGAGAACTGCTTTAGGTTGTTCCCAGAAATAAGTTGTATTTTTATTATCCTTTCATTTGAAATCTTTTCCAGTTGCCCTTGTGATTTCTTCTTTGACCCAAGCATTATTTCAGAGTGTGTTGTTTAATTTCCAAACACTTGGGAGGATTCTTTGATATCTTCTTTTTCCTGATTTCTCTGCTGCGAGCAGAGCTGGTAACCGGCGTGACTTCAGTTCTTTGATACTTAATGAGACGCTGCATGTGAGTCAGCACGTCATCTCTCCTGGTGAATGCACCACGGGCTCTGCAAGAGGACACAGAAGCTGCAGTAGTTGTAGAGCGCTCTAGAAAGGTCAGTTAGCCCGAGGAGGCTGGCTGACGGCCTTGTTCAGTTCATCTGTGAGTTGATGGATTTTATTTTGTCTGTTGTTCTATCAGTTGTTGAGAGCAGGGGTGTTAAAATCGACTGCAGTTTGGATTTGTCAATTTTTACTTTGTGAAGTTTGGGGTTCATGCACCTTTGTGGTTGTTTTGCCTCCCCAATGAGCTGGCCCTTTTATCCGTATGATGTGTTCCTCTATCTCTGGCCATATCTTAGTCTTGAAGCCTGTTTTATCTGCATTATCCCCACCTGAAAATCAAGGACGCCAAGGCTCAGATTTTCCTGAGATCACACAGCCATGGAGTCTCAGGCACAGGATTCAGACTTGCCCATCCCATGCCCAAGGTTCTCTCCAGTTCTCAGCCACTTTGGGGCAGTGGGGTCTGCGAGAAACCCCTTCCCGATCACTTTCTGGGGTCCCCCAGGGCCTGCGTTTTGATGTCATGATCGTCTGGCAGCCAGAGCTGTATCCCCACCTGCCTTTGGCCCAGGACCCCCCAGGATTTCTGGCCTCTGCCCAGAGCCCCGGCATCTGCCTGCAGCCTGCAGGGAGCTCAGAAGAATATGCTTGGAGAAACCTCTAGAACGTTCTCTCCAAACACCCCTCTCTGGAGCTCCCGGCCCCGTCTCCTGTTTGGTGACATTGTCCTGCTCGCAGGCCCTTTCCCTGGGTTGGGGGAGAGATGGACCCTCATGGCTCCCCCGTCCGTGTTGGCCTCTCCGAGCTCATGCTCAGTGCACTGCCTGGTGCCTCCGTCCTGGCCGGGCCTGCAGCCTGCATCTCCGCTGGAGCCTGGTCCCCAAGGAGAGCCGCCTCTGCCTCCTTGGGGTGTTTGGGGGAAGCGCCGAGGACCCTGTAGCGGGCTGGGAGGGGCGTTGCTAGGTGATGTTTATGGGGGGACTTGACACAGTGAGGGGGGCATCTCTATCATGAGCTGAAACACGGGAGCATAAATCCAGCGATGGGTTTGTTCGGAAGAGGTTTGTGCGCCCCTCCTGCATGCTCGAGGCCGTGGGGTGGGGACGGCGTTGGTCTCGAAGGGAGACACAAACGGTGAAGGAGCGTGCCGGTCGAGGCTGCCAGTGCTGTATTTGTCAAGTCGTAGACGCCCTCCACTGTAAAACGCAGCATTTGTTTTACAAACCAGCAGGGGAGAAAAACATGCTGCACAGAACACGGACGCTCCATCAACAGAAGGCAACAGAAAGCCCACCCTGATTGCAGAGGTGCTACCAGGTAGAATAAAGTCTGAGTTTTCTGATCAATGAAGGCAATGACGACAAGGACGCTGATGATGGCCATGATGACAGTGATGATGAGGAAATAGCCATGGCACCTCCCGTGTTAGATGCATCAGGCTGTCCCATTAACCTGGGGACCAGAAATGGCTGGCAGGCGTGCCGGGGAAGTTGGTACCCTGTCTTTCTTGTGGTGACTTTGCCGTAACTCGGTTGGGCAGTGACCTCTGGGAATAGTCAGCCGGGGATGCCTCTTCCCCTGTCATCTGTAGGTCCCAGCCAGGAGGCTGGCTCTGTGGCGGCCAGGTGCCAGGCCCCAGGCCCCAAGGGGCGCGTCGGGGTCCCTTGTGATTCCGGCTGCAGCGGTGTCAGGGTCCTAATCAGGCCGCGGGACACAGCTTCAGCAGAAGGTGCCTGGCAGGTGCGTGGCCCAGGGGCTCAGGCGGGTGGGGGGGGCCTCAGCAGCCTGCGCCCGGGGCCCGGGGGTGGGGTGGGGTGGGGGTCAGGGCACCTGCCTGTGAGCCTGGGTGCCCGTGGACAGAGGAGCCTCTTTGCTCCTCACGAGCTCGCAGCGCAGATTTTGCCGATGACCAGGCCTTTCTCCGCTCCCTGTCATCTGACTCCCCCAGCCATCCGTTCCAGGGAGGGGTGGAGGCACTTTGGTCACTCCCCTGATATGGACAGGGACCCCGAGGCTCCCCGAGGCGCTTGCTTGCTGGGCTCTCTGTGGGGCGACGGGACGCTGTGGCTGACAGCGCTCTGCATTGGGCTTGCCACCCCCATCCTGTGGTCCTGGGCTCGACTCCACTCTTCTCTGCACCTCCGGCCCCTTGCCCTAAACTGGGACGGCCTGATGACCCACTGCAGAGGGCTGGTGAGACCGAGCGTCGAAGCCTCACCAGGGCCTGGCTGGCGGTCAGGACTTCAGTAGCGGTGGGCATGGTTACTGGGGGCCACGGCAGGGGGCGAGTGGGAGGTTTCTAAGGTCTTCCTGACCTCGAAGTCCCCTGGAATGAATGAATTTGGGGATCCCAAATCCCCCACTGGGACCCCTGCTCCCCGGACTCCTGGTTAATGGCCCGTGAGCCTTGGCACCGCCTGGAGGGAAGTTGCCATGTTCAAAGGGGCTGCCCCAGAGCTGTGGTGCCCAAGAGGGGGGCAGTGTGGGTGACGGGAAAGCCGGAGGAGATCCGGGCTCCCTGAGCTCATCTGATAGGTGAGGGGGATTTCAGGCTGGGCGTCTCTCAGATGACTTCTGGGCCCCGAGAAAAACCACGGTGGCATTTGCGGCAGGTAGCAGGTTGGTGCCGCGTGACTGCTTGTCGGTCTGCCCGAGGGGCCTGTTTCCCCAGCTGTCTATGGGACCGAGGTGTCTGCGTCACTGGAACGCTCAGTAAGGGCTCCGTAACCGTTCGCTTTTGTTGTATGATGTTTGCTGTTTACTGTTTGCTTCCTCACCTCAGCCCCCACTGTTCTGGAGGGAAAGCCAGAAGTTAGGGAGTTAGGAGGGTATATAAAGACCTCCATGCCCACAAACAAATTTCTTAACGCTCAAGCTTGAATGCAAAATCTGTGCATCCGTGCCTTTTTCTTTTTTTTTTTTTTTTTTTTTTTTTTTTTTTTTTTTTTTTCCAATTATGCTTTTTTTAATTTAAGAACAATCATGCAAAAAATACAGGTTTCCCATATACTACCCTATTATTAACAACTTGCATTGATGTGGAACATTTGTTACAATTGATGATATAGTCCATGCTTTAACTGAAGGTTCACTACTCAGAATGCAACTTAATATGAAGTACTATACAGCAGTAATATTTTCTATGTAGATACCATAGTAACCTACCTCTACTGCTTCTGCTACTTAGAAATAATTGAAGAAATTATTCCTAAGAGTTGGAATACTATTAAGTTTACCACCTATATATAAAATAAGGAAATTACTTTGCCTACTATTAATTTCTATCAGCGTAAAGTTACAACTATAAACAGGGTTTAAAAATTATAAACAATTTAAAAAGCTAAACCAGTGGTGACAGAGGCATCCTTGTCTTGTTCCTGATCTTAGAGGGAAGGCTTTCAGTCTCTCACCATTGAGTACTATGCTGGCTGTGGGTTTTTCATACACGCTCTTTAACATATTGAAGAAGTTTCCTTCAATTCCTACCTTTTGAAGTGTTTTTATCAAAAAGGAATGTTGGATTTTGTCGAATGCTTTTTCAGCATCTATTGAGATGATCATTTGATTTGTCTCTTTTGATTTGTTAATGTGTTGTAATACACTGATTTTCTTATGTTGAACCATTCTTACATGCCTGGAATGAACCCCACTTGGTCATGGTGTATGATTTTTTTAATGTGTCTTTGGATTTGATTTGCAAGTATTTTGTTGAGAATTTTTGCATCTATATTCATTAGAGAGATAGGCCTGTAGTTTTCCTCTTTTGTAGCATCTTTGCCTGGTTTTGGTATTAGATTGATGGTAGCTTCATAAAATGAGTTAGGTAGTATTCCATTTTCTTTGATGTTTTGAAAGAGTTTAAGTAAGATTCATGTCAGTTCTTTTTGGAAAGTTTGGTAGAATTCCCCTGTGAAGCCATCTGGCCCTGGGTATTTATTTGTGGGAAGATTTTTGATGACTGATTGGATCTCTTTGCTTGTGATGGGTTGGCTGAGGTCTTCTATTTCTTCTCTGGTCAGTCTAGGTTGTTCATAAGTTTCCAGGAAATTATCCATTTCCTCTACATTATGCAGTTCATTGGCACACAATTGTTCATAGTATCCTCTTATAATTTTTTTAATTTCTTCGGGATCCACAGTAATGTCACCTTTCTCATTCATTATTTCGTTTATATGGGTCTTCTCTCTTTTTGATTTTGTCAGTCTAGCTAGGGGCTTGTCCTTCTTGTTGATCTTTTCAAAGAACCAACTTTTGGTGTTATTTATTCTCTCTATTGTTTTTTTGTTCTCTATGTTATTTAGTTCTGCTTTAATCCTTGTTATTTCTTTTCTTCTACTTGGTTTAGGATTGGTTTGCTGTTCATTTTCTAGCTTCTTCAGTTGATCCATTAGTTCTTTGATTTTAGCTATTTCCTCCTTTTAATGCATGCCTTTAAATGCTATAAATTTACCCCTCAATACCGCTTTTGCTGCATCCCATAGGTTTTGGTATGTTGTGTTCTCATTTTCATTCATCTCTCTATATTTAGCAATTTCTCTTGCTATTTCTTCTTTAACCCACTGATTGTTTAGGAGCTTGTTGTTTAATCTCCAGGTATTTGTGAATTTTATTGACTTCTAATTGTATTCCATTGTGGTCAGAGAATATGCTTTGGGTAATTTCAGTTTTTTCAAATTTCTTGAGGTTTGTTTTATGTCCCAGCATATGATCTATTCTGGAGCAAGTTCCATGAGCACTAGAAAAGAATGTGTATCCTGGTGATTTGGTACGTAATGTTCTATATATGTCTGTTAAATCCAATTCATTTATCAGATTGTTTAGGTTTTCAATTTCCTTACTGGTCTTCATCAATTCCTCAGCAACTTTTGGAGGCACTCCATCCCCAAGCACTTCTCTGATGAAGCAGTGCTGACCCATGTAATATGAGAGCCCACAGGTCCTTTTGAAGGCATCTTTCAGTCGTTTCAGCTCTACATCAGTAACTCTCCTCAGCGCCTCCTCGTAGCTCAGGAATCCGATCCGTGACTCCTTGGCGCCCATGCTCCCCTCATCCCCTCGGCCGGGAGTCGGAGCCTGATCTCGCCCCCACCCCCCTCCCGCCTTCTCCTCGGCGTCCCTGGGCGACGGTGTCTCCGTCCCTCGACCCCCTCCTCCCCTCACACTAACAAGTGCGGCTTCGGCCCCAGCGGCTCCTCCCGGCCGCCGCCACCGCCTCCATGCCGAATCCCGTGCCTTTTTCTCAGGAGATGATGAGTCGTTTTTAACAGACTGTCAAAGTGGGTGTGGGGGTGTGACCCACAAAATAGAACAGACCCACAAAATAGAACAACAGCCACAGGCCATTCATCTGCACGCACTATCAGCCCATCCCACGGGGGCAGACTCCTCACCCTTCCTCGAAATCACCATGCTTGTCCCTGCTGTCAAATCTTGTCTCATCGTCTTTCTTTCACTTCTGTCTATTTTACATCCTGTCTGCTCCAGGAGCCTTTTTTTGCTCACTCTCCCACCAGCCATGACCTCTGCATCCTTTCCTGGCTCTCCTAGGCACTTGTCTGGATGCAACTTCTTCACTCTTGATAATTTTTAGCTCTTCATTATATCTGGTTTCATGTTGCCTTCTGCTTGATCCTCGTGTATAAGCCCCATCTCTCCAACTAGACCAATGGTCTTTCTCCATTGGTTTTTCCTGCTATACATTGTATGCAGTGATTCCTTGCCAGCTGTGGGAGTGGCATTCCTGGAAAGCATTGTGGTTGGCAAAACCACACTTGGCAAGATCAAAGTCTCAGAGAAAATAGGAGGTTAGGGGAAAAAACAATATAAGCGGCATTAAGTATATGCCTTTAAAAACCACAGTAAATAAAAGTTCTTGAAGACATGACTGCCAAAACAAACTAGCTTTGTCCACATTTAAAACCCTACTCCAGTCGGTAAGCTTTTCCTGAATTACCTTCTTGAGCGGGTGGGAAACTTGGCTCTGGTTTCAAAGTGCTGAGGGAGGATTCTCCCTTGAGGTTTGTTTCTTCTTGAGTCAGTTTTGGTAATTTATAGTTTTCAAGGAAATTGTTCATTTTGTCTAGGTTGTCAAAGTAATGGGCATAACTTGCTCATAGTATTCCCTTATCTTTCTAATGTCTGTAGGTTCTGTAGTGATGTCCCCTCTTTCATTGCTGTTTTTAGTGATCTATGCCTTCTGTCTCTTTTTTCTCAATCAGTCTAGCAAGAGGTTTATTAATTTTATAGATTGCCCCAGAGGTTTATATTTTAGAGACCATGCCTCTTTGAAATTTTTGAACCAGTCCTTTCAGAAGTAATATCTTTTACACTTGCAGCCTCTCTTGCTCTATTTTTGCAAGTCTAGATAAAATGTTTATGAAACCACCAGGTCTTTTCCAAGTTATCTATGCATCAGGGTGTGCTTTCTAAGCCTGCTCTCTCTCTTTCTGAGCTGGTGGAGGTTAGTTCAAGTGGCCTCCCTCTGTCAACCTGCCCAGGTGATCTCCACTGGTAAAGTCAAGGTGGCTGTGCCCTTTTTGTTTGAGGGGACTTTATCAAACCTTAGACAAGCAAGAAGGGTACTAGACTTAAATATTTTTTATTCAGGAAAGAAAAGTACATTATTTCAGAACCACTGATTGTGAAGGAGTGTGGCTCTCCTTTATCAGTGGTTATGTTATTTGGAACATACACATTCAATACTGTTATGCTTCACTTCTTGATATACAAAGTCTCCATGCTTTGAAACATCTGTGTCCTTACATGCTTTTGCTACAGAATACACTTCCTCTGTTACTTTGAATGAAATGGTTTCTTTCTCTTTGCGTTTAAGACAAACCTCAGAGCGTCTCTTTGAAGTCATAGACTTGGGAGGAAGCTCAGAGATCATAAGGTCCAATCCCCTTTGCTTTACCAAAGCAGAATCCAAGGCCCAGGGAGGAGAAGGGCCTTGCCCACGACCACAGGGGTGTGAGAGGCCGAGGCACAGTGTTGGTGCCCTGTGACGGTCCCACTTCATCAGCCAAGGCTCCCCTCTAGCGATGGGCAGTCCTCTGTGATGGGGTCATGCTAGCCATCTGAGGGGCTATGGGAGGCAGCCCCAGCCATCAGGCCCACGCAGCACCCCCAGCCCAGGGCTCGCTGGGGGACCTCACGCGGGTGCGGCTGGACAGGTGAACTGCATCGTGCAAACCCACCATCCCCTCCCGTGCAGGGCCCCTGTGTCCCCTCAGAGCCCTGGGCAGTTTCTTCTGTATGAACTGCTTTCTTTGTTTTAAATATATTTTTAATAGCAGCTTTATTGAGACATAATTCACATGTCATAAAACTCACCTATTTAAAGTGTACGGTTCCCTGGCTGTTAGTGGATGCATATGCAGTCAGCACCACCCTCTAATCCCAGAACACTTCCATCACCCCAAAAAGAAAGTCTGCACCCATTAGCAGTCATCCCCGTGCCCCTCCTTCAGCCCCTGCAACCCCTAATCTACTTTCTGCCTCTGGGGATTTTCCTATTCTGGGCATTGCATATAACCGGAATCATATGATACTTGTCGTTTGTAACTGGCTTCATTCTCTCGGTGTCATGATTTCAAGGTTCATCCATGTTGTAGCAGGATCAGCACTTCATTCCTTTTTATGGTTGAATAATACTCCGTCGTCTGGATGGATCACATTTTGCTTATCTGTTCATCAGTTGATGGGCAGTGGGTTGTTTCTCCCTCTTGTTTATCGTGAGTTACGCTGCTGTGAACATTCGTGCCCAGGTTTTGAGGGGGCCTGTTTTCCTTTCTCTTGGGTATGTATCTAGGAGTGGCATTTCTGGGTCTATGTTTAACTTTTCAAGGAACTGCTGGACTGTTTTTCAAAGCGGTGGTCTTATTTTACAGTTCCATTTTACAGTCCCACCAGCGGTGTGTGGCGGTTCTGATGTGTGATTTGCTTTCAAAGGAGAAACAAAGCAGTTGGGCAGGTCGTGTTTATTTGCATAAGTATAGCATTGCACGTTCAATAAATACCAATGTTCTTTTCCATCTTTAAGCTTTCATATCAAAAGACTATTTAGTGGTTTTTTTTTTTTCATTCTAAAGGTGACACATTCTGGCTCTGACACTTACTGTGTGGTTGTGAGCAAGTCACTTAGCCTCTCTGTGCCTCCGTTTCTTTGGCTGTGGAATGTTTTTGCACCCCCTTGAAGAGAGGGTTGCATAAGTTAAACGTTTGCCCAGAGTTGGCACTCGGTAAATCCTGAGTTAGCGCCAGCCGTTCACTTTATTATTATGTTGTTGTTGTGGGAATTTTGCTAAGTACCAAAAGGAAAGAAGGAGAAATCCCACCGCAGCGTCGCAACCCAGAGGCAGCTTGTAAACGTTTCAGTGTTTCCTCCTGGGCCTTTTTCAGTGACTCTTTTTACCAAGTTGATACGAAAGTCTCAGGACAGTTGTGCATCTTGCTCTTACTCATTTCATGTCCCCGCATAAACCTTTCCCCAGTGTTGTTGTGAACACAAGCTTCACTTCCATGTGATAGATTCGAGAGCAGAAGGGCCCCAACGCAAGCTTCCCTGCCGGGGGTGAAGGCTCAGGCAGAGCTGGGCCCTTTCTGCCTCTGTCAAATGTATTTAAGGCAAAACCGCCTGAGCCGCTGGGCTTGGACGATTTCCCCGACGTTGTGACAGCTGGACACTTGGGTGGTGGTTGTGGTACGGTGGCCTGGAAGGGTCAGCCCCTAAGCAGAGCGCCAGGGGTGGGTGTGGGTGGGACAGCGAGGGGGACGGGTGTGGAAAGGGAAAAGTAGCATGGAAACAAGGACAGCTGGCTTAACAATTTTGAATCGTTTCCTGAATCTGTCATGTTCTGTGTTGACAATTTGGACAACAGAAACTAAAAAAAGAAGTAATAAAAATGATCTGTAGTTCCAGCGCAGTTTTTCCATCCTTTTTCTTCTGTGCATGCACCTTCTCACACACACACACACACAATACTGTAAGTAGGCTCATACTGTATGTTGTGTTTTCTGGTGATTTCCTCTTAGGACATCACGCTTACCTTGTAGAGGGGCTGTGGAACATCAAGGTAAGACTGTGTTCTGTGGAGCAAAGGGTTGAAATCTGGGCCCTACCTCTTACTAGCTGTGTGTCCTTGGGCCAGTTATTTAACCTCTCTGTTCCATAACTTCTCTATTTGTAAAGTGGGAATAATATCAGTACCTACACTGTAAGGCTGCTTTGAGGATTAGACGACTTGGAGTATATGAGAATGGTATGCTGGCTGTTACTAGGTTTCTTTGTTTCTCAGCATCTTCTAGAACTGGGGTTTTATTGGCTACAAAGTGTTTGCTGATCCCCTGTGGTTGTTTTTTCACCATGGTGAGTGACTGCAGAAACTCCTCCTGAGCCTCTCCAGCCCCTCGCCTGGCTCCACCTGGGGCCTGCCCCCCACCCATTGGGCAGCACTGCCGATCTCCAGGGCTGCACGCCTTGGTCCGTCAGGCGCTGGGGGAGCTGGGGGCCTCCTGCCTCTTCACTGCCTGTGCAGCAAGTGCCCAGAGGAATTGTGAGACTAGAGGGGGAAATCTTCTTTGGCAGCCTCTGGGGCGGCTTCCGTAGGCGTCGGTAGGAAAGGACTCGGGCAGGAGGGGAGCGGGCACGCAGCGGGGGGTTGGAGAAGCCCATCTCAACACCTGGGCCTGCCTCAGCCCTCCTGGGAAGGAGGCAGAATTTGAATAAATGCCCTCATAAACAAGAGTGGGCCCTGTTCTTGGTCCTGTGGGCAGTGTGACGGCTCCCAGCCTGGCTCCTGGTGGTTGGAGGGGGCGGGGAGTGTGCGAGGAGCTGCCCCAGCTTCTGCTCCAGTCATTGGCAAATCTCGATAAAGCCTCTGATGCTTGGGGGACTGCAGGGAGCCCTCTGGTGACGGCATACCCAGCAAACGGGGTTCAAATGGGTTCACTGTTCTGGGCTATTAAGACTTTGTCAAATTAAATGCCAAGGATGATCCTGGATGGGATCTGAGGATGGAGGAGAGAGGCTCAAAGGGACACAGATGGGACACAAGAAAAAAAAAAAAGGAAATATAGAATGTAAGCTTTATATCAATGTTGAATTTCTTGAACTTCTTAGCTGCGCTTAATGAGATTGCATAAAAGAATGTTCTTGTCCATGGGAAAGGTATATGTGAATTATATTGTTTGTTCAGAGATATGTGCAGAGGACAGGGCACTAGATGATGGATGATAGATAGGGAGGGAGGCAGGGAGAGAGGGAGGGAAAAAAAAACGGTGGCGTGACAGGATGTTAAAGGTGGTGGATCGGGGTATTGTGGGAGGGGGTCGGGGTATGATGGAGTTCTGTGTATGCGGTTTGTACTGTTTTTGCAACTGTTCCTGTAAGATTGAATTTATTTCAAAATAAAATTTATTAAATTAAAAAAAAAAGACCTTATCAAAAGAAAAAGAAAAATTATTGAGCACCTGCTATGTGCTTCTTGTAGCCTTCCATTCTTTCCGTTCTTCACTGCTACTATTGGACACTCTGGCCTAGGCCTGAGAGTACCCACTGGGGACAGGATGATAAATACACCATCTCATCGAAGACCCAGTGTCCCCAGAGTATAGATCTTAGCCTGATTTTGTTTTTTTTTAATGTTTAATTTCGAGATAATTGTAGCTCCACTGGCATTTGTAAGCAGTAATTTCCCCCCAATAGTAATGTCTTGCAAAACTGTGATACAATATCACAACCAGGATGTTGACATAGAAACAATCCACCAGTCTCACCCAGATTTCCCCGGCTTTACCTGCGGTTGTTTGTGTGTGTCCGTGTGTCTGCATTTGACTTCTCTGTGTGGAGCCTATTTCATTTTGCAGACAGGAAGGGAGGCTCAGAGAGGTCAGGGGGCTTACCCAGGATCTTCCAGCCCAGGTGCTGTGACTCCGCCTCCCTGGAGTACTGCAGGAAAATCATCACATGCTTGCCTGGTGACCACACGCCCGGATGGTTCCATGGCAGCTGTGATCCGAGATCCCTCTTAGCACCTCAGAATCCACAGATGAGAATCTGAAGATGTTAGTGCTGAGATGCTGGTGCCTCCTTCTCACAGACAAGCAAACAGCCTTGGAGACATTAAGGGGTTTGCCTGATGTCACCCAGGTGTCCAGAGGCTGGTACGGGACTGTTTTCTCTGTCAGCCCTTGGCAGTGATCCCAATGAGGTTCTTTTTCCAGGAGGAGAAAAGACGGCAGACACTGTTGATTGCATACATCAGGGTCAGGATTCAAATCGGTTACCAGGGAGACGGTGGGGGCATTCTGGAAGGTTCTTGAGCAGCAGATGACTCTGGAAGCATGGGAGGTGACCTCGGCAATTAGCATGCTCCCACGTGTGTGCCAAAGAGCACTAATGACTCAGGATGTTGGGTTGATATTTTTTCCCCTTGCTCAAATGCATTTGGGAAAGAGTAGATTAAAGAAAGCTAAACAGGATTTGTGGCCGCAGACTTATCAGTGCCTTTAATGCACTGATGTGCACCGTGACCCTCTAGGTGAGGACAGACTTCTGTTCTGCACAGTGCGTTTCATTGCATCGTTTGACAAGATGCTCTCCCCAGCATGTCTTCCCACCATTGAGATTCTAAGGTTCTGCTGATGGGGCTGGGGTAGAGGAAAGTGGGGGGAGTAGGACCCCAGAAGTCAATTTCTGTTGGTGTTTTTTTGAGAGGAGGCTAGCCTGGCTGAATGTGAGAATTCTGGGTGACTGTGGCTCAGCTGGGAGCAGTAACGGGGCCACTGGCTTCCCAAAGACAAACGTGGAGGCTCCTTCCCAACCTGGGACACCCCCGGGAGATGATGTGAAGTGCGGAAAACAGGACACAGTCCCGTTTTCTCTGCATCTGTGCGCAGACCGCATGGGGGGAAACGCCCAGGCAAAGTCAGCTGAGGGATTTCGGGTGATTTATGATTTTTAATATAAGTCGTTGGTTTTTAAAAAAATCCAACAGGGGAGCTTGGGCTCCATTCACTCGGGCAATAAAAAGCCATTGTGTGTTTGAGAAGCAGGGGCTGAGGGCGACATAACAAATGTGGTTTCGAAAGAAAGCTGTATCCGCCTGAAACTATCAAACTACAACCCAGAGCCCATGAATCTCGAAGACAATTGTATAAAAATGTAGCTTATGAGGGGTGACAATGGGATTGGGAAAGCCATAAGGACCACACTCCCCTTTGTCTAGTTTATGGATGGATGAGTAGAAAAATAGGGGAAGGAAACAAACAGACAAAGGTACCCAGTGTTCTTTTTTACTTCAATTGCTCTTTTTCACTTTAATTATTATTCTTGTTATTTTTGTGTGTGTGCTAATGAAGGTGTCAGGGATTGATTTAGGTGATGAATGTACAACTATGTAATGGTACTGTGAACAATCGAATGTATGATTTGTTTTGTATGACTGCATGCTATATGAATATATCTCAATAAAATGAAGATAAAAAAATAAAAAATAAAATAAAAAAAATAAAAAAAATAAAAAGAAAGCTGTATCCGAGTGGTGCTGGGCAGCCCATTTGGAAGGAGGAGAAAGGGAAACAGGCAGAAACCAGGTGGGGGCAGCCACGGTGACCCTGGCCCGGGCTCGGTAGGAGCTGAGCCATGAGAGCTGGATACGCTCTCCAGCTTCCCTTTTTCCTGAGGCCCAGAGAGGTTAAGTCACTTGCCCCGAGTCACACAGCTGAGGGGCTGCAGAACCAGAACTTGGATTTCAGGGTCTTGGAATAGGGCCTCGTGACACATAGTTCAAATTCATCTTCATCTGCTTTGCCATTTGGGGTACCCAGTGCTGATCTCCCCTGTGGAAATAACCCCACTGTGCATGAACGTGGGCGTCAGGGTGTCCTCTCCAGTGGAGTGTGTAGGAGCCAGCAGTTCCCTGCTGGGAAGGGGAAGCATCAAGGAGACCCAGAGCCCTGTGCCCCCGGGAATGTCTCCGTGTGGGAGCCATCGGCCGTGTTTTAGAAGTTAGGGGCTGCTGTTTGTATTGTTTCCCGCCCATGGCCCCTTTGGTGCCAGATGAGTTTCGAAATTCAGAGTTGTTCAGGCCCTGGACAGATGCTGTACTTTATGGACTAGCCCAGGGGGTCTGGGGCAGTGCCCGTCATCAAACATGGTAATATTTCAATGACAGAACATGAATATTCGTGCCTAGTGTGTGTGTTTGGCGTGGGGGTGGGGCTATAAATAGCCCCAGGGCAGGGCAGCTTTTGTGGCCAAATGAGTTAAGGAAAACTTGGTTTCTAGAACTTTTTGGATTTGGGGATCAAGGGTTAGTTGTGTCTCGATCAGGGTTAGTTGTGTCTCGATCAGCGGGATGCCCGTGAGTATTGAGAACGTGTGTAGAATACTCTGGGTTTTGCTGCCTGGGGGGAGAGAAGGCCCCTTCCCTCCCGGGATATTTCTGTTTGTTCGAATATAGAGCAAAGGGAGGAAGGATCCGCTTCAAACCCAAACAGGGCTCCTGCAGGGGGTAGGATAGGAGAGAGAAAGGGAGGTGATCTACTTTTTTTTTTTTTTTTTTTAATCTTCATTTTATTGAGATATATTCACATACCACGCGGTGATCTACTTTTGAATCACATGTCCCTGTACTGTTTGACTTGCTACCATGAGCAGGTGTTCTTTTCTAATTTTAGGGGAAAAAAAGAGAAGAAAACAATGGTCCTAGTGGTGCCCAGTGCTTCCCTTGTGTCCAGGGTACGTGGGCAGATTTGTCTGGAGTGGGCGCTGCTTCCTTGTTGGGTGGGACATGGACGTGCTCTCTGCCCTTGGTGGCGGCCAGGCTCACGCTGGCCCAGTGATGGTCATCGTGCTGCGCAGATGCCACGCGGCACTGGGAGGGTGCCCAGGAAGGAGCCGCGTGGTCAGACGGGGTGGGACCGCTGGAATTCGCATTCTCTTTTCCGACGCTAAGTGGTTCTCTTAAGATCAGCGAAATCCATTTTTAGCCGAATTGAAAGGCCATCCTGTGCTGAGGTTTCTCCTGAGGATGCTGAGGAGTGAGTGTGTGTCCACTGCAGCAGGGGCTGGCCACGCGTTCTGGCCGCACTGTGTCGGGCAGCGAGCACTGGACAGGGAGTCTGCAGACCCGGTACAGGACGCCCCTGGCTACCTGGCAACCTTTGGGCCAGCCACCTACCCTGTGTGTTTCCTGCGGGGTCAGATGAGGGGCTGGATGCAGCCCCTTCACTGAGTCGCCATTTGCTGGACGATGTGCTGCCCTGGGAGGACAAGGCTGGTCCCAAGTTGCCCAGAGCCTGGTGGGGAGGCCGGCCAGCTGGGCAGGCAGTTTCAGGACAGCGTGGGGAGAGCGGGGCTGGGGGCCCCTGGGGGAGGGTGGTGGGAAGGCAGAGAGGCGTCCCCCCTCCCGCTCACCTGGGGAGTTGCTGGGGAGGCCTAGGACACCCCCCCCCTCCAAGTAGGGCCCTTGCTTTGTTAAAATCCTGACTCTACATCTCAAATCCAAAAAGAGTTTAGGGCCTAAAGTCCAACAGGAGTGACCTCACCACACTGCAGTTTTGAAAGATGGGTAATGGGACTCTGCCTGTCCCCGCTGTCCCCTTGGCAGGGCTAAAGCCAATGCCCCTGCACACCGGGTCACAGCTACTCTTGTCCCAGGACCCAGGCCAAGGGTCGCCCAGGTGAGGAAACCTGGCCCTGTGTCCTCGCTCGGTGCCACCCAGAGCAGGCTCCTCAGTCTGCCACCGCCCTCCTCGTGGGCACCCTGGAATGTTCTGAGGGCTCCCGGCGAGGCGGCCCCTGGGACCTTGTGTTGCAGCTGAGAACCCGAGGCCCAGAGCCGCAGGGACGGGGCCCCACGGCAGCCCCGCGCTGACCCTCGGCCTCACACTTCCGGTGCAATTGGAGTCAGTCGGCCTAAGTGTTCCCGTGTCCGTTTCTACGTGTGGGGAGTGTGTCGGGCAGTTTCTAGATGTGTCCAGTGGCCAGCAGGATGGTTTTTCTGCAGGAAGGCCACAGTCGCTCCTTCCTGCCTAGAGCACCTGGGACTGGGAGAGAGAGCGAGGGCCCCCAGCTCCTCCCTCCCAGGCCTGTGCATCCATCCCTGTGGGGGCGGGAAAGGGGAGGGGAGACAGGAAACCGTGCCCACCTCCCGCTCCCCCCCCCAGCTGCCCGTCCTCCCAGCAGCCTCTGCTGTGACCTCACAGGGAAAGGAGCCCACGGGTCCTGGAGGTGGGCGGGAGGGGGGAAAGAACCTGGCTCTGTTGGCTAGATGAATGAATGAATAAGTGAATGAGTGAATGAGCGGGGGGCTGGCAAAATGCATGCATTTGCTCGGCCAGCATTTACTAAGTGCCTCCAGGGGTCAGGAGATCTGGGGTGGGGGGGCCTGAACGAAAGCTGCAGGGAGCTGACCTCCCCGTGGGGGAGACAGACAGTGGAGAATAAGTGAGCGTCACACACGGCGTCTCCAGTGGGTCGTGGTGGCCCGAGGGTGATGATAGGGGTCGACGGGGCTGTGAGGATGTCGGGGTCTTCCTCTGGACGGTGCCCAGGACAACCCTGGACACCCCGTCCTTTCTGCCCTGAGTGTGAGAGACCACGCAGCCCCCCTTCCCCTCCCCCAGCACCTTGCTCCCCTGGTTTGGGTCTGGGTATCCCATTTGGGCATCGTGCTAGCTGGGATGTGGGGTTCCTTCCATCTGGCTCAGGGGGCCCTCCTGGGCACTGGGTCCTCCTAACGGAAAGACTCAGCAAGGGAAATGTATTTATTTTGAAATGTAAACACCCTCTCCAATGCTATAAAACAGAGGGTCCCGCTGTGTTTATTTTATCAAAGTCATATTGGTTTAGCTGTGAGAAGAGACAAGTTTGTTCACCAAGGCTCCCTTCACCCCAGCATTTATTTCCGTGTATAAATCTGCAGCTTTTTCTTGTCTGTCAAAATGTGCTTTGGGTGGGAACGCGGCGTTGGCGCCTCTGGTCTTTTTTTCCCTCTGTGAAATCTAAGTTGGGGAGTTCAGGACCCCAGGGGGGCCTCAGCTGGGGACGTTCTGTCCAGAGGGTGCCCTTTGCCCCCGTGGGCAGGCAGGGGTGTGGCGTAACGGGACGTGGAGCCAAGCCTTGTGCTGGTGGCCTCTGAGCAGCCAGGCCACCGCGGGAGTCCAAGACCGGGGCTGATCGGACAGCTGCTGGGGGGCCGGGGGGCCGGGGTGGGCCGAGGCAGCCCGCGGCCTGGGCCGGGCTCCTGGCTGGAGGTCCGTAAGGCCGGCCCCACCTGGCTTCGCCCGGTTCTGTTTCCTAAACAGAAATAGCTGAGGTCTGTGTCCCTGCTGTCACCTCCCTCCCCGGTTGTCTGAGGACAGGCCCGCCGCCCTCCACCTGCCCCCTCCCCTCCCCTTTCCTTTCACCTTCACACACACCTGGGCTCATTTTTCTCACTTCAGGTTCTTGTCCTCACCTGCTGACTTTATCTTTCCAAAGGGGCAGGAAGTTCTTAAAGAATCTTCTGGCTTTTCCATACCCCTGCTGTTAGCATAAACTATATGGGAACACAGTGCCTGGGGAGTGTCTTCCTGAGGGCTCTCCATTTCCAGGGCCGGGGTGAGGAAACTTTGCCGATGGAGGTGGTTAGGCTCCCCCATCACGCTGCGGAGGGACGGGCAGGACTCGAACTCGGGCCTCACCCCTCAACCCCAAGCTCCCCCCGGTGCCAGCGCGTCCCCAGCCAGGGCTGCGGCTCCAACCCCGGGTGGTTAATTTTAAAGCCGTCTGCAGACCTGGAGTTAGCTGACGATGCATCACATGGAGACAACCTTGTTCCTTTTTTGAATTTGCTTTTAGTCCTTCTATTTCAAGGAGACGTTTCAGGGGCAGCGTGTTATGCAAACCGCTAATAATTTCTAGTCAATCTTTTTAACAGGTGGCGAGCCTTCAGCAGGCCGAAAGTTCTAGATAGAATTAAATCGTGGTGCTCTTGTTTTCAGTGCATGGATCCATAATCTCTTATTTGAAATAATAGATTTGGGACTCTCTTTAGATGCTAGAACATGAATGTGGGCCATACACTGTTTGTTAGTTAACATCCTCTCTGGAAGCTGGGTGGCACCCAAAATCAAATGTATTATTTTCCTGCCATGAGACGTGTGTCAGATAAATGAAGGCTGTGTATATAAATATACATATATATGTATTTCCTAAGTTTGATGGTCAAATGATTTGCCACAAACTTAGGAAAAATATGTATACATTTGTACATAGATTTTAGAGCTTTTTGGATTTTAGAACTGAGGGGGAGGAAGGGGCCTGCAGGACTCTGGACAGACCCGTAAGAGAGGGCAGATCCCACCCCCCCACCCAGTGCCAGCAGTGACCCCCCATGGACAGACCCTTTGTCCCCAGAAGAGTCCTCTGTGGTCGGGGGGCCCGGCTGGAGGAGAGAGGATCTTGTCTGCCGGCCACCCCCAGGAACCTCCATTTGGGGCTTGACAGAAATCACACCCGGCTCCCCTTGTCCGTTCTCACCTGCACCCTCCCAGCCGCCCACACGTGGTCCCCCCAGGCCCGGCGTGGAGCCAGCCAGAACCGAGGAGGAAGCACAGGGGCGAGGGCAGGCCTTGTCCCCCATCACCGCGGCGACAGGCTGCAGGCCCCCTGGGCACCCCCAGCTCTGAGGAAGGCCAGGGCCAGCCTGTTCCCTCTCCTGCAGCCTCCTCCCTCCCCCTCCTCCCCCTATCCTCCCCCTCCTCCTTCCCCCTCCTCCCTGCCCCTCCTCCTCCTCAGCCAGAACATCTGTGTGTTCCTGGGGAATGTGCCTCCTGGCCCCCTGCCAGCCCCAGGGCAGCCGGAGCGGTTTCTGGCTCCTCCTGGCTCGGTCCTCTCGTGTGGGAGCTTGTTCTCGGGGCCTCGGCTCTGAGCTCACTCCTGGCCCTGGGGCTTCTCCCCCTAGCCCCCTCTCACCCAGGACCCCCCACCCAACCCCACCGCAGTCTTGCTCCGTCTCTGCTGCGGCGGCCTTCCCAGCACTCCCGTAAAGGCCACACTGACAAGCCGGGGCTCCCACTCCTGGTCCCGGGTGCATCCCGGATGGCCGGGGAGGGCTCAGGAAGGGGCCTGTAGTCTGGGAAGGCGCGGGCAGGGTGCAGGGAGCCCAGGGCGGTGCTGCACGCTGCGGCTGGCAAGGACAGGGCGCAGTCAGCACCCGGGGAGAGGGGGCCTCCCCGTGGGAAGGCAGCTGAGCCCTGGAGACCGACCTCCAGCCTGGAGAGGACAGGGAAGAGGGGAGGCTGCCCCCATCTCCCAGTCAGGGAAACTGAGACCAGGGAGTACGGTTTGAATTGTGGCCTTTCTGCACCCAGAGGCCATGTCCTCTCCCCTCCAGGAGCTGACGCCACCTGGGACTCTCTTCCTGTGGACTCCAGTCTCCCCAGCAGCTGTCCTGAACCCCGCTGCACACACCTTGGCTGTCCTCTTCCACGCCCGCAGCCGGGGGTGCCCTCTGCTCCTGGTTCCCACGAAGGGTCCCTGGGCCAGGACTTAGGTGGGGGTGGGCCGTGGCACCCAGAATTCCAGGCCATTGAAGCCCCTGGCTGGGGCATTCTGGGGGCAGCCCCTGAGCCCCCCAGGAGGTTCCAGATGGGCGGGCTGCTCAGGTGCATGAAGACGCTGTCATTGGTCACTTCTGAGCGTGTGCCCGTGCCTCGGCTCATGTGGTCCTCCCCATAGCCCTTGGGGTGGCAGACGCTGTGACATCACCTGCGCTCTGCAGATGAGGAAACCAAGGCCCAGAGAGGTCAGACAGTGGATCCAAGGCTGCACAGCAGAGCCAGGCCTTGAACCTCCGTCTGTCTGACTGGTGCGCAGTCTTCATAGCCTCACTTTTTCTCCCCTCCTTTGGTCTCCTCTAAACGCACTCTCCCCCACAGTCCCTCCTTGGCTCCAGAGTCTTTAGCATTCTACAGAGGCCGTGAGGGGCACCAGTGAAGGCTCCTGCTGCTGTCCCCGCCTGCTTGGGCTGCCCACACCAGGTGGGGTCGTCCCTCCAGGCCAGGAGTCACGGGGAGCCCCAAGGAGTGGGGAACAGGACCTCACAGACTGGATGGGGTTTGAACTGAGCACCAGGTGACTCCTCTAGATGAGATGGCCATCCAAGCCATTCATTCATTCATCCATGGAGTCATGAATCCAGTATCTGTTGAGTGGGATGATGTGCTTGGTAATTAGGAAACGATGATGTGCAGAACCAAACACAGCCCCTCCCTTGTGGAGCTGCTGGTCTACAGGGAGAGACAGACGGACGTTAGTCACAGAATCACACATATATCAGATTTACAGCCAGGAAGAAGCTTGGTAGGAGAGAAATGTAGTGTAAGGGAAGTGGGGAGATCTGGGAGGCTTCCTGGAGGAAGTGACTGTTGGGCCGCAGTCTGAAGATAAAGGGGAGTTAACCACGAGAGGAAGGTTGAGGGGCGGCTGTGCAAAGGCCCTTGAGGAACGGCCGTGTGAAGGCCCTGGGGCAGGAAAGAGGGCATGGTGGGGAGGCCTTGGTGTCTGCAGAGGAGGCCGAGGAGGCAGGCAGGGACGGGGCATGTTGGGGACCCCTCCAGGGAACTTTGGCCATGTTTGAAGGGCATGGGGCACGAGGGAACGGTTCCAGCTGGGTGTGGGATGACCAGATTTGTGTTTCGAGAAGCCAGCCACATTGTCTCGAGGCTCCTGAGGGTAGAGCTGGGATAAAGCTGCAAGATTTGAGCCTGATTTCAGCCAGGGACCGGGCAGGGCCGAGTGGGCATGGGCACTCCCCAGGGGTTGACCTAAGAGGCGTTTTGGATCAGCTGGACCGGGCCTCGACGTGGCCTGTGGGTATCCCCTGCCCAGGGTCTGCCGCCTTCCCCGAATCCAGCAGGAAGCCCCGAGTGGAGCTTGGGGGAGCTGTGTGAAGTGTCTGCCTCCCCTGGCCGAGGCTGGTGGCCCAAGAGAGAGGGGCTTTGTCCCCTTCCCTGCCCCTTCCTCTCCTGCCAGCCTTGGTGCTGCTGCCTCGGGCGTCGTCACCACGGCACGTCCATTCAGCATCTCCCCGCGCCTCCTTGCAGAGGGGAGAACGCTGGGGCGGCGCTCCCGGGCCACGGGTGCCAAGGTGCCGGCCCCCCGCCAGCCCCGCTTCCCTGCCCGCGACCCCCTCCCCAGAAGCCCCCAGCCGGGCCTGCCCTCTCTTTACGGCAGGCCAAGTGCTAATTCCCAGCCCGGCGCGGCGGCCCGCAGTCTGCAGCCAGGAGCGGAGAGACTGTTTACAGCCCGCGGCGGTCCTTGGCTCCAGCGGCGCGGCAGGGCGGCCTCACTGTGACATGTTTATTCCCCAGGCCCGCTGCCGCCCCGGTGCTTGGCAGGGCCCAGCCAGGGCTCTTGGAGATGAGGACAGGCTGACGGCACGGTGGGGTGCTTGCGTCCAGGCTTGCTGCTCTCTCCCTCCCTCCGATTTCCACATTCAAGGAGGCAAAACGTGGTGCTTTGGCCAGGAGGTCCCCTGCCTGCCAGGGGCCGCGGTCCCTCCCACGAGGAGACACCCCCTCACTCCTCTCAGCCTGAAGCTACGCCGCCCCCCAGGAGACCCTCCACAGACCAGGGGTCCCAGAGTCGGCTCGGCTGCACTTTGGGGGGCCCCGGCCCGCCGGCATGGCCAGCCTCGACCATGCCATTGCTTAGCAGGTTTCTGCCAAGCACCTAGGACGCCAGGCCCCGGGGCGATGGCAGGGAACATGACCCCGGCCAGAAGGGGCCAGCCGTCCCTTTGCGGGGTGACCGAGGACCACTCAGAGGCTGCCCCCGCCCTGCCCAGCCACAAAGCCCGCTGCCTGCAGCACCACTGTTTGAGCCCCCGCCGCAGGCCGGTGTGGACGGAGCCTGGGCTTTGGGGTCAGACGGGGCAGGGCTGGACCCCAGTTCTGCCAGTGACTAGCCGGGTGACTGTGGGTGAGACCCTTAAGCTCTCTGAGCCTCTACTTTTTTTTTCTGCAAAACAGGAGAATGAGGTGCCATTTTACAGCTGACGTCCCAGGGCCAATCCTTTATTCATTCAACAAACCTTTACACAGGATCCCCGTGTGCCATGCTCTGTGCTGGGATGTGATGACGAACCAAGGCAGGAAGGCCTCTGGGAGCGGTCCTGGTGAGCGAGAGGCCGTGGACCGGCTTTCGGGATGGGCCATGCCCAGGGGTGCACAGACATCATCCTGTGGGGTGTAGCCAGGGGTGGTTCACACGAGAAGCTCCCATCCAGGAGGGGGTGCGGCCAGGGCCCCTGGGGACAGAGGAAGTTCAGAAGGTTCCAGGTAGGCACTGTGCCATGTGCATGTCTGAAGGGAAGTCAGACACGGGGTCTCACCCCTGCCTTTGGACAAGTCGTGCTAGCCTTGGTTTCCCTGCTGCCTGGCTCTGAGGTGTCCAAAGGTTCCTTCCAGACCTCCCTTGGAGCTTGGATCAAGAGGGACCACGTCACCCAGCTGGGGCCTTGTCCTGCCACGTGGGGCTTGAGGAGCGGACGGCTCAGCAGGAACTCAGGTGTGCTGCCTGCCACCTGTGTCATCCCAGGAAACCCTCCTGGGAGGCAGGCACTACAGTTGGCCCCGTTTTACCCTGCCTGGTCCCGGAACCGTCCCTGGTGGTCCTGAGCCTTTGTGCACAAGCTTTGCCCAGCTCTGGCTTCTCTCTGCTTCCTCTCCAGACTGCTGAAATGTCCTCATCCCCCAAGCCACCCTGTCCCCTTCCAGATGATTCCAGGGGAAACTTTGGTGCCTCTAGACCAGGGGATGGCATGCTTTTGTAAAGGACCAGAGAGTAAATATTTTAGGCTTTGTGCACTACACTGTCTCTGTCACAGATTCCTCTGTGTTATTATTTCTTCTTTTTTTTTTTTTTTAAATCCTTTAAAAATGTAAAAACCATTCTTAGCTCAGGGGTGTGGCTGTAGTTTGCCGAGACCCCTGATGCTTTCTCATGTAAAGGAAACCTCAGACCCTTTTCTGGGCCTTTCCTGCCGTCTGAGCCCCCAGCTGGCGTGGAGCAACTCGATGTGTCTCCTTGTACCCCCTACCCCTTCCACCCCCTTATCACCGTCGCCTACCCCAAACGAGAGAGCTGCCCTCTGGAGCAACTTGGGGTTCCAGCAGTGGCTTCAAGCAGCACCTGCTTCTCACGGCCAGCCAGCGGGTCATGCGAGGCCAGTGCCGTCCCCTCAGCTGTTTGGCCCCCATCCTGCAACCCTATCTGCAAGGCACATGGTCCAGGCCTGGAGGGGGAGCCCCAGCTGTCAGCCTGATGTGGCCTCCTGTGCCTGCCTTGGCGATGGAGGTGGCCGGGTGCCGAGAGGGCATCCCTGGGGGAGCTGTCCCCCATCGTCGGTCAGGCACCAGGGCATGGAAAGTGACCCCCGGTGTCCTAAAGCTTTTGGCCACCCAGAAGCCAGAGCTGAACTTTCCAGCCTTCAGAGTTGCAGTAAGGCAAGCCGAGAATTTGGACAGGTTGTTCAAATGAGAGGAAATACAAGCAACAAATGTATGGAGAAATATTTACGTCAAGACTATAAAATACAAAAAAAATGTGGCAAGACCTGGTGCTGATGAGGTTGCAAAAACAGGGCTTATTCTTGTGCTGGGGACAGCACGAATCAGTTTTCCCCACCCCTTGGTCAGTGCACATCAAGAGCTTTAAAAACACTTGGTGTATTGACCCCGTCACCCCACTTCTGGGAACATATCCTAAGGAAATAACTTGTAAGAGTGAAAACAGTAAAATGCATACAGGTGTTCTTTTGCACGGTGTCTAATGGTGAAGAAAAGTCTAAGAAAACTGCTGGGAGTCCCTTGGTTGAAATATCATGTGTTAAAAACTACAGTCATGAGGCCCATTTCAACACTGAGAAATACTGATGATCTGATAATGTTGAGTGGAAATAAACAGAATGCAAAATGGGGCGTGCCTTGTTGCAGCCTTCTGTCCTTGTAAGACGAGACTGGAGGGGAGCTCAGAAAGCAGGGTGTAGTTGTGTTAGGGAGGCTGGGGGTTGTGTTAGTTTCCTGGGGCTGCTATAATAAAGAACCAGGACTTTTGTGGCTTAAAACAACAGATATTTCTTGCCTCACAGTTCTGCAAGCTGGAAGTCTGAAATCACACTGGTGCAGGCCCCACTCCCGCTGAAGGCTCCGGGGGTGGCTCCCTTCAGCCTCTTACAGCTTCTGGGGGCCCCAATGTCCCTGGGCTCGTGGCTGCATCCCTCCCGTCCCCACCTCCATCCTCCCACGACCTTCCCTCTGTGTCTGCCTGTGTGTCCAAATTTCCCACTTATAAGGACACCCTGACCGGTGCTACCCGTCCTCATTTAACCAGCGCCATCTGCAAAGCCCCCATTTCCAAGTCAGGCCACCTCCACAGGTCCTGGGGTCAGGACCCCATCATGTCTTTTTGGGGAACACAGTTCAACCTGTAACACCCCCACCCGCACTGACATCTTTCAGTGCTGTCACCGTGTTGTTTCAGCGTTCAGCGAGGGCCTTTTTTGCCACCTGGACTTGTGCTCCGGCAGCAGGGGCCGGGCACCCAGATCTGTGCCGGCCGAGACCCCAGCCGGCCAAGCAGCTTGGGGAGGGGGCTTTGTCTCCCTGGGCCTCGCCTGCGTTTTCCCCAAGACGGGGCCTGGGACCAGGATTTCGCCCCGGTGCGCCCCGGTGCGCCCCGGTGCGGCAGGCGCGTGGGACGCGTCTGTCCAGTGCCACCCGGGTGCAGACACTGGCCTGCATCTGGCCCCGACCCCGCATCCCGGGAGCTCCTGGCCTTCCCGAGGGACATGCTCTCCCGGGGTAACCGCGTCGGGCCTGTACCGGCCCGCGGGCTGCAGCCGCCCCTTCCCACTGGAGGAAACACGAGGTGCCCGGCGGGCAGAGGTGCCTTGGGAGGGGGATGTTGCCTCCGCTTCTGGGTTTCGGGGTTTTGTTTTCTAGCTGAGCACTTCCCTGTCGCTCGCCCGCGGGGACTGGCCCCGGGTGAGTTCTCCCACGGGTGCAGGGGAGGGCCGTGCAGGTCCCGCCTCCGTCACCTCCGCGCTGCTCCTCCAGCAGGTATCTGCCGCACCTGAGCGGCAGGTGAAGTGAAGGGCGTGAAGGTGGGGTGCGCAGACAGGACGCCACCCTACTGGGTGCTCCTGGAGGGACCACCAGGTCCTGGTACTACCTCCGCTTTGCACAGAAGGACAGCAGGGCCCTGAGGTGGCACACGGCATGTCCGGGGCCATGTGGCTCCTGGGTCCTGGAGGTGGCAGCTGAGCCAGGCCCCGCGGGGTGGAGGTTTGGGGCAGGGCTTCTCCCCGGTGGCCTTGGAGGCCTTTGGACTTGGGTCCCGTGGCTACAGGGGCTGAAGGCGTTTGTGTTGCCTCTGTGCCAGGGCAACTGGCAGCACCACCGGTCAGGTGGCTTCTGTCTGGTGGAGAACGCCCATGGACCTCCATTGGGGTGGCTGGCTGCTAGTGGGCTGGGTGTGAGGAGGGGGCGCCAGGGCTGAGCCCCAGGGAGGTCATCCCTAGACACAGGGCAGGGCTGATTTCTGTGCAGCCCCCCGGGCCTGGTGTGTAACGAGGAAGCCCCCAGGTCTGGGAGCCCAGAGGTGGGGCCTGCACCCATCAGGTGTGCCCTCGAGGCAACCACACGCCCTCCAGGGTCACCTGGGCTGAGTCTGAGCTGGGGCTCTCATCCAAGCGGAGATCACCGAAGGAGCCCTTCGGGCTTGGGGTGGGGTTGGGGGCCGGGGCTGGCTTCCAGGCGGTGCAGACTCCCAGGCCCCAGGGTTGGAGGTCAGCAGGCCGCTGGCGGCCGTGCTGGGTCAATCTCTGTGGGAACGGAAGCCTCGGGCGTCCCCACGAAGATTTTCTGTGGCTGATTCCATGAGAGCAAGAGTGTGAGCCGGGGCTGCAGAGTGAGACGAAGGCCATCCCGGGGCAAGAGCCAGGCTGGGAGCTGGCACCAGTGTCGTTCCACTCGGTACATAATATCCCATAATAGGGCCTGGCTCTTTGGAGTCCACAGAGATAGAAAAAAAGATTGACATCATGCGAGGATGGGGTTTGGTGAATGGAATGCCCGCTGGCCCCTTCTCCACATTAGCTGCTTCTGTCCGCTGGGCAGGCACTGGCTCGTGTCCCTCTGCTGGGAGTCGCCCCCTCGGAGCCTGCTCCCTGTCCTTCTCCGGCCCTGCAGACCTGGCATGCCTCGCGTCCAGTTGGAAGTGTCATTCATATGCCTCGCATCCTAGTGGGGCTGGCCGAGAGCTGCACACAGTAGGTGCACAGTCAGCGACTGCCCCGTGATGGAGAGGGATGCCCGGGCCGTGGCAGGGAGGGCAGAGGAGGGTCTCAGAGCGGACCCTGGCTGCAGAGGGGCCGGCCCCTGCCTGTCCCTCCTCTGCCCTCCCTCCTGGCCCAGCCTTGGCGTCTGGAGGTGGCTGAGGCCCCGTCCCAGGCCCCTGGGTGTCCAGAGAGGGAAGAGGCTAGACGTCCAGGAGTCTTGGAGGTTTGGCCCCAGGAACACTTGAGCCCTGTGTGTTGGAGGCGACGTGGAGAGATGGGAGAGATCTTGGGCTAGACGCGGAGCTTGGCCTCCCAGGGGTTGATTCCCAGCTCCTCGGCTTCTGAACCTGACCTTGAGTAGTTGATTTAACTGCTCTGGGCCTCAGTTTCCTCATCTGTGAAATGGGGATATGACACAAACGACCACACACTGTAGGATTCCACTCAAAGGAAACATCCAGAATCGGTAAATCCACAGAGACAGAAGGCAGCTGGTGGTGCCAGTGGCTCAAGGGAACAGCTGCTTAACGGGTATGGGTTTTCTTTGGGGGCAACAAAAATGTTTTGGAACTAGATAGAGGTGGTGACTTCAGCGGGCTGTAAGTATACTAAATGCCACTGGATTAGATGCTTTAAAAGGGTTCACATGATGTGAATTTCACTTCAATCAAAAAATGGAGTTGCAAAATAATACCTACATTATAGGGTTGTGGTGAGAGCCTCATGGCTCTTGGCTGTTACTTATTCACTCAACAAACATTCACCGAAAACCTGCTGTGCCTGGCACTGTGGTGGGTGCTTGGGGACCGAGCAGGGAACATGGAGAAATGGCCCATGCTGGGCACTGACGTCCTAGAGGCTGTGGTTATTTCTGGGTTAAGCTGGCGGGGGGTGGCGGGGGCTGGCCTGGGAACCTCATCCCCACTCCCACCCCCGATAGCGTAGTTTCTGTTGGAAAATGGGTCTCTGCCGTAGACTGTTGACTGTGACATGGAGCCGGCAGCTCCTGGCCGCTGGGGTCAAGCAGACCCTGCGCCACGTGCTGCCGCGTGACCCCAGGCCGAGGCCGCCAACCTCCAGGGTCTTCATTTCCTTGCCTTAAAACGCAGTCCCCTTCTTGCCTCCTCTGATTTTTAAAGGAGAACCAACCTGCTTCATCTGATACTTTCTGAGACTGGCTAAGCACCAGGCACAGGTCTCGGGGCCGAGGACCCCAGTGGAGGACAAAGTAAGGGTGATGTGTCGAGCGCAGTGGGCAAGGCCTGGCTTTGGGACTGCTGGACCTTGGTTTGAGCTCTGCACAGCCGCTCACTGCCTGGTGGGCCCTGGAAACTGCCTTTCTTCCCTGGGGCCTCACCTGGGACCGTCTGGTGGTCTTGGGGTCCTTGCCCAGACCCCGCTGCCCTCCCACCATGCCCGGTTCGCGGGTGGTGAGGGCCCAGCTTCTGCCCACCCCACTTCCCTCGAGCTTTATCTCATGACCACAGCTGCTGGCGCCCAGTAGGCATCCTCTGTGCTTTTCTGTAATAACCAAACCACGGGTGAATGTCGAGGGTCCGCCTTGTGTCATCTAAGGGTCTGTGCGGTGTTTTTAAAAATAAATTCCGTTTTGAAACTTTGGTCCAGAATAATCCCGGGGTGCTGGTTAAAAGTAGGTTTGGGGCCTGGGGCAGACCTGAATCCGAATTGCACCCGAGGGGCTCACCTGGCCCCACCTGGTAGTTTCTTCCGGCTCAGCCCACCTGGCATCGTCTCTAGAATCCCCTCTGACAGCAGGATGCGCTTGCACTGCCCAGAGCCCACCCCTTCCTCTTCCAGTCTCCTCCTGGGAACACTGCTCGTGGGCCACTGAAAGGCCACCACGACCTGTGTCCCAGCCTCCACCCATCCCCAGGAGCCATCTCTTTCCTTCTTGCATGCCTGGAACCACACAGGAAGCCCCCCGTGCCAGCTGCAGCCCCGAGACCATCAACCCTCCTTGCTTCCCGAGGCCATCAGTTGCTCTGCCTGATGCCCCTTTTGCAGAGGTGTCCAGTGAAGGCGCCAGTGGTGTTGGTCTCTCTTGTCTCTGGGCCCTGCAGGTGGCAGGAGCTTGGGATGGGTGGGTGGCACCTCCCAGGGTGACCCCCGCCCAGGGGAGGTGGGGGAGGCCCTGCTGCTGTTTCCTGCTTCTCCAGCTGTGCCGTGGGCTGCTGCCACCCCCACTTGCTGGCCTGTGGGTTCTCGCAGGATATCAGGGCATCGTCCTGGTCTGGCGGGCCAGCACCCCCATCCCCAGCCCCTCACCCCTTTCTCAAGGGGCACAGGGGGAGCCCCAAAACATGGAATCCACCCCTCTGGGCAAGAGGCACCTCAGCATCACCCCTTGCCTGGGGTTTCAAGCACTTCCTGGGTGCCCCTGTCCGCTGGGTGGCTGTAAAAGTAGCACTTGGCTTCCATTCGGGCCGGGCCTGGTGGGGGTCCGGCTTCCCTGCTCCTGGAGGAGCCACCGGGCCCCGGGCTGCCAGGAGCCTTGGCTGGGAGCGGCCCGGGAGGCTCCAGGCAGGCGAGCAGGCCGCAGCGCACATGGAAACCCGATCGCCCCCGGCTCGGCAGACTGTTTGATTTATTTTAAAATCAAGCAGATGGCTGCGACGGGGGTTTGTTTAAGTTCAGCTCAGAGCCGGGCCCGCGGCCAGGAGCCTCGGAGCGGCTGTGCCAAAGATTGTTCAATGACTTGGGTCGTCAAACCGCCTCTTCCCCTCCCCTTTGAACTCGGCCTGCACGCTCATGTTGGCCTGCTCGGGCTCTCCCCCGGCCTGTGTCGCCCCCTTTTCCTCTCCCTGCATCTGTCTTTGAGCTTCTGCCTCTCAGTCTCCCTCTTTCTGGATCTCGCTCACAGTCTGCGTGTCTGTCTGTCTTTCTCTTTGTATGTCTCTCTCTGATTCTTTCTTGCTGTGGGTCTCTGTGTCTGCCTCTTTATTTCTCTCTCTCTCACTGCTTCACTTTCTCCCTCTCCCACCCCTTCCTCCCCATCTCGCTCCTCTCCTCAGGAAACCTTCCCAAATTGGCCTCCCCACTCACCTCCCCCTCCCCCCAGCAGACCCACTCTGGGACCCCAACCACTCAGAGACTTCCGAGCTCATCCCTTCTCTGAGACACCATAGCCAGGAAAACTAGGCCATGAGCCATAAAATCCTGGAGCTGGACAAGGCCTGCAGGGACCAGTTGCCTCCCCCCGCCCCGGAGGCTGGGAGGCTGGGAGGCCGGGAGACCAGGAGGCTGGGAGGCCGGGAAGCCGGGAGGCCTGCAAGGCCAGCCTCTGGAAGGCGTTGGCCTCTGCAGCTGTCCAGTGCGGAGGCAGGTGGCTGCGGGCGGCCTGGACTCCAGTGAGGAGCCCACCATGTGGCTGGTTTGCTGGGGAGGTCGACTGCAGGCTGCTGGCGTGGGTCACACTCTCCTGGAGACACACACACTCGTGCACACACACTTGCCACACATGCATGCATGCACACGTACACACATGCTTGCACACATGTGCCACACCCTTGCATGTGTGTGCATGCATACACTCGTGTACACACATGCATGAACATACACGTGCCACGCATATACTTCATGCACAGGTGTGCCACATACATGCATACACAATTCCATTCTTTCATGCACGCACATGCACACACACATATGCACATGCACATTGCCTAACAGGACTAGTTATATTCCTTCCCCCAAAAGGGATTGGCTGGCCCCCTGTTAAAGCCGCAGCAGGCTCCCCACCCCCGGAAACAAACGCTCACCCGGTTCTGGACCCCCAGCCGGGGCTGCCCACTGGCCCACAGCCCCTAACTGGGTCCAGCACCCGCGGCCTCCTGAACAAGATGAGGCTTTAAAATAGAGCCGGCTCTTTAAATAACCACAGCCCACGAGAGGAACCTCTCCAGGCGGGCTGGGCCACGCCCCCCAGCCACTCCGGCACCACGGCGGGGACCCTGCTGTCCTGCCTCGGCCCCTCGCCTGGGCTGGGGGCCAGCCGGCACGTCAGGCCGGGACGGGAGCCCGGGTGATTTTCTGCTAATGGGTGGGGCGGCCTGGCTTCCCGGTAGCCCTGGTGGGAGCTGACTCCGCAGCCTCTCCCGGCCCCGGTCCCACGGGGTCACCCATGACCAGCTGGGCCAGCCCCTGGGAAGCCAGGAGAGGCCCACACCAGGCTGGCCATGTGTGGGCCCCGGGTCTGCCGAGGGTGTGGGCTGCACAGGCCCAGCCAGCCAGGGCAGAGAGCAGGGTCCCCCCCCCCACTCCCCGTGGCTGAGCCCACCCTGGGCCCCACTGCCCTTCCGCCCTCCCCGGGGTCCTCGGGCGGGAGCACGCGTGCACTTCAGGCCAGAGGTGCCACCTTCCTCCACCCCCAGACTCTGCCCGGCGCCTGGGCCCACCGAGGCCTCGAGGACAGCTTTGTCCAGCATGTCCATGTGAGGGCCGGGCCTGGGGTGGGGCCAGAGTGGAGCTGTCACCGCGGGGCCGGCCTGACCTGCCTGCTTGTTTGGGGGGTGGCTGGTCAGACCCAGCAGGGTTGGAGACGGGGCACCTCAAGAGTGTGACATGTGGGCTCCACGTCGCCCATAGGGGGAGATTTTCATGTGCAGGCCGATCGCTTAAGAAAGTTTTAGGATGTTGTCGATGATTCCCCTGTCCACCAGGAGCTTTGGACCCTGAGGAAAGACTGCCAGGAGGTTTATAAATATTTTTCCAAACAGCAACACCCCCCAACAAACGGCACACTATCATCTCCTTGTCCAATCGAACAATTTAGAAATTGCACTGAATTTCAGAGCCTCCTCACCCACAAATGGAGCCCAGGAACGAGAAAATGGGGCCCCATTAAACACATACATCTCCGCCTGCCCCTTGGCGGTTGGGAGCTTTTGTTTGTTTGTTTTCTGTCTCTCTGGCCCCTCTCCTGGTGAGGGGGCCTCTCGCACCCTCGCTGCGGTGGAAGTTTGTGGCCACAGCAGAGTCTCAGTGTAAGGTGACTTCTCTATTTTTTTTTTTTTTTCATTTGTGTGAGCAAAAGAAGAAACAAATTCTTAAAGTGGTAGACCCCCAAAGTGTGTTTGTGAAATTTTTCCAAAATGCCATTGGCCGGGTTGTTTCTCCGGGTTGGTTTTGTTTGTGTTCTGCTCAGCGAGGCTTTCCGTTCTCGAGGAATCAAACCCATCGAGCCTCTTTGTCCTGATCTCAGAAAAAGAGAAAAATTCTTTCAAACCTGTGGTGATTGTGAATTCTTAAACTCCCAAACCTGACGATGCCAGTGGGGCCAGCACCCTTTTTAGGAGGGTTTGGAGGCAGGGACTTTCCCTCCATCACCAGGGCAGCAGTGGAGCCACTCGCAGGCCCCAAAGACAGAGAACTGAGGCAGGAGAAGCTCCCCTTGACAAGAGAGCGAAGGGGAGAAGGAGAGGGGAGAGGAGGTTAAGAAACGGAGAGAGGCGATTTCTGGAGCCAAACTCATTAAAAAGAAAAATCCTCGGTCTGGCTGGCGGTTGAGAAGGCATTTTTATATTTGGGTTTAGCTCGGGCTCTACAAATTAGCGTGGTCTGTTCCAGTTTTGGTTTTACAGCTTTGTTCAGTTCAAATCCTGGTTCCTGGTTTCCTGGTTATTGAGCCCTGGTGGTCCTCAGTCATTCATTCATTCCCCGGGGGTCTGCCCAGCACCTACTATGGCCAAGCCCCATTCTGAGGGATGGAGATGCAGGCGAACATGGCAGGCACGTCCCTGTACCCGTGGTGGGGGAAGGACACTGAAGAAGTAACTGAGTAACTGTACAACATGGTTCACCTGAGACAAGTACCGCAGCTAAAAACAGCCGGGCAGGGCTGGAGGGCGCCAGGGAACTGAGGCTCTGAGGGGATTCTCGATAGATGGTGTGGTCAGGGAGTCCTCTGAGCAGAGCCCTCATGGAGCAATGGCCACGGGAACAGTGTTCCAGGCAGAGGGAACAGAGAAACAGTAAGTGCAGAGGCCCCCAGGTGGGACTGAGTTTGGGGTTTCATAGGAAAAGCAGGAGGCCTCTGTGGCTGGAGTGCTTGGGCCCAGAGGAGGGGTAGCAGGTGGGGTCAGTGTGGTCAGCAGGGGCCAGATGACAGCAGGACAGGATTTAACTCTAAGGGGGGATTGTATCTGTTGGGGGGGATGTAGTTCCATTGAAGTGTGACCCGATTTACACATCACCCACGTCCCTTGGGCTGCTAGGTAGAGAGTGAACTGGAGAGTGCAGGTATCCGCTTGTTATCAAAGAGTATATCGAGTCCCATCTGGAGACATGTATTCCCCTTTTGATTGTCCTTCAGTTCTTCTGATCACTTCACACAGGGAGTCTCGGGTGGGTGTAACTGTCTTGCTGTATCAGCTATCTATTGCTGTGTAACAAATTGCCCCATAACTTAGTTGCTTAAAACAGCAAGTATGTGTTAGCACAGCATCTGTGGTCAGGAGCTGGGAGGGGCGTGGCTGGGAGGTCTGCCTCGCCATCCCCCATGAAGCTATAACAAAAAGGTTGGCAGAAGCTGTGGTCTCGTCCGGGGGCTTGAGTGAGGCCACTTACACGATGGCCTCCACACACGCTGTCCTCGGCCGAGGCGGTCTCTCCCCAGGGCTGTCTGAGTGTCTGACCAGGGGCAGCTGGCTTCCCCCAGAGTGAGGGCAAGGAGGCAGCTGCTGGGCCTCCAGGGACCTGGCCTCGGAGCCGCCCACTGCCACTTCCGCCTTCCTCAATTCGTTACAAGTGAGTCACCAAGTCTGGCCCACAAGCAAGGGCTCCACCTCTTGCAGGGAGGAGGGTCAGGGAATTTGTGGACGTATCTTAAAACCATCGGGCTGGCTGATCTCCCCGGCCCAGGACCTTCATCAGTTAGCAATATCTGGTTAAAATTAAATAATGTTGTTTGATTTTCACGGTGTGTATTTTTGGGGTTACCTTCTATTTATGTTGCTTGATACTGATTTTCCTTTTACGGTAGTCATATAAAATTAAACATATTAAGCTTGGAAAGGGCATTAGTTTAAGAGAGATTACTAAGTAGAAGAGACAAATAAAATTAAAATGAAGGACAAGTAGAGTGAATTTGCCAAACAGTGCCAAGATGGAGCACGGGGTGAGCCGGGCCTGCTGGTGCCCCGTGGCTGGGGTACGGGCTGCAGTCCTGGCTCATTCGGTCACAGCTGGTGACCGCGGGCAGGTCCCTAACTTCTCTGGGCTGCAGTTGCCTCCTCCATAAGATGGAGACAGCAGTCTGCTTCCTGGTGCTGATGTGCTCACTCAGGCGGGGGCACCCCTAAAGGGGCGTGGCACGGGCCCTGGACGTAGTGAAGACTGGAAGAGCTGCCCCTCTGGGAGATGGCATCGTGCCTTCAGCCACACCACACTGCCTGCGGGCTGCCCTTGGAGACCAGGGGTGGTGTGTGTGTGGGTGTGTGTGTGCACGCATGCATGGAGAAGGACTGAGGGACACACACACACACACACACACACACACTCGCTCACTCTGAGCAGTGATATACTTGTTGGAGAAGGTAAAGGAAGGCTCCTTAAGGGGACCGTCATCTGACCAGAGAACTGAGGTTACCCATGAAGAACTAACGCAGGCAGCAGCCATCCTTCCATCCAGCTGCTCATCCATCCATCCATCCATCCAACTGTTCATCATCCATCCATCCATCCTTTCATTATCCATCTTTTCTCTCCATCTATCCATCCACCATCCACCCACCCATCCATCCATCTATTCATCATCTATTGATCCATCTTCTCTCTATCCACTCTCCCACCCATTCCATCATCTATCCATCCATTGATCACCCACTAATCCATTATCTCTCTTGCCTTGATACCGTATGTCCTTCAACCACCTATCCATTCAGCCATCTATCCAACCTTTTTCCTACTGTCTATTCCTCTACCCATTTGTCTTTTTATCTTGCTACAGTTCCTATTGTCTGTCCATCTGTCCACCCACCCGCCCATCCGTTTATCTGTCTTGCCTTGATTCCTTCTGTTTATTCAACCATCAATCCATTTCTCTTTCTTTTTCCCCTTCCATCCATCCATCATCCATCCATCATCCATCCATCCATCCATCCATCCATCCATCCATTGGGTTTTGCACTGAGGACTCAGAGATGAGCAAATCAGAGGGCTCCAGCCCAGTTGGGGAGGCCTGTACTTTGCAGTCGAGGAGATGGTTGGTTATTCTATGAGTTTAGTGAGTCCCTGCTGTGGGCAGGGATTGTGCTCAGTGAAAGTAAGCTTATGTGGGGTCTCTCCTTGTGACCTCACAGTGTCCAGGGAACAGGAGGTGCCAAAGGGGGTGTGATCAGCCCTGCCTTGCAAGTGAGGCAATATTTGAATGGGTTCTTGAGGGATGCATAGGAGCTGGCCAGGTAGGTAGGGGAGAGAGGGCACCAGGCAGCAGGAACTGTGCAGGCAAGGACAAGGAGGCCTGAAAAACATGGCAGCTTAGGGGACATGTAAGCAGTTGAGGGTGGTTATTACTTAGGAGAGCCCTGAGAGAGGACGTCGGCGATTAGGGCTGGAGTTGGGGTGGGGTGGGGGGAGCTTGTGGGAAACTTGAGAAGGACAAGAATGAGCAGAGACAGGGGAGGCTCACTCAGGCCAGCCCTGGGTGCTGTGCTGAGCCCTGGGATGTGGAAGTGCACTCGCCCATTTACTCACTCACTCATTCACTCATTCATTCACTCATTCATTCACTCACTCACTCACTCACTCTTTTCTGGGCTGGCACGGGAGAGGCAGCAGTGAACAAGACAGGCGAGGCCCTTCCCTCCCAGGGCTCAGGCTGCGTTGGAGGCATCCAACATCACACTGGTCAGTCAGTGCCAGCAGCATGTGAGAAGACGATAGGGCAGTATTGCAGGAGAAGATTGTGTGGCTGGGAGCGGCTCTCAGTGAGGGTCAGGGAAGGCTTCTCTGAGGAGACGGCCTTTGAAGAGAGTGGGGGTGGGCGCGTGGCTCTCCGCAGGAAGGCAGATCCAGGAGGTGGGAATCCGCCTGGCCTGATGGAGGAGGTAACACGTGGGAATTAAGCGGATCGGAGGGGCGATGTCAGGAGTTAGGAGTGGGGAGGGCTTTGCAACTCATTTTCCCCCCATGGGTGCTGGGGAGCCATGGAAGGTTTTTGAGCAGGGGAGGGCTGAAAACACCCTTCATCAGGCAGGACAGTTGGGGAAGGCTCTGTCCGTGATCTTGAAGGTCAGTCAAACCTGCGTTGGAATCCTGGCCTCACCATGAAGTGTCTGTGTGACTTTGGGCGAGGTTCTCATGCTCCCTGAGCCTCAGTTTCCTCGTTGATTAAGTGGGACAGTAACATGGCTATCTCTCGGGCTTGCCATGGGGACCCACGGAAGGGGTGGGTGTGATGAGTGCAGTCCCTGGCGACTGGCCATGCCTGACGCTCACCCTGCACGGCTGTCCAGCCTGGGGAGCACAGCATGAATCACAGGCAGCAGCCAGGGGTGGGAGGGCAGCCCTGGGGAGAGGAGGTGGGTGAGCTGTGACATGTTCTTGAGCCCAGCAAGCTGCAAGAATCTGCTCAGAAGATGAAATGGCACAGAAAGATGCGAGCCGTCTCGTGCCTCAGTTTCCCCTGCTAGGAAGGACCCTGGAGTCCTCCAGCCTGTGGCCCTTGGCCCTCTCTGGAGGAGGAGAACACCCTGAAAGGGTTAAGCTGTCAGCAGCCCGGCAGCCGTGCAGCCTGGGCATCCGACAAGCCAAACAACTGTTCTTGACTCAGTGTGGCGAGGCTGCCAAATGGAATTGCTTCCACACACTCAGCGCCTCGGCGGGAGGGGAACAACATGCCGGCTTTCCCAGCTGCAGGCGAGACACGCTGACGGGGACGTCGAGGAACGGGACCTGCAGAGCAGAGTGGGAGTCTTTGCTGGGCCGGGGGCTGACGTCCCCTGGGCCGAGAGGTCCCTACCCTGGAGGTGGCCAGGCTGGCTCCTGGCGTTGGCTGGCACGGCGCGGCCTGCGGGCACAGGGAGGTGGACGGCTGCATCATGGGATGGCTCTCCCTGCAGTCAGCGGCTGGTCCCAGCTGCCCCGGCCTTGGCAGGGTGGACACAGGGCAAGGCGGCACGTAGCTCCTGCGGGCCTTGGCCTCTGTGCCCGCTTGGCTTCCCCTGCACCCATCTGCCACCCCCACCCCCATTCTGTGACTATGATTGCTTATGACAGCTGATGTTTACCGGGTGCTTAGTTCGTGCCAAACACCGTGCTCAGTGTTTTCTCATGTACTAAATTATTTAATACTCACAAATGCTATTCTCATTTTACAGAGGAGGGAACTGATGCACAGAAAGGTTAAGTGACTTGTCTGAGGTCACCCAGCCAGCAGGTACTAGAGCTGGGATCTAAACGCAGGCAGGCTGGCTCCAGAATCCCTGCTTTCAACTGCTTCACAGAAGCACCTCCCACAACCAAGGAGAAAGCGTGGACTGCAGTCCACAGCCCCAGTTGGACAAGAACTAATCTTTTCCTTAAATCAAAGTAAATCCAAGTGTGATTCTCTTGGCCCTTTCCTCATGGTTGCACGATGGCTGCCAGAGCTCCAAACATCACGTTCTTCCATGATAGCATCCAAAATTAGGATGAGAAGGGAGAGAGGGATCTCTTACCCCTTTCTTTTTTGGGGAGGAGAGTATCCCAGAAGATTTTTTAGCAAACTCAGACACAGTTGGCCAGGACTGGGTCACATGTCCATCTCTAATTGCAGGAGAGCCTGGAAACATGAGTAGCTGACTTCTCAGCCTCTATGGGCGCAACCTGTGTCATCAAAAAAGTAGGGGTACCACTGCTGCCTCGTGTCCATATGGTGGTCATCACCAAGGCATGCCAGGTTACCTTCTTGGCGCTATCTACTATGTGGGCAGGACACACCAGGGGTGCCCCTTACCAAGTGGGCCCCTCAACCTCCTTGAATGTCGCAAGGTGGCCAATACTGACCTTTCTTCATCCAGTCTAATAGGTTTGGAGAGCAAACCTTTTCTCAACTTGTGCTGTTTATATAGCTAAGCTTTCATCAGTTAAGACTTCATTGTGACTTTAACAAACATTCTCTTCCCACGTACCAGGAACTACTGGACATTTATTTTACATGGGAAAATTATTTGGTGTAATAAAGCAGGAGCTTTTCCTAAAGTTGCAATTAAAAAAGAAAGTAGGGAGTAGAAATAGCTATGGGTGGGCAGCCCAGAGTGCTTGGCCCTTCCCCGATCCTCACAACAGCCCTGTGCTGTCGGTGGCGCCGTCTCCATCTTACAAACGAGGACACTGAGGCTTGGCAGTAAGGGCTTTGTCTGGCCTCTCCGCCCCTCTGGTCCTGGGCTGCCTGGCTTAGTAAACTACTTGTTTGTGTTTGAGAACTGCCTCTCCTCTTGGGGTGCTGGCCTCTGGCAAGCAAGGATCAGGCTCATTTGTCTTTAACATGTCCTCATCTGGCTCAGGCTGAGCATCTGGAAAGTTCTAAATCTCTTTGTACTGTATTGGAAGGGCTTGCTTTACCTATGCCCTTTCAGTTGCAGGTGGCACAAACCTACCTCCAATTTGCTGTAGCCAAAGGGTAGGGGGAGATGTTGACTCCTGCAGCTGATGGCGTGACGTTGGCTTCAGGCACTCTTGGATCCTGGAGCTCATCGAGCATCTCCAGGTCTGACTCTCTCCATCCTCAGCTCCGCTTTCTCCCGTGTGGGCTTCATTCTCCGGTAGGTTCTCCACACATGCACCCAGAGTTGGCCACCAGCAGTTCTAGGGTGACATCTAGTGATCCCGGATGGAGAGCATAGGTGACTGGCAGCTGTCCCAGGGCAGACTCCGAGTGGCCCAGCCTGGGCACGCACCCACCCCTGCAGGGGGAAGAGGGCTGGGTGACTGACAGCCCCAATCGGTGGGGAGGGACAGACGCTGAGCAGATGACGTGGACGAGTTGCTTACAAAGGATGAGTGGGTAGAAGGATGGAGGGAAAGATGATGGGTGCACAGAAGGATGCATGGATGGATGGACAAGTACAGAATAATGATTAGAACGATGGGTAGATGTGTGCATGCCTGGATATTCAGTTGAATGTTTGGACAGTTGGACAAACGGATGGATGAGTAGATGTATAGATCGACAGATGGTCAGACAGATGGGTGGCTGGGTGGGTGGGATAGACGGGTGGCTGGCCGGCTGTAACCCCTCTTGCTGCCTTCCCTGGGGGCTCTCTGGGCAGTGCTCCCTTCGTGAGCAGTGGGATGCTTTCCTGGGCTTCGGGCTTTCCTCCCGAAGCCCCCAAGGGCCTCCTTCTGTACCAAGGTCATCTGTGCTCCTTCCTCCCTGTGAAAACCACCCGAGTGCTTTAGATAACTCTGCTCATCGCAGAACGCCTGGGGGATGGAGACGTCCTCGCCAAAGCAAATGGGACGTTACGCCAGTGCTGGCCCCCGGGGACCCCCAGGGCTGACCATCTGGCGGACATCTGTCCCGTGGCTTTCCTGTGACATCTGTGAATGCCAGGGCGTGGCCTGCCCCCTCTGCCTGGTTCAGGGAGTGCCAGGCCTCCCGGGACCTGGGCCGGACCGGACTCACGTCCCTGAATGGGGGAGGCAGGGGCATACGGCAGTGACCCTTTCGGCAGGCAGCCAACCCAGGGCACTGGCCTTCAGCAGACCCACAGGGAGACAGAGGCGCGGCACAGGGAGGCCGCAGTGAGCCAGGCCCGTTTGTGACTTGTTCCTTGGGCACTGCCTTCGGAGCCTCCGAAGATCATCGGAAGAGAAGCTGGGGCTGTGCAGTGCTTCCCAGAGGCCACTTTGAAATAGACCAACCCTCGTTTGTCAGAACACAAACGTTCCCTGTCCACCCGAGCCCTGATCTGCCCTCCTCGGAGCGCGACCCTTGTGGGCAGGACGGGGGCCGAGGACTTTGCTCGGGCGGCCCCTGGGAGGACTCTGGGCTCTGACACCCTCCGATGGAGAGATGACGGGGACTCGGGGTGTGGACAGGCCTCCGAGAGTCCAGAGAGAAAGGACAGGATGGGGCAGCTCCCTGGCCCCTTGTCCTGGTAGGACGTGGGTGGGGGGAGTCCAACAGGCAGACCCTCCAGGCTGGGTCTCCTGCCACGTGGACCTTAGGGAGTCCCCGCTGGCTGAGCGCCTGTGTGAACCCTGAGCATGAAGCAGACAGGGTGAGAGAGAGGGTGGCTCCCCCCCATAAGCCCCCCGACACTTAGTGCCTCTTGCTAGGTTCTGGTAGGCAGGGTTCTGCCAAAACACAGTCCTCTGCCTCTGGAGACCCCACCTAATCATTTTGGGTATATGGCTTTTCTTCTGCCCAGAAGCTCCTTTTCACCCCTCAAGCCTCAACTCAAATGCCGCTGCCTCCAGGAGGCCCTCCTGACCACCCCAGCTGAAGAGGGCTTCTCTCCACTCCTGCTGCATCTTGAGGCTCTCAACCCCATGTTTGTGCCTTTTATGATACAGCTGAATTAATGAGTGAGTGATGAATGAATGAATGACTCCAGTTGCAAATGGATAAGGTGCACAAGTCTGGGCAGGACTCTTGGCTGCTGCTGGTGGGCTGAGGCCCTGGCCTGGGGCCTGCCTCTGCCTCCCGGGGGCCGGGGGCTCCCTGTGGCTCTCACCCACCGTGGGCCTTGCTCTCTCCAGTCAGTACCCAGGCCCCGGGGGTCCCAGCCTCCACCCAGCCCCCGAGAAGCCACAGTTACTTCCTTCCCTAGACCCCACGCCTGCACAGGCGCAGCATCTGCCAAACCATGTTTCTCAGCCCATCATGAATTCATTTCCTCATTTTTTATGAATCAAATCACTCTACCCACCAGTGGGAACTTCTGATGGGGGCGAGAAGCCCCAGGAGGCACCAGGTTGGCAGAATGGCCTCCCAGAGCTGAGGACCAGGGGGCTGGAGCCCAGCTGGGACCCTCACCGCCGGGGCTGCATGGAGCGTGTCTGCCTCTGGAATATTTAGGCCAGCCCCAGGGGCCCTGTTTCCCTCTTCTTACTGGGTGGGATCTGTTTGGGCAGCTGTGTGTCTGCACGTGTGTGTGTCTGGGTGGGGTGTACACACCAGTGTGTGGTGTGTGTCTGTACACATGTGAGGGAGGCGGTACAGGTGTGTGTAGTGTTTTTATTTGTGCATATATGGTGCGTACATCTGTGTGCACATGTGTGCTGTGTCTGGTGCACACGTGGGGTGTCCTGTACATGTGTGTGGCCTGTGGGTGTGTGTGCATGTGGTGCATGTGTGTCGTGTGTTCATGCATGTGTGGTGTGTGTGTGTGCCTGTGCCCGTGTGTGTGGGACGTGTGGGGCGGGGTCACTGGGTGACAGATGGCCCTGGAAGGAGGCTGGCATCTGTCAGACTCACGTGGTGGGTTCCTTGCTGGCTGCCCCACCTGCCTCCTGGCTGGCCCTGCCCAGGGGAGGCTGTGCTCCCAGCCTGGATGGCCCCGACAGTGGGGGGAGGCTGGGCCCCTGAGCCAGGCCCAGACCCCTCCCCTCTTGCCCACCTCTGCCCCCAACACACACGTGTTAGGAACACCTGGGCAGCACAGGTGGTGCCTCAAACTTGGATGTGCCCCTGAGACAAGGCCCCGGCTGGCAGATTCCAGGGCCCCCGCCGGGGACTTGGGTTCAGTAGAGCCAGACAAGGGCCTGGACATCTGCATTTTAACAATCATCTGGTGGATGCGAGTCTTGTAGGCTCCACTTTGAGGACCCCACCTAGTGCTACAACAGCCTTGGCAAAGGCCGGGAAGGCCCTGCCCGCAATCCCCCTTCCTGCACTTGCCCCTCTTGCCTCGTTCCACTGCCTCTCATTTTCTGTGTGACCTTAGGCAAGTTGCTTTACCTCTCTGTTTCCTCATTTAAACATCGCCGTCCTGCCCTTCCCTAGCTGTGGGACCTCTCCAGCCCCCGTTTCTCTGTCTGGGCAACGGGGTTATGACTCCTGCCTCCTTGGATTCTTGGGGGATGAGCGGGCTCCCACGTGGGGCGACCTAGAGCAGCACCTGGTCAGGGCCGTGGGCACGAGAGCTGCTGCGTAGGCCCTGGGGACGGGCTGTGTGGTCATCCCGGCAGGGCGGCTCCTGGTTGGCAGCTGACGTTTCCTCCGCATCCCTGTGGGCTCAGCCCTTGCCATTCTCAGTTCACCAGTTTATACCCCGGAGCGGCTCCACGAACCCCTGGTTTGCCAGGGCCTGAGCTGGGGGCCTCATCACTGTCCTGGCCTGGCCCCTGGCCCCCTGCTGGGAGGTGGGAGAGGCTGGGTGTGCCATGGTGGGGGGGCAGCCCTGGGAACCCGGGCCTGGGGGTAGGGCCCCCGCCGCCTGCAAATCCGGCCCAGCTGGGGGATTAGGCTGCATCTGGCTCGGTTTACACCCGAGAGACAAAGGCGGCTGTGGAGCCGTTATCTGGGGAGCAGAGGGGGAGGCTGCCTCTGGCCCTGGCCAGGCCGGGGCTGCGGGAGGGGGTGGGCTCTTGGCTCTGATCCCCCATCTGGCTCCCCTGCACCCCCCGCCCCCAGGACGTGACTGCACATCTCTGCATAGGGGGGCGGGGTGATCCTGGGGTGGGCTGGGGACAAGGCCGTTTTTGGGGAGGGGGTCCCAGGGGCTCCAGGCAGCTGGGCCCAGCCCAAATTGGGGGGAGCAGTCTGGGGGACAGAAGGAATGTGTGCCTCTTCCCCCCAAGCCAGGGCCCTAAATTTAGCACCGTCCAATAAAACAGAAAAGCAGAGCGTGCCCCGCCCCGCCGCCGCCTCCCCTGCAGGAGCGGGGTCCTGGGTCCCCGGCGGGAGGGAGGGTGTGTTGGTTTCCTGGCCCCTCCCCCGGGCCTCGGGGCGGGGGTCCGCGGTGGGTGGGGGCGGGAGTGGGGTGGGGCGCGGAGGCGCCGGCGGCGCGCGCGGCTCCCTGGAGCCAGGGGCTGACCCTATTAGCGCCGGGGCAGCTGTTGGGGATGCGCATCTGGCTGCGGAGCCGGGGCCACCCCCCGCCGCCCCCCCAGCCCGGGCTGGCCCGGCGCTACCTTCCAGGAATGCTGGCAGCCCCTCGCGCATCTGGAGAGCGTTTCTGGGGGCAGCCGGCGCCCCCTCCGGCGCCGGGCTGGGGTGGGGGTGGGGCGCGGCCCCTCCCGGATTTCCTGGCCCCTCCCGCCCCTTTGCTGCCCGGGGTCTCTCCTGGGCAGGAGCGCGGGCTGGGCCACAGGAGGCCGGAAAGGAGGGAAGCCGGACTTGGCTTTCTCCCCATGGGGGGCTGGTGAGACCCCAGAGACCAGCTCCTTGGGGCCCCTATATTACAGAGAAACTGAGGTCAAGGTCACCCCCTCCCAGCAGGCCACGTGGTCTGGGCACAGCAGATTCTGTTTCCCTCTGCTCGGGTCCCCTGGTCCCCAGCGCTCCCAGTCACCTGGGGGGCTCTGGCCAGCGGGGCTGGGAGCTCTGAGGCTTGGGACGCAGGCTGGGTGCACTGGGTGCACTGGGAGCATGGAGGTGAGAGGCCGGGGAACCTTCCCTTGGCCTGCTGCTGTGGGTGGCCCACCCCAGGATGTCACTTCCAAGCTGTGTGACCTTGACATGGAGCTTGACCTCTCTCTGCTTCAGTAGCCCCATCCGTGAAGTGGGTTGGTGGGAGCACTGACTTTGTGCAGCAGGAGTGAAGATTAAACGTGAAGCGGAGTTAGCGGCCGCTCCTCTCCTGGGGCAGCAGCCAGGGAAGGGCTTGGGGACAGGAGAGCTGAGTGAACCTTACCTAGATTTAGAGAAGAGGGACAGTGTGCGGGGAGGGGCACGGCATGTGCCTGGGGGAGGGGAGTGGCAAGCGAGTGTGGGGCCGGAGCAGAGGGCGGGCAGGGGCTGCTGGTCAAGGCTGTGAATGCCCACTCCCAGGGTGCCAATCTGAGCCTCTCTTTGGTCTTTGTATGGGGGCCAGTGGGGGCCCTTGAAGGCTTATGAGGAAAGTGGCCTGTGCACTGTCACGCGGCAAGTTTGTCTCCCACCTTGGGTGGACGGCCCCGGGTGCGAGGGAACAACGGCTGTCCATAAAGCCTTGGATCCCTGCCTGGCTGCCCCGCCCTTCCCCAGCCCCCCTCCTCCTCCCTCCTGAAGCAACCCCCCGGGTGTGTTTGTCAACCTGATCTCCACCCCAGGAGACGGGTCTTCAGTTTAAAGCTGGTGTTTCATGGAGGTGGGGGGTGGCTTTCAGAAAGAATCTTGAAAGGGGCCCTGGGACATGGCAACCACTCTGGGGAAAGGCCTAGAAGAGAGAGGAACATGGTGCATACTTGGGGGGCTGGCATGGGGGGTTCGAGCTAGGGGTTATTTGCTTCAGATGTGCTCTGAGGGGTCTGGGTTATCCTAAATGTACAAGGGAGCCATTGAGGGTGAGTGAGTGAGCTCCACAGTGCAGGGCAGGTCTGTCTGCTCCTCGGCAACTTCAGCAGGGCCTGGGGCATCCTAGCCGCTCACTGTTTTCTAGATGAATGAGTGAATGAGTGAATGAGTGGACGGTGCTGTCGGGGGGAGCTCCGAGGGCTTGACTACAGGCAGAGGCAGTGGAGAATAGTGAACGGGACGGCGCTAGGCCCCAGGGCTGGGCTTGGGCCACTTGTCCAATGGTGGGGTCAGACCCAAGCCGGAAGCCAGGACTTTGGGGTGTGGGGGGCCCAGGCTATGTTGGTGGTGGGTGCAGGAGGACCCCTGGGCCGTGGCATCCAGCCAGGGACACTTTCTCTGCCCAGTTGCCTGCCAGGCCCAGTTGGAAGAGCCTGGGGCCCCAACCCTGGCCTGGCGCCACAGGGCACCTGGGGGGTCCCCCTTCCCCCAGCCACCCACCAGCCTGCCCTGACCTCCCCCAGACACTGTGTCTCGCCCGCCAGCATCTGCTGCCTGCTTCCTCCCTCCCTCGGTGCATGTTTGTTTTTTCTTCCAGAACCATCGCCTCCCACCAAGGCAGTTGTCCAAGGGAGGAGGTGCTCCGGAGCCAGCCCTCTGCCTAGCTCACCCCATCAGGCCCCCGCAGCCCCAGTGGGGGACGGCGCAGGGCGCTGGGGCCGCGGGCGGATCCCCGGGGCTTGGTGGGGGTGGGGGTGGTATTCTGTCAACCCTTGGCTGCTTGGTCTGTTTGTGGAATCCGGAACTTGCGTGCGGACCGCCCCCCGCGGCCGCGTGGGTCTTGGGAAGGGGCTTTGGAAGGCTCGCTGCTTGTCTTGGCTGCTGTCCTCCCTAGCTCGCCTCCCCACCCCGGTGCCGGCTCAGTTAACTCTCTCAAGCAGGATTTGGGTCAGGGCCGGGGCAGGGAAGGCTCCAGGCTGCCCGCCGAGGGCTCTCCCTGGTGACCCAGAGGCCTTGAGGGGCCTGGACCCGGGGCAGGGGGCTTTGACGAGGCGGGTGATGCCCACTTCTCTCGCCCCCACTCTGGCTGCCTCCCCACTGGCCCCATCCCTTCCCTCTTTCTTACTGTCATTCATTCATGCAACAGCTGCTTCTTGAGCACCTACTATGTGCCAGGTTGGCTGAGGGCCTGCAGGTGCCTGCACGGGAAGGCAGTGTTCTTTATCTCAAGGCCAAGAGGAAGCCCGGGAGGGTGGTAGCCAGGTGGGGCAGCAGGGTGGGGCTTGTAAAAGACACCGTGACTGTGCTGCAGGGGAGAAGGGAAGCAGGGCCCCTCCACGGACAGGTATTTCCCTAGTGCCCCTCTGCACCCTCGCGGCCCTGGGGGTGTGAACAGCGCCCCTCGCTGGGAACTCCAGAGGCACTTGGGGTATTTCAGGAGAGCTGGCGGCTGCCTGGACGAGGGGTGGGCGCGGGACAGAGAGAAACTGATGCTATAAGAACTCAGAGAGGCCACCCTGAACCTGCACCTGTTGCTGGGCATCCTCGGGGCGCCTCCTGGAACCCCCACTCCACGGAGGCTCACTCTGGAGCCCGCAGCTCAGGAGAGGAAACTGAGGCTGAGGAGGGGGGTCGGGCAGAGCCAAGGCAGCCCCCAGCTCCCGTCCCTGCACAGAGTTCCTTCAGGGTAACTCGCTTCCCCTCTGTGGGGAGCACAGGAGCCCGAACAGGGTTGGGGATCATGCGGGGTCTTTGGTTTTCACTTGTTGTGGCACGTCTGCCCCCAGGTCCAGATCCCCCGGGGTGAGGGGGCTTTGGACTGGCAGGGCTGGTGGGCAAAGCTCTCCATCATGACAGAGGCGAGAACTGGGTGACTTCTGGGGCGTGTCAACTCGGAGGGGACCCAGGCCCCCCTGTGGAGCTGGGAATGTTCTGTGTCTTGATCTGCTGGCCACATGGTGCATCCAGACGAGCACAGGCTTCAAGCTGCACATTGATGTGTGCACTTGACTGTAAAATTCCGTGACTTAGTGGGAAAACCCCGGCTCTGGGGCCTAGAAAAATCAGACTTGCTGTCCTGCACGGCGACCACTAGCTGTGCAGTTTCACGCAGATCACTCTCTGAGCCTCAGCTTCCTCGTCCGTGAAGTGGGGACGTGGTCTTGCCTTCACAGGGTTCTTGTTAAGATGAAATAAGGCGATGCAAGTGCAGCGCTGGGCTGCTGTACTGTTCTGATAAAAGTTGAGGTGTATCGCAAGGTGTTTTCTGTGACCCTCACCCCTGTAATTAGCTCGGTGCTTCCCTGGCAGGAATGCCACCCCCTTCCTGTTGGGGTTGGCTGGGTCCTTCCCACCCCATGGCTGGCTGGCATCATCTCCTGGAGCCTCCCTGCCCTCACCTATTCTGGGGGGACTTTGGTGGGGTCGGGTGTTGGTGCGTGGCCCTGTTGCTCCTGACCCACCTCCATCCTCACAGGCTGTGCGCTGACCTTCCCACCAGTTCCCCTGGTCGGGGGTCCTGGCTGTGGGCTTTGGGTGGGCTGTCTCCCTCTCTGGGCCTCACCTGCAGAAGGAGGATGGATGACAGTCGCCCCCTCCTAGGTCTCCCCGAGCCTAAGGCCCGATGCGGCACGGAGTGCACTGGGTCTCTGGAGTACAGACGTGCCCAGTGGGCATCACACTCTCACTGCGGCGATGGAACGTGCTAGCAAGATTGGGCAGTGTGCACGGGCAGACCGGCCAGCGGGGGCCAGCCCTAAGCTTGGAGGGCCTGTGCCCCAGCCCAGCTCAGGCCAGTGGGGAGCCCACGGGCATCCGGGCTCCTTGAACGATTTGGATTCAGAGGTGGCTGCTGGGGGGTTCCAGGGCAGGGGTGAGCAGAGGCCAGACCCCAGTGGAAGCAGAAATGGGCCTTTCCGTAAATCACCAGGGTGTCTCCCTGCTCCCTCTCTGTTTGAAAACACCTTATTAGAAGCTGCTGCCTGCAGTCCTGACGTCCCGGTGCCTCTGAGCCTAGCTGGGGTGCATGAGGGAGTGGGTTCCCTTCTACTGGGGGGCCTGCCATGGTTTCCGAGGTCCCTGCAGCGGACACGCCTTTCCCTGCTCCTTGGGGACAACCCAACCTGGCTTGAACCTGGCCCTCGGCTTCCTGGCTCTGTGAGCTTCAGCTCATGGCTTCCCCTCTCTGGGCCTCAGTCTTTACCTCTGTAAAATGGGGCAGGGGGGTTCCATCCCAGAGGGTCGTGGTGAGGATTTGATGCAGGAGCTCCTGGCTCAGGGTCTGGCGTCCAGCGGAGTCCCTCGAAAGTTTTTGTGTCTCCTGAGTGCAGCTGGCTGGGCCTGACCTGTGTGACACGTGCACAAACTGTGCACATCTTTTCCTAGTGCCACAGGGAGTGCCTTCAAGTTGGTATCTTAAAATTGGCTGTGGTGGGAGTATTTACACCGCAGAAATTGGCAGGTACTACACATCAGGGTCCCCTGCTCCCCCCACCCCACCCCACCCCCTGCCACCACCAAGAGCTAGTGGTTATACATTTACCAACACACCACTCAGACTGTCTGTGGGTTTCAGTACTACGTACGTGGCCTGTAATACCCGGATTTAGGCATGTGTCATATGGCTAGAAAGTGGCAGTGCAGGGATTCGAACCGAGGTCTGTTAAGTCTTTGCTTTTCATTCTTGGCCTTGCTAGGGAGGTCAAGGAGGGCTTTGGGGAGGTGCTGGGGCTCCCACCCAGGTGCTCTGTCCCCCAGCTTTCTACCCCTGTCCTTGCCTTTAGGACCAAGAACAAGCCAGGCACCCCCTGTGGTATCCTCGCAGGCCCCCCTCCCCAAATATCCCCTGGCCTGGCTCTGGCAGCCGGCCCGTCCTTGGTGGTGGTGCCAGGGAGGGGCCAGCCCCTGGAGACCACACTCCTCTCCCGGGCGCTGTTCCCTTCTGCTTCCGTGAGCCCCCGGCCATCCCAGCCTGCCCCGTCTTGGGTACCCACCCCCCACCTGGCAGCCACCTATTTTCAGGAGTCACTGCCTCTGTGTCCTGGGGCTGCTGTAACAGTTTATCCCAAATGGAGCGACTTACCACGGAGGCCAGATGGCCGACGGCAGCGTGTGGACGGGCTGCGCTCCCTCCGGGGGCTCCAAGGGGCTCCGACCCGGCCTCTCAGGCTTCTGGTGTTTGCAGCCATCCTCGGTGCCCCTTGGCTGCCTCGCTCCAGTCTATGCCTCCGTGTTTGTGATGCCTCCTTCTCTGGGGGTCCTTGTGTTGCTGTTGCCAAGTCTCCGCCTTCTCTCTCCAAGGCACCCGTGCTTGGATTTAGGGCCTGTCCTAAGCCAATGTGACGCTCTCTGAATTTAATGACATCTGCAAATGCGGTAGGGTCGCCTTGTGTGGGCAGATCTTTTGGGGGACACAGATCAACCCACTATGGTCCCCAAGTTATTTAAGCCAAAGTTCAAATGGAGCCAAAGGCCAATGATCCATCACACACCCCGCACCTCCTGCTGCGGTGCCCCTTCCACCCTTGCTTCCTTCCCTGGCACCGAGGAAGAGGTTGAGGCCTTCCCCTTCCCACGCTGCAGTGAGTCCCCCGGCAGGTGGGTGCTCTGTTCACAAGGCTGAGTGGCTGTGCCCCTGCCCGCTGGCCGGGCCCTGATGGTGCAGTCAGAGGGAGCCGGCAAGGGGGTGTGTGCGGGCTGGCAGTCACCCCCCATAGCGGTGCCCCACGTGCGTCGGGCGTTTGGGCCCCGGGTGGCCCCTGGGGCTGGAGGTTTCCAGGTCTCAGGGTGGGCAGGGCCTTGGGAGGAGCTGCCCTGAGGCCCCCGTGGTGAGCAGACCCCAGGGCTGGGCGTTGGGTCCTGGCGGGGGACGCCCCTCACCCTGGGTGCCGGCCTCTCCGGGTGGGGGTCACAGCGGGCAGGTGCCGGCCTGGGGTGGTGTTGCTGGGTGTTGGAGCACTGATACGTGGCCCTGCCTGGGGCCTGCTGGGCGGTGGGGCCGGTCAGCCTCTACTCGCACCTGTCTGCTTTGCTCTCGGCCTCCCAGCAAGGCTCAGTGGGACAGAAGTGGCCGGCCAGGGCCAGGGGACGCTGGGACTGGGAGGAGACCTGTGTCTACACCCTGTGCCGGGGCAGCTGGGAGAGGGGTGGGGTGCCAGCCCCCTCCTGGGGATTCTGATTTAACTGGGGTCGGTGGGGCCTGGGAATTTTCCTACAGCTCCCAGGTGACTTTAATATGTGGCCAGCGGGAGGCAGCCGGGTCTAGGGGGGATGCCGCCAACATAGTGACTTAAAATAGCACAGGGCTGTTCTTTGACAGTTCTGGGGGTCAGAACGCTTGACCTGGGTCTCATTGGGCTGAAGTCAGGGTAGCGGCGGGGCTGGTTCCTTCCGGAGGCTCCGGGGGAGAACCCGTTTCCTGCCTTTCCAGCCTCCAGAGGCCGCCTGCGTTCCTTGGCTCGTGGCCCCGCACCCCTCTGACCTCTGCTTCCGTCCCCACATCTCCATCCCCCACTCTGGCCCTCCTCCCTCCCTCCTGTGGGGACCCCTGGGATGACGCAGGACCAGCCAATACCCAGGATAACATTCCCCCTTGTCAAGGTTCCCGACCTACCCACACCCACAAGGTCCCCTTGGCGGTGAAGGAAGCATGCTCAGGGGTTCCGGGGCTGCAGACACGGGCGTCTTGGGGGGCTGCCGTCCTGCCTTTACCTAAGAAGAGAGGGGAGCTTGTTCAAATAGAAATATGGAATAGAAATAGTACAGGTATCGTGTGGGTGAAGGTGCTACGTGAAAGGTGGTGCTGGGGGATCCCTCACAACTGCCTCCCCAGGGAATCACTGTGTTCTGTTTTCATCTCTGGGGAGGACACTGTAGCCCCCGGGGGGTAAGCGGCCGGCCTGTCCCCGGGCTCGGCAGCCGAGTGGGACGTCAGAACCGGGACTGGGTGTGGACCTGGGACCGTGAGCCAGGGGAGGTGAAGCCGCCTGCGGGGTCGGGCTGCCCCTCAGCCGGGTGGTCCGGACCAGCCAGCGGCATCTCGGGGGCCCGTGGGAGCGGAGGCAGGGGCAGGAGAAGAGTCTGGGGGAGACGGCATTGCGGAGAGAGGGTCCGAGGGTGCCGTGCGTGGGCTTTGAAGGGGGACGCGGGGGGCTGTGGTGGGTTGAAGTGGGTGAAGACGGAGGCAGAGGCCGGGGGGCTGCAGCCGCCGAGCCAGGGGAGCCCAGGGTGGCCGGGCCCCCGGGAGCTGGGAGCCTCCCCTCGGGCCTGGGGAGGAGCGGCCTGCTCCTGGTGTGGCCGTCGTCCTGGTCGTCACCTTCTCTTCTTAACCGACTAACAAGGCTTGGCCCCGTGTGTCCCCTTTGGGTGGGTTTGTTGAGATAAAGTGACGTGCCCCCATCTTGATTTAAAGCAGTTACATCGAGGTTTTAACTCGAGCCCTCACCGGCTCCTGCCCCTGCTGGTTAATTCCTTTGCTTTGTGTGCTGGGAGGTTCCAGCAGCTTCCTCGTCCCGCCCGGCCCCGCAGTTCCAGGACAGGGCCCCAGGTGGCGCCCGCACCCCAAGCCCACTGGCCACTCCTCTCCTCGCTGGGAGGGTCCTGGGGGGAGAGAGAGGGAGAGAGAGAGAGTGTGTGTGTAAGGGAAGTGTGGGTGTGGTGGTGTGGTGTCTGTGTCTCTGTGGATGTGTGTGAGTGTGAGCATGTGGGGTGTGAGTTGTGGGGAGCTGTGACCACACACTGGCTACCAGTGCCCCCTTCCTGCCCCTGGGGAGTGCCCATGCGGGACACCCCAGCTGCAGGGACCCTGCACTCCCTGTGACTCCCCCCACCCTGCGCTCCGCTCTCCCCACCGCTGCCTCCCCCACTCAGGAGCTGCCATTAGCAGAGGGACAGCGGCAGGCCGTGATTTATGTCCCCAGCCTTCTAATTATTCCCAGCCCTGGAGGAGGAGAAATAAAAGGCTTTGCAGGGCTGGAGCCCCAAATCCCGGTGGGGGCTGTGGGAGCTCTGGGCCCACCCCACCCCCACACTCCCAGGCCCAGACCCCCAGAGGCCTGCGGGGGTGGGGGGTAGAGGGTATCGGGTCTGGAAGGGGTGGAGGCCGGGCCGTCTCTCCTGGGGGGGCCGGTCAGTTACCCGCAGGCCCCCCTGTGATGCCTCTGCAGAGCGCACAGGGGCTCCCGGGCGCACCCGGGCTCGCCACTGCCCTTGGGGACGACCCCCCCACCCCCACCCCCATCCCCGCCCTGCAGCTCAAGGGAGCCGGGTAGAGGGCCTGGGGTGGGGGCCCTGCTCGTGCTCGCACCTATGAGGCCACCTCCCGAGGCTCTTAGAATGAAATTATAAGGTCTCACATGGGGGCTCAAGGAGCACCCCCAGGGATGAGGCCCCGCCTTCCCCACTGACCTTATCTTGCTTGTACCACCTCCCTGCCATTGTGCGGCCCCGCCGGCCTTGCTCCTGCTCCTAGCCATGCCATGCTCCTTCCCACCGCCGGGCCATCGTGCTTTCTGTTCCCTCAGCCTGGAATGCTGTTCCCTGCCCCCCTGTGGCTGCTGCTCCTTCTTCATGGCTCAGCCCATGTCTGTTTTCCCCAGGGCCCTTCCTTGGGCGCCCCACCCAGCCGCTCTCCTTTCTTCCTGGCCCTCCCCTCTGACTACAGGTACCCCCTGCCCCCCTCCCTGGGAGCCTGGCCCCAGCCTGGGGACTGCATCTTGCCCCTGAGCCACCAGCAGAGGACTTGCCGCCTCCCAGAGGCAGTGTGGCCGGGTCGGGGCTGGTGTGGCTGGGGCTCCCCGCTGTGTGGCCATCGCACAGGGCAGGGGCCTGGCTGGGCAGGGGCCTGGCTGGGCAGGGGCTGGGGACCCGGGAGCACCGCCCTCGGCCTCGGCCTTCCTGCTCCAGGTGCCCCTCCCCGCCGCCGCCTCCTGGCACTCGGCTGCACCCCTCCCCTCTGCTCTGTCTCCCTGTCTGTCCTCTTGACTATTTCTTTATCCCTCCCTCCCTCTCCTCCTCCGTCTCTCCTCTCTCCCTCCTCCTGGCTGTGCTTTTCCCTCTTCCTTTCCTTCCCTCCCCTTCTCCTTCCCTCCCTCTCTCCTTTTCTTACTCTCCCTTTCTCTTTCCTCCTCTCTCTCTCCTCCTCCTTCCTTCCCTCCCTTCGTTCCCCCCTCATTCTGTCCCTTTTTCCTTCCCCCATCTCTCCCTCCCTCCTCAGCCCCCTCCCTCCCTCCTCACCCCCTCCCTCCCTCTCTCCTTACCCCCCTTCTCACCCCTCCCCCCCAGCAGCTGTTACCTAATAGGCTGTTAATGATGATACAGTAAGTGGAAGGCAGAGTCCTGGGGGAGCCGCCACGATCTGTGTAATTGGTCTCGGAGGAGACAGAAGTATCTAATATTTACACACCACCATTAGTCCTTTGGGAACCTTATCTTGGCTGGAACCAAGCAGGAGGCATCACTGGCTGGCGCCATCTTCCCCCATCTGACACCCGTTCAGGAAGATCTTTAGTTAACAGGAACTGCTCCCCCTGGGTGGGGATGGCACTGCCCGGGTTGGAGGTCCTGTGAGGGGTGGGCTTCGTGCTGGGGATGGTTTGATTGGACTGGGATGGGCAGGTCCCTGGGCACTTGGCATCCCTCTGCCAATTAGCCAGAGGGCATAGCAGGGCAGGGGCCGCCACCAGCTGAGGACGGTGCTGAGGTTCACAGGGCTAGGAGTGGAGAGAAAGAGGCAGACAGGAAAGCAGCTCCCTGGCTGTGTTTGAGTTGCTGGATCCAGCCATGCCTGAAGCCCTTTTGCTTCTGGACTTTTCACTTACTTGAGTCAACAAATTCCCTCTTTGGCTTACCAATCCAAGGTACATCTGAGAAATCCTGATTTATCCAGACAGGAAAGATTTTTAAGCAGCAGTAGCCACCCTTGTCCAGATTTAATTGTTCCCAGTAGCCCAGTATGCACAGTCAGGAGGAGAAAAGCAGCTCCTATGGGGGTGACACCAGGGGCCTACAGCCTACTCTTCGTCCCCTGCCCTTGGTTTCTGCTGGGCAGGAGGATCATCCTGGCTGCAGACCCCTCCCCTCGTGAGGGGGTGTCACAGCGAGGGTGGGAACAGTCTTGGCAGCTCCCGTTTACAGAGTCAGCCTTGTGTAGAGTGGGGATGGGAGCCTGGGGCTCCCCGATCTGGGGTGTGTGTCCCAAAGGCCAGTTCCCTGACCCAGCACAGGGACTCCTGCACCCAGTGACTCAGCTGGAAGGACAGCTCTGCAAAGCAGAGCTGCTCGACTTTGTGCCAGGTGAGGGGGGACAGGTGGACATCCTGGCCGGCTTTGGGGCAGGGGGCTTATCCTAGAGCTCCTGGTGGAATGTTCTGCAGCTGGGCTGTTGGCCTGCGGGGTGTGAGGGCCTGGCCTTGAATGCGGGCTGCTTCTAACAGCTCTGTGCTCACGGAACAAGGGTCAGACACCTCCTCCCAGGCTGGCCCCGTGATTTGGCAGTGAGGCCGGCAGACGCAGGCACCCACCCGGCCCAGACCCTTTTGCCCTCATGACGGCAGCTGGTGTCTCCACCGTAGCTGGGGCTGGGTGCGAGGACGCTGCGGCGGCTTCTGCCTTTAGCCACTGGGTGCCCCTCTGTGCCTCAGTTTCTTCACCTGTGGAATGGGGACAGACAGCCCCTGCTTCATGACCTGTGGAACGGGGACAGACAGCCCCTGCTTCACGGGGCCGGTGTGGGGACTGGTGGAGCTAGCACGTCAGGTGTGTGGCACAGTGCCCTCCTGGCACGTGGTAAGGTCCTGTCTGCCATAGTCTCGCACGGCTTCTTACCAGTTCTCTCCTTGTTTCTTCCGCCGTCCTGAGTCAGGCCCAGCTGGCCCCAGCCCTGAGCCCTTTGCTTTCATCCCTGGAGGAGGCTCCTGCCTCCCCCTGCCCACTCCAAGAAGGCTGGTGGTCTCTCTTTGAGAAGAGGCTCGGACCCCTTTCCATGGGGCCCATCAGGGTGGGGCGGGCGGCAAAAAGGACCCCCCAGTTGCTGCCGGCAGAGTCTACTGTGGTGGGGTCTGGGCCCACCCCTGCTCCCTGGCCCAGCGCCCCCCTTGCGGCCTGTTCCCCACTGCCCTCTGTCCCCCGCGGGATCTGCTGACAGTCTGCAGGCACAGCGGCCACCGGGGCATCTATTGGTGGCTCATCCCCGCCCCAGCTGGGTGATTCCAGGACCCCTGGCGCCCTGGGCTGGAGGGGTGGCCTCCGGGGGCCTCCTGGGGTGTGGGGCAGGGCCTTCACCGGCCTGAGGCTCCACAGCCCCCGCCTCGCCTTGGAGGCAGAGCGCCCACGGGCACCGTTCTTGGTTTTCAGAGCATAGAAATAACGCACTCGTTCCTTTTAATTCTTGTAATTTCAAAAACACCCCGAAGTATGAAAAATGGCATTTTGTAAGTGCTATTTTAAGTACAGTTTTTAAAATAACAGCTTTATTGAGATATAATCTGCATACTGCACAGTTCACCCTTTTAGAGTATATGCAATTCACTGGCTTTTAGCGTATTCACAGAAATGTGCCACCACCACTGCTAATTCCAGAACATTTTCATCACCCCAAAAAGAAACTCCATACCCATTGGCCATCCCTTGGCATCCACGAATCTTCTTCTCATCTCTACGGATTTGCTTGTTCTAGATATTTTCTCAAGGATGTTTTTTATCCTTTTGTGGCTGGCTTATTTCACTCAACAACACGTTTCCCAGGTTCATGCGTGTTGGAGCATGAGCCGTACGTCATTCATTTTTACGGCTTAATAATATTCCACTGCCTGGATGCGTCATGCTTTTGCGTATTCATCGTTGCTGTGTTGTGTAAGCTGCTGTGAGTGTGCGGGTCCAGGTGCTGTGTGGACATGTGTTGTCGCTTCCCTGGGTAGAGTCCCTGGAGCACAGTTGCTGGGTCATGTGGCCACTCCACGTTCTAGTGCAGTTTTGCCGCCTCATCCCATCCTCTTCTCGCCGCTGCAGAAGGCACCGTGCCCAGGGCCCAGCCTGTCCCCTGTCCCGAGCTCAGCGCCTGGCAGGAAGCAGGTCTCAGCCGACCTGGGTGAGGGACTGCGCTGTGTGACCCTCCACCTCGCCAGCCGCGTCACCACCTCTGCACGGCAGCGAGGTCAGCTCTACCCTGGGGGCCGGCATGCGGCTGGCGGGGGCTCAGCTTGGCACCTGGCCCTCGGCCAGGACGGAGCAGTGGTCGGCCTGGTCAGTAAGAGGCTCAGCCAGGGCCCTACCCCGTGGCCAGCCGGCTGGCGAGCGGCTGAGCTGCAGCTCCGAGCCCTGGGCTGCCCAGTGCAAACCCCACGGGGTGAGAGCGGGGGGCACAGCCACCCCAGGTAGGGCCAAGGCCAGCCTGGGGCCGGCCTGCCCATCACGATGCCCACTGGGCCTTGCCGGGCACTGAGCCTGCCTTGCAGGCAGCTCCTCCATTCCCTCCCCTGGGCCTCGGTTTCCCTGGGGTGCACTGCTGGCATAACGAGCATCTGAGGAGCTGGGTGAGCCTGCCCCAGGATGAGGTGGGAAAGCCGTGGCTCCGGGACCGTGTCCTCACTCTGGGCCATGCCCTGCCCAGCTCAGCCGTCCCTCCCCACCTGTCCCCCTCACCTCTGAGGTTGGTGCCACCGGCTTCTCTTCCTCCGTGCTCGTAGAGAAAGACCCTCTGCTGTCGGGACAGGTGGTTGGGGGAGGCGGGCGGCCGCAGGCTGGGCCTGCCCTCCAGGAAGACATGGGGTCCACCAGGCAGGGAAGGGCCGGGCCATAGAGGCTGGGGGGCTGGGGCAGGGTGTGGGATCCACCCGGCCTGGAGAAGCCCCTGCTCCAAGCTGCGGGTCCCCATTGCTGAGAGCGGACGGGTCACCCCTGCTGCCGTGCACTGGACTCCATGAGGGTTGTATTTGTGCACCGGCAGCAGCGGACTGGGCAGGAGCAACGTCCACCGGCCTTGGCTCCTCTGCCAGGTAAAGGCCTCGGCAGCGGGGACCGTGATTTCCAGAAGAGGAAGTCCTGCCCCTCCCGGTGCCCTCCACTCCCCTCGGACTCGGACTCAGCAGTTCCTGGCCTGCTCCTGCCCTGCGGAATTCAGTCTCGCGTGAGCCAGTTCCTTAAAATCCATCCCTGTCGGCGCCCACACCCCAGGGGTCTGCTCTGGGGAACCCTGATGGCACCAGCTCTTCCTGCGTGAGCCCCCCCAGCCCTCACCCGCACCCCAGGCGGGAGCCGTCACCCCTTGCGCTCTACAGATGAGCAGATGGAGGCTGGGGGTGCATTCCTCGCGGGGCCCCGGGGTGACCCGGCACCGTGGGGTGAGATGAGGTGGGGCACGGCGGCCCCTGGCACCAGAGAGGAGCGGGCCCGCCCAGCACCTCCGGCCCCCCCAAGAGCTGCCTCTGCCCGGCTCTATGGGGGAGTTTGGCGGCGTTGCGGACTAGGCCTGTCACTGACACCTCATATCCCCTCCTCGTGGCACAGGGCTCCGGAATAGTCTTTCCCCTGTCTTTAGGTCTCGTGTGCCTGTGAGCTGACTGCAGGTGAGCCCTAGACACTTTCAGGTGCAAGGGGACCAACCCCTGCCCCCCTCGATTTCCCCTCTGCTCCCCGGCAGACCCCAAGCCTGTCTGCAGACGGCTCGATTCTGGGACCCAGTTTGAGAAGCAGGTGTCAGTGTCCAGCTTCAGGCCACAATGTGCCCTAAAGACCCTACTGGTGGGGGCTGCCGGAACAGGAGACCAGTGAGGGTGGGAGGGGGCACATCGGGGTCCTGAGGGGGCCTTGCCTGGGCCACTGTAACAAAGTCCCAGGAACTGGGGGGCTCAAAACCACAGGAGTTTTTCTCCTGCAGTCCCGGAGGCAGAAGTCTGAAATCGGGGTGCTGGCGAGCCCCGCTCCCGCCGACGGCTCCAGGGAAGGCTCCTTGGCCTCCTTCGGCTCTGCCTCCTCTCCACGTGCCAGGCTCCTCTGTGCGTGGCGCTCTCTCCCTAAGTCACTGTCATCGGATTTAGGGCCCCCGACTCCAGTGTGGCTTCATCTTAGCTAATTCCATCTGCAGCACCCCTACTTCTAAATGAGGTCGTGGTCCAGGCCCCAGGGCTTCGGGTGTAACTTGGATGTAACTTTGGGGGACACAGTTTAACTCACTGTATGCCCTAAAGCTTAGGGAGGGAGGAGGAAGATGGATCTTGGCGGGGACCTGCAGTAGCAAAGCTTGGAACAAATCTGGCTCCCCAAACGCGGTGAGGGGATTTCACACTGCACCACGCCGTCCACTACCCCCCGAGTTACAGACGAGCCACCGAGGCTGGTGCCAGAGGACGGGGCTCCCCTGGCAAGCTGTGTGGCCTTGGGGGAGTGGCTCGGCTGCTCTGAGCCTGGGTTCCACCGTCGCCCCTGGCCGGGACATCGGGGGCTGGTGGAGCGGGCGCTCGCTCTCTGCTGCCGGCCCGATTTCCAGCTCTCCTCCCCCACAGCAGTAGGGGTGGGCTCCCAGCTCAGAGCTCCCCCCCACCCGCCAGCAGGCCCGCCGAGGGTGCCGTGACAGCGAGAGCATATGGTGGGCATATGCACGCAGGAACAGGCTGCCCACGGGGAGGAGGCGGGGGCCCGTAGGGGGCTAAGCTCCCCTGAGCCGCCAGCGCCATGCTGCACCTGCGTCCCCTGGTGCCCTTCTGCCCAGGGCCCTCCTCAGAGGGTGAGCCTCTGCCCTCCGGCCCAGGGACATGGGGGTGCTGGGCTCGGGTCCCTGCAGGGTGCCACGGCATGCTGTCTGATGCCCGCCTTTTAAAGGGGAGTGGGGTCTCTCCCAGGAGGGCTGGCAGGCCAGGGGCAGCCTCCCGGCCGTCTCCACCTGCACCCTCCGTTCTTTTGCCTCGTCACCAGCGAGGAGCAGGTTTGGGGGTTCCTGGAGGGGTGGGTGGGCCCAGCCTTCCCGGAGCTCACAGTCTGCCCAGCAGGTCCCTTGCCGTGTGGCTCATGCCACGGAGGAAGGGCGCGTGGCCCCCTCCTTCCGGGTCGGGGTGCGTGGCTGAGGCCTGGAGGGAGGGCACGCGTCTGCCGTGGCAGGGACGGGAGTCGAGGGCGCTTCTGGGGTCAGGAGTGTGAGACGGTGACGGTGTCCCGGGCTGGCCGGGGCCCAGGAAGGTGTGCTGCAGGGGGGAGGTGCGGTTCCCATCCAAGAAGTCTAGATCCTTCCTTGTGGGCCGCTACTTCATTGTCCTACTGCTTCGCATGTATTGAGCACCTACTGTGTGCCAGCCTTTTCTCACCCAATCTTCGTCATCTCCCCAGGAAGGCACAGTGTTCCTGTCCCTTGGTTACTCTGGTGCTCAGAGAGGTCCGGTAATTGGCCTGGGGTTGCACAGCCAGGAAGTGCTGGGGCCAGGAAGTACACAGACCCTCTTGTAGGGTGGTGACAGATGCAGAGGGAGCAGGGTGAGCTCTTGGCCCTCACAGCCCTGCCCCTCTTCCCCGGGAAGCCCTGCCTGACCACTCCTGGCCCTCCTGGGCACCCCCTCGGCCTGCGGGCCTTGTTTCCTTGGCTGCCGAGGCTGGGACACATCTCTTCTGGTCTCTGTACTAACTGAACAGCAGGGGTTGGCCCTTAGCTCCTCTGTGGCCCACAGCAGCTGCACATAACAGGCACTCAGCGCACGCTCCGCTCTCTGCCAGAAGGAACCCACCTGGTGCTGTCAGCAAGGCTGCACCAGGACGGAAGATCCCCGAGCCCAGGGACGGCTGGTGACGCATCTCATGGATCGAGGTGGACAGACAGGGCTCTGAGCTGCCAGAGACTTCACTGCCAACTGGAGCCCATGTGGGAGTTGCAGAGGTGTCCCCCTGCCCACATGTCCTCCACCCTTGCTTGTTCCAGTCTGAGTTGGGCGCAAACTGTTTCTGGGATAGCAGGACAGATTTGACATGAAGGTCTTAGAAATCCAGCCCCTGTGGCCAGGAAACCCACAGAAGGAAAGACAAAGGGGGTCCCAGGTATCAGGTAGGCGTCTGTGTACTTGGTGGCGTGTGGGGCGTCACGCCCAGGTCCCAGCAGGAGGTGGGGGCTGTGCAAGCCCGGGTCTGCCTGCCACACCATGCTGGGGGCTCTGGCCCTTGTCCCCCCACGACCCCAGACTGGGATGCAGGGGATGGTGGGAGACAGGTCTGCTTGGCAGCCGACGGCGGGCACAGCAGGGACGGGGGGCAGCGCTGCTCGGAGGCAGAGACAGAGGCAGCCCTGCTCGGCAGCGGAGGGTGGGGGCAGCGGGGACGGGGGCAGCCCTCTCGGCAGCGGAGGGCGGGGGCAGCAGGGATGGGGACAGGTCTGCTTGGCAGTGGGGACGGCAACGCCCGCCTGGCTCCTGGCGCAGGAACAGATGGGCGGGAGAGGAGGCGGCGGCAACAGTTGGTGCCACCTGCTTCTGGGCCCCTCCGCGGCGGCGGGTGTGAGAAGCAGGGATGCGCGCAAGTGGCAGAAGCCCAGGCTGCTGTCCCCAGCCTGCTACTGGCGCCCCCCACCCGCCTCTTGGCTGTTCCGTAGACTTTCCCCTCCTAACCTCGTGGCCGGGGAGGCAGAGACCCCGGTGGGCATAGCCTGGGCTGCTTGGTCCAGGCTCACTGAGGATGCCTCTCCTGGCCTCGGTTTCCCCATCTGTAAAACAGAAACTCATATAATACCTTTCTTGTAGGGCAGGGTTGAAGGATTTGTTCCAGTGAAAGCATGTAAGGGGAGGGGTTGCTAAGATGGATGAGCTAGGGGTGGGTGGGGTGGGACCACAACCCCCACCAAGCATAGACTAACGGTAATAGCTGACATCCGTAGAGCACGTGCGGTAAAGCAGGCCAGCTCTGAGTGCTTCCCATGCTGAAATTCATTTAACCTTAGGACAGCCTTAGGTGCAATACTGTTATTATGGCCGGTTTATACACAGGGAAACTGAGGCAGGGAGCCACAGTGGCTCTTGCTTGGGGTCACCAGCAGCGCCTTGTGGTGCCCTGTGCCCCTGCTTTCAGTGCGGCCACGTGGACAGCTCTGTCCATGGCCGGGGTCCCCTCCAAGGGGTCTCTCTCCGCCTCTCTGCCCTGGAAGCCCAGGAAGCTGCTTCCCCCAAGGGGGGCGGGCTCGGCGGGTAAATGCTGTGGCCCCTGCCCCAGGTGGGCCCGTGTGAGGCAAGCTGTATGTGGCTAGAGGGTCCTGGTGGGATTGTGCCCAGGTACCCCTCGTTGTTTTCCTTCCACCCCCGCCCGCCCCCCCTGCTTCCCACCCCCCACCCCCCCACCATCAGATGCATTGCAGCCTGGGTGGGGGTGTGCCAGGGCTGCAGGCTCTCTCCTGGAACTCGGGGTGCCAGGCAGGCATTTCAGGCCCAGTCCTTGCTCTAGGGTCACTGGTGGACACATGGGGCTGCCCAAGGTTTCAGGGATGAGTCTCAACCTGCACTCGGCACACCCCGAAAGTTCCCGAGCCTCCGTGTCTCTTCCCAGCAGCTCCTTCTTTTGCTCCCTCTTGGCCACAGATGGGGTTGCAGCGAGAGCTAGGTGGCTGACAGCCCTGCCTCTGGACAGCTGGTGACCTTGGGGAGGGCCCCAGCCCCCAAATCTCCCACCCAGGACAGGGCTAAGGAGCCTGGAAGAACTTAGCGCCGGGCCGGGCCCTGGTGGCTGTTTCGTGGCCTCGGGCTTTCAGACACAGCCGTGATGCCCACTTCCACCTCAGCCGTCCAGGAGCGAAAAAACCTGTTCTTCTTTTCTTGCTCGGCCTTCAAGGCCCCATCTCCAGCAGACCTTGTCCCTGAGCTCGGACCGGGCCGGCCACATCTCCCACTGTGATCTACACCGGAGCTGTGAAAGGGACAGGGAACAATCTCCGGAGGCTCGTGGAAATAGAGTCCAGGGGCAGGAACTTGCTTTTAGCCAGTGGTTTCTGGGGAGGCCGATGCGAACTTGCAGGGTGAAGAGCCCTCCGCTCGCCAAGCCTGGCTGCAGCTGCCGGCCAGCCCTGGAGCCTCTGCTCGTGTCGTCCTCCAGCCAAAACCCCATCTCCACCCCTCCTCCACCTGGCAGGTCCCCCAGCTCACACCCCCTGCCTTCCCCATCATGGGCCCTGGGCGACCCCTCGATGCCCACTCACCCACCTTTGGCCTCTAGGACACAGTGGGGCAGCCACGCGTGGCCGCGAAAATGTACATTCAGTGCAGTTACGAGTTCAGTTCCTCACGGTAGCCTCAGTTCCAGCCCTCCCTAGCCCATGTGGCTGGTGGCTACCATACTGTACAGCGCAGATCTAGAACATTCCATCATCATAGGAATTTCTATTGGGTGGTGCTTTTCCAGCAATTAGGCAAAATTGATGCTGTTGGGTGGTGGTGGGGTGGTGGTTAGGACCTGGGGAGGGCGAAGAGATGGAGTTTGGGTTTGATTTTGCTATTTAGTCCCAGAGGCAGAGAACTGTGTAACAGAACAAAACCGTGCATCTGTGTGTGCTTCCCAAACTGGGGCCCGTGGTCTGGAAAAGGCTCTTTCCTATATTTTTGTAAATGGATTTGTAGTAGGAGCCTCAAAAGATATGAAAACTGAGATCACACTAGTGGCACGTCAATCGATTGCCTTCATTGAAGAGGAGAAAAATACCTCACATTGGGTCTCCCAGAAAACCTGGGCTTTTATCCTTCCCCGTCCCTCCAGGCCTCGGTTTACACCTGTGCATGGGGTGGTTGGGGTGGGTGGTCTCCTGGGCCCCCGCTGGGAGACTGTGGGCGGCAGGAGGGCGGTGGGGGCACAGGGCCATGGTCAGTACCTGCCTTTGCAGGATTGCTTTCCTCTTCTGTCCGAGGGCGGGGTGGGTGGGGACCTCAAAGCGGTGTCCCTGCGCCATGCTGGAGGGAGGCGAGCTGTCCGGGGTGGGGGCCTGGAGGGGTTGCCCCAGAGGCCCGGCCCCCGGTTTGTGCTGCCCTGACAGTGGGGCTGCCAGGGGAGCTGCAGCCGTGTGCCCCCCGCCCCTGGCCGCCCCAGCCCACCCGGCCGTCTCGCTGGTGGGAGGCCCGGCCGTTGTTCTGCCAGCTGGCCCGGCCGCGTGGTTGCCATGGCAATCTTTCAGCCTGTTGTGGGGCCTGCTTCTCCCCTTCACGTCTCTGGGGCCGGAGCCGCTTCTGGGTGGCCCTGGGGGCTGCCAGGCCGAGGGGGGCTCCCTGAGGGGCCCCTCAGCTCCTGGAGCCCAAGTGTGCTCCTGACCCCTCCAGGGTAGGGAGGGGGCTCAGGGAAAAGGAGGGTCTCCAGGGCGGCCAGGGAGATGGGGAAAGCCAGGCACGGAAAACAACTGAAAACAATAGCTAGGGCTGGGAATGTGGTCCTCTGGGGTTTCGGGGCCCAGTTGACCCCTCGTATCTGTGTGGCACCCCTACCCCACTGTGTGTGTGGCACCCCCACCTCACTGAGTATGTTCAGCAACCTGCCCTACTGTGTGCCAGGCCCCCAAAGGGAGTCCCCAGGGAAGCCACGGCACAGAGAGTTTGAGTAACTGGTGCAGAGTTGCACAGATTGGGAGAGAGGGAGGTGCTGGAGGTTGTAGCTGACCTCCCTGTTGGGGTTGTTCTCTCTGTGGAAGCCTCAGTGCCAGAGACCTGGGGGGCCGCAGAGAATGAAGAGTTGGGGAGATGAAGCAGAAAGCACTTGGAATGCATGCAGAGAGGATATGCTGGTGGAGGCCCAGGCAGCAGCGCGGAGCCAAGACAGAAGGGACCTGAGACGAGGTGGCAGAGAGGCGGGTGGGAGGCCGGCGGAGGGTGTCAACCCAGGCACCCTTCCAGTGACTGGCTCGAGCCCTCGGGCCGGGAGCCTTTGCGGCCACCAGCCCTGCCACTGCCTCTGCTCTCGGGGTCACCCTGTGGCTTTAGCTGCAGTGACCTTGCCGCGTGCCAAGTCAGGCGTTTCAACTCCATGGTCTCCTGCAGTGGGAGCGGTTCGCACTGCAGCGGGGCAGACCCGTGGCCCCTTCCAGGGGTCTCTGCTGACCACCCCGGGCGCAGCTGCAGAGGGAAAGGAAGGGGACGCGGGAAACGGCACCTTACCATCCGCTAGGGCGAGACCCCGCTCGGCGTCCCCCAGCCAGGAGAGCCCGCGGCACCCCAGTCTACCTCGGCCAGGTCCCAGGGTCTCACCCTCAAGCCCGAGGGCAGGTCTCCTGGGGGCAGGCCTGGCACATGGGTCCCGGGGCTCAGCCTTCCCACCCAGCCCTGCCCCCCAGGCCTGGAGGTAAGACCACCTCGTGATGCGGGCGCTTTGCTTTCTCATTGCTGTTTTGGTTTCTTCTTTTTTTAATATATGAAGGTGAAATTCAGGTAATAGAAAATTAACCGTTTTAAAGTGAGCAATCCAGTGGCATTTAGGACATTCACAATGTTGTGCAACCACCACTTCTAGCTAGTTCCAGAACATTTCCATCACCCTAAAATAAACCCCGTACGTCTGAGCATCACTCCCCCTTCCCTCTCCCCCAGCCCCAGCAACCACGAATCCACTTTCTGTCTCTGTAGATTTGCCTCTCTGGGCGTCTCAGTGGAGTCATATAGTGTGTGGCCTCTTGTGACACTTCACGTTTTCCGGGTCCATCCACGATGCGGCGTGCACCCCAACACCACTCGTTTATGGCAGATGACGCCCGGCGTGTGAGCGGACCACACGTATTCATCTGCTCCCAGGGTGGGACCCTGGGCACTTCCAGCTTCCGGCCGCAGTGAGGAAGGCTGCTGCGGGCGTGCGTGCGTGGGCACTTGTGGGGGGCCCTGTTGTCACTGGGTGCTTGGCTTCTGCCCCCGGAGCCCTGCGCCCTGAGCTGCCACAGCCCGGCCCAGAGCAGGTGCTGCCCCTAACAAGCTGCCAAGGCGCTCCCGCCGCAGCCCCCGCTGGCCTCCCCCGGTGCACCAGGCCCACGGTGACCCGTCGGGCACTCTGGAATCCTCGTGACGCCCCACGGGGACGGCTGGGGGGCTGGAGTCCCGGGGCCACCTCTCATGGGGTGTGTGACGTTGCTCTCCATCTGCTCAGTGGGTGGTCGCGGCAACCAAGTAGTGAATTTGCGGGTGTGTTCGGAGCTGTGCGTGGCTTCTGGTCGGCCTCGCGGGGGCGAGCAGGGGGTGCACCCCTTCCCCCACGCAGAGAGGACATGCCACGTCTCCGAGGCCACGCGGTGGCTTCCACGGGGGCCCCGGGCAGAGGCAGGACAGGCCCGGGCTGAGGGGCTGGCTGAGTGGCCCTCCCTTCTCTCGAGGCCTTCAGTCCTGGCAGGGCCCAGCAGATCCCACGAACAGATCACGATAGTGCAAACTTCTGTTCTGGTGTGTTCTAAGCACTTTTCATACACTGATTCATTGAGCCTCCCATAACTCTGGGGTAGGAGCTCTTGCCACCCCATTCCACGAATGGGGAAGCTGAGAGAGGCTACGAGTTCTGGCTTAGCCTTGCTAAGCACCATCGCGAGCTGGTCATGTAAGCACCTGGGATGTACGACAAGCTTATGCTGTCCCAGTAAGCTAAACACTTAAAAAGTAATGGTGTCATAGGTTCTCCCCAAAACTGTATGACGTGGAGACCCTTATCTCCACTTCACGACGGAAAGCTGAGGCACGGAGAGTCAGAGCAAGTGGCAGGGGTGGGTTTTGAACCCGGAGCCCAGGCCCTCACCTGCTCTGCCGGTGCCTCCCAAAAGGCTAAGAACAGCTTCTTTCTGAAACCTGACGATGACAAATTATTTTTCAAATGGTTTAAATTTATCCCCCCTTTCCTTGGAGAGCGTCAGAGGCAATCTGCTTCGCCAAGTCCCCCCTCTCTTGTTAGCCGTTCGGCTTTGAGCGTATTTCCTTTTATCATGTGACACGCGGTGGCAGAGGTGACTCCGGGCGAGCTCGCCGGGGAGGGGCCGGCCTCGCCTTGGCGTTGCTCCTGGCAGCTAATGAGCTGCGTGTCTCCACGCCGGGGCCTCTCGGATGGCAAACGCCGCCGTCACGTCCCCAGAGCTGCGCACCGAGACGCCAGGGGACAGCGCGCAGTGGCCTCCCTCCTCCGTCCTTTAAGTCCTCGGTTTCTGGGGTGAAGTTTCCGCCTGGCGTAGTCCCGGGACTGCGAGCCGTGGGGGCTGGAGGGCAAGGCCGGGGTGCCTGAGCCTGGGGACGGAATTTGCCGCTGGTAGAGGGGTTCTCCCCGAGCAGCACCCTCTGTCGCCCTCAGGCCCTGCTAGCATCCGGTAGGAGGAGTGGGAGAGTTTGGTGAAAGTCTCGGGGTTCCTCCGTTCGTCGATTCAGTCACCACTTCCTGAGTGCCCGCTGTGTGCCAGGCGCTGTTCCGGGCGAGGGAGGGTGACAGCTAATTGGTGACTACAGGTGATCAGAGGGCTGGGGCGGAGGGGATGGGGCGAGCCGGAGGAGGGGGTTGGTTTCTAGCCATGTGGTCAGGGAGGTTCTCGCTGAGAAGTGGTGGCCCTGCTGGCACGGTGCTCCCGGTTAGTATTGTTATTATTGTGTTTATTTATAAAGAAGAATGTTGATGGACAGCAGACTTCCCTTTTATGGCTTGTTACTTTATACCGTTCAGGGTGCCGGGTTGCACCAGATCCCCCGGGGAGCTGGTTGAGACATTGCCAGGGGCCCCCCAGGGCTTCCGACTGAGAACCTGCATTTCCACGGGCCCCCGGAGGCCCTCACTGCCAGGCTGGGGACCCCGCCTCGGGGGCCCTCGTGTCAGATCCGGCTGTGTGAAGTCTCCTTTCTGAGTTCCACACGCTTCTGTCTAGTTACATCTCAGGTCTCAGAGCCTGTCCTGGCCTCTCCGAGCCGCTGGATGGCAGGAGGATGGACATAGAGATGACAAAATGCCAGAAGCGAGTTTAGCACAGGCTGGGGACATCGGGGGCTCCCTGGAGGAGGTGACACCTGTGCGAGGTCTCTGCAGACTCTCGATTAGGGCTTGGTGATTGTGGGGCACACCCCTAGGTGGGAGAGGGCTGGGGGCTGGGGGGCAGCGGGGCCTGTCTTCACGAGCCTCAAATGTTCTGAGGGTGGGGATCAGTGGCTGGGGCGTAGCCTCTGTGTGGACACGTCCGTGTGCAGAGCGCACTGTGCACCCGCAGTGGGTTGAAGTCCTGGCCGAGCCCTGACCCCTGACCCCTGACCCCTGTGCCTGTGACCTGAGCTGATGCGCTCACCCTGGACTTAGCGTGACCCCCAGTCCAGTGAGTGTGTCCTCACGAGAGCCAGGAGAGGGACGTTTGAGACACACAGAGAAGCCTGGGGGAAGACGGGGACAGCGCGGGCAGCGACTCGGCCACAAGCCAGGAACGCCACGGGTGGCTGGAAAGCACAGAGGCGGGCTTCCGCCAGGGCTCGCCACGCCTCCGCTGAGGGGGCCCTGACATTCCCGGGGCCCAGTCTCTCCCTCCCCGTCTTATTTTCCAGCTCTGACCCAGTGGTGTGCTAACAGCCGCCCCCTGCTCACCCCACTTTCCACGCTTTCCGTCCTGAGGCCTGGGGGTGCTGACCCAGGCCTGAACCCCGGCTCTGGGGGGGTGTTATGGGCGCCTTCCAGTCCCCGCTCCCCTTCCCGACAACTGTCTTCCCAAATCTGTGTCGAGTCGGGGAGGAAGGGCGTGGAATTTGCCCGTTCCCCCAGTCTCGGGAACCCCTGGTCTAGGGGAGCAGGAGGAGGTGGGCCAGGGGGCCGCAGGGGTGGGGTAAGCCCCTGCATCTTCCAGCAGATGCCCCAGGTCCTCCACCGGCCTCTGCCACTCACACGCTGCGTGGCACCAAGCCAGCGGCCCAGTGCACCCCTCTGTGCTCCAGCCCGCCCCCCGCTGAGGAGCGGGGCAGCCCCAGGACAGGGCCGCCCAGGGCCGCAGTGATGAGGTGATGCCTTCCGGGGGCTGGGAGCCGCGTCGGGGGCAATGCCAAGGCACCGAACCCCCGTGCTCACTGTGCAGCCAGCGTGGGGAGCTGCTTCCTTGCACCGGCCGGGCGGGGGTGTGGCGAACAGCGGGTAGTATTTTGTTATTTTTAGGTGTGTGCCTAACGGAACTCAGGAAGGGGGACCTGTGGGCAGAGGCCAGGAGTGGAGACGTGGTGCCGGGGACCCGCGAAGGGGCAGCGGGAGAGCTTGTGGCCAGTCCTGGCGGCCGGGCTTGGGGGGAAACACGCTGCTGCTCAGGAATGCTGCCCTCCTCCTGCCGAGTCAGAACCTTCCGGGACCTGTGGCCCCACACGCCGGTCTCTGCCCTCCAGGCCCCCACTCCCAGAGAACCTCCTCCCCGACTCAGACCCCCTTCCGGCCTCCTCTGGAATGTGCCAGGCCTGTCTCTTGTAACTGGGATTCCCTCATCCCTCCTTTGTGCTCTGGGCAAACACCTCATCCCAGGCGTCACCTCCTCCAGGAAGTTTTCCCAGATAGCCTGCTCTGAGCCAGCTTTCTGGTAACTGGCTTCACACCTTCTCCCCTGCGAACTGTGAGCTCCCCAGGCCAGGGCCTGTATCCCTGGTTTCCTCTGTGTCACCCGCACTGGGAGGCCAGGGGTCTTGTGCTCGGCAAATGAACGGACATTGTCACCCTTTGCCCAGCATCCTCCTCGGCCGACTGGACCATGGCTGCATGTGGTTTGCTTGCCATGTGTCCTCCCTGCTTTCCTCTCCTCCAGCACAGTCCCAAAGAGCAGAGCAGAGGGCCCCCAGACCTTAGTCTTCCCCCCAGATCCCCAGTGGGGCAGGAGGTTCTGTGGGAATGGCGCTGGGTGGAGGCCCAGAGTCACCCACTGGGAGGGTTCCAGATGAAGCTCGGTGTCAGGCCTTCTGCAGAAGCCCAGGGGGATGTTGTTGCCAGTCGCTGCCCTGACCCAGACATGACCGAATCCATCTCGACTTGTGTAGCATTCCAGTCACAGATGCCATGCCCCTTTCCCCAGCCTGGACCGGCTTCTCTCTTTGTGGCTTATCTCGTTCTTCTAGCCCCCTCCTACAGGAAGGCCTCCTGACTGTCCCAGCCCATTGGACACTTATTTCTCAGCTTTGAGGTCTCGACCAGGCCCCGCACCTTCCCCAGTGGTCACCACAGAGGGTGGAAACCCCTGTTCTGATGCTCAGATGCTAAAGGCCTGAATGGGGATGCACAGCCCACCCAGGGTCTCAGGCCCCTGTCTGTGAGGACGCTGCCCCCAGCGTGTGAGAGGCTGCCTTGTGGATACAGTTGAAGACCCTGCAGGGTGGCTCAGCCCTGGACAGAGAAGTGCACCTGGCAGCTCACTGATGGCAGGTGCATCTGTGTGGTTACAGCCTCAGGACACTGTCCCCTCCCTGTGCCTGCTGCAGGAGACTCGTCACCCCCACTGCTGCCTGGAAAACACACTTCTCTGCCCTGCACATGCCACACGCACCTGTGGAGCTTCCAGTTCAGACTTTGGAGTCACTCAGACCTGGGTTCAGATCCTTGGGCTTGTCACACTTTGAGCCTCAGTTTGCCAATTTGTTAAGATGGGGTGATACTGACGGGGCCATGGGAAGCTTCAGTGGGGTCAGGCGGGTAGAAGACAGTGCAGTAACTACACGCCAGGCCTGGCCAGGGAGGGGCTGTGGTCATTGTGTTTCCACCTGTAATTGTGAGTTCTCGACTCAAGTGAGAATATGGCTCTTTAGCTTTTATAACCGAGTGCCTCAGATAGCTGGTGCTCAGTAAACGCTGATGGGTGGATGGATGGATGGATGGATGGTGGATAGATAGATGGATGGATGGATGGATAGGTGGGTGAATGAATGGGTAGGTGGGTGGATGGATGGATGGATGGGTAGGTGGGTGGATGGGTAGGTGGATGGATGGATGGATGGATGGGTGGGTAGGTGGGAAGGTGGTTGGGAGGGTGGGTGGATGGATGAATGGACAGGCAGATGTTTGCAGGTATGGGGCCCTCTCCCCTGTGCTGGAGAAGGGGCTCTGAGTAATAGCCCCTTCCCCAGTTGACTGTGAGGGATTTTTTTTATAACACCAGGTGTGAGGAATTAGAATTTTGCCTAAAACTTAAACTGCATGGTCACCAAGTAGGTTGGTGTGGTGGAATAGACTGTATTTGATTTATTCATCCCTCAGGTTGTTATTGGGGACCAGCTTTCAGCTTGAACCCTCATTTCGGCCCTGTTAGTCACCCCCTTTCAGCAGCTGAGGGAGGGGAGGCCAGCTGCTTCGGTGCAGCCCCCAGCCCGCGGTCCCACCCGGGAGGCCTCCACCCCTCACTGCTGCACTGAACACCGGGGCAGGTTCCGATATTCGTGATCAGGCAGAGGTGGGGCATCTGCTGTGCCCAGGAGTTGGGGTGCCCAAGACCCCCATCCAGTGTCCTGAGGCTCATGGCGCACGTGTCTTGGGTGGGCCCCTTTTCTGCTGAGTAACCTGCTCGAGGTCCCACGGCTAGAGTGGGCCCCAGTCCCTGGCCCTGCAGCCTTGGCCTTCTTGGGGTGCATTGTGCCCTGGTTCTGCCTGAGGACGTTTGTCACAGTCCTCGTTAGAGGGCCCAGGGTGGCCGGTGGATCCTGGACAGATGGAATGAGATGATGGATTCTGGACTGTGTCTGCCATGCTCGGAGGGAGGAAGGGGCTCACTTGCTGTCGGGAGAAGCCACTTCAAGGAGCCCACGGCCCCCCGAGGACACAGCACCTCCCCCTGCGATGGGGAGGGACAGCAGCCAGGAGGGGCCTCCTCCCCGGGAAGGTGATCCCCCCACTCTTCCGAGCCCCTGGGAGGCTGTGGAGACCCTGCTTCTGGGCAGGGAAGGGGCGATTTCAATGATCCGGGCTTGACACTGCCCCTTGCTCAGATAGGGAAACTGAGGCCCGAGGGTGAGTGAGTGCTCATCAGGCTCCTCACGGGGAGCCCTCCGGTTTGGGCCCCAGAACTTTCCCTGGAACAGGGCAGGGGTGCCCAGGGCCGCGAGGAAAGAAAGCAGAGGTGGGAGCTGAGGAGACAGTGCTGAGGCTTCCAGACGGTTCCGGGAGTGGCTGCTGTCCTGGGCCGTGCGAGGGCTTCCCGCGTGCCGGCCTTGCACCCCCGCCCCGTGTCGTGCCCGCCTCGCAGACGGCGACACCGAGGCAGGCGGGTTCGTGCGGCTGGGTTTCCTGCCGTCGCCGTCACCAAGTGCCACAGGCCGTCTTGCGGTTCTGGGGCGGGACACCCCGATCCAGGTGCGGGCCGGGCAGGGCTCGCTGGCGACAGGAGGGGCCGGGGGCGGCCGGGGGCGCCGGGGCAGCTGGCTCCTTCCTGCTCGGGGGCCCGGCCCTCGCCAGCCGGGAAGCATCTCCTGCTCAGCTAATTATGTGGAAAATTGGAAGAAATTGCCCGGCGCCTCAGTGGGAAATGAGGTCAGGGCTGAAGGTTATCGGAGCTGCGGCGGCGGCTGCCAGGGCTGGACCCCCCCCCCAAGACCCCGGCCCCCACCCCGAGGCGGAGCCGCGCCCAGGCCCCCTCCCCGCCCCCGCAAACCGGGGGCAGCAGCGGGCAGCCACCCCTGACCTCCCCCCGTGTGTTTTCCCGAACCACAAACATCCAGAACAAAGAGGAGCATCTTCCCTCCTCCCCGTCTCCCTGCCCACGTGAGTCCGTCCTGTTCTCCGTCACCCCCCAAGGGCTCCCCAAGGATGCGCAGGGCTGGGGGCACTGGGCAGCAGAGGGTTTGCCCTGGCACTTAGTGGCTTGCTGGCAGCGGGCGGGGAGGAAGCAGGGACGTGACCGTGTGTAGGGGGCAGGGGTGTGCTTGTGTGCGCTGCAAAGGCGGTGCGTAAAGCTGAAGTCCTTAGCTACCCTCCAGGCTTGCATCTCACACCCCCTCCCCCTCCAGCGCCTCCTTAACAGATGTGTATTGAGCACCTACTGTGTGCCGGCTATTTCTTGACTTTCCTGCTTTGCTCACTCTCTTCTTCTATGTTCATTCTCTTGAACACATCATTGCTTTCCCCATCCCCAACTTGTTTCCTCTGTCTGGCCAACTCCTATTCACCCGTTAGAACCTGCTGCAGACGGCACCTCCTCAGTACCGATCCTGGCTGCCATTCAAGAGGCAGTAGCATGTAGCGGTCAATCACGTGGGCTATCAGACCTCAGCTCTGCCTCAGACTAGCTGGGTGACCCTGGCTAAGATGTCTCTCTGAGCCTCAGTTTTCCCATCTTTGAAAGGGGATAACAGAGGCACCCATATCAAGGGGGTTGTTGTCAGGATTAATGAGTAACGTGTGAAGTGCTGGGGTCCTTGCCTGGTCTGGCCCAAGTGCTGGGTTTGGGGGCCTGTGGTACCCCCTCTCCCGCTCTGTGGTCACACAGCGCTGTCCGTCCACCATCCTGGCATGGGGGTGGCTTCGGGTTTTCCATGCCTGGTCCTTGGGACGAGCAGTTCTCCTCTCTGAGCCCCTGGTGCTGGCCCCTTTGTGGCCCTGCAGGGCCTCAGGGAGCACTGGTGCAGACAGAGCCCTAATTTAACACGAGGGTCTGAGGTTGTGGGCAGCTGCGCCCCGGATCCTCTACCCACCCCCCAAGGGCAATAATAATAAATCATCAACGAAAGCTCCACGCACTGATGTCCGTCGTGTCCCCACCCGGCCCTGCCTGCAGTGGTGGGAAATGGGCCCCAGCCTCCCCCTTTCCTGGGGTGGGGAAGGGGTCTTAAGTCTGGGGCGCCAGCTTAGAACAAAGGGCAGGCTTTGTGATGCCTTCCAGGGCGGCAGGCAGTGAACCCCAGGGCTGGCCTGCACCCAGCTGTCGCTGTGGCCTCAGGTGCAGCCGGCCCCCGCCTCCAGGCCCCTCCCTGAGCCTTGCGGAGGACTGCGGGCCCTTCCCCTTCCACAACCCACGCCCTGCAGGTCCCCAGGGTCCCCACCTCTCCTGTGTGTGCCTGAAGGATGGGCCCATCTCTATGGGTGGGGGCAGGCTTTTTCCCGCCTTCCAGCAGGCCCTTGCTCTGACCACGCAGGGTCCCTGGAGGCCAGGGGCGGGGGGGCTGCAGCGGGAGCCAGGAGAGAGGCTGGGCTGTCCCGGCCCTGGGTTCCCAGCAGTGACCCTGGGCGTGGGTGTGGCCGCCGCTGGTCAGCTGGGAGACCCAGCAGGAGGGGGCTGTCCAGTAACTGGCCCCGCAGCGGCGCAAACCATGCCGTTTTCTTTGTCCTCTTTGTTACCCTGCTGTTTAATTTGGAGGTTGAGGGGTGAAAATAAATTAGCCTCCCCGTCTCTAGTTTACTCCTCTGATTGACACAGGGCGGCCTCCCAGGGGCCTCCTGGCTCCTCCTGTGGGGGGGTGGGCTGGCGTCCCAGGTCCTTCCTTCCCGAGAGGGTGGCTGGTCGCCCCCAGCGGTATCACATGGCCAGTGGGGATGGGGAACACTGACTTGTGACTTGGAGACCAAGGCAGGGCATGACTGTGCCTGGATGTGCACAGGTGCGGATACGTGTATGTGTGTCCATGTGTGTGCTTATGTGTGTGTGTCCACATGCACACAGGCTTGTGAGTACATGCATATACATGTGTGCATGCCTGTGAGCGTGTGAGGTGTATTTGTGCATTCCTGAATGTGTGAGTGTGCATGCGTGTGTCCATGTGCAGGTAAGTATGTGTGTCCATGTGCATGTTTATGTGTGTGTCCATGTGCACACAGGCTTGTGAGTGTGTGCATATACATGTGTGCATGCCTGTGAGCATGTCAGGTGTATTTGTGCATTCCTGAGTGTGTGTGAGTGCATGCATGTGTCCATGTGCAGGTAAGTATGTGTGTTCATGTGCATGTTTATGTGTGTGTGTCCGTGTGCACACAGGCTTGTGAGTACATGCATGCAGACGTGTGCATGCCTGTGAGCGTGTGAGGTGTATTTGTGCATTCCTGAGTGTGCATGACTGTGCATGAGCGTGCATATGTTCTCACCCTCATGCTCTATGGATGAGAAACCATCTCTCCCTTTAGGGAGATTCTTGCAGACGGGATGCAGGACACACGTGGGAGCTGGGTCACCAAGAAGGGAGGGGTCTCCTGATCACTGAGAGTCCCTCCCAAGCGCGGATGCCCAGCCCCCTCCCGACCCCCCCAGTGCCTGGAAAGCCCCTCTGTCCCGCCTCCTCCCAGCTCCCCTGAAGAGAAGCCACATCCCATGCCCTTGTGCCCTGCACTTGGTGGCCCGGGGTCTCCAGCCTTCAGCTGGGGGGGGGGAAGCCCAGGCCCCATCAAGAGAGGGCACCATGCCATGTGCTTTACACGCAGGTCCTGTCACTGAGTAACCACTCTGCCGGGCACGCAGCTGCCTTCTGTGAATGTTGCTGCGCGCTCTTAGAGTGCCCACAGCCATTCCATTTTGCAGAGTTGAAAACGGAGGCTCAGAGAAGGCGAGTGACTTGCCTGAGGTTGCCCAGCTGGTGAACGGTAGAGCTGGGTGCAGACCCCAGTCACTGGGCTGGACCACCATGGTCTCCTACTGGGGCTGTCAGGCTGCCTCCTTCCGTGTGTCTGTGGGCCTCGCCCTGGGGGCTCAGCCAGGCCAGAAGTGACCAGCACATGCTTGCTTCAAGGTGACCTCACGGGGCCACCTGCTCACTGTGCTTGCTTCGTCCTCCTGCAGCGGCCAGCTCCATGGTCTCCGGGGACAAAAGGGCACTGCCTGTGAGTCCCAGTGCAAACCCCTGTCCCAGGGCTCACAGCCATCATGGCCAGAACGGCTTGCCCCGCTGACCACCTGCTCTCCACCACCCTGTTCAGGGCACCATCTGATGGAGAGAGTGTCCCTCCTGGCATTTGTCTCCGCCTGGGGCCATTTGTCTCGGTGACATCCAAGGTCTCTCGCCCTCCACTTTGGGAGCTCTCTGAGGACACAGCTCACGTGGGCACCAAGCACGGCCAGGCTCCAGACGCCTCAGTGGCCAGAGGTAGATTTTTCCATTTGCATCCTCTTTTCAAATATTTTCAGAATCTGAAAACAATTAAAGCGGCCCAGTGGGGGCCGATTTTATTAAATCAAAGCCCTGCAAGCTGTTGGGATTGTCGGACTGATGTTGCCTTGGGTTGCGGCTGCTTTGTTAACGCGCCGTCCCGCATGCTGCCTTGAAGGAAACACACACACACGAAGGGGGGGATCATCCATTTAATAATCCGCGGAAGCCCGGCCCCTGCGAGCTGGAGCGGCTGTCGCCCTTGGGGTTTCTGGGGCGGGAGATGTTACAGATGAGGTCTTGCCTCCTTCTCTGGAAAGAGCAGCTTCTGAATGTGCCTGTCTGCTTCTCCGACAGCCCATCTGTTCTGGGCGAGGTGGGGAGAAGGCCACCCATGCCGGCGGCCAGGCCTGGCTGCGGGCACGTCCCTCATCCTGGGCTGGGGTCCTGGCTCTGGTTTCTTTATTCCTTAAAGGTAGCTAATATCTTCTTCCTCTCAGGCTGGCACCGCCCATGGGGACGACTTGCTCAACGCTGTCCTCTTGCTGCTCCCTCCTGGCCCTGCCTCCTGCCCCGCCTCCCCATGGTGGTCCCTGAGATCTCCTCCCACGGACACGGCTCGCAGGGTCTGTCCATTGAGACATGTGCGTGTCCCCAGCCTGATGCGGGCTGGGCCCAGGCCTTGGTGCCTGGTGGCCCCCATCCTTGCGGTGATTAGAATCAGCGGCTCTTATGGAGGAAAACAGAGGCGCCTCCAAAACCTGATCACTCTGCCAGGGCAAGGCGCAGCTGCAAGAACCCCCTCAGTTTACACAGCCATTCCCAGCTCTTGCAGTCAGGTTGTCAGAGAGGTAAGAATTAGCCCAGGCTCAGAGCTGGAAACACCAGCCCAGGAGAGGCCCAGGGCCCGGCTGGGGCCGTGCAGTCCACCAGGGCGTCGGGTCTCCCTGCCCCTCCTTGCCCACTCTGGGCAGCCCGGCCGCAGGCCCCGTGGGGAGACCTGGGGGGAAGGGAGAAGGAGCTGGTTTCTCAGAGCACCAAGGGACGGGCCACATTCTGCTTAAGAGGAGCCCACTTCTCGGGGAAGCAGCCCGAGGCTCCAGGGCTGGAGTGGGGGCACCCGGGAGCTCCTATGGGGGCCCCTCCCAGCCAGGCCAGCACCCGCAGGATGGGCGCCTTTTCTTCCAAACACCCTCCCTTCTATGGCCGTGGTGGGCTTAACCCCACCCAGCCTGGCAGACACGAGCTGGGGATGGAGGGGGGCAGATGGACAGAAGCTGTGTGCCCCACGTGTCCCCAGGCCCCTGTCCCTGTTTCTGTCATTGCCGCCAATCGGCCGCCATCAGCTGGGGAGGCCCCAGGGCCACCCTCTCCCCCGAGTTCTCCATTTCCGTCCTCGGGCTCCGCGACGTGCCCTGGGGTGCTCTCCGCCTCTCCCTGAGCCTCTGGAGGGCTTCCGGTGTGCGGGTGACCCGCGTCTTCGAGCCTGGAGGGGACTGCGCTGCAGCCGTCTGTGCCTCTGCGATGCTGGGAGCTAATCCTTGGGCAGCTTTTTTCCTGTTTCTCCCCCGGGTTCGAGGTCTGTTCATGTTTTTCTGCTCCTTCTTGGGTGGATTTTGGCAGTTTTCATTTTCCTGGAAAACCATCCGTGTTGGGTGCGATCTTCCTTCTGGGTTGCCACCGGCAGTACCTGGGGTCCTCCTGACCTTCTGATCCCCTGTGGCCTCGGCGCCCGCGGCCTCCTTCCCCCTGCCCTCCTCGGGCCGCAGGTGCAGGCCTGGGCCACCGGCCGCGTCTCCGAGTGGCAGCTGCTCCACGCTGAGCCTCAGGTCTGCCCCACGGCCCTGTGGCGAGCTAGCGCCTGGGGAGGCGAGCTGGGCACAGGTGGCACCTCTGGCAGCGCGGCGGGGTGGGGGGCCTGGTTTAGGGACATGCCGAGGAAAGGACAAGGGTCGTGCAAGTGTGTGGCCAAGGCCTCCCCGCACCTTCCCAGGTGGGCACTGGAGCCAGGACGTGCGGAGACGCCGAGGTATTGGAGCCCAGAGGTGACGGCCCCAGCATCCATGGCCCACACAGCTGCCTGAACCTCAGACCCTCCCTCTCGGAATCCCGGGGTCCCCATCTCCACTGTGGTGACAATCGTGTCATCCGCTGGGGATGAGAGAAGGTGGGAGGAGGAGATACTGGGCCTTGAGGCTCACTGACCCGTCCCCCACAGAGGGCGGATGTGCTGCGTGTAATTTGCTGTGTCCTTGTCCACCGGGGCTGCTGGGGCAGAGCATCCCGGGCTAAGGGGCCTAACAAGCAGAAGTGAATCTTCTCACGGATCTGGAGACTTGATGGCCAAATACCCAGGGTGGGCCAGGCCGAGCTGCCCCTTAAAGGGAGAATCTGTTCCAGACACTTCCTCTGGCTCCCGGGGGTGGGCGGGAAGCCCCGGGATCCCTGGGCTTGTGGCAGCAGAACTGACCCTCCGCCTGTGCCGCCCGGCCGTCCACACGGCCCCTGCTTTAAGGACCCAGCCACGTCGGCCTCATCTGGAGGGAGCACATCTTCAAGGTCCTGCTTGTGGGACTTGGAAATAGGACTGAGCATTCAATCCACACCACGCCTCAATAGACTTGACTTTAGGAAAAGGGTATAGGCACGAAGAGGTTCGCGGGGTCCTGGGGGAGCGCTTGGTCAGAGCTTGTGGCCGCAGCACCTTCGATGGCCGGCTCTGGGGCTTTGTCATGCGGGGGTTCCGGGAGCCTGCACGTGGCCGCCTGTCGGGACACGTCGTGGCGTTTGTGCCCCTTGCGAGCCGTGGTCCTGGCTGTTGAATGGACATTGCAGCCTCCCTTGTGGCATGGGTGGCTTCATCTTAGCGACGTTCATGGGGTCTCAGTGCCTGTTCCCCTCTGACCATCAGGAAGACCTGAACCTGGAGCGCAGCTGGGGGCATCCGTGATGCCGAGTACGGGCTGCATGCCCAGCCACTGGGCGCCCACCGCGGGAGCACCCGCCCACCACCTGCTTGCGCAGAGGGCTGAGCCCTGGGCCCTGCAGGCTCCCTGGTCTCGCCCCCGACAGCTGCTCCTTCCACGGTCCACGGCGAGAGAGACAGACACGGCGCTTTCTGCATTTCTCTGTCCACAGCCTGGAGGATGACGCGCCCCTGAGAACAGCCCGCTGGCAGCCGTGTCCAGCGCAGGAGGCTGTCAGTGACAAGGGGCCACCTGCAGTTCTGCTGGGGCTGGCCACGGGGCCTGGCGAGGGGCAGCTGGCCGGTCAGCGGGCAGTGCCTGGACCTGTGCTGCGCTGGGCGTTGTGCTGGCCCCGGCCCCAGGCAGCAGAGGGTTCCAGGTTTGTCCTCAGTGTGCCCAGGCTGGGGGAGGCTGGCCGCTTCCACTCCGGGCCAGCCAGCCTGAGCACTGACAGCCGGGCTCCCCGATGCCAAAGGAAGGGTCTGAGCAGAGACGGGAGGGCTGGGCCATCGTCAGCCAGGAAAGAGGGTGGGGAAGGATTGCCAAGAGGAGGACCCTGAGGGGGCAAAGGCCTGGAGGGGAGGGTGGGAGCACAGGCATTTTGAGGGGCTCCAGCACCCAGCACAGGCCAGGGGCATCAGGAAGAGGGGGCTGGGGTCTTACACACTCAGTGGCTTTGCACATTGTTAATGTCCTCTGAGTGAATGGGTGGGCGACCCCACAGATTACCCAGCAGCAGAGTAGCCGAGGCGAGGGTGCTGCAGGAGGGCAGAGGAGATGGGCAATCCAGGAGGGCTTCCTGGAGGTGGGTGCATTCCAAAGTGCATTCTAAGGATGCTCCAAAGTCTGGCTTCAGAGCTGAGACTTGGAATATGCAACTGACCCATGCGTTAGCAGCAAGAGGCCAAGGGCCAAATCTGGGGGGTGGGATGGGGAGGTCTTCGGAAAGCCCAGGCCTGCTGGTGCTCACACCTGTTGCCTCTAATCCACGTGCTCCTTCGTGCAGCTGCCAAGAGCAGAGCCCCTGTGACGCGCAGCCCCTCCCCCTCCTCACGCTCCCCCCACCCCACTCTCCCTGGGGGGTGAGGGCACCACAGCCCGGCTTGCGGGGCTGGGGAGCAGGAGGGGTAAAGGCAGAGTGGGCCCACGTCAAAGCCCTGATCCCCTACTCCCCTGTCCCCCCACCCCCGGCCCCACGTGGGGTTCCCAGGATTTGTGCTGCAATTCTCCCCATGGACATCATCTGTCCCCATCATTGAGCACCTACTGTGTGCCGTGCCCCGTGCTGGGGGTGGGGACACGGACAGACAGATGGACAGAGGGACAGAAACCCCTACCTGTGGAACTCAGAGTCTCGCTCTGTGCTGTCTCTAACACCAGCCACGTGTGGCCATGGAGCACGTGAAACGTGGCTGCTCTGAACTAAGATGTGCTGTAAGCTCACAACCCATGCCACTCGCAAAGGCTTGGTACCCCAAAAGTCTAAAGCATCATCTGGCTAGTTTTTTATATCGAGTACATTGAAGTGCCAATAGTTTGGGTATATGGAGTTAGGTAAAATGCATTATTAATATGTTTATTTTACTTGTTTCTTTTTACCTTTTTATTGTGACCACTGGGATGTTTAAAACAGCATGTGTGGTTCGCTGTGTGTTCTATCGGATGGTGCTGGTCTAGAGGGGACCCCGAGAATAAGCCGATGAAGCTGTAGTGAGGCTAAGTAGTGGCAAGTGCCGTAGAGAAGCAAAGTGGGGTGAAGGACAGGGTGGGGCATTACAGGGACGGGCGGGTCCGGGAGGGACCCTGGGAGGTGACTGAGACCGAGGGGAGCTGGGAGCAGGTGGGGTCTCTGGGGAGGACCCCTCACCTGGGGCCGCAGGGCGGGCCAGGGCCAGAGGTTGGCAGCTGACCAGTGGGCTGGGAGCGGGGGCTCCCTCAGGCGCCGAGAGGGCAGATGATGGGGGTGAAAACTCTCATCTGTTACCACCAAGGGCTTGTCCCCACGAGATCCTCAGTGCAGCCCTGGGTCCCCACATCAGGCACCCAATCTGTGCTCACAGTGAGTGTGCGATCAGCGTCAGGCCCCCAGGCGGGTCCTCCAACGCCCGGAAAGGTGGACCCAGCCAGCCAGTCGGGTCCTCCCACTCTGTGACCTCGGGCAAGTCACTCAACCTCTCTGGGCCTCTGTCCCTTGTCTGCAAAATGGGGGCGCAGACCCACCAACGAAAGGAGAGGGAGGCTCCGGAGCCAGCGCCCAGCGTCGCCAGCACTTGTCCCTGAGGTTCGTCGGGAGGAGCGGGGAGCTGGGCAGGGCGGGGGGACCCCGATTTGCTGAACCGGAGCATGTAGAGGTTCCCGGACCGAGCGGGCTCCGAGCGGAGGGGTGCCGTGCCCCGCGCGCCCGGCAGATGGCGCCCTTGGCCCGGGAAGGGAAGGACGTCTGCGCGCGGCCGGCAGATGGCCCAGCAGCCCTGCCCGCGCCTGCTCCCGCCCAGGCTGCTTCTGTGCGTGCGGTGGGAGGCCCTGAGGACGCTGAGCGCGCACAGCCAGGCCTGCTCCAGCGAGCCAGGGGCAGAGGCATCGGGGCGCCTCCCAGGCCGCAGCCCGGGGTCCCCACCCCAACAGTGGGCATGGTTCCTGCTACCGAGGGTGGGAGCAGGGGAGTGGGCTTTGCACCCCCACTTTGAGGACTAGAAACGGAGGCCCAGAGAGGTTGAGTGACTTGCCTGAGATCACAGAGCGGGAGGACGCCCCAGCAGGTGCTGGAGAACCCTCCTGATAGCTCTGGCGCTGACCGTGCACTGGCCGCGTGCCCCGATCAAATGCTTCACACGCATCTCCAGAAAGCGTGGCCGTGCCATGGCACGACTCCCGCGGGATTGGCAGCGAGGGGTGCCTGGGGGCTGCCCTGGGCCCAGCACAGGTGGGAGGGGGCTATGAGTTAGAGGTGACGTGGGATCCAGATACGTGTGATCTGGTGGCGGGGGGGCGTGTGTGTGTGCACAGGAGCTGGTGAGGCCGAGCCATGGGGCCTCCTTAGTGAGGGGGTCAGCCCAGCCCACACCCTGGGCCACGGCTCCGGTCCACAGCTCTTGTCCACACAGGACCAGTTCACGGCCCAGCAGCCTCTGCACCCCCAGGAACTCCTCGCTTTGCTCGCCTACCTCACTTTAGAGTCATCATGTTGACAACACGTGTGCTAACTACGCTTGCAGCTGCTTCAACCTCCCAGCCACCGAGTCAGGGAGGTCATTATCACAACCCCAGTTGAATGACAGGGAGACCTAGGAGACCCCCTGCCACGCTGTAGCCCTCTGCCTGAGCCCTGGCTCCCTCTGTCTTCTAATCCCGCCAGTCTGGGCTGGAGCCGCGCATCTTGCTCTAGCATGGATAGGATTTTGCTTTTCCATTTTTGTTTTTATTTGCTTGTTTTCTAGGAGCTCTTGAGAATAATGATACAGCGTTTAATAGTGTAGATTAAAAACAAAAATCACTGGAGTCTGGGAGCATGAAGTCATGAGGTTTTATTTTATAATTTTATGTCAAAATTTGAACAATGAGAACGAGGCGATGTTCTATGGAGTGAATGAGCAGCTTTCTTTTGGGGCCTGGTTTCTTCTGCCCACTTTAGGTGTTGTCTGTGAGGGTGATGAAGCTATGGGAAGCTGAGCTCTGAGGCCCGGCGGAGGGGCCTGGGATGCGTTCTGTCCAGCATGCCCACCACTGATCCCATTTAAAACAGCTCCATGGCTCGGAGCCTCAGTTTCCCCCACTGTCACAGGGTCCGTGCCCTCCCAGCCTACTTAGCAATGCGGTAGGTGAGTGGAGACCCCCATTCAGAATGCCTGTGGGTCCCCCCCAATCTGCTGGACTGATGCTGGGGGTGGTGGTTCTTCAAACCCCGCCTCCTCTTGGCTTCCCTCTCGGCCTGCCCCTGCTCAAGCCCATGAACTAAATTTTGACCCCAGCCCCTTTCCTCAATGGAAGGAGTGCCATCTTGGAGCAAAGGAGAGCACAGAATCAGTAGCAGTATCTGCCAAGGAGACTACCACTCCTTAGGTGGCAGTGCATGTGTTCAGGTGTCTGTGAAATTATTCAATTCTTGGCACCCACAGAGCTTGGGAGAAAAATTGAGCTTTGCCCAGGAAGTTCTCCCTTTCACCCTGGGGCTGCTGAAGTCAGCAGTCTCCTTGGCGGCCTGCCCTGGGCTCAGAAGGCCTTTCCAAAGCCACGTGTCCAGGGTGCTAAGGCCTCAGCCCTTGGAGACCGAGCTTTCCCTCAGGTGTGGCATGGGGATCCCTGGGCCAGGAGTCTGGGGGTCTAGGGGAAAGCACTGCCCGGCCCCTGCCCAGGAGGACGGTCTCTGGACCAGGCCACTTTCTGGCACCTGAGTGCTCTGAGTCCTGGCCAAGGCCAGGTCCGGGGTTAGGATCAAATCACACGCTCGTCTCTCTTATGCGGGGATTCTCCATCCCCCCACCCCCACCTTATTCCTGCAAGATATCATTTACATTTGCAGTGATGTTTTGCATTTCTCAGTGCCCCAAGGCTTTCATCTTGGATTCTCTCGGAGCTGCTGTGTGACTGTGTCTGGTTTCTTAGAAAATGAGCACAGGGGGTGATGAGGTGGGCATGGGAGTGGGGTCCCCCAGGGCCCGGGTTGTCTGCCCACGCCCCCCGGAGCAGCCCAGACGTGCCAGGTCATCCTGGCCAGCTGGACCTCCGGCGTCTCGGGGAGCGTTTGGGGAGGACCCAGCCTACAGCCCTCGCTTTCCCACCAGGTAGAAGCAGCTGGTCCGGCCAGGCCCCCCTGCCGCCTCCGTGTCTCCAACTGGAAGTGGGGGGATTTGGGAATTATTACCCTCCCTCCTCTAGAGTTAGTTCAGGAAGGACCCAGAGAGGATAAGAAGCCAAAGGGCCCACGAGGCCAATGCCCACCCTTTCAGCACAAGCACCGTTAACTTTTAGGGTGAAAGGTCCTCTGTTCTGGGGGACGCAGTGCGAGGACGGAGAAGCTACGGTGTCATCCCAGGAGCAGGCTGGGGTGCAGGCTGCTCCCTGAACAGGGATGGGTGGCAGCCCCTTTGGGGTGGTGAGGGTCCGGCCAAGGTGATTAGCCCTCACGGCCCCTGTCCGGGGGAGAGAACTCCCTTCCGTGTCCCCGCCGTGGTGGCTGAACCGAGGCCGGGGGTCCACACGGCGAGCACAGGTTAAATGCCCACCGGAGGAGTCGCTGCACGGGGGCTTAAGCCCACCTGCCTCTTAGTCAGTCAGGGCTGTTAGTCTCCAGCTAATTTCAAGGGCTCCATCTTTATTCTCTTCTGAAAACCGTCTGCGACTTAGCGGGAAAGGAGCACGAACGCCACAGGCCCTCCAGCGTGGGAGCCACTGCTCCATCCAAAGGCCCGATGGTCTTTTAAAGTGTCTCCCCCAATTCCCAGACTGTGGGTGATGCCCAGTTACGGAACAGGAAGGTGGGTAGGGGGTGTCTCATTTTCCTGGAGCCGCCACAGACTTGGGGGGCCTGAAATAAGACATTTCTCCTCTCGCAGTTCTGGAGGCCCCAAGTGTTAAGTCGAGGTGTCACCGGGGCTGCATTCCCTCCGAAGGCTCCAGGGGGTTTAGGGCCACCCTAATCCATAAGAGTTCATTTTAACTGACTACATTTGCAGACACCATCTTTCCAAATAAGGTCACCTTCTGAGGTTCCAGCTGCACGTGAATTTGGGGGGCACTGCTCACCCCAGTGTATGCAGAAGCAATGCAGAGTAGATTCATGTTAACTGAACAGGATGAGACCCCCGGGCACCCCCAGTGCACAGGAAAGGATTGTTTTGTCAGAAATCCCCAAATCCCACACACGGAGACCCCGCTCAGGGGTTTGGTGAGCAGGACTCCAGCTGGGTGCTCGTCAGGGGCTCTTTGTGGCCCCCTTGCCTTCTCTTAACTACTTTAACTCACTTTCCCCGCTGACCTGTCTCTGCTTGGCTGTGGGATTTGGGAGCTGTGCCTCCTCCAGGGTTCTTCTTTGCCAAAACCTGACCCAGAGTTCTGGTGTCTTTGGGGGACTCCAGGCATCTACAGAACCAGGTTCGGGCCAGAAACCAGGCCATCGAGGTTGGGAAGGACCAGGGACCCCCTAGGGTTGCTGAGCCTCCCGAGAAAGGGGCTGGCCCGACTCGCACCGCTGGCGAACGAGGGCCAGGGGCTCCTGCTTCTGCCAGGATTGTCACCGGAAATTACGGTTTCCCTCTTTCTGTGCATAATTTTCTACTTCTCCTATGCCAGGATCTTTTGACTCGAGGTTCACCTTGATTGCTTGCCTTAATGCCACATTTCTTGATTAATTTGTGTAATTCGATGCTGTTTGAATTATCTATTGCCACGTAACAATCACCCCAAAACTTGGGGGCTGAAACCGCAGTACTTGAGCATCTCCCTCCGTTTCTGTGGGAGGGTCCTGGAGGGGCCTGGTGGGGCGGCTGGGGCCTGGGGCAGGGCCGGGATCTGCCCCTGGGGTGGCCCCCTCCCGTGGCAGCCGCGGCGGCTCCTCTTTGTGGGCCTCTCCACGCGGCCGCTCGGGGACCATGACATGGCGGCCGGCTTCCCCAGCGAGCCACTCGGTGGCCAGCTGCACACCCCAAGACCTTTGCAAGCCGTCGCGTCCGCCATGTTTGATCAGCCAGAGGCGGCCCTGGTGCCTGGCAGGAGGGGCTGGGTGAGGTCACGGAGCCGGGAGGTGGGGTCATCCGGGCCGTCGTGGAGCTGGCGAACACCAGTGCCCTTGGCGCTCTCCAGCTGGGAATGGGCAGGATTCCAGAGGTGTTGGCAGATTTCCCAGGAAGCGCTGCCATCATGCCGTGTTTGCAATGGAAGATGGGCTGGGGGCCGCTCTCCACACTCCCCCCGCCCCTGGGTGATGACGGCAGACCCCAAATCCTCTCTGCTGGACCCCGAGTCCTCTGCTACGCCAGCAGCAGTAGCCATGCTGGGGGGATGTTGAGAGCCTGACCTCCCCAACGCCTTGTCCCCTGGCCGATGGCTAGCAGCCACCAGATCTTGCAGACAGGGGCTCACAGCGACTTGGGAAGCCCCCCGGCTTCACGGTGAGTGAGAGAAGGGCCGGAGGTTCAAACCCAGATGCTGCAGCCTGTGTTCTTTCCCCACTCTGGGCTGTCCCCAGGGAGAGAACCGCGGCCCCTGGCCCCTTCCTGGCCCCCCACCTCGGCCCAGGAGGACGGGGAGCTCCCTTCCGATGGCCCTGCCCTGTGCTCCGACATGCGCTGTGTTGCAGCCTCCAGCACCCCTCCTCGCACAGCCCTGCATGGGGCTGAGTTGGCAGGGGGTGAAAACTCCCTGCCGGGGGCCCCTTGGAAGCTGGTGGTGAGGGGTGCCACCCCATTGTGCCCCAAGCTTCTTAGCTTGGCTTCCAGCTGGGTACCCCCTTTGGCATCTGGGTCTGTCGATGAAGATGAGGCATCTCTGGTGTTCTTATCTGAGCAGCTGGGGCTCATGAGACACTCCCCAGGCCCTAAAGCACCCCCCAACTTGGGCAGAGTAGGGGCCAAGGCTCCCGAGCGAGCTGGTGCTTCCACCCCTGAGCACAGAGCGGCTGGCGGGTGCAGTTGAGCTGACACAAATCCTTGCCCGTCCCCCCAGGGTGGGCTGCGGAGCTCCAGCGGGTGGAGATTCAGTGCATCGTGCTGCCTCGTTGCCCAGGGTCAGAGGATGGGACCCCGAACCGAGGGTAGAAACGAACTCACAGTCGCATACATGGCTGAGTGGGCACCATTCTCAGGGCTTTGTGCCTGTCTCAGCTCAGGTAATCCTCAGACAATCCCTGGAGGGCAGAGACTACTATTGTCCCCATTTTACAGAAGAGAAAACTGAGGCCTGGAGGAGATAAGCCACTTATTTTGGAAGGGGTGGAGCTGGGATTCGAACTCTGGCGGTCTGGCTTGAGTCCACCCTCTCTTTCACCCTACTGTAGACCCCTCTGGCTGGGGTGCCCTTGGGCCCACCTCTTCGCCCTTCTGGGCCTCAGTTTCCTCGTGTAAATAAAATGGGGGAGGGGTGGGCCTGGACAGGCGCCGGTTAAGCCCGTGGCCCCGGCCCAGCTCCCCTCCATGGCAGCCGCCCTGCCAGCCCTGATAAACAGCCGTTCTGCTTTCAAGATGTCCCCGCTCAGGAGAGAGCCCTCGGGTTGGGGGCCGCGAGAACAGAGAAGCTGCCCAGCGGGGTCTTGCTTTGCTGTCACTGCCGAGTCGCTCCTGGTGTGTGTTCGCAGCGTGCGGCTCGGGGACAAAGAACATGACAGCAGAGAGAGATCAGACAGAGAGGCGGGGAGGCCAGGGCAGTGGAGCGGAGCAGGGCGGGGGGCTTCCCGGTGGGCTGCACGTGTGCTGCCGCCTCTGCCCACAGCCCCTCGGTGGGCGCTCGGCGAGGGGGCCTGGCAGACCCACCTCCTCGCCCTCCCTCCACCCCTGCCCCAGATGCCTGATCTCCAAGCAGGATCCCCTCCCGGTCCCCTGGGCTCTGGGAGCACAAAGCCCCGGTTTTCATGTCCGCCAATTAAGGGATTTGCCAGGTGGACGGTTCTGGGGATCTCAGTACAGATGTCGTGCCCAAGCCAGCGTGGGGTGGCGAGCATCTGCAGAGTAATGTTAAATGGCTGGCTGTGGGAGGGCCTGGCCCACGTGGGCTGTGAGGGTTTGGGCGGGAGGATGTGGCCCCCGTCCTAATAGAGGGGAGGCCGGTTTGCACGAGTCACCTTGTGCCCAGGTGTCCTCTCAGCTGCCCCGACGTGGGCTGGCAGGTGGGAAGCAGCCACACGGCTGAGGTTCCAGCTCGTGGTGTTTGGGCTCCTTCTTTTGTGTTACGGGAGAACTATAATAAGAGACCGGAATTTGAATCACAAAATTAATGCATGCAGAGGGAGTGATGGAAATGGAAAATCACCATTTGCAGACAGCCTGGTAATCATTGTTTCAGGCGAGAATCATGAATGGAGGCTGAAATTAGCGGGCGGGCGCGTCATGAGAACGGGGCTGTCTGCGTGTTCCAGACGATCCCTCCACAAGAGCCTCAGTAATTAGGAAGAGGGGGCAGTCGCTTTAAACCTGGCAGGCGCCACGTTAAGCAGGTGATCAGAATTATCACCGCCAGTGACGGGGGACAGATGCAGCGCCTGCCTCCTGAGCAGGACCCGGCGTCACTTCTGCGGTTTTCCTGTCCAAAAAAGCGCCCGCGTGAGTGCTCGCTGACACAGCCGTTTCTCGGGCCAGGGTTGCTGAACCGACAGGTCTGGGCGAGCCCTCCGCTCTTCAGTGTGGTTTGTGGCCCAGCGGTGGCCTCACTGGGGCGTTTGTTAAAAATGCAGAGTCTCAGGCCCCGTTCCAGCCCTGGAAGCAGAGGCTGTCCTTGTCTAAGACCCCGGGAGGCTCATCACGAGCAGAAGGCCCCAGGACGCCTCTCCAGATCGTTTGACTCCGAGAGCGTGTGCTTTTGATCCAGTTCGTGCCAACCTCACAAGGAACGGGAGGGAAAACAGAACGTTAGCGGCTGACCCTGGCACAGCGGCTGAAGCCCAAGTGGCAAACCGGGGCTGCGTGGGTGAGGCCGGAGAGGGCCAGGCGCTGGTGTGTGTCCCCGACAAGCGGCAGCCTTCCCTCCTGCACCCTCCTCTCTTCCGGAGCCCGTCCGCCTTCCGAGCCGCTTGGTTTACAACCCCGGGCCCATGGGTGCCTCACTCAGCCGGCGGGCGGTCCACAGACCTCGCCGGGAAAAACAGGCCCAAGCAAAGGCCCCGCCGCCCTCCCCGAGTCTGTTAGCGAGGAACGCAGTCGCTGCTTGGTATTTTCCGGCCGGGGGTTCAGGCGGGTCGACCCACGTGTTGGCATGGGCACTTGGCGTCCTCGCCAAGTGAGTCATTCGCAACGGGAACGTTTGTGCGAGGGAGTGTGTGACAGCATGGCTCTGGGAGATAAAAGGGGGTGTCTGCATCCGAGTGCCTGGCCGGGTACACTGCCACCCCCCAAATCACTGCCATTGTCCACTTGACTGGACCCGGGCCTCGGCGTGCCGGGGTCCTTCCCGAAGGCGCCTTCCCGGAGCGCGTGTGCCGTCCGAGTCCCGTCTCCACAGTGGATCGTTGTAGAGCCCTTGGCCCAGAAAGCTGGGTCCAGGCACGTCTGAGCTGCAGAGCTCACCGTGAGGGCTCCTCGGGCTTGCCAAAAATCATCTGGCGCTGTGGTTTACGCATCTATTAGTCCAGTTGCCGGATAGCTTCAGATTAGACTTTTTTTGGGGGGTGGGGTGGATGAAAGATTTGGGGACTATGTGAACATCTGTTTTGGTGTCGCTTGGGAAGTTTAAAGTCGACTGAGTTTGGATTATCAGCCAGAGTTGAGAAAAGAGCGAGAAGAGTCGAGAAGCGCACGTGGGTTTCTTTTCCTCGCCCTGCTGAGCGGGGCTGCGGTCCGGGGCACAAACCGAGCGTGCAGAACGGGCCTGCGCCCCGGAAAGGGCCAGGCTGCCGGCGGCTCCTCCGAGGGGGGCTGCTCTCCTGGGCTGCAGCTGGGCGCTTGGCCGGGCAAAGCCTCCGGCCCCCCTGCCGGGTCTTGGGGGACGGGGACCGAGCCGGCGGCGGCAGCTGAGTGTTCCGTGTGGCAGTGAGAGTGCTGGCTCACGCAGGGGACCAGCTGGAGGCAAGCACCGGGGTCTGTTCGAGACAGATGGCTCTGTCAGATTTGGGCTGCGGAAAATTGTGCAAGACGTGATGCTTGGCGAGGCTGCAGAGGCCCGGGCTCTCGGCGTGGCCTCCGGGGCTGGCTGGGGGGCCTGGTGCACATGAGGGGGGCCCACTGCCAGCCCGCCCCCCTGAGCCACCCACCCCGTGGTTTTAGGGAACCTCTTGGGGACCTTCAAGGTTAACAAACACACAAGTCCTTTCAGTGACCTACGAGGCCCTCCAAGATCTGCCCACATCCCCACCCCTCTGACCACGGCTCCTCCTTCACACACACAGCCTCGCTCCTGCCCCAGAGCCTCACTCCTGCACTAGGGCCTCACTCCTACCCCAGGGCCTTTGCTCCTACCCCAGGGCCTTTGCATATCCTAGAATTCTCATGCTCCTGAAATTTCCATGACTTGCTCCCTCACTTCCTCCTGCTCTTTCCTCAACTGTCACGTTCTCCGTGAGGCCTTCCTTGACCACCCTACCGTAAATTCCACCCCCCAACTTGACAGTTTCTGTCCCACTTCCCAAGCTGTGCTCCTCCTTCGTACCTGTCGGCACCATCCTCTGTGACTCTATCTTCTTTGTCGTCTGCCTCCCCTGCCCCGCTGAACCCTCTGTAAGCTCCACTAGCTCAGCGTTTGGGCTGTTTTGTTCATAGCTACACCTTCAAGTGCCCAGAATAGTGCTTGACACATAATAGGTTCTTAATATTCGTGGAAAGAAGAAAAGGGTGAGAACTAGCATCACCACCACCCCCTTTTACGACGTTGAGAAAAGAGCTAAAGAGCCACTGCCCCGGATTCGCTGTGAAGCTTCCAAACTGAGGGGGAAGGGGAGGGGGCTTGCAGAACAGTGAGTCCAGCCGTGGCCTCGGCAAAGGACAGAAGCCCAGGGCCTGGGGGTGACCTGCACAGATGGCCTCGGGGACACTGGGGGAGAGGAGGCTGGCGAGAGAGCGTGAGCCTTGAATGCCAAGCCCACCCTTCCTCCCTCCCCCCGGGATTCAATGCCCACAGCAGCCCTCGCCACCCACTTCTGAGCAACCAAACCCTAACCCCACGATCAATTTTATCTTAAAAATAAAGAGCTGAGCCCTGGGTGTCTGACTAAGGTGCCACCTTGAGCCCTCCTGATTCTTAAAGGACCCAAAGCTCACACACCCAGGAACAGCCTGCAAACCTGCTGGGGGCCCTAGTGCCCGCCCCCCTCGGGCCCCGCAGCTCTCACCCCCTCCGTGTGAGAAACAAGCACTATTCGTAAAAAGGAATAAACGCTCACCCTATTGTGGAGAAGAAAAGAATTTATTCACGATCTTGCAAGAACGGGCACCCAACCAAAATGTGGGGGTTGGCGCCCGGAACAATAGATTCAGCAGTATTTATTCCCTACCCCTAACCGCAAGTCCCTCCCCTGTTTCTCCATTGGCTGATACTCCAGAGGTTACATTCTATTTGACAAGCCTAACTAGCCCGTGCAAATTTGAAACATGCAGCCCGCCCAAATTGGAAACATTTGAAATACATTTCCTGTGCAAATTTGCAACATTAGAAACAGTTGGAACAAATCTCCACCCCTGACTATGATGGTTATGCCCAGGCCTCTTTAGAGCCAGTCTGGGCTAGTTTGGTAACAGGTTATGAGGCCATTTTGGGAACCTCTATTCTGAGTCTCCACCTTGCAAGGATAGTAGATAGTGGGTGGATAAGCAGGAGGACTGACTGTGGATAGTGGGCGGATAAGCAGGGGGACTGACTGTGGATTAGTTTGTCTTTTTAACCTTCTGCCAATTCCTTAACTGCCCCACCCTGCAAGGCACACCTGTCCTGTGTGAAAGCTAAACTTAACCTCATTCTCACACTCTGGCCCCCCACAAAGGTCAGGATCACATCTGTCAGGTGCCAACTGAGTGTGCCCCCCTCGGAACACACCTGTACTTTGCACCTGGTTGTCTGTGTCCAGCTCCGCTGCAGGCAGCGTGAACCCCTTGTGGGCCACCAGCCTCGGTCGCTGTGGCGTGTCCCCCGAGCCTGGAGGTGGGTCGTGTGGAGTGGAGCCGGCTTCTCAGGGCATCACACACAGATCCTCTAGCGCTGTGTTAAGTTGCAGGGTGACCTGCAGGATGGGGTGCCTGGGACTCTGCACTTCGAGCCAGCCCCTAGGGGAGGCCACCGTGTGGCCACATTTGGGAGCCACTGAGCCCGTCTGCACCCAGTCCACCGGGGACCCTCACAGATACGGGTGCTTGAGTCCCACCCTCTGCAAAGCTGACGTCCACGTGAGTGCACCACCAGTTTCTAACTGGGGCAGGCTTCGGAGTTTTAAAGGTCCCTGTGTTTCCTCTGTACAAAACTGCAGGGTAGACATTTGGTAAATGTTGGGCAAGCTGCACTGACATTATGGGGTTTGCAAAGAGGGGGTTGGAGCCTTAGGGTGAGTGACTGGAGGGGGTGAGGACCGTGGGAAGAGGTGATGGGACCCAGCGGGACCCCAGGCTGGGACCCCATGGCTGTCCAGGGGCCACCACGCTGGCCTGCTCCATCTCCTGCCTGGTCCAGGCTGCCGGCTCCCGGCTGGGAGGACCCTAGAGGAGAGAGGAGCCCCTGGTAGAACTTCTTATTCCTACACGTGCCTGGATCCCACCCCCCTCCACGATTCAGCTCCATGAGGTGCTGGGACCCAGGAATCTGCCTTTCCAACCAGCACCCGGGGCAGGGAGTGGTTGGGCGGCCTTGAAGCCAGGCCTCTGACTTCCTCCCGGCTCCGCCGCTCACTGCTCGGTGTCCGGGGGCCTCGGGGATGCACGTGCTCTCCCTGGGCCTCAGTTTCCTCAGCTGTGCAGTGGGAACAGCAGCGCCTCACGTGGGTGAAGCTCCAGGTCTGACGGGGTGGTGTGTGTGGAAGGGGCGAGCGGGCGAGGAGTTTCCAAAACCAGTTGGGGCTGCTGCAACGGCTGTGTTCTAGGTGACGTTTCATCCCCTTTTTCATCGCAGGGTGCTGTTTTCCAAAGGTACTTGCGTGTGGGGGAGCGGGAGCTGGGGGTTGTCTGACTTCAGGGTGAACGTGACCTGCTCGATGACCTCGCAGAGGAGGGACGCACGGCTCCCAATCCGGGAAGACAGGGGCAGCTGGTGCCTGCGAGCAGGGTGGGGCAAAGGGACCAGCCACCCAAGGAGGCTTCCCGGAAGTGGCAGCGCTTGAGGGGACTGGCTGAGGCCTTGGTGGAGCAGAACAGGGCACTCTGGGCAGAGGAGGGGAGAGCTGTCCCAGGGCCCTTCAAAGGGGACCTGAGCCGGCCCCTCCCAGTTTCACTCCAGGCCTGGAGGTGCCCAGGCTCGGGGGGCTCCAGCCCCTTGCCGTCAGCAAACACTTGGGAAATGTCTGTGACTCCTGTGCCCAGGGGCTCCTGTCCTCGAGGGGGCCCTGATTTCTGAACACAGCCAGCGGTCGTTTCTCACCACCCTGGTAAAAATCAGGTAGCAGGTGCCACAGGGGCAAAGACGAGCAGACATCAAGTCGTGAGACTTGCTCTTCTGTGGCCCCACAACCAGCTCCAAAGACAGTCCCCAAAGAAGAAACACAGCACAGATTGGGGGAAGCCCAGGGAGGGCGGGTGCTCCAAAGGTGGCTAGTGACGGATTCGAAGAGGACAGGCCCACCGTGGTCTGCGACTGGGGGGTACTTGGTGGACATGCTTCCTGAGTCCCCTGGACGTGCGGGAGCGGGGTGGTCTCATCCCTGTTTGCCTGATGCGGCCCCAAGGCTCAGAGAGGCTGGAAAATTGCCAGAGATCACACAGCGCTGAGGCAGCAGGCTGCCCGAGGTTCCCGCAGGCCCCCTGCCTGCCTCCCCTGGGACTTCCTTCCAGCTGTCACCTCGTGTGACCCTGGCAGTGGGGCAGGAGGCGTCCAGGAGGCTGGGGCACGTGGTGATGACGATGGCTGTCTGCTGATGTCGTCTGTGCTCTTGCCCAGGGCCAGGCTTGTTCTCAGTGCTTCACCGGGATGAACTCACCCCCCGGGGGCAGGGACCATGACTGTCCCCAGGATACAGAAGGAGAAAGTGAGGCCCAGAAAGGGCAAGTAACTTGCCCAGGGCCACATAGCTAGGAAGGAGTAACGCCAGGGTTCAAACCTGGACAGCTCCTCCCCAGGCCCGGAAGCAGCCCCCGGGGCCTCCCAGCACCCACAGGGCCTGGGGCTCAGCGCAGGCAGGTTGGAGAGGGGAGGGGGCACCTTTCTCAGCACGGCCCCCTCCGTGTAGGCCCAGGGCAGACGTGCAGACACCCCAGTGCTGCCCAAACGGGGGGCATACCCGGGTGCTGAAGGCCTCGGTGTGAGCCAGGCCGCCCTGGTTCCCCGGCCAGGCTGGTCTGGACACGGGCAGGTTCGGATTCCAGCCCCGTCTCTGGGCTGCTGCGTAACCTGGGCCAGCCGCTCGGTTCCTCCCAGCCTGTTTCTTCCGTGGTGAAATGGCAGTTAAATGGTTCCTAGGAAAGTGCCATGCACTTGCCTGATGCTCATGAAAATGCCACCATGTGACAATTATGGCAGCAGAACCATGGCGGGCAGTTAGAAACGGCTGAATCAGGCTGTGAGAGTCGTGCACTGATGGTCACAGAGCACAGCTGAAATCTCCGAGGGCTTTCCAGAGGCGGTGGCCTGGCGGCATGCAGACCAGGGGCCCAGGAGACAGGAGACGCTGGCTTCTGGCCTCATTCCAACACGAGAAGCGACATGTGTGGCCTCCGTGGGCCTCGTTCCTTATTTTTGGGTTGGACCATTAGGTCAGAACCATGCCTGAAACAACTTCCATGTTTTAGGGGCCAAAGAAAAGGGGTGTTTGGAGAGGGGAGGTCATGTGCAGACCCCGGGGGGCCTGGGTGGGTGATGGGCTCGCCTGGTCTCCCGTAGAAGGGTCGAGGGACGTGGGTCTGGGGACCTCGCTGGCAGGTAGAAAATAACCCCGAGAAATGGGGAGCCCCTCAGGCGTGTCTGTGGGGGGCAGCCTCCAAGACAGTTGGCATAAGAGGCTTTGTGGTGCCGAGACAAGCACAAAAGGGACAGCTCAAGGCCACCTGACACGTTCTGGAGTTTGTAAGTCACCTTTGGTTGTGTCGTGCTGACCGCATCCTGTACTTGTCACCACCTCGCCCCCTCGGGCAGCTGCCAGGCGCTTGCAGAGACCCCTGGGTGAGCAGGCCCTGGGATGGGAGCCCCTGACCAGCTCCCCTGGGGGCAGGCAGCTGGGCTGCGGCTGCAGTGCCTGGGGGTGGGGCTGGGGGCTGGGAAGTGCGTCGGCAGCTGAGGCTGAGCTCCCAGGGCCCCAAGGGGGCTAAGTCCTATAACCTGTGCACATGCCCCGGTTACCTCCACCTGGGTGCCCCCAGAGGTACCCGTTGCCCCTCCTCACCATCCCCACCTGCCCCAAGGATGGCCCAAGTCCAGCTGCAGAGACCTCCTTTGCAGAAAAGCCCCTTTGTGCCTGGGCTTCGGCTATGCTTTCTTCCTTCCTGAAGGAATCAAGTGGCATCTTCTGGAATCTTCACTTCCAAGAGGCCTGCGTTGCCCCTGGCAGGAGGCTCCTCCTCCCCGGGTCCTGCGGGCCTCGGGGTCAGGGGGCTGACGGAGGGCTGTCCGCCACGGCAGGGTGCAGAGGCCAGCTCAGGCCACCGCTGCACACACAGTGGGTGGCCTCTGCCCGCAGCGGGGCTGCTCTGGACCGCCGAGTCCTGGGCCTCTTCCTGGCCCCTCTTTGCCCTGCAGGCCTCAGCTGCCCACCCAGCCCCTGGCCCAGCCGGGCCCCTGACCCCGCGGAACCCCGGGGAGGCTGGGGGTGGCGAGAGGCCCTCTGGCCAGCTGTCCTCTCAGCACAGGACACTGCCCTTGTCACCCTCACACAAAGGGCCCTGTTTCCTCCGTGTCTTATGGGAGCTGGTGTTGGGTTGCCTGGGCTGGGCAGTGGGGGGCAGAGTCAGGCCAGCCCGGCTGTGACCCCGGGAGCTCAGAAAGGAGGAAAGCGGGAAGAGTCCTCAGCTGGGAGGTGCCGCCACCCCCTCCTCGGGTGCCTTGCTGTGCAGCCGGGCAGACGACACCCTCTCTGGGCTTCAGTGTCTCATCTGACAATAATAGATGTAGCCTCCTGTGAAAAATAATTATGTGTACATCTGCGTGCAGGTTAAATTGTCATAGTTTTTACTCTTTCAATCTGCTTTACTGAGGTATAATTTACGTACAACAAAATCCGTGCATTTTAAGTGTCTAATTGAATGGGTTTTGACTAATGTATACAGTTGTGTAACCGCCACCACAGTCACGACGCAGAGCGTTTCCATCGCCTCCAAACGGTCTACCGTGTCCCTTTGTCTCTGTCCTGTGTCCCTCCAGAGGCCCTGGAGGCTGTGGCTCTGTCTCCTGTCGCCCCGGCTGTGCCTTTTCCGTGAGCCCTGGGACAAGCCGCAGCACCTCTCTGTCCCTTTGTCCCTCTGTCCCCGGGGGGTGACAGCAGAGCCGCCCCCTCCCACTGGGCAGCTGAAACGAAATGACACAGGCCCTGCCTGCACACGGCCTCCCGGGCCCGCCACCCGTCTGTCTCCTGTCCTTCCACTGTGGAGAAAGTGGTATTTGCTTTTTTCGGGGCATATGGCATAGCCGGATGCTGCAGAAGTTCCGTTTTGCCCTCTCAGCGCAGACGCTTGTCAGAGACCCAGGGCCACCGTGGGTCCCCCCCCTCAGTCGGGGTCTCCTCTTCCCAGAGCTGTGGGCTAACTGCTGATGTTGGCGGCAACCTGGGGGTGCTAGCTTGGGTGGAGGATGACTGATTTCCTTGGGGTTGGCCTCTGTTACACGTAGGACGTGACAAACCATCCCAAACTTAGTGCCTTGAAAAAATAACCACCGTTTTACCAGAACCTTCTGCAATGCTGGGGTTGGCAGGGCTCAGCCTGGTGGCGTTGGCTGAGATGATCCCGTGGACGGGGTAGCTTGGAGCGTCTCCATTCACACGGCTGGGGTCTGGGCTGGGGAGACGCAAACGGCTGGGGCTGGAGGAGCTGGGGCTCCCTGTGGCTGGGGGCCCTGGGGATAGGGGGTAAGGGGTGACCCAGAAGATAGTGCAGGAGGTGGGGCTTGCATAACACTGACTGTGCAAATGCCTCTGCCTCCTCCACTTTAAAGTGGCTCATTGTGTGTGATGTAAATTTCATCTGGGAAACAACGAGAAACAGTTCCCCGACTTAATGGGTCCACTGGCCTTGGCTGGAACAATCTCCAGGCCACTGGACCCCAAGCCGTGTCCCTGGGACCCCAGCCAGCCTGCTCCCTGCATTGGAGGGAGGAGGGGGGCTGGAGGAGGGGGAAAGGGAGAGCTGTGGGGCTAGCTCACCCCTCCGAGCCCTGGGGTGTAGATAGGGGCGTTTGATGAGAGGGCCCCGAGTTCTCCTCGGGGAGGCCTTCCTCCCCCCTTGCTTCTCCCCCACTGTGCGGAATTCCCGCAGGTTTCTAGCTGCCTGGCTGGGACCCCTCCCTTCCCCTCCATCCCCCACCCCGGGGCGCCTTGGCATCTGCTTCAGAGCCAGTTAAACCTCCCAGATCCGCACTGGGTTTACTTTTAGGAGCCGTTTGGGCCTAGCAACACGGTGCCCTCGGCGATTGTTTGCTAGGAGCCCAGGCTCTTAGCAGACGCGGCCTTCACTCCGGGGACACGTTCGAATTCCTGGGGAGGAGGGGTTCCAGGAAGCACGAGCGGGTCCCGGGAGGTGAGCTCTGCATCTGCAAGCAGGCTCTGTGTCCCCACCCCTGAGAGCCTCAGGCCGAGAGGGCCGAGCCGGGCCTGCCCTGGGAGCGGCTAGACTGACCCCACGCTGCCGTGGACAGGCCTGGAGAGTGATTCCGTGGGGGCTAGCCACGGACTTCAGTCCTCGTTTTGTTGATTTCTGGACGGCGACATTGCTCTCTGACCACCATCTGTCTCTCTGTCCAGCTCTGCTGCTGCGTCTGCTTCCTCTCTGTGCCCCTAAAGCTGGGCTGGGTCTCCTGGGTGCCGCCCGGGGCAGGGCCAAGTGGCCCACCCCCCACCCCGGTGTGGGAGCACCCTCCCTCCAGCTGGCCGCGAGGCCCCGGCTGCCGGACCTGGCTGTTTGTCTGACAGGAGGAGCGTGCAGGGGCCCATGGCCTTGGCCTCGCACCCCAGGGCATCTCAGTCAAGCCTGCCTGGGAATCTGGCTGTGGACCAGCCTGGTCGGGTCGCAAGGTGGGAGAAAGGGCCCTGCACCTGTTCCTGGGCCTGGAAGGCGCCTCTGCCCACCCACGTGCAGCAGGCGACCGGGAACCAGTGAGACTCTCCGGTCAGGGCTCCACAGCCCTCCCCGCCCTGCTGAGTGGTGGGGAGGCCCCCGCATGGCTGTTAGCGGCTGCTCCAGATCTCAACATCATCCGCTTCCAATTTCCCGTCTTAGAATGTCACCTGGGGGAGGAGATGCAGCCCAGGAAGGGAGAGAGGAAATAAAGGAGAGAGAGAGAGCTCGAATGCACACGCTAATCTTCGCTCGGTGGTTCAGCTTTCAGGAGCCCCAATTAATCATTATTAATTTAATCCAGGATGACTCAGAGCCGTCCTGACACAAGGGCAGCCACGATTTATCCCACCTGCTAAGGGACGACCTTATCAGAATCCAATGGCGTCGTCATCGCGTTAGCAAGGACCCAAATGAATCTCCTGTCTGTCCAGTTTACTGAGTGACCATCAGCCTCGGTGCCCCCACTTGCTGCTCTCAGGCTTTTCCTGGACACTGGGGGGAGTTGGCGGGGGGGATCTGGGCTCAGGGGGAAGGACAGAGTCTGTTCCCCTCTCTAGCATCGAACGAGAGGTCGTGTTTTTCTGCTCTAACACCAGCAGCTGTCAAAGGCGTTTGTGAGTCAGAATCACCAGGGCGTGCTGGTTTCAGATGGAGCTGGAGGCACCCAGCACTCTGCATTTTAACAAGCTCCCTGGGTGATTCTGATGCGAGTGGCTTACAGATCTCAACTGGGAAACTTGTGGTAGATTCGGGTGGATCCTTGGCCTCAGCCATTGTTGAGGCTCAGTGCATCAGGCAGGGTGGGTGTTGCTAGCTGCTGTAACAAAGAGACCCCCAACCCCATCCTCAATGGCTTAATGCAGCAAAAGCTTTTCTGCTCCCTCACATCACAGTCCAACAGTGAGCTCAGAAGCCTGCCACGAGGTGACTCAGCCGCCTGGACACTGCCGTCCCCGGGACTTCAGAGTTCCCCACGGGAGCCGCTGCTCCGACCAGCAGATGATGAGGGAAGAGAGGTGTGGAGGGGTTACGGTGGTGACATCACGTCCACTCTTGTCCTGCTGACCACTGCTGGCCATGCGGTCCCACCCCACGGCTGAGCTGCGTGTTGGGTGAGGAGATGGATCTGGCTAGCATCTGGCCATCGGCCTCCCCCAAGGCATGTGCTTGGCATTCAGGAAGGGTGGCCGAGTGGCAGGAAGCGTGGCTTGCCATGTGGCCCGTGGCTTTGCTCTAGAGTTACTCATCTCTGGGCCTCCAGGACACACCCAGCCCTGCTAAGTCTAAGGTCAGGGAAGTGGGGGCCTCATCTTTGGGGCTCAGATCCACCCTTTGATGCCGAATCACCACCTGTTGTCCAGCAGAATGAGAAGCCGTGCCAATGTCACTGCTTATCTGTGGTCAGGGGTTGGGGGCCGGGGTGTTCCAGACCCCCCAAGTGATGATGTCAAACAGCTCCTCTTCCTACAGAAGCCCTCCTTGCTACCAGGGGCCACCGAGATGCCTGGTCCTCTGAACTAACACCTGTGGTCCAGGGTGGCCATCTCACACCTGGGCAACCTAGCCCGGTCGTGGCAGCTGACACTTACTGAGTGCTTCCTGTGAGCCAAAGGTTCTGCCTGAACTCATTCATTTTCCCCTCACAGCAGCCCAAGAAGGGAGGTTCTGCAGTGACTCCTATTTCACAGACAAGGAAACTGAGGCCAAGCTGCAGGACCAGGTGACAGAATACGAGGGCCAGGAGCAGGGGCCGTGGAGCCAGCCTGCCGTTTGCACCCCGCACTGCCTCTTACAGCCTGGAGACCTGATGAAAGAGGGTGTGGGGTCAGGTGAGATAATGCGAGCACAGCACCTGGCCCGGAAGAGTGTGCAGGGAGACAGCCCCCGTGCTGGCCGGGCTTCCTGTCTTCAGTCCTTTGTCCGGGTGTGACTGCGCAGGCACTGTTCCTTACACTTTTCCCTGCGGTCCCTGGCCAGCCAGGCTGTACTGCTTGGTTGGCCACAGGAAGTGTCTGCCTCCTTGCTCCAGGCAAAGACAGTGACCCAGATGAGGGGAACAGGAGCAGGAGTGGTCCTAAGGGACAGGAGAAGATTCCAGAAGCCGGGACTTGACACGAGATGGTAGAACCCGGCAGAGACTCGCAGCCCCCTGAGGTCCTGGGGGTGACTCTCCACGTGGAAGTTTAGGAACAAGTGTGGTAGCTCAGTGTCCTTTCTGTACCAGATGCCACAAAACCATCAGAGCAAAGAGAGACCTCAGGGACAGAGGAGGATGGAGAAACCGAGTCCAGAGAGAAGGGGTCGGCAAGATCGCACCGCTCGTTTGTGCAGAGCTGAGAGTAGGACTACACTGACGTCAGGCGTGTTGTGTCTCTGTGGCTGCAGCCGAGAGAGGGGTGGGCGGTGGGGAGGAGTACAGAGGTCACGGGGTACACTGCCGTCCCTCCTGGCCTGGACCCCCCAGCTGACGCCTCTGGCCTCAGTCCTTTCCATGCCAGGAGGTGCAGCAAGCTTGTGGCTTCGGAACAGGAGAGGGGGCTCGGGGGCTTGGACAGTCCATGGACTGCCTCTGAGGTGGGCGCCCCTTTGACCTTGAGCTCACGAGACCCGTATCGGCTGAGGACGTGAGGGCCTGCCCGGCTGGTGGCAGAGCTGTGCTGTCCCCAGGTGAACCACACTCTCGCAGAATACAGGCCAGACTGAGGCGGGGCCGCTCTGCGAGCCCACTGGGGACAAGACAGTGACAAGGCCACTCGGCAACCCCCAAACGGCTAAGTGTCCCCTCTTCTCTCCAGCATTGTTGACGGCTGCTCCTCTGACGGTGAAAATTCTAGCCCCACGTTAGACCCCGGCCTGCTGGGAAAATGGAGGTACCCCCTCACCAAGTCGCCCCTGCTTCGTGACGATATCCAACCCAAACGTGGAGTCTCCTTAAAGCCTCCTGAGAACCAACAGTACAGGCACTTGTCTTGTCAGAAGGCTGTCCCTGTCCACCTGCTGCCCTGCCCAGCTCGCAGTTACTGAGCCGCTGCCATTCCCCAGGGGTGTGCTCTTCCTTATTGCGGTGGAATAAGCCCGGCTTGACTATGAGCGTGTCCTTGTGTGGGGTGCCCTGGTGCAGGCATTCCTGGGAGGCGTGTCCTGGTGGGGGCATTTCCTGGTGCAGACATGTCCTGGGGGGCGTGTCCTGGGGCGTGTCCTGGTGCAGACGTGTCCTGGGGGGCGTGTCCTGGTGGGGGCATTTCCTGGTGCAGATGTGTCCTGGTGGGCGTGTCCTGGGGCATGTCCTGGTGCAGATATGTCCTGGGGGGCGTGTCCTGGGGCGTGTCCTGGTGGGCTTCCTGGTGCAGACGTGTCCTGGGGGGCTTGCTGGTGGACTTCACCCCAGCAAAGCAGATTCCCAGGTGGCTTCCAGGCCCCTCCTGCCCAGTGGCCTAAGAGAGCGTCTCTCCATGCCCGATGCCCATTAGAGTCACCTGGGGAGGTTTTTTTTTAATTGAGATGAAATTCACATATCATAAAAGTAACCATTTTAAATTGCACAATTCAGTGGCATTTAGTGCCTTCGTGGTGTTGAGCAGCCATCACCTCTACTAGTTCCTAAGCATTTTCATCACCCCACAAGGAACCCCCATACTTATTAGCAGTCGCTCCCTTTGTCCCCAGTCCCCCAGCACCTGACAACCAGGAATCTGCTTTCTGTCTCTGTGGATTTGACTATTCTGGGCATTTCATGTAAATGGAACAAGACAATAAGTGGCCTTTTGTGTCTGGCTTCTTTCATTAGCATCACGTTTTGGAGGTTCATCTGTGTTGGAGCTGGTATCAGGACTTCATTCCTTTTCATAGCTGAATAATATTCCACTGTGTGGCTACACCTCGTTTTGCACATCCATTCATCCATTGATGGAATCTGGGCTGTTTTCGCCTCCTGACCATGACTCATGCCACTGTGAACATTTGGGTACAAGTACCTGAGCACCTGTTTTCAGTCTTTGGGGTATACACCACGGGTGGGGTTGCTGGGTCAAGTGGTAATTCTATGCTTAGCTTTTTGAAGAACTGCCAGATACCTGGGGGACTTCAAGCAAATGACTGATGCCCCTGCTCCACCTTAACCCCACTAAACCCGGATTTATGGAGACAGACCTTGGGCATCGGTATTTTTGAAAGTTCCCCTGGCAGTGCTGGTGTGCAGCGGGGTCAAGAGCCGCCGCTCCGGAAGGAGGGAGAGACGTGGAGCTCTGCCTCCCTCTAACAGCCGCTTGGCCTGGTTTCCCCGAGGGGCCCTTCAGCCCTGGATGCTTCTTACCGGGCTTTGTCTCATGATCTCCCCGGCTTGCGGAGGGGAATGGCAGGGCCTGCACCAAAGCTCTGGAACGCTGGCCCCATGGAGCAGTCAGAAGGGAGAGGCCAGTGGGCAGCGGGTGGCAGGCAGGGGGGGAGCAGGTCCAGGAGCCGGTGGAGGGGACAGGAGATGCTGGGCCACGTGGCAGTTTGTGTTGCACGTTTCATGAGCATAGGTAGGTTTATCCTGAATGGAGCCAAGGAGTCCCCTTCAAGCATGAGTGGCAGTTCAAGGAGAAGGATTTTCCCTCAGTAGGGGTAGGAACATTCTAGAAATTTGAGGCCAGCAAGAGTGGGCTGCCTCTGGCCCTGAACCCCTGGCAGGGGAGGGGCGTGTGTGAGGCATAGTTGGCAGCGGGCTCGGGTCCCGGGTTCTGTCTTCAGCCTGGGCTGTGGTGGAGGCCTGTTCGCTGCTCACTTGTCGGCAGGTGGGTCAGGCCCCCTCCCCTCGGATCTGGATGCGCCATACAGTGGCCCCAGAGCTTCTCTCTGCGCCTCGGTGCTCTCTCGTCTCACCACCACTGGGGAGTTCGAGACACTTGGATTCTGCTCTGTGGAAGCCGATAGGGGTTTCTCGATTCAGGAGGAAGGACAGGCTGTTCCTCCAGGTGCGGGCTGGGACCCCCGAGCTCCCAGGGCAGGAGGCCGGGCAAGGCCCAGAGCGGAGGAGACCCTGAGGAGGTGTCTGGGTTTCATTTTCCTCCCATTTGAGCAGGGATTTCTGGCTGCTTTTCCCTCTGGATTCACACGGGAGGTCTGAAAAGAACACTCAGCTCCGAGGAGCGCCCTGCGCCTGGCGTCTGAGTGCCCGACTCCACTCCGTTTCACAGACCCCTTTCCTTTGTTGTGTCTGTGTGTCTATGTGTGTGTTAAAATACACGTGACATAAATTTCTTGCTGTAACCATTTGAAAGTGTGCGATCCAGTGGCATTTAGTGCATTCAGTGTTGTGCCACCATCACCTCTCTCATTCCCGGACACTTTCTTCACCCCCACAGAAACCCCGGGCCCATCGGCCATCCCTCCCCAGCCCCCTCCCCAGCCCCTGGCAACCACGGATCTGCGCTCTGTCTCTGTGGGTTTGGCTCTTCTGGATATTCCTTATAAATGGAAGCAGACAGTGTGTGACCTTTAGCGCTGGCTTCTGTCACTTAGCACAACGTTTTCAGGTTTATCCACGTTATGGCACGCATCAGTGCTCGGCTCCTTTTCACGGCTGCGTAGTATTCCGTTGACAGGTGGACCTGTTTTGTTTATCCGTTATGACCGCCTGGGCTGTTTCTGCCTTCGTGAACAAGGTTTCATCTGAACACTTGTTTTCAGTTCTTCTGGGCATATTCCTGGGAGTGGAATCACTGGGTCAGCTGGAAATCCTATAGTTAATTTTTTTGAGGCACTGCCAAACTCTTTGTTTCTAAGTATAGCTTATTTTTAACATGGAAACAGAAAAAAGCTTAAAGAAGAAAATAATAATCTCTCGTAATACAGCCACCTAAAAAGAACCCCCTGCTAACATTTTGGTCTATTTCCTGCTAGTCTATTTCCTCTCTATATTAAATGAATTAATATTTATAAAGTGCTTTTTTAAGTACTTTATTGGGTGCTTGGCACCCAATAAGCACTAGAGGAGTGTTTAATGGATTGATAAATTCCACTCCTCCCACGGACCGCTACCCTCTTTAATACGTAACGAAGTTCATGCCATTAGCAGTTTGCGTCTGGCTTAGTTTCCCCTAACATTATCACACGGGCACTTTCCCCTGTCATTGGAATCCTGACAGCATGGATTTGATGGTGTAATCCCGGTGAACGGTGCCCCACGGTGACAGCTCCACTCCTTTGCGATCAGGCATCGGGGTGGGTTCCAGGGTTTTGCAGTTATAGACACGTCCCAGTGAACATCCTTGGGTAGAAGCCTCGTGGACTACTGCTCCGGGATCCGAGGCTGAGCAGGAGCTGGAAGGGTCTTTGGGACTTGCTTGGAGCAGTTAAATATGAGTCTCCGCGCCAGGAGGGAAAGGCCCATGGGGTTCGGAGCTGAGCCTGGGTTCACAGCCTGCTCCACCAGCTGCCAGCCGGGGGGCCCTGGGCAGGTCGTGCCACCTCTCCGAGCCCTCGTTTCTGTGTGTGCCACTCTCACTGCGCTGGCCTGAGAACGAAATGAGAAAAGAGCTGCGAATACCAGGTGGGTTCTTGGCGGCCGGTGGGAGCTCAGTCCGGGCAGGAAGTTTCTCACTGGGCAGTCGAGGCTCCCAGGTCCGAGCTGCCTGCAGCCCCCCGGCCCTGCCAGAATCCTGAGCCCCGCAGACCCCCTGGGGGCTTTGTGTGGGCCGAGAAGGTGGGAGGGACAGAGGAGCACACACGGGTGTCCGGGATCCGGCCAGGCCCTGAGGGTGGTGGGTGTCTGGCTGTGGTTTGTCCGCCATCTGCCTCCTCCTGGTAAATAGAAGCCAACCTCACGCACCCGCGGCTGCCTTCGGGGAGCTGGTGACCCTGGACCCATCTCATCCGGCTGCCAGAGCATGGGGCAGGGGTGGCTGGGGAGGCCTGGGGCCTGACCACGGGTCGAGATACCTCCAGAGGCCGTGCCAGGGGTTGCCTAGAGGGCCCTGTCAACAGGGACCAGCACCCCTCAGCAGGATGCACAGACAGGCAGCCTTAGGCCCGGGTGCCAGGCGGTCCTGCAGACAGTCTACCCCGAGCCCCTCATGACATGCCTCCTTTGCTCCCTGCCCTGCCCCCTCCCCTCTCATCGCTCCATCCTCCCTCCCTTCCTTACTCTCACATGCGACCCACCCGGCCCGGGGACCTGCAGGCTGAGGGGTTCCAAGGGAGGGGTGCCACAGCCCGACCCACACAGAGGGGGACGAAGAAGGAGCCTGAGTGGTGTCGATACCGGCAGGGGCCTCTGGTGTCGGGAGGGGCAGATACCCCAAGGAGGTGCCAGGCGGTTCACTCGGGTGCAGGAAGAAAATAGTAGGTCCATTGATATTTATTTATATCTTTTAAAAACTGTCTTTTGTTAATTTTTTTTTTTGCATGTGTTTTATAATGTTTGTAATGTATTTGCATGGTAGCGCCTGCCTGAAGGTTGTAAATAAGAAGCTACGTCTATGTCGTAGGCAAGTGCAGAGATTATTCTCACTTAGAGGGATTTAACCAAAAACCTTGGGAGCTCTTTGTCTCTGGTCTGAGTTGTAGCTTAATCTCGTCTGTCCTTCCTTCAGATAATATTTATTGAGTTCCTGCTGTATACCCCAGACACTGGCTGTGTGTAGCAGGGAACAAAGCAAGCAGCTTGCCCTCATGGAGCTTTATGCACAGTGAAGCGGGAACGCATGGGGGAACCTGATGTTCTACGGGGTGGGTGAGGCCGCTTGTGGGAGAGGGGTCGGGGAAAGTTTCCCTGAGGAGGTGCCTTGGATCCCTGTTTTGGGGTGCCCTGAGGTGCAGGCAGAGAGACGGGTCCACCCAGAGACCATCTCGCCCCTCCTGTCCCCACACCTCCTGCAGCCAGGCCGGGGGCAGGCAGGACCCCAGCCAGCAGGCGCCCCAACCAGGGGTCTGCATGGAGGGTGGGCCCAGCTCTGCCCCTGCCTGCACGTGGTCTGCAGCAAGCCACAGCTGTCCCCCAGCCTCAGTCCCCTTGTCTGCAGAACAGAAGTGGATCGAGGGAGCTCCTTGGCTCCTTGCTCTGACTTTTTGGGGCTCAGGGTGGCCATAAGCCACCCCACTTCCCCTGGACCCCGGCAGATTGAGAGTACCTGGATCTGGAAGGAGACACTGCACACTTAAGATGCCCCCAGAAAGCAGCCTCCCACCTGCTGAGGGTGTCCCTCTCCCCGGGGCCTCTGCTGTCTCCTGCCTTTGTTTACCCATCAGGGTCCAGTCAGGAGAACAACAGCTGCCCAGTATCTGACAGACGGAAGGTAAGGCAGGGGGTCAGTCCCCCGGGGGCGGCCGGGCCGAGGACAGAGGCCATGGATGTGGGAAGCTGCCCGCTGCCACCCAGGGCCGGAGGGACGGAGGGAGGAGGGGCGGTTACCCAGCACAGGGCAGATGCCACGAGGGTGCAGAGAGGCCCCCCAGCCACCCCCTCCTCCTGCCCCCCGGGCGCCCACCGGTGCCTCCCACTGGCCGAGCCCCTGGAAATGTAGTTCACTGGGACACCGGCCCGAGTGGCAGGCAGTTCAGGGGTCCACAATCAGATGACCACCACCCTGTCGTCCTCTCGTGGGCCTTGGGGCAGCTGCTTCCAGCCACAAGTCAGGGTCTGGCCATCACTGGGCAGCCCCTGCCCGCTGTCTGGCAGCCTCGGAGGCTGAGCTGGGTGCAGGAGGGGACGGGCTGGCTCAGCTCCACAGCCCAGGGCTGAGGCCGGCGTTGGTGCCCACTGGACCCCTTCCCCCTACCCGAGCGTCTCTGAGGCCCTGAACAGTGAACACATCTTACCCCTAAGACCCTCGATCAGGGTCAACACAGACTGCCTCCCGGTTTCCCGGGCCTGGAAATCCATCTCGATTATCAGTCTGCATTTTAAACCACCAAGTGCATGCTCATTACAGACAAGATTACAGAGGCTTATTTTAAACTGCTTGAGAAAACAAACTTCCCAGCAGTTGTCAACATTCCTGCTGTAATCTATTCTTAATCAAAAATCATTGTTATCTATTAAAAGTGACCAAAAGAGGGGAAAGGAATGTTTTTGTTTGGTGGAAATAGTGTTTGTAAATAAAAATGAATTTTTTTTTTAAAAAGTGACTCCCCAAAAGATCTTCAAGAGGCAAGCCTGGTTTGCCTCTATGCAAAAAGAGCAATACGTACACGTTAGTGCTTTGCTGGTGGAAGGCTCTGAGTAACAGGTTCTTGAATCCTGCCAACCAGATAGTCTCCCACTATTTAGTCTAAATTAGGAAGTTCTGACTGGAAACCTTTAGGAGAGACCAGGTCAGGGTGGTCGTGCACAGACCTCATTTGGCTATGTGACCCATGGGAGAGATTTTTCCCTGCTGGGTACAGTGCTGGGTCTATGAGGGACGGCGTGTTTCCATGACTTGGGGCTAATGAGCTGTGGCAGGAGGGAGGCTTAATTCAGTCTGGTGAGAGGCCATCGCGCAGCTGTTATGGGGCTGCGAGGTTCGCCTGGGAGTTAGGATCCAGACTCCCAGGTCTGGGTGGGGCCCAAAAGAATGCATCCCATAGCAGCTCCGGGCCAACGCTGCTTCTGCCCAGATGGTCCCCAGGCCACTTTTTGATGCGGGAAACCCTCGACCCCAGGCTGCCCAATAGAAACAGAATGCCAGCCACACGTGTAATTTTAAGTTGTCCAGTAGCTGCATCGTAAAGGAACAAAGAAATGGGTTTATTAACAAAAGAAAGAGGTAGGATCAATTTTAATGATATATTTTATTCAATCTGATATATCCGGAGTAGCACCCTCGCCTGTGTGACCAGCTGACCGGGTGGCTGCGGTGACCGGGGGTGAGCAGGAGACCCTCCCCGGGCATCTGGCCGCGTTCAGCTCCCTGTACCTGAGCCTGCTGAGCACACAGCTTCCTCGGCTGCCAGGGCCCGCCTGCCCGCTGCCCCGCTCCCCGGAGACACCACTCGAGGCTAATTGTCCATCTCCAGCGGCTGCCCTCCGAGCTGGCGCTCTGCTGGAAAGCTGGTGGGCAGAACCGAGCTGCGCTCCCGGCCGGCTGGCGGTTTGGGGGTAGGGTCTCGGGGCCGGGGGGCGGCCGCGGCCCAGAAGTGTCCTTTGTGCCCACAGCAGCTGATGTGGCTGCAGCTGGCGGGGTGGTGAGCGCCCCGGGCCCCCCGCCTGGCTCGGGAACAAACATCTCTTCTTACAAAAAAATAAAAAAGGAGAAGTGACAGGGGTCGCGGCTGTGCTTTCCACACGACCTGCCGGGGAACAGAGCGTGTCTTTGTTAATCCCACCGCCTGTCACTCGGCCCCCCAGCCAGGCATAAGCCACTTAGCGCTGGCCTCACCCCTGACCCGCCAGCGCCCGGTGCTCAGCATGGGGGGGCTGCACATCCTGCCGACATGCCCCCCGCACCAGCTGCTCACCCCACCCGGGTCCCCCACCCCCCACTGCCTTCTGGGAGTGCCCCAAGCAGGGAGGGCCTGGGTGGGGTGTGGGAGCAGGGGGCCCTGTGGGCCCAAGCAGTACCTGTAACCACTGTGGGCCTCAGTCTTCCCATCAGGAAAATGGGAACAGTGACCGAGGCCACCTGGTTGGACGGTCGTGAAGTTAAATGTCAATATGTGCAACCCCCCGGCCGTGCTCAGGCAGCACTAGCTGTCCCTTCTGGGACTTGTCCTTCTCGGTGTGATTGGCATCTTCTTCAGTCATTTTCCTAACTCCGGGGTCAGCCTGCTTTCCTCTTCCCCCTGACCCTGGGCCTCAACTCCCCTCCCCTCCCTCCTCCCTCCCTCCCTCCTCCCCTCCCTGTCCCTGCTCCTCCTCCCACCATCTACCTGCTCTCTGGCTCCTGGGCATCGTCTGCCAGCCGGGCTGGGCCGAGGGAGGCCGAGGGCTCCAGCTGGACAGCCGGGACCCTGCAAGGGGGCAGTGGGAGCAGCTGCTGGGCAGTGCCTGCTCAGGAAGCTTTTCCAACCTGATCCAGAAAGGACCTGGGTGCTGGGTGCAGGGCATCGAGATTCCTGGGTGTGTTTGGGGATCAGCTGGTCTCCCGGACAGTCCAGCAAGCCGGGCTCCTCTCCCTCCCATCAGCTCCATCACTGGGAGAGCGTGGACCGTGGCCCTGGGCCCTCTCCCGCACCCCATCCCAGGCCAGCAGTCCAGGGGCCCCCCAGCCCACCCACTCTGCTTAGCATGCAGCCATTCAGGCTCCAGAGGACATGCTGGGGGTGCCATGCCCCTCCCCCCCAATTCCACAAGGCAGTCAGCAGCCACGGCCCTGAGTCGGAAAGTCCTCCCAGGGTGGAAAGGCTGGAGGGTAGGGGTGCTCCCCTGGGGCCACCCCTCAGGCCAGCCCCACACCTCTCCCTCCCCCCCGCCCCACCGTCTGTCAGCACCCTCGCATTTTAGAACCAGGTAGGAGCAGTTTCAGACAGCGAAGGCCTTCGGGGCCAAACGTGACCCAAGCCGGCCTCTCCCTCACAGCGCCAGGGTGGCCGTCCCGACCGCCGCGGGGGACAGCCCAGGAGCCGAGGGGGGCCTGCTCTGATCCCGAAGTCCTGACCCACCCACTGCTGGCCCAGCACAGGGAGAGGCAGAGGTGGGGACAGAGGGGATCCTGCCCCTCCCTGCTGGCCACCTTCTCCTCCTGACGGAGCATCCACCAGAGCAGAAGGCCTGGGTGATGTGACCCAAACCTGCACCATCCGCCAGCGGCTGTGGTGGGCAAGTCCTGTGCCAGCTGCAGCCCCTGGAGCTGTTCGCTCTTGGGGTTGACAGTTCAGGAAATCTGCAGACTTGCAGGGATGTCCATCAGCCCCACAGCTTCTCGGGGCCCACAGTCCGGCCACCGGGCCTGAGCCGCTCCAATCTGCGTCGTCCTAGAGCCCCCGAGGGGCTTTCCTCCAGGCCCTTCTCTGCTTGGGCCCCTGCCTCTCCTTGGCTAACATCTGCCCCTCTGCCTCTGTGCCTTCCCCTTGGATTCTCCCACCGGGCACCCAAGCGTAGCAGCTGTCTGTGTCTCCTATGGTGGGCGGCTCGTCCACGTGTGGCAGAGTCACATCCGTCAGGCTGGCCCTGGGCTCTGTCCCCACCTGCCCCGATGCCCACACCACAGACCCCAAACCCCAGTGGTCTATTGTCTGTACCTGCATCTACCAGCCCCCAAGCCTCAGTTTCCCTGCACGTAGATGAAGGCTGTGAGGGCAGTGGCTTTGTGTGTCCTCGTGATTGTGCAGAACCTTCTGCCAGTCCCCAGCAGCTGTCACCAGCCTCAGCTCAGCTCAACCTCAGCTTTAGCTCCACCATCCCCGTATCCGGAGGATGCAGGAGGCGCCCAGTACCTGCCTGAGATGCCCTGCCTGCAGGAGGTGCTCGATGCATGCACGAGGTGCCCAGTCCTTGCAACAGGAGCTCAGTGTCTGCACTAGGGACTCAGTACCTGCAGGAGGCGCCCGGTACCTGCCCAAGCTGCCCAGTACCTGCCTGAGGTGCCCACTCCCTGTCTGGGGAGCCAGGCTGAGGGAACAGGGTCCCACCGGGTGGGGTGGCTTGGCCATCCCTCACTGTTGAGGACCAGGGAGAGCAGGGCCTGCTCCCGGACCCCTGCTTGGCCCTCCCTGATGTCTCCCACCCTCGGGGTCCCTCCGATCCACACACTCACACCTGGCCCTCGATGGAGCGCTGTGGGCCCTGGGGTAACGCCCAGCACCGGGAGTGGGGGTGGAGGTGGGGAGGCCTCTCCCACTCCGGGAGCGAAGCCGGCTCTAAGAGGGGGGCAGCCCGGTCCCTCCGGCCATCGCCGTCCAGACTGCCCCGGCTACCCGGGCTCAGGGCAGAGCATGAAGTGGGTATCGGGCTTCAGGGGCGGCGGGCCCAGCCCTGGAGCGAAGGTAGAGCCGCCGCCCTGCAGGGGCTCCCGCGGCCCCCGGGGCTGAGACCCTGTGTTCAGTCAGCCCTAAGCCCCCTCGCCTCATCCATGACAGCAGGGGCCCAGGGAGCTCAGGCCCCAGAAGCTGAGCTGGGGCAGGGCCCTGCCCAGCCCTGTCCCCAGTAGGACCCTGTCCCCGAAGCTGCTGCTGCAGGTTACAGGGCTGGGCAAGCAGGGCTCTGGGTTCAAATCCTGGAATGGGCCTGACTGCAGCAGCCACCTTGTGGGGGGTGGGGGTGGGGGTGGGGGGCACTCTGGGGAGGATTGACCGAGTTAACGCGTGTGCCTGGCATGGTGTCAGGACTGGAAACCGTGCGTCTTCCCTCCCACCTGCTGCTCGATTTTGCCCTCCTTGGGGCCCTGAGATGCCCTGCTCGCCCCCTGGCTCCTGTGACCCCGGCCTGGACACCTCCCTGGTGGAAGTCCAGGACAGCCCATCCGTTTGGGGCAGGGCCAGTGGCCTCTGCTCATGGACAACGGGCCCCTTTCATGTAGGCTCCGAGGAAGCCAAACAGAATAATTCCATCCTGCCCTCCACTCTGTCCTCCTTCCTGTCCCGGGGCAGCCAGAGGGGCAGCAGGCTGGGGACATGGGGCCTCAGCCCAAATGGGTTTCCTGGGGCCTCCTCAGTGGGCACTGAGGGCCAAGGCTCTGCAGGGCAGGGCAGGCTGCGGGGACGGGGATGGGAGGACCAGGCAGCCAGGGCCAGCTGTTGGGACTGGCCTCAGGGCTGCTCCTGTGGCTCAGGCCAGGCCCTGCCACCCTCCCGCAGGGCCTGAGCTAGCAGGGCCCACCGTGGGGGCTGGGAAAACGAGGGACCTGAGGGAGAGTACTGGGGTGATGGAACACTGCACAGGCCCTACCCGTGTGTGTGTGCATGCCTGCGGGTGACACAGCCTGGCTCAGAGAGGGCCCCCTCTTCTCCATGCCTCCCCAGCTGCCTCCAGCATGCCCCAGGGAGCACAGGCGAGAGGGAGGAAGGAGGGAGGAGGAAAGCAAGTCATTCTGCCAGCTGATGCCACGAAACACCCAGACCCCAGGGTCCGTGGCACACAACTTGCCAACATGGGGGCAGGAAACCCTTTGGAGCATTCTTTAGACCCTACGGCTGCATCCTTAAGCTCATGTCCCGTTGGTGAGAAGTGGAGAAGCACACACAGCACACCATAACCCAGCCCAGCACCGGAGAAGGACGCAGGACAGCTCGGGACAGACGGGTGGCATGTGCCGTGGGCCCCATGGAGCTGCAGGTCTTAGGGTGGCCAGGCTGGTTGCATACATGCACACATGCATGCACACTCATGCACGTGCTCACAGATGTGTGTAAATGCACACACATGTGCACACGTGTACACACAGATGTGTGTGCACGTGTCTATAGGTGTGTGTATACACACTGATGCACTCTTACTTGCATGTGCCCACAGATGTGTGTACATGAACACTGATGCACACACGTGCCCGCCCCCACAGATGCATGTATACGCACACTGATACACACGTGCACATGCCACGGATGTGTGTACACGAGCACACAAAAGCCACACACGCAGGTTCCTCATCCCCTGGTGTCTTCTCCCCGGAGCCCTGCCCCTCACCCGTGCCCCCAGCACGCCCGCGGCCCACATCACCTCTGGTCATAGACCCCCGCATCATTCAGCCGTCTTTGCCTCCCCAGCAGCCCCAGCTTCTCCCGGGCTTGCATTTTCCTCTGGCAGCTTCCCGAGTCTTCTTTCCCCAGAAGGGATTCCCTGGGTGCAGGACCTTGCACCAGCTGTTTCCTCTTTATCACCTGGTGGGCAGACTGAGCTGCCCAGGGACTGTCTTTCCCAGCCAGGGGTTCCGGGGCCTCCTTGTCTCAGTCAGGGTGCAGACTGGCACAGTCCCTGCATTTGCCATTTGCTGACCTGTCGGAACATCCAGGACACTTGGGTGGTTTTAGGGAACAACTGGTCAGACAGAGACGATAAACCGGAGGGAGGGGCACACCTGCTAGAGTAAATACAGGACGCCCAGGTCAATTTGAATCTCAGATCAACAACGTAACATTTTTAGTATAAGTATGTCCCATACAGTATTTGGGACATACTTATGCTTTAGAAATCAGCCATTGGTTCATCTACAGTTCAGATTTGCTGCATCTGGCACCCTAAGCACCAGGAATAAAGACTGTGCTGCAAAACGAGGCAGAGGAGGGAGAGAACGAGGGGAGAGCCGAGCTTGAGGTGGGGCCCCGCGGAAGGCCTATGGAGAGGGGCCATTGGGTAAGCCTGGCGGAGAGGCTGCCCAGAGCCATGTGGACCTTCAGGGACGTCCTGAGCCGGCAGGAGGGGGGCACGTGGGCCACACGGCTGGAGAGGGGTGAGTGGGAGTGACAGAGTGAGGCAGAGAGGAATGGTGAGGGATGCCCTGTGGTGGGGGCCCGCTGACCCTGGCTGCTCCTGAATCAGTGCTCAGAGCCGCACACCATCCCAGCACAGTGGACAGCAGAGGTCACCTGTTTTCCAAAAGGCTACGATTTACCGGAAGCTTCCGTAGTGGCCTATTAATGTCTAGAGCCATATTGTCCCATAGAAAGCAAATGTGAGCCACATATGCAATATTAAATTTTCTAATAGCCATGGTAAAAAATGCAGAAAGGGGTAAAATAAATTTTAATGTATTTCATTGAACTCAGCATATCTAAAATATTATCGTTGCTACATGTACTCAGTATATCAAGTTATTAAGGAGGTGTTCATTTTTTTCATCTTACGTTTTCAAAATCCAGAGTGTCTACTAACTGTGCCTTCCAAGGGCTCCGCATCCACACGGGGCTTGAGGCCACATCCCCTGACCCCTGGCCCATGCACTTTTCTCTCTCCGGAGTGATGCGCTCTCTGACGTGGGCAACCTCGTTTGCATTTGAGCCCTCTCACAGCGGGCACGGACTCTGGACTCTGGAAGGCGTCGCCGAGGCTCAGGAGCCCAGGGATGTGCTCATGGGCTGAGACCAGGCCACCAGGGAGGACAGCGGGGTCCTGGCCCAAGGGGCTGTCCCCTGGGGCGAGCCCAGCCTCGGGGCAGACTGAGAAGCCCCCGACGTACTGGGCCCCCAATCCCGATCCCTGTGGAGCTGGACAAATGTCACGATCCCACAGGGCGTTTGTCTGGCTTTACTGCATGTCCGGAAAGCGGGGAAGGGGGCCCGGCCAGCTGCCGCCCAGACAGAAACTTTCTCTTGGCAGGAGGATCTGTTCTCTCACCCGGGGCCTGGGGTGTGGAGACCTGAGCCTGGGACAGGTGTGGGCACCTGTTCTGCTCAGGTAACCGAATCCACTTGGCTGCAGCCCAGCAGGGCACGGTGAGGGGTTTGCCCAGAGCCACGGGGACATGCAGCCACCAGAGTTGGAGCCGCTTTTCTTGGTCAGGTGTAGACCCCATGGGAGCCACCAAGGGTCCCTGTCTGCCAGGGGCTTGGCTGTCTCCTGGGGGGGCCATAAGCAGAGAGGACGGTTTACTCTGTGACCGCAGAGAGCTCTCCCGCTCCCACCTGCTCCTTGCTCACCCCACGTGGGCAGGGACCCTGCTGTGGTGGGAGCAGGGCTTGGTATTTGCTGGGGATGGTGAGGGGGAAGTCAGGGCGGCTCCTCAGCTGGAGGGGGCTGCCGGGACCCCCGGCTGTTTGTGGCGGGTCTCCATCCTGAGTGCCCGGCACTGGTCGGTGGCCGTCCCACGTGCGTCCCCTTGGCTCTCAGGTTGGTTGTGCAGACGGAGCCGCCTCCTGCAAGCTCCTGCCGCTGCCTGCCGGGGCCTTGCACCCCACAGAAGTGGGGAAGGATGCCCCCCGCTTCCCTGGCCCTCAGGGGCACAACAGCCTCCTGGAGACCCCCACCGCCACCCCACAGGATGGAGCCCCGGCTGCAAATTGTACCAGTGCTTCTCTCCCCACCCTCTCCCGGGGCTTCCAGTGTCGCCTCCCCAATAAACTGGCCGCTCTCAAACCCTGGCCGGGGGTCTCCTTCTGGGGAACCCGAAATAAGGCGGAGCCCGTCCCGCCTGTTGTCTGATGTTCTGAAGTCTGCCTTGGACTGGGGGCCCAGAGCAGCGTTCCCGGGAGGGAGAGAGGCCCGGGAAGCCGGAAGGTTCTGGGAGGGTGGGAGAGCGGGGCGGCATTCCAGGCAGGGAGCGCTGCACCCCCTAAGACCCGACCATGGACTGGGCGAGGTTTGAACAGGGCGGGTGGGCGGTGGTGCAGAGGCCATCCCCTGGCGGGGGGTGGGAGGCGTCAGGCCCGAGGCCACGATGCGCCAAGGTGCTGGGGGATGCCGTGGGCAGGGCACCCACTGCCAGGCCCCTCGGGAGCCCTGCCCTTTGTGGATGGTGACCACTGGGGCTGCGAAGGCAGAGGAGCCCCTTGTGCAGGGGGACATTGTGTCTCAGCTGCGGCTGTCCCCGGCAGACAAGTCGCTAACTTGCTCCGTGTCCCAGGACCTCTGTCTGTAATGCAAGGATGGCAGTGGTCCCGGCTCCTGGGGGTCCTCAGGGAGTGAGCAGGTGAGCGCCGTGGCCGGAGCCGGGGCCATGGTAGCGGCAGGACAGGGTGTGTGCAGCCCGTGGGGCGGCTCTGAATCAAACCCCAGGTGAGGAGTGGGGCTCCCCCCTAGCTGGTGCCAGGAGACGTATCAGTGGGGGATGAGCTGTCGTTGGGTGACCTCGGGGTGGATTTTCTCACCACTGCAGTGGCCACTGCACCCCCCATGGTGTCCCTAAGCGACCCAGATGAGGAGCAGCTCTCAGTCGGGCCGAGCTCACGCGGGGGCTGGACGCTGACGGTGGCGAGTCTCTCCGCGCCCCAGTGTGGGTGGACGTGGTGCCCTGTGGCTTGGGAGGTAGCGCAGGGCTGACGTCAGCCGGGAAACGGCAGGGAAGGCACGTCGCGGCCCCAGCGTGTCCCACCTCTGTCCTCTTCTCTCCTGACCTTTAGGCAAAGGCCCAGGATGAGGCCTCAAGCAGGTTAAAAGATCAGCTCTGCACCGCCAGTGTCTGGGGAACGTGACGAAAGGGCTGGAACGTGGGTGTGCGACCCGTGGCGTGGGATCCTGGCTGCCGGTGCTAGTGAGGCAGGGGCCGTTCCAGAGTCTTCCAGATCGAGTCACGTCGTGTCAGGGTTGCAGGGGGCGGCCGGGGAGCACCGGGCCTCGTCCAGTGCCGTGCCGGCCACAGCTGAGCCCCGGATCTCCCGTCCCCACCCTTCCCTGCGACTCTGGTGAGCCTAGGGCCAGTGGACTCGCTTCATGGGGTCCCAGGGGGCTTTGAACACCAGGCCTGTCTTGGGGGGTGCCTGATACTCTGTCCTTTCAGGGTTTTGTAGGATTCTGTTGTTTTTTAATCTTCCTTGAAGGCCATTTCACAATTACACAGTTGACAACATGTCATCGAACTGAGTCAGTATTGACGGAAACAACAAGCAGAGTGTCTGGCAAACATAAGGAGCTAAATAAGTGCCTGTAGAGTTGGGGGAGCCCCTCCCTCCGTCCCTGCCTCGACGCACGCCACCCAGGCTGACGGGGGCCCAAGCCTGTCGCTGTGACTCCGCGGCTGACTCACTTCTCGTGGGTTGTGCTCCTTTTAAAAAAAAATTACGGGTTCTCAGCTGGGTAATGACAGGCTCCAACTTTTCAGAGAACATCTGTCTGGGAAACTTTAAATAAGGCAACAGGGAGAACCAGTTGGGGCTGGTGAAGCCACTTTTCTCCCGCTCTGGGGTTGGGGGCCTCTGGAGAGGATGGGGTGGGAGGTGGGGGCTCCCCCCAGGGCAGGCGCCGGTCAGCGCCCGCACGTCCGTCACCCCAGGGGGTGCAGGGTGGGTGGCCTTGGAGCAGGGACCCGTGAGACCGGGATGGCTTGGCAGACTTGTTACTTGAGGGCTCTTGGGTGTTTTTTCCCTCTTTTCACCCAGAGGGCTGTGCCTGATGGCTTCCCCTCTGCCGGGTGGGGGCAAGGGTGTGACGCAACCCCTCACACGCGAGTCAGGGCGTGTCACGTCTGTGCTCAAAATCCTCCTTGGCCCCAGGGTCACCCAGAAGAAACTCGAGGTCTTTCCTGGCATGACAGTTTTCTAGGGCAGCTGTAGGAAGGACCACAAACTGGGCACCTTAGAACATCAGAAGTTTCTCCTCTCGCAGTTCTGGGGCAGAAGTCCAAAAGGAAGGTGTCATGTTGGCAGAGCCCCGCTCCCCTCGGAGGCTCTGCAGGGGTGGTGGGGGGTCTCCCTCCTGCCTCTTCCAGCTTCTGGGGGCCCAGGCGCCCCTTGGCTCGTGGCCGCGTCACTCCCGCCCCTGCCGCCGTCCCCACCTGACCGTCTGCCCTCCGTCTCCTTGTCAACATCTCCCCTCCTTTCTCTCCTAAGGACCCCAGGGCCCACCCTTGAATCGGGCAGCTTCATCCCAGCCTCAGCTACATCAGCACAGACCCTGGTTCCAAATCAGGCTGCGTTCCAAGGTCCCGGGTGGGCGTGAAGTGTGTGGGGGGTGTGTCATGACTCAGCCCAGCACACTTGGCTTCCCACGAGGGGCTCCGACCCCTGGCCAGCTCTCCCGCTCCCCTTGGCCACCCCAGGCTCTGGGACCTCCTGGCTGTGCTGCTGCAGTGCGTGTTTGCGCCCAGGGCCTGGGCACCTGCTCTCCTGCCCGCTTGCCCCCGGGGTCTCCACTTCCCTCAGGAGTCTCCCCAGGTGAGTCCTGTCGTTGTCGGTCTTCTTGAGGGATCGTGGTGCCTGTCAGGGCCCTGCCCACCTTTAGATTGAATATTTATTTTCACAGCTGCCCCCTGAGGATCTGGAGGAACAGGCACCTCGGGGCCTGTGCACAGCGGCTTCCCCAGGCCCTGGAACACCCCGGTGTGTAGCAGGTGCCCAGCTCCTGGCTGCAGCCTGAGGCCTGGGGCTCAAGTGTGCAGCTTTGTGGGGGCCAAGGGCTCCTTCTCCAGCAGAGGGGCCTGAGGGGCTGCGGGGGCGGCAGGAAAGAGAGGGGCAGAGCAGAGGGGTCAGCTCCACACTCCCGCCCCTCTTGCAGGAGCAGCTCTGCTTTTATCTGTATTATTACTGATGCTGTTGTTGTTATTTGAGTGTCTGAAGGGGAAGAACACAGCCTGCTGTTCAGAGCCGATTGAGACGCCCCATCTTACAGATGAGCACCCCAAGGCTCCAAGAGGGGTCAGGGACATGCTGAGGTCAGGCCAGGCCTGAATCCGGCTCCCTGGGCACCCGGGCTGCGTCCGTCCACCGCAGGGCAGCTGCTGCTCGGGGCTGGCGTCGGGCTTGTGGGGGAGGCTCCCGGGGCACAGTCTCGGTTCCACGTTCCGCTCTGCCAGGGCCCGGGCTCAGCGTCACCCGGAGCATTGTTGCAGGAAACGGAGCCTCCTCTGCCATCCTAGCGGCCAGTCTGGGTCTCATGGTGACGGGTCAGCCCCCCACCCCGGAGCCGGGGGATGGATGGGGGGCCAGGAAGGGGGGCAGCCCACCCAGAGTGGCAGAGAACTCCCTGAGCCTTCTGGAAACATTGTAACCGGCCACAGTGTTTGCACTTCCAAACCCTGTTGCAAAGAAAAATAAATACATAAACCTAATCAGAGGTGAGTTTGCACCAGGTGGAGACAGAACTGCTGTTTCTATTGCAATTGTGCCAACAGCTACCACCTAGGGGGGTCTGCTGGGGTCCAGGCCAGGCTGTGGGGCCCCAGGGACATCACCCCTACCCTCTCGACCATGCTACACCAGAAGGGTCATGGCCCCTTTCACGTTTGCAGACACCAAGGCTCAGACAGTCAAGGGGTCACCTCTGGTGAGTGACCCCACAGGCACTGACCCTGGTCTGGCTGAGGTGAGAGCTCGTGTCTCTACCCCTCGGTCACCCAGACTCCCGAGGCAGGTGGGCGAAGGGAGCACAGAACAGGGAGTCATTGTTCGCTGCTTCCAAGCAGCTGTGGTCCCCGGCGGAGACAGAGCCTTGGAGAAACGGCTGGAGAGCCGGATCCAGGTAGACCTGGAACTCCGGGGCCACAAGTTCCAAACCCAAAACCTGGCCCCGTGGCCCAACAAGGCATTTCTGTGCTGTCTCCGAGTGGGAGATGCAGTCTGGGAGACGGCGTTCAGTGCCAAAGGCTCAGCATTCCTGGCACCTTCTGACTGTGGGTGGAGACCACGGGATGGTGGGAGTCAGATCCCTGGCCCACTCCTGCTGCCCTTGGAAAGGGTGAAAGGTTGGTGTCAGGGGCACTGGCAGGACCAGAGCTGAAGAGTTAGATTGTCAGGACACTGTCACATTGAGCTGAATTCTGAAAGGAGGAACAGAGGCTCTCACAGGAGGCAGGGGATTCGGGGCAGGAGGCTGGCCTCGTGGGGGCTCAGATCAGGGACAAGTGCTGGGTCTGGGGGCTCAGGGCAAGGCAGCGGGAGGTGAGCCCTCCCTGGACCAACCCCTCCCTGAGGGCCTTTGGGTGTGGGAACCTGCCGGAAAGCCCAGGGACATGCCCTGTCCCACTTCCACCAGGCCGAGCAGAGCCCAGAGGCCTGGGTCTTCTGTGCCTGAGGAGGTCAGTGGACATGGCAAGGCCGGGCCATTTGCCAGGGCTACAGCTTCCAAGCCCAGTAAGGCCTTGACCCCAGTCTGTCCTAAGCTCGGGAGTATTTACCATGAGCAGCCCCTTGTACCACTGGGTCCCTTTTCACCTCTTACTTCAAAACTTACCCACACGAGATACCACCTCACCCTACCCGATGAGATAGCTAAAATATAAAAGACGACAACAAGTGTTGGCGAGGATGTGGAGAACTTGGGACCCGCCTGTGTTGCTGGTGGGAGGGTAAGCTGCTGCTGTTGCCGTGGAAAGCGGTCCGGAGGGTCCTGCAAAAGGTTAAATGTGGAACTGCCATGTGACCTGGCCATTCCATTCCTGGGTCTAGACCCAAAAGAACTGGAAACATACGTCCACCTGAAAACCGGTGATCGACTGTCTGTAGCAGCGTTATTCGTAATAAACAAAACGCAGAGACAGCACAAACATCCATCGACTGATGGAGGGATCAACAGAGCGTGGGCTTTCCGTACAGTGGGATAAGAAAGAAGGAACAGCAGGGGCGACAGGACAGCGCGGGTGAGCCTTGCAATCTCCATGCTCAGAGAAGGACATGTCACAGAGGGCCGTATCCTGTACGATTCCGTTTCTAGAAATGTCTGGAACAGAGATGGAAAGCAGGTTCGGGCTGGGGGCTGTGGAGGGGGCCAGGAGCAACTGCTCATGGGCATGATGGTTCTTTGGGGGAAGGGGGAAAGTTCTGGAACTAGATAGAGGTGATAGCTGCACAACACAGTGAATATACTAAACATCAATGAGCTGTACATTTGAAAATAGTGAAGTTGTGGTACGTGGACTCAAACAAACAAAACGCAGCTGAGTGGCAAGGGTACGCTTTGGATGTGGGCTGTGTGCGCTGTTTCTTTAGGTCCCAGGCTGCTTTTGATCAATACTGACCCCCTCACTTGTCCCTCTGTCAGAATCATGGGTTTCAAACCAAAAATTAGGTCTTGTGATCTGACAAAGGATATTTTTTAATCAATTTTTAAAAATATATTCACATGAAGAATTTTACAGGGGCAGAAAAATGGCCTGACAGTTTATACTTAATGACATCCTTTACTGGGAAGGATGTACTTCCCTGGGATCACGGCCCTCCGGCCTTTTCCATGAACATCACGGCCACTGAGGAGGGGCGGTCAAGCCTAATGGGTGAGGGCAAGGACTCCAGAGTCACCAGCCTGGTTCGACTTCCTGGCTGTGTGACCTCAAGCAAGTTACTTAACCCCTCTGTGCTTCAGTTTCCTCATCTGTAAAAGGGGGATGATTGTTGTTAGAGTTAGATAAATTCCGTGCTCACAGCCGTGCCTGGCCTCGGGGAGCCCTTGCTCCCCTACTGCTGCCTTGTGCACAGGAGAAAGCCAGTCCTCAGTGGGTATTTGTGGGTGCCTGGTGAATGCTAAAGGCTGTGGGCCCCAGTCAGGAGAAGACCTAGTCCCTGTCTGGAAACGTTCTTTCCGTTATCCATTGCTGTGTAGCACCCCACCCCAAACTCGGCGGCATCAGACACCACCACTCGTGCATTCTGCTCAGAGATCTGCAGTTTGGGGCGGGGCGGTGAGGCCTGGTCTCTGCTCCATGCGGTGCCAGCTGGGCCAGAGGATCCTCTTCCCAGATGGTGCATTCGTGAGGCTGGCGAGTTGGTGCCGGCTGCCAGCTGGGATCTCGGTTTGTCTCTGTGTCGCCTTCTCCATACACTCTCTCGGGCTCCTCACACATGGCGGCCAGTTCCGAGACCTGAAGTCCCCGGGGGAAGAGCCAGGCAGAAGCCACGTCACCTTTATCACCTTATCTTCAGAGCTGCATGGGTTTTGCCACTTCCACCACACGCTGTTAGAGGCCATCATGAGTCTCCCTCCCCACGGGGTAAAGGGAAGGGGATACAAACAGAAGGTTCTGGAAGAGCACGTGGGTGGGGAATACGGTGGGACTGCTTCTGGAAAACACAGCCTGCCAGGTTTTGTCTGTACTATTCCTGGGGCTTGGAGAGTCAGGGCTGGAAGGGCTCGCAGGGCCCCCACCCCATTTCACAGAAGCGGACAACTGAGGCTCCTGGGGGCCGTGAGCTCTCCAGGCCACAGGGCGTGCTTCGCTCGTCTTGGGTTACTGGAGGGGGGTGCCGTGTTTCCTGTGGGATACCAGGGTCCTGGAGGGAGGGGCTGAAGGGGATCCCCCTCCCACAGGCCCCTGGCCCTGGCCACACCAGAACCCAGCACTGCAGCCACGTTGACCCCCAGGTCGTCGTCAGGCCTCCCATGTTGACCTCACAGTGCTGCATGCAGCAAGCGCTCAATGAATGTTTGGCTCTCTGCCCGTTGGTGACCGATGCTGGGGATGCTGGGCCAGGGCAGGCAGTAGGGCAATGGGGTACGTGGGGTGGCCGGCCTGGGTGGGGCCCGTGGCCCTGGGAGGGGAGCCCACTGCCTGCAGCCTCCGGGGTGGGGGCCTGGCCTGGTCTCGGGGGGCCCCGGCTTCCTGAGCCACCGTCAGGGCACATTCGCAGTGGCAGGAAGAGCCGGCCAGTCAGATAAAAGCCAGAGGGAGCCCCAACAAAGGAAGTGAGGGGAGGCCTTTTCCCTCCCACCTGAAGACGCCACACGCCTGCTGTCAGTGCCCGCGGCTGACTGGCGGCTGTTCGGGGGACGGTGAAGAAACAGAACACGACGTGGGGTAGGAAGCACCTGTGCCTGCCTGCAGCAACTGAGAGGCAGAGCCGTTTATGTAGGAGAAAAAAAATACATGTTTTAGAATCAGCCTCCTCTCAGCGCAGGCCCTCGTGGTGCCGTGCTGTCCCCACTGGGGAGGGAATTGGAGAGCGGTGTTGGGGTTCAGCCTCCCCTGTGATCTCTGAGGCCCCCCACCCCCACTTTCTGCAGTTAATTGGATGGGAGGAGGAGACCACCCAGGCCTCCCCCCGAGACAAGCCCCAGCCCCCAGTGGAACATTTGGGGGCCCGTCCTCCTGGCGGGGCGCTGCTGCTTTAACAGTGGAGCTGGGCCCTCTGCCACTGCCCCCTGCCCCGCAGAAGGAGCCCCGGCATTGGAATCAGACCCCCGATTGACGCCCAGAGCCACCCTGTGGTAGGGGCTGAGTCCGGAGCTTTCTGCACCTCAGCCTTCTCATCTGTGAAACGGGGTTCCCGCTGCCTGGTCCAGCCTGTGGACCTCAGTTCCTCTTGGGAAAGTGGGACGAGGCAGGGTGGGGGGCGCGTGCCAGCACCGAGTGGCAGACAGCAAAGCCGCAGCGGGCACTAGGCCAACGCCAGCCAACCTGCCCCTCTGGCTTGGGGCACAGGGAAGCCTGCAGGACGTGTCCCGATTTGGGGTGCACACCACTCCCTGGGCTGCCTCCCCCGGGCTGCTCAGGAGCCTCTGGAGGTGGGGGGGGTGGTTGCTGCAGCCAGCACGATCCCCTGGGAGGGTGGGAGCGGGCCCCTGCTGCAGGGCTTCCTACGCAAGGGGAATCAGGTGGGGACCCCAGTCCTTGTATTCGGTTATTAGAGGCTCCGTGCAAGGCCCACAGTGGGCGCCTTGAAGCCACAGCTGCCAACCAGGGGGCAGGGAACTCGTTGGAACAGCACCTCCGGGCACTGCCTGGGAAGAAGGGCTGGGGCAGGAGGAAGGTTGGGGGGCCCGAGGGCGGGCATGGCTCCTGGGCAGAGGGCAGGGTGGCTTGGCTTCGTGGCGTGGCCAGGGGGCTTGGGGTTGGCAGGTGTGAGACCCCCTCCCAGAGCCTCAGCCTCAAGCCTGTGCCCCTGGGCCATCGCCGTCGCCCCTTTGCCCCTCCTCTGTTTTCTCACCCCCTGCAAATGTGCACCTCCCTCCTCCCAAAAGCGGCTCTTCAGTCTCGCGGGTGGCACGGTGGGTCCGTGGGTCTTGGAGACAGTGGGGACTGGGAAATGGCAGGGCAGAGCCGCGTCCAGTAAAGGCCTGTCGCGGAGGGCCGAACATGGCCTGAGACATCCAGCCCTGAGAAGGTTGCCTCGCGTGGCCAAGGGGATTTCGCTGTGTGATTAGGTCACGGGTTTGGAGATGGGGAGGTGATCCCGGGCTGTGTCATCGCAGGGGTCTCTCTAAGGAGGAAGAAGATTTGGTGCAGAAGTAGGAGGTGTGGCTTTGGAAGCAAGAGGCTAGAGGGATCTGAGGATGGGGCCGCGAGCCCGGGACAGCAGGCGGCCTCTGGAGCCCGGGAAGGCAGGAAACCGGTTCTCCCCTGGAGTCTCCAGAAGGAACTGGCCCAGCCGACACCTTGAGCTCAGCCTGTGGGACTGATTCGGAACCTCTGGCCTCTCAGAGGATAAACAAATGTGCGTCATTTTAACCCACGAAGTGCGCAATCATTTTGCTACCGCAACAGGAAACATACACCTGCTAAGTACCTGGTGACCTGCCCGGGCGAGTCTTTGACCTTGAGCCAGGCAAGGTCCCAGCAGCTTGTGAGCAGGGAGGTGGCTCTGCAGAGGTGGCCGCCCCTCAGGTTTGAAATATTTCGTAATTAAATGTATCTTTAATGACATCTGCCTGGATCCCAGATTCCGTCCCCCCTCAAGGACCCCTCCTGCAGCTCTTTGGCAAATATCAGTAGCCGGACGTGAGCTCTGTGGAGCCTGCGGCCAGATCATCCCCGTCTTCCCACATTTCCCTCCTCCTGTCCTCACCCTGGTGACTGGCCCTGGCCTTTGGAAAGTCTGAGAAGCTGCTGGGATTGGCTCTGCTTGCTGGCGGAGGCCAGGGCACACGTTTCCAACCCTGACATCACCCAAAGGACCAAGCCTGGGAGTTAGAGGGACGGAGTTCACGCCCTGCTGCCCTGCTCTCTGCTGTGTGACCTTGGGTGAGACGCCGAGCCTCTCTGGGCTCAGGTTCTCCTGTGGAATGTGGGGGAAATGCTCCCGGCCTGTTCAGCTCCTGTGAGGACAAGCCCCAGCCCAGGGCCTGGCGCAGGAAGTGTGGGGTGTGGGGCTTCCTCCTGGGATGCCTGGAACACCTAATGAGTTGGCGGGCCCTGGGCCCTCCGGTGGAAGGGTCACACCCACCTGAGTCACCTTTATGTGGGCTGGAGGGTGCTTTCTGCCCTGGCACGGCAGCCTGGAGGCCCAGGGCCAGCCGGGCTGCCTCCGGGAGCTTCTCAGCTGCCCTTCCCGGGCTCAGGGCATCCTGCGAGGGCCACATGGGGCTCCCGTCCTGGCCGGCTGCCCCAGGCACAGCTTCGACCCAGACTCTCACTCGGTCACACCGGCCAGGGGGGCAGGCTCTAGAACCACTCATGGGGGTGGGTGGGAGCGTCCCTATGGGCCGATGGTGGGGCTGAAATTGTCCACGGAACCCCAGGGCTACGGGTGCCAGTGCTTAGGTGTGTGCCCTCATGTCAGTCTGCTCGCCCCTCCTCACAGTGTCAGTGATGATGCCCGTGGAGAGCGCACACCATGGCCTTTATACTTTCTCTTGGCATCCCTGCGGAATAAGCACCATTGACATCCCCACTTTCCAGGTGGGGCTCAGAGAGGGCAAGTGACTTGCCTCTGGTCACACAGCAATGAAATCCCAGGGCTGGGATTCACGGCCTCCAAAGTTGGAGCTCTGGACTGTGGTGGTTTACCAAGCCCAAAGCCTCCGTGCTACCTCCCGTCCCCTCCCCTCCCTACCTCCCCTGCTCTCCCTCAATAGGCCACAATTGTGTGCCTCCCTGATTCCTAAAACGCAGCAGGAGCAGGGCCACGTGGTTTCTCCTACACCAGCTGTGGTTGTGTCTCCCCTCCTTGGGAGCCCCAGCTCCGCCTCCCCTGCCTGCACCTCGCTCTGACACCTGCCCTCTCCCGACCCCCAGCCCTGCTGTCCAGGGGGTAACTGGGTGACCAACCCTTGCCGAGGGCAGAGGAGGCAGGGGTGCTGCTGGCTGGGGGGCACTGCGGCCTGGGGGGTGTGCTCCCTGCTTCCCTGGCCCCCCCTCTGCCTCTGCCCTGCCCCCCCCAGCTGCCGCCTTCCTCCTCTGCCCGTGCTTCCTGGGCCAAGAACACAGATTAACATGCAGATTCTGGGCAGCATGTCTGGCCGGCCAGGGTCTCCAGTGCAGCCCTCTCGGCACCATCACGACCCCCTGCGGGGACCGAGGCCCTGAGGTCCCTGCTGGGGCCTGAGTCTGGGTCTCCCCCCACATCCTGTGGCCTTTGGCTTGTCTTGAAGACCCTCCATCAGTCAGGTGCCCCCAGAGGGGAGAGAGAGTGAGAGATTTAAGGCACAGAAGTGGCTTCTGAGACGGTGGGGCTGGCTCAGGCCCGAAGCCCGGAGAGCAGGGTGGGCTGGGCCGACCGCGGGGGAAGCTCTGCTTCTCAGGGCCTTCCAACCGATTAAGTCAGGCTCACCCAGGCCACCTAGAACCATCTCCTCTGAAGTCAACTCAAGTGACCACATCTACAAAACACCTTCACCGCAACAGCGAGATGAGGGTGGTTTCTGATTTTTAAACTTTTTGTTGTTGTGTCCTACATACAGCTCAGCGTTTCCCATTTTAACCGTTCTCAAACGTGCCGTTGGGGCTGAAGAATTCTTCGTCGTGGGGGGCCCTGTGCTCTGCAGGCTGTAACGCAGCCTCCCCAGCCCCGAGCCCCGAGCCCCGAGATTCCGCCAGCAGCCTCCCTCCCGCCCAGCTGAGATGACCACGTGTCTCCAGACATTGCAAGTGCCTCCCTGGGGGCAAAACCGCCCAGGTTGAGAGCTAATGTGCCCACCCAGCCGAGGCTGATCGGCCCGGGTACCACCTTCAGTGCCGTCTTCTCTCCTGGGAGGCTTGTGGCCTGTGCCGCTGCATGGCCGGAGAATCCAGCTCCTTCTCTGACCCTTTCCCTTCCTCGGGGCCTCACCACTTCCTGGGGCTTTCCTGTACCTGACCAAGGCGTTTCCTTGGCCTCCACAGCCTCTTCTTGCCCTGCAACGATGACACACCAGCACTCCTGCACTCTAAGCCCCTCCTTGGCTCTCCAGGGCCGACAGTTTGAACGTGGCCTCGTGGGACTGTAGCAGAGAGCTGTGCAACTCTGGTCAGGTTGCTTTCCCTCTCTGGTCTCGGGGTCGTCATCTGGGAAATGGAGTCACAGTTATCCACACCTTGCAGTGTTGCTAGAGGGTCAGATGAGCTGCTCCTGGAATGGTACCCGCTGGAGGAGAGGGCCGATGTCACTGCCCTGGGCCCCAAGGTCACCCCTGGGACAGTGGTTTCTGCCTCCAAGAACCCTTCACTGCTGAGCTTCCCCTTTCCTGGAATACTTTCTTCTCATCTCTGCTCCTCAGAATCCTGCTTATCCTGAAGGCTGAGCCCATGAGACCGTGGGGAGCCTCCCCCCAACCTCCCCCCCCCTCCTCCCAACTCCTGCAGCATGAATTTCGTGTGGGCATCCCAACCAGAGGGTGAACCCCGAAATCCAGGGGCAGTGTGTTTACCTGTAGGAGCCCTGAATTGGGGATCGTGACCTCCTCACAAAGCAGCACCCCACCTCCCCTGCCTCCCCTCCCTTCTGTGAGGTCCCCCCGACCCGTCCACCCAGGGCCGGCTTGCTGACCTGGTCCTCCGTGGCCTGGGCCTGCTGCCAGCCGCTGGGGGCTTGGACGAGAGCTCGGGGAGCACAGGCCCCGGGGCGGCGGGCCGTGGCAGCTCAGCACTGCTCCCCAGGCCGGCAGGCCAGTTCAGTCCGCTGTGTAATAACCCAGCCCTTTGATCTGGCAGAAATGAGTAATTAGCGAGGAGCCAGCAAGTTGGCACCTGGCAGGAGCCTGTGTCCGGGCGCGCGTTGGCGGGGGGGGTTGACGCTGCACGTGAGGTCGGGCACTGGGGGTTGCCAGGCTGCCTGCGTCCGGGCTGGGGCTGCCACAGGGACGGGGGGACGGCACGGGGCTGGGGGCTGGCTCCCCTCGCGGGCCCGCACCCCAGCAGGGACCCTCCACGAGCCTGTCTCTCTCCGGGCCTCTGTCTCCCCATCTGTAAATTGGGGCTGTTGACTCCCTGCTCACAGGCTGACGTGAGGCCGTGCAATGGTGTGTGTGACACAAGCAGCACAGGGCAGACACGCGGTCGCTGGGCGCTCAGCCAGGGCCATGGCCGGCCAGTAGGCAGCTCTGCGGCCCTCGGGAAAAGGCAAGCAGATTTGACAGATCAGAAACCGCGCTCTGTGCTGCTCCAAAGCTCTTCCCACGCCCACGTGTCTCTGTTCCCTGTCCTTCCACAGCCACCCGAAGCCCCTGGTGGTCCCCTTATTTCTGAGGGGCATGTCCACCTCCCCCACCCGCACCCCCTCCCCCGTGAGCCTCGGTGCCAGGGGCAGGTTCGAGAAGCGTCTTTAGCCTTCCCTTAACCCACTGCACCCCCAGGTGCCCAGGTCACTCTAGTGCAACATTTGAAGCACGTGCTTGCGACGCAGCCCCTCTCGAAGGCAGGTTCACCCCCCTTCGGGGACACGAGGGGCCCCCACTGCTGCTGGTGGCGTCACAACAGCAAAAGTGATGGTGCTAATAATAGCATCTGCCACACAGAAAGGAGAGAGAGGAGGAAAGGAAAAGAAGGGGGCCGGGGCCCCTGGGAGCTGGGAACACCGAGGCTGGTGTCGGGCAAACACCCTGCCCGCGGCCCCCCGGGGAGCCAGCAGCTGGCCGGGCCTGCTCTCCTAGACCTCGCTGGCAGCTCCCCTGCTCACCCCGGGTGCCCCGTGAAGAGCCCTCCCAGCATGGTTGGCGGCGGGCCTGGTGGGGGTGGCTGTGCCTCTCCCCTGAGCTGTGCCCGGGTACAAGCTGGGACCCCAGGAGCTCAGGGCTGAGGCAGACGGGGCCGGGAGGGGCTGCTGGGGTCCAGGAGCTGGTGGGAGGGGGGGTCCTTCCTGAAATCTCCTGCCGAGCCTCCAGGCCCCGGTGCAGCTCCATGAATCCCAGAGAATCCCAGACGCGCCACCCAGGGGGGCGGTTTGGCAGCGTCAGGCCTCATTACTTTAATAAGCTCCCATTAACCCTTCTCCTGCTGCGAGCAACTCTGATGGTGTTTGGGGATTGGCCGTTGGGGGTTTGGGAGCTGTCGTTCCTTCCTTCACTCATGCATTCAACAAACGTTTGTTGCGCCTGGCCCGGGGCCAAGGAGCTGGCAGGGTTCGCTCGAGGAGCTCCCCGTCTGAGCATCAGATTTGCAGAGTTTCAGACGTGGAACTCAGCGTAGGAGAGGCTGGGGCTGCGCACAGGACCCCCCCACGGCCTCGGGGAGCCTGGTCGGACCGTGGCGCCACCCCAGCTTGGCCCTACAGAGACATTCACATCAAGGCTCAGCGCACACGTACACACAAACGCACATGCATGTATGCACAGCCTGTGCACACTTATCTACATACAATGCAGTGTGCACACACACCTGCACACGTGTACCCACTTTCACATGTGTGCACACGTACGTACTTGAACACACCCTTTCACACCTTCATGGACAGACATGCACGCCTGTGCATCCAAGGGGAGGGGGAAAGGCAGAGGCTCCCCCTCACCCCAGCTGTACCCCCAGCACCCAAGGCGTCACCCAGACTGCCTGGCCAAGCTCTGCCCACGCTGCCCCTTGGCCACCCTTTGAGTGGACCGGCCTGCAAAGGGCGCAGCTTGGGGCATCCAAACAGGGAGGCTCAGAGTGGCCGTGTCCCCTACCCCCCAGACCCTGGCCCTCGGGGCCTTCTGAACACAGGGCCCGCGGAGGGGACCGGCTGTCCCCGTCACATGCCGGCAGGTGCCTGCTACCTGGAGCTGAAGTTTCCCAAATGAGGATTTTTCTGCATGCAGCACACTTTGAGGTTCTTTATTCTGTTCCGTCCCCTTTTGTAAAATTGCTGCTGCAGCGCTCCACACCGATCTCAGGCAGGACGCGTCCCGGAGTTTGGGAGATGCCGACCAGATGACATTTCAGCTCTGCTCGCCTCTGAGACTGGGTGCCTGGGCAAACATCCCTGAGCTTTAAATCATCTTTGGAACAAGACAGGGAGTAAACAAACAGAGCCGGCGCTTTCCGCCCCCCAGCTCCGCTCGTGCTGTTACCAGTCACGCGGCCCTTTGTCTGCTTTGGGTTGTTGTCGGTTTTTTCCTTCTTTGTGTCATCAAAAGCAAACCCAGCCTCGGAGTGAAGCACCGGGAAGTGAAGGCGGGACAGAGGCCGGGCCGCCTCCCCAGGGCCCCCTGCTTCCAGGCCCCGCAGCCCCTCTCCCTTAGGGTCTTGGGCTAGGGCTGGCTCAGCCGTATCCCCCTACCTCCCACCCATTTTCTGCTCAGGGAAACTGTGTCTCTCTAGTCCTCCTGCTGTTAGAGCCTTCCCTCTGGGACCCCAGACTTGCCTTTGTGCCAATTGCCCAATCTCCTCTGTAAATCAGGGGGTACCTGCACCTCCCAACCTTCCGGCCTCTCTGGGGGCAATTTTGTGCAGAGGTCAATGGTGCAGACCGAGGACGGTGGCATCTGGGTGCAGCGCAGGCTCTGGTGGCCTGGGCAGCTGGTTCGGCCCTTGACCTCGGCCTCCCCATCCCTAAAATGGGTGTGTTATGGGGAACCCAGCTCATCGGGATGCACGGAGGGTCGGGTGCATTCATGCACATCAAGCGTTTGAACAGAGCTTGGCATGTAGCAGAGGCCAAATAAATAAGATGATATTGAATAACCATCTCATGGGTTTGCCATCAGTAGGAATAAAATCAGCAAGCTTGGACTGAGCGGCTCTCAGGGGCCCAAGGTGTCTTTCGTCGTTTTTCCCATGAGGTAGGCCCCATCGCTGTGACCCTTCTACAGAGGAGGAAGCTGAGGCCCAGACAGGGTCGGTGACTTCCTGTTGGCCACACAGCAACGTGTGTTGGAGTCAGAGCCTGGAGCACACGGGCTTCCACAGCTGCTAGCCGCCATCAGCCTCCTTATCATTCTCGTTCAAGTTGTCTGAGAATTAAACGAGATGCTGTGTGCAGAGTCGGGCCTGGCACGCAGCGGAGCAGCTTGTCTCGTTGGCATCGGTGGTGTGGCGGGTGGTTGGGTGGGGTCTCTGCTGGGCACCGGTGCCTCCCGGGTAGGGTGTGGCCCAGGTTGGCCCCAGTGCCTGCCGTGGGCATGGCCTGTGCCGTGTGAGGTCAGCAAGCTGCCCCGTCCCGCTGGCTCCTCCCTGGACCGCCCCTGCCCACGGAGGGAGCTCCCAGACGTGCCAGGTGCCACGGAGTAATTCTCGGGCTGTTTTACGTGATTGCAAATTGATCCGCCCCCCACCACCCCGGCGATTTGTTCTGCAGTCTCCCTGCCTGCTGACGCCAAGCTGGCCGGCCTGTAATTTCCAGCGTGGGAGGTCTTTCTCCTTTCGTGCAAGGGACGTACTTGTATTTGTCCGGGCCCCGTCGACTGCGGGATCCAGCCGTGATTTCTCTGAGGAAGTGGCCGGCACAGCCGGCCAGGCCCTGGCAGGACGTGCCGACTCGCTGGGCCCTTTCTAGAGGCGTCTCCTTTTATTTCCCACTTTTACTTTTCCCCTTTACCCCTCAACTTGGATTTGCTCAATGATTCCCCTCAGGCCTTTTCATAAAAAACAGCAGTGGAAAGCTGCTAAAAAGCCTTGCTTTCCTGTGTTTCTTCCATTAGTAGATTTCTTTCCCTGGATATGGGTGAGTGTGTGTGTGCATGTTTGTGCAGGTGTGTATAGAGATAAAGAGAGAGAATGATAGATTTTTTTCTGATCGTCCCTTTTTAAAAAAATTTCCTAAAAATTAGTCTTAAAATCCTTTGCAGTTCAGATCCTTAGAATCTTGAGTTGTGCCTCCACACAATGAGATTGTGCCTTTATTTTCTCATGGCCTGTGGACCCCCAGACTGAAATGGCAGCTCCGAGATGGCCAGGACGTTCCCCGTCGGGCTCACTGCTGAACCCCCAGCTCCTGGAGCAGTCCCTGAAATTCAGTTTCAAACTAATGACCAGGTGTGTGGACGAACCCCCCTCTGCCCAGCTTTGCACTCAGATGGGGAGCGGGGGCTGCAGGGGGTTCTGTGACTTCTCCAACTCAACAAGTAAGAGTGCCACCAAGATGGAAACAGTGTCCAAGCCGCTTAAAAATTAACACCCTGTGTTCAGGACACCTCCTGATGCAATTACACACAGCCCAGCCCCAGCTCGGATGCAGGGCCCCACGGAAGGGCCTTTCTGTGTTTGGGCAGGTAAGGTGCTCACCTGGGTGCCAAGCTGAAAGCCAGACACGCAGGTGGCTAAGGGGGTGGCGCCAGAGCTGGATGAGCTGGTTCGAATCCCGGGTCCATACCTGACTTTTACTCCAGTCGAGTTACACAACCTTTCTGGGCCTTCTGTTTGGAAGATGACGGTGATAATGATGGCCTCGAGCCCATGGGCTGTCACGAGGATTAAATGAATTAAAATCCGTGCAAAGCACTGAAAAGAGTGTAGAGCATGGAGCAAATGCTGTGTACGTGTTTATCATTATTTCCTTGTCATCGTATTTCTCACATGTCCCTAAGCTGAACTGAACACCTTTTTGGCTGCTGGGTGACAGTTTGCCCAGTGCGAGAACATCCTGGCCGTCTCGGAGCTGCCGGTTCAGTCTGGGGGAAAATGGAGAACAAACAGCATGTCCAAACATCCAGGGTCCACAGGCCATGGGAAAGTAAAGGCACGCTCTCATTGTGTAGAGGCACGATTCGGGAATCTAAGAATCTGAACTGCGAAGGATGTTAAGACTGATTTTTAGAAAATTAAAGAAAAAAGGGAAGATCAGGGAAACTCTCTCATCTCTGAGCTCTCTGGGACTTCTGTGATTACCACTTTCTAGTGCATTTGTTTCAGTTCTGCACCCGCACTTCCGGAAGCTTGGCCTCGTTGGATGCGGCTGGAGGGATGGTGACATCTTTGGCTACTGGCCGTCCACCCTGAGCCTGGGCCTCCCCTCCCGCGGTGGCCTCTGGCCCTGCAGGTTGCTCACGGCATGCCCTCACCCTCCCAAGAGGCCGTGGGGTTCAGTGGGGTGCAGGCAAGTGTCCGTCCCTCTGCGTTGACAGGCACCCACCCTGCAGCCTGTCGAGTTGGGCTGAGCCACCTGGGCGCCCGGGAGCTGTTTGGCATGGCTGTCGTTTCCTCCAGCCTGTGACAGGAACCCTGGCCCGGCGCTAATTCACGTTACAACCAATGCATCCCAATGTGTGTTTTTAAAGGGCATAATTTCTATCAACTTCAATTAGAGCTATTTTTATTTTTGTCACCCTGAAGAATTTCCCTGCGGTTAAGCTGCCATTTTTCATGGTGATACCCTGGCAAGGGCTGGGGGGAAAAATTAATAGTCTGGTGATCATTTAGCTAATGCACTGTCAGGGCTTGTCAAACCGACTGCACCAGGGGAGACAGCTGCTCCTGGGCCTCAGTGATGTCCGAGCCACCTGCGGCAGCCCAGGCCCCTGAGTAGATGCACGAGGTCAAGCCAAGCCCCTCGGAGCCCGGGGCGGGGGCCTCGGCATCCCCGTCGGGCACAGCATGGCGAGCACCTGCTGCCCCCCAGCTGTGTGGCTCCAGCAGGTTGCTGAATGTCTCTGAGTCTGAACCCTATCTGAATGGGGAACCCTGGAAGGGCTGGCCAATAATGAGATACCTGCCGTGTTGCCTTCGATTCCTGGGCTGCCGTAACAACCCCCAAGTGGGTGTCTTGATACAGCCTTTAGTCTCTGGCTGTTCTGGAGGCTGGAAGTTCACAAGTTGGTGTTAGAGCCATGTACCCTCGGTGTGGGACAACCTTTCCCCTGCCTCGCTTCTGGCTTCTGGTGGCTGCTGACAGTCCCTCATGTTCTCTGCCTCTGTCGTCACATGGCTGTCTTCCCTGTCTGTCTGTCTGTCTGTCTGTCTGAGTCCAGGCTTCCTCTTATGAGCCCACCAGTTGTGTTGGGTCAAGGACCTGCCCTAATCCAGGATGGCCTCATTTTGACCTGCCCGATTCCAAACAGGGTCACAGGTACTGGGGATCGGGACTTCGACGTATCTTTTTGGGGGACACAGTTCAACCCGTAACACTAGTAAACAAGGCATCGATTCGTGAAGGGGGAGGGGGCTGCAGGCGGTGAGTGGGGAGCTGGCAGTAAAAGCAGGCCCAGACCCCAAAGCAGGAGGGCGGGGGGGAGAGGAGAGCCGCCGAGCCAGCTTGGGGAGCCGCCCCCCTGCGTCTCCAGTGAGGAAAGCGCTTCTCGATCCTGTTCAAACCTGAATCAGGTGAGTGGGCAGCCAGCCTGGGCTCCGCCCACACCGGGGAGTATTACGCAGCAGAGAAAAGGAGCAGATATCGATGCATGTGGCACACAGCTGCCAGATGGGTCTCTGAGGACGTACGCCGGGTGAAGGTCACCCAGAGGTGACTTACTGCGAGGTGCCATTTACACAACAGTCTCGAAGCGCAGGGATGGAGACTGGATTCGTGGTTGCCAGTGATAGGAAGGCGGTGGAAGGGAGAAGGGTGTGGTCATCTCAGAGCACCGTGAGGAGCCCCCGTGGTGGGTACTTGAACCGGCCCAGCTGATCAAACTGCACAAAGCTAAATACGCCCATGAGAGCACAAGTTGTCCCGGGGGATCTGAGTCCGGCAGGTGCTTTGAGCCAGTGTCCTATCCCAGGGGTGATGAGGTGCCAGAGCTTTGCACGGCATCACTGTTGGGGGACACTGGGTGAAGGGTCCCCAGGGTATCTGTTACTTCTCGCAGCTGCATGTGTGGCTGCTGTTAACTCAAAATAAAAAGTTAGACGTTCACACTCACTAGAGTGGGTGTTACATAAAAAAATGGAAAATAACCAGTGATGGCAAGGATGCGAAAAAATAAGAATCCTCGTTCACTCTTGGTGCAGCGCTACGGAAAAGTTGGCAGCTCCTCAGGAAGTTAAATACAGAATTACCATATGACCCGGCAACCCCTCTTCCAGGTATTTACCCACAAGACTTGAAAGCAGGGCCTGGAGCAGATATTTGCACACCGATGTTTACAGCACACTGCTCACAATTGCCCTACGGTGAAGGAGCCCCCGTGCTCATCAGCTGATGGATGGATACGCAGAATGTGTCTGTCCTTGCAACGGAATATTATTCAGCCGTCAAAAGAACTGAAGTGCTGGTACAGGCTACAGCGTGGGTGACCCTCAAAGACATGTGGCGTGAACTACGCCAGGCACAAAAGGACAAATACTGGATGATCACACCGATATGAAATAATGAGAATAAGCAAATTTGTAGAGTCAGAAGCTAGAGCACGGGTGGCCAGGGGCTGTATGGGACGGGCCTGGGGAGTGAACACTCAGTTGGTCTCTGGGTGGGAAGTTCCCGCATCCTGGGCCGTGGCTCTGGCTGGGGGAGCTTGTCTCCACTTTCTGTAAAGATGGGGTGGGCAGCTCGGGGGGCAGGGAGTGGGAGACTGGAGCGATCAGGAGTCCGCTGCCCATGTGGGCTGGGCGTCAGGGTCTGACAGAGCAGAAGGCAGAGCCATCCCAGTCTCGACCAGTGCGCTGGGCTGGTGAGGTGGGACGGGTGGGGGTCTCCTCCGCTGTGAAATGGGGGTGACGGGACCTGCCCACGGGGTTCGTCCCCGTGGATGAGACTGGGACCTGTGTCCCTCCCTGGGTCTTTGTGCTGCCGGTGTTAATCCCGCTGGGCAGCCAGGAGGACCAGGTCGGGAGTCGGACGGCTGGGTCCCCGTCCTGCCACCACCCTCGGACCCCTGGGGCCAGTCGCCCCTCTGCGCTCTGGTTCCTCACCTGTAGAATGGGGTGGCAGCAGTGTCTGCCTCGATGAAGGTTCGTGTGAAGTGCTCAACACAGTTTGGCACCTCGCGAACACTCGTAAATGTTAGTGGTGAAATTAGTAGTGCTGATAGTAGTTACTAGATGCTCAGCGAAAAAAGAAATAACAAATTCAAGGTGTCTGTGCTGGAGGAAGTTTGGGGCAGTGACCTTCACTGCAGGACTTGTCAGTGCCTTTATGCTGCCTGGGGGCATCGGGGGTCTCCGGGAGGGGACTAGACTGTGGGCCTGGTGGGGGTGCCTGCAGGACTCGTTCTCAACCCAGCGGTTATGGGGCCCTCGTGTCATGGAGAAATGGGGGTGAGCAGGAAGGGCGGCCGCCAGTGCTCAGAGGCCTTGTGGGGGTCAAGGCATCAGTCTGTAAGCTGGGCCGCACCTCCAGGGCCCAGAGCCCATCCCTCTGGGCCTGAGGGGCCACTGGGATGGATCATGCTGAGAAGGAACCCCCCAATCACCCCCTTCCCACCCTGGCGGCCTGGTGGCCCCCCAGTGCAGCAGGCTGTCTCCTTCTACTGGCTTCCACCTGGCCCCTGCTGGCCCTCACCTCCCGTCCTGCCCTGTGCCCAGCCCCGCCCGGGGGATCCCCGACCGCCTCAGCCCTGGCACCCTCACCCCTCCTCGTACTACTCCTTCTGTCGGGGTGCCTCTGACCCTGGCCAAGCCCCTCCAAGCCTCATGGGCGGCAGCTCCCAGGGGCCGCTGGGTGGGCCTCGTTGGCCACACACCTGAGCCCAGTGCACCCAGTTTCCTGTGCACGGAGGGAGGGCGTGCCCCTGCTGACACCCCCCCGTTCTCCCAGGACCCCTCACTCCACCAGGCTGCAGGGGTGTCTGCCAGCATCTGGGGTCACAGGTGCTGTCTGGGGGCCTCCTGGTCTGGGGGGCAGATGTGTGAACCCCCAAACCCATGGCATGGGGATGCGCAGTGGAGGTTGGCCTGGGGAGGGAGCCCGGGCAGCGTCGGGGGAGGGTGGAGGAGGCCGAGAATCTGGGGGCGGGAGGTGTGGGTTTGAGGCTGGCAGGGGCAGCAGGGAGCACCTCGGGATGGGGTGACTCATGCGCAGAGCCCTGTGTTGCTTCCACCCAGAACCCAGAATTGAGCCTTGGCCCCCCGGGGAGCAGCCACCGCCGTCCCTTGCTGCCCACAGCCCTAGCAGGAGCAGAGGGCCTGGTTCCCCGGGCTGGGTGAGGCCTTTCTGGAAAACCAAAGCAGGGGCAGTTTGTTAGTGAACAGGTGATGTGGAAAACTATTGGCTAGCACTGGGCAGAAAACTCGAGTCTGCTTTTTCTTCACCCTGCACAGCCCTTGCTGGGCCAGGCCGTGTTCTAGTTGCTTTACAAATTTGAGCTCATGCACCCTTCCAGCCGCCCCCCAAGGCAGGCCTCCATTTTGCAGATGGGGAAAGCAAGGCCCAGAGAGGTGGGGTCACTTGCCTGAGGTCACACAGCTCTGAGGGCTGGATTTGAAGCAGGCGAGGGGGCTGTGTGTCTGTGCTCTCAGCCACCGCAAGCCTTGGTGGAGAACGGAAGGTGACAGCCGGTGATACAGGCTCGCCCTTGGTGGGATGCGAGCTACATCCTCCTGTATTCCTCAGAGTGTCAGGCAGTTGAAGGTGAACCTCAGGGGCTGGTGCAGTGGGCAGCCCCCCACCCCGCCATCCCCCCGGCCCTGCCCCTGTTCTGAGTGGCAGGGTCAGCCCCCCGCCCGCCTTCCCCCACAGACCCTGCAAGACCAGTTTTGCATACAAGGAATTTTCTCTTGACGAGGGGTGTTTAGGAATAGCAGTAAATGGCGTTCCCCAACTCCTCTCCAGCCCCATGGGCCAACTTGCTGTTTCTAGAACAGGGGATGGCAAACCACGGCCCACAAGTCAGATCCAGCCCGAACAGATTTTGCTGAGGATGGTTTTCACATTTTTAAGTGTCGCCCCCAAAAATCAAAAGAAGAGCAACAGTTTGCAAAACATGAAAATTCTACAAAATTCAAATTTCGGTGTTCAAAATAAAGTTTTATTTGAACACAGCCATGTGCATTCATTGACACACTGTCGATGGCTGCTTAAAGCTGAGCCGGAAATCTTGACTCTCGGGCCCTGTACAGATAAAGCTTGCTGCCCGCGCTCCTGCCTTCGGGTGCTTGCTCCTTCCGTCTGGAATGTTCTCTGAGAAACGCTGGCACCTTCCCCTCCCCAGACACCCGGAGCAGGTGGAGGGGGCACCCCTTGTCCTGCACTGCTGGAAGGGGAGCCAGCAGGCGATCCCTGTCCACTTCCTGGGCCTCAGTTTCCCCGTCTATAGAACGGCTCTGTCACCATCCCCGCCTGCCTACAAGCAGAACCTTTACAAGGCTCCATGAGGCGGGTTTTGCCAGCACTTTGCAGACTGTCCAGGGGGGCTTTCGGGGGGGGGGGGTCTGCCCCTTTGGGGGGCTGCAGTGCCCTGGTTTCTGGCCAGATTTGAAACCAGGGGTAAAACCCTTCGTTCCGTTTCGCCAGGTCCTGGACCACGTGTCCATGCGGTATTCTGAGCCTGGGTCCTCTCCATCTAGTCCCGAGAGGTGGGGAGATCTGGGGGTCTCAGGCTGGGGGAGGGTCTGACAGGCCCCTCAGCTGCGCCTCCTCTGCCTGCGGCGACAGCTCCCGCCGGCTGTGGGCCCCCCGGGAGCGCTGCAGCCGGAGCACCCCTAATTGCTGTCACAGATGTGGCACCACCAGCCTCCGCGCCATCCGCTGTATCGCGGTGCGTAATTAGCCCCTGATTACTCATTTACTGGGTGCCGTGTGTATTCCATAGCTAATAACTTTCCAATTACGCCTGCTCTATGCCGCCCATTCAGTCACCCCACCGCTGTGGCGCGCGGGGGCCTCTGCAGACGGCGGCGCCCGTCTCTCCCTGACCCAAAGCCTTATCGTCCCATTACTGAGCCTCTGCCATCCTCCGCTTGCCATGACGCAGTGATTACAGGGAATTAAGGCCAGTGAAATACTGCGCTGCAGCCTTTGGTTGCTCCAGCTTGCAGCACGGGACGAGAGACCCCCACCCGAGTGGACTGAGCAGGACACCCTCTGGGTGGGCTTTGGGGTGGGCCAGGAGAGTGGGAAGGAGGGGGCTCCCTGTGGCAGGACCAGCCCCGGCCTCCGGCCCCTCTGTCCCCTTCCTGGATGGCAGCACCGGCCCTGTGACCTGCATGTCCCCAGCAGGTGGCCGGCCCGGGAGGTGCCCCTGGGCCGTGCTCTCCAATCGCATCCCGGCCCAAGGCCGTCCCTGATGAGGGGAGCAGCTTTCCTCCTCGTCCCTGGCCTCTGGCTCGGGCAAGGGGAACAGAGTGCGCGCCCTTTGGCGCCGTGGGGACTGGCGTCTCTTCCCTCTCCCCTGCACGGTACCCCGTTGCGTCTTCCCAGTGGCCCGAGGCAGGGGCTCCCTGGCGCCTGCCCCGCTCTGGAGATAAATCCGAGGAGCAGCCCGTCCACCAGCCTTCCCCACGCTGCCACGAACCAAAAGCACAAGCCTGCGTGCCAGAGCGCGCAGAGGACGGAATCAGAGTCAGCTGCGTTTAGCGAGCACCTACTGTGTACCGGGCGCTGTGCAGAGACTAGCTGCCCTTCAGGGAGTGTGCCCTTGGCCTGGGTTCTCCGCTCCGACTTTCACCAGCTGGGTGACCCTGGCCGACTTGACTCCTGGGCCTCCGTTTTCCCTCTGCAGCGAGAGTTACAGTTGTTGGGGGGCCTGATGGGGCTACGAGTGGCAGCTGCTCAGCCAATCCCGGGAGGCCTGACCTGCCCCGCTGCACAGAGGCACAGGTGAGGCTCTGAGCGGCCATGACTTACCCGGGTGCTCCTGGTTACGCCAACAGGTATGCGGTGACTCAGGACCCAACCCTCATCTTTTATTCAAGGCCAGCAGGCCGGCTCCCCGGGGTGTGTCTTGAGCTGACTGGAAAGGGGAGAAGATTCAGGTAGACAAGGAAAGTGGGGTACCTGGTCCTCCGTGACAGACGGCCATCCCCTGTCCCTGTGATTTCAGGGACCCCTGGGCTGGCAATGAGCACTGAAAGCGGCCAGGCCGGCTGGAGGTGAAGCTGCTAGGTGGCCAGTTGTGCAAGGGGGGCACACACACAGCCCCACCCACTGCGGACCAAGGCCGCCACCCGTCCCCAACACACACTGCTTCGGGAGTTGTGGGGTCCCTGGGCCAGCCGTGCCCCTTTGGCTCTTGTCCCCAATGTTTGCGTCTTGGTTCTTCAGACCAACAGTTGCTATTGGGGCATGTTCTGTGTGCTGAGCACTTTAGCAGAGCAGCTCCTTTCATTTCTTCCACTTCCACATGGGAGATACTAAGTCATCGTCCCCGTCTCACAGGAGGGGCATCTGAGACCCGGAGAGGTTGTGGGGATTTGAACCCGGGCTGTCCGGCTCCAGGAGACATGCCACTGACCATGGGGCCTCCAAGCTCAACCTCCATCACATCATTGTCGGGGTGGCTGGGGAGGACTTGGCCCCCCTCCTGACTTTCTTTGGGGAAGGGGGTCCCTGGAGCAGTCAGGACGGGAATGGCTGGGCTGGTTTATAAGACCCCGGCTTTTGGTGGGAGCAGATGTAGGAGCATGGTGGGGAGTGAGGCAGGAAGGCCTTCGGGGGCCTGACTTCAGCCTGCTCCTGGGGTCCCACTCCTGTGCAGGGGAGGACAGGCCCTGGGCCACCTGCCCGGTGAAGGCGACACCCCACATGCAGAGGAGCCCACATGCAGAGGATATGTGTGTGTGTGTGTTTGATCCGCCTTTCTCCAGTGGTGTATTTGGGCAAGAGTGGGAGCCCCTTACTGCCAGGGCACGAGAGCTGGGAAGTGGAGGGAGAAGATTCCAAGGTGGGCAGGGCCTGGGGACGTGGTTGTAACCAGTGACCCCACGTTAGCTGAGCCAGGTTTTCAGGCCTCCCAGAAGGACCATTAGAGCATGGGGGTCTGGCTCTCAGCCCCAGCACATGCCAACTTCATGGCCTCGTGCAGGGTGCTGGGCCGCTCTGTCCTTAGTTTCCCCGACTGTAAAATGAGGGTAATGACAGACCCCGCATCTCAGGGTTGTTGAGAGCGTCGTGTGAGCTATTCTGGGGAAAGCCCTCGGCGCAGGGCCCACCACCTGCTGAGTGTCGCTATCAGTTATCACTAGTGCTTTGCCCCGGCCAGTCAGGGCAACAGGCCTGGGCCCAACCTGAGTCTCCAGAACCTTCCGTGCTTCCTTACCAAACAAAACTCAGAGTAGCAGACAACGCTGGCCTCCCATTTTCCCTCTGCCCCTCTTTATGGCCCAGGCTTCGTGGCCCTCAGTTTCTCCACCCCCCAAAGGAAGGGGTTGCCTCTGAGCCCTTATGTCTTTCCACTTAAATATTCTTTGATGTGTGTTCTTAAACGAGGGGCCCTGACCCTCGAGTCCCTCGTGTCAACCAGGCTCTTAGTGGGTGTATCGTTGCACATCAGCTTTTCCTTCTCCTTAAAGCTTGTTCTCCTGGCTCAACCATTCAGGAACACACCTGTAGCCAGACCTCCCAGGGAGAACATTTTTAAAGGGAAAAAAGAGTGGAGAGAAAGTGACAAGTGACAGAGACCTCATTTTCCAAGGGAGGATGGGTGAGCTGGCGGGCAGGGCTGCGGGCGGGCGAGTCTGCTGAAGGTCCCCTAGCCCTGGACGGGGCCGATGTCCCCAAAGCCTTGGGGAATCAGAGGCCTTGTGTAATCTGAGACTAGACCCTGGGACCCCCTCCTGGTCCCACTGTCCCCCAGGATCTCACACCCCACGCTCCACCGGCCACTTGGGTGGCAGGGCTGGGGGTCAGAGCAGCACTTCGGAGGGGCCCAGGCAGAGCCCTAAACCCAGCTGGCACAGCTCTCTGAGGTCCCATCCCACGGCCACCGTGTTCTGCAGGCCCCCGGGCTCGGGCCCCCCACTTGTCACCCGCCACGGGGCATCCAGTGTGACAGCCAGCTCCTGAAACGAAACAACCCCACACGCACCTCACTCCCATTGGAAGTTTATTTCTCACTCGTGAAGTCAGGGGTGTTTCCCCGGGCAGTCCTGCCTGGCAGCTCCACCCTCGCCGTCACTGGCTTTTACCTGGAGCAGCAGGTGCGGGAGGGGCTGATGACCCGGAAGTGGCCCCTGCACCTTTGCTCACTTCCCATTGGCCAGGACCCAGCCCCAGGGCCACGCCCCTGCAAGGGAGGCTGGGAGATGTAGTCCAGCCGGGTACCCGGGAGCCTGGACAGCGGGTGCCATGGCCAGTCCCTGCCAGGAGGCCACTGGGGAGGAACCCTGGCATCTGCGTCCACTGGCCTCTGGCGACCGTGGGCCTGCAAACTGGGACTTCCCTTGTTTTTTAAAAATATGTGGTTTACACACTACGACATGGATGAATCTTGAAGATGCGCCGCTTCATGAACGCAAAAGGCCACGTATTGTATGATTCCATTTGTACGAACGTCCTCGATATGCAAATCCGTGGAGACAGGAAATAGCTCAGTGGTTGCCAGGGGCTGGAGTGGGGGAAAAGGAGGGTGACGAGAGCGAATGGGTATGGGGTTTCTTTCTGGCATGATGAAAATGTTCTGAAATCGATTGTGGTGATGGTTGCACAAGTCTGTGAAAATACTAAAAGCCATTGAGTTGTGCACTTTCAGTGGGTAAAGCATATGATCCGTGAATTATATCCCAATAAAGCTGTTGAAGAAAAAAAGAGCAGGGGTTCCCAGATTTGGGGATTTCATGGCTAATAAAATTAAGAAAAATAAAACTGGGTACTGACCCCCCAAAAAAACAAAACACATGGTTTTCCCCTTTGAAGCAGTGACATGGTATCTTGCTTTCTCGCCGCCCCCATCCCCTTCCCTCACTGCCGAATTTACCTGGAGTCTGTTTTCTTCAGAAACCACTTAAGTTCCCTGGGGAAAGGGTAAGAATGTGAGATCTCGTTAGGAGATTCAGCTTTAGCTGATGATAAAGCATTAAAGGCAGGGAATTAAAACAGAGCAGTAGTATGTATCAGCTGGTGTCCTCTGGCCCAAGTCCGCTCATGACAATCCACAGCGAGGGTCTGGCTAGGGGCCTGCTTTTTCTTAGTCGGGTGGTTGTAAATTTGCCCTTCGAAGTTGGGGGAGAGAGGGCTCTTTGTCCCCCTTTAAAGGTCCGGCTGGGAGCCTCTGCCTCCAGGCTCGGGGCAGTGCCTGGCACCGACAGCGCACGTCCACAAAACCTTCCCGGAAATCACTGCCCTCCCCCCTACGTGGGATCAGACACCCAGGGGAGTGAATCTCCCTGGCAACGTGGAATACGACTCCCGGGGAGGAATGTAGACCTGGCATCGTGGGACGGAGAACATCTTCTTGACCAAAAGGGGGATGTGAAAAGAAATGAAATAAGCTTCAGTGGCAGAGAGATTCCAAAAGGATCCGAGAGGTCGCTCTGGTGGGCACTCTTACGCACACTTTAGACAACCCTTTTTAGGTTCTAAAGAATTGGGGTAGCTGGTGGTGGATACCTGAAACTATCAAACTACAACCCAGAACCCATGAATCTCGAAGACAGTTGTATAAAAATGTAGCTTATGAGGGGTGACAATGGGATTGGGAAAGCCATAAGGACCACACTCCACTTTGTCTAGTTTAGGGATGGATGAGTAGAAAAATAGGGGAAGGAAACAAACAGACAAAGGTACCCAGTGTTCTTTTTTACTTCAATTGCTCTTTTTTCACTCTAATTATTATTCTTGTTATTTTTGTGTGTGTGCTAATGAAGGTGTCAGGGATTGATTTAGGTGATGAATGTACAACTATGTAATGGTACTGTAAACAATCGAATGTACGATTTGTTTTGTATGACTGCGTGGTATGTGAATATATCTCAATAAAATGATGATTAAAAAAAAAAAAAAACCTTCCCGCCCGCTGATGCTGCTGAGCCGCCCAGCCCTGCGGAGACCGGATGATGTCCTCTCTCCTCCTGCAAGATCTTCCGAGTGGGGAGCGCTGCTCCAGAGGGGAGCTGGCCCCTGGGCCCTTCTGTGTCTCCACGGGGAATGTTCTGGAGCTTTATGGGGTATATTCACTACCTAGGGCTGCGTAACAAGCCACCACTGCCGTAGCGTCTCACAGCACCCCACCTGTATCACCTCACGGAGTTCGTGGGCCAGGACACGGTCACCTGGGCCCTGTGCTCGGCATCTCAGGGAATCAGGGACTGAGCCTGGCTGCCTCCTCGGCTGGTGGCTCGGCTGGGGGACAAGCCGCCTCCACACGCACCCCGGTTGTTGGCGGGGTTTCTTTCCTGGTGCATTCGGGTACAAGGTTTGGCATGGGCATGTGTTTTCGGTTCTCTCGGGCATCTCCCTCGGAGCGGAGTTGCTGGCTCAGATGGTAACCCGGGTTAATTGTTGGAGGGATGGCTAGACAGGTTTCCAAAGTGGCTGCACCATTTTTCATTCCCACCAGCCGTGTGTGTGAGTCCGTACGGCATTCTGATGTGTTTTGAATTAGTTACCAACACTTAATAATTGGGAGAGCCCATCTTTTAAAAATGGATTCCGGCTTCCTCTTTAAAACATCCCAAGATCTGGCAAGTCAGGGCTCCGTTCCCTCTGCGTGACCCCCCTGCCATCTCACCCATCTCATGACCGCTCCCCTCGTTTACGGCACGCCCCCGGTTCCTGCGGGCATGTGCTTTCAAATCCTTTGTGCACACTTACGAGCTCCTCGAGGGAGGCCAGCGCCCTGGCACACAGTAGGGCTCGCGTCTACTGTGAGAACTGTCACCGTGTGGACTCCAGTGCTGCCCTGTGGCTCAGGCCGTCTCCCCAACCTGGAATGCTGTCCCTCCAGTCCACCCTCCCCTTTAAATCCTACGGCCCTTGGAGCCAAGTTCAAGTTCCACCTGCTCCAGGAAGCCTGCCTGGATTTCTCCAGCCCCTGGCGAGGGAGCTCCCCTTCTCAACTCCTGTGGTGTTTGAAATCTGCACGCACACACACACACACACACACACACACACACACACACACACACACACACACACACGCACACACCCTGCAGTAGTGTTCTCTCTTGCCATCTGCTGGCCTCTCCTTAAAAGCCTCCCTGCAGTTGCTTTGTAAGCCGTCTGAGGACGCGGCCATATCTTCTCCCACCTGCTTGGGTTCAAATCATGTCGCTGCCATCACCGTGTGAGCTCAGCAGGCCACGTCATCTCTCGGGGCCTCTGTGCCCTCGTTGGTGGCGGGATATCTTAGGTGCCCAGGAAACAGGAGCAGCATTTCCTCTTAATTCCCCGCTGGGCCGCGCTGTCCTTGGAGCAGCTTCTTTACTGCCCTCCGCCTGCCCCGTGACCCGTGGCTGCCCGGCTCCCGCCCGCGGCCTTCTCCTCCCGGGAGCCACGTCCACCCCACGCGGCGCCCCGGCTGCCTCCCCCAGCAGGACCCTGGTGCCCCAACGGGAGGGGATGCAGGACCTGCCTGGGGCCCTCGTCTCTCTCCGTCCGTCGGCCCCTGGTCGAAGAAGCCGCTGGGGCCCGGCTGCCCTCCTTCGCTCCCTCTGGCCCTTCCCCTCGGGGCCGGGTCCCACCCCACAAGGCCCTCCCTGGTGGCAGGAGCCTCTCCAGCCAGCCGGGGCGTCATAATGTTACTGATTGTGGAAAAAGCAGCTTGCTCCTGGCTCCATTTTCCAAGACGACTTAGTGCAGGGTTGTGGGAGCAGCTCCGTTGCCGAGGGGGGCCATGTCTTTTCAGGGTTCCAGCTCCCTGTGATGCTGCCAGGTCCACCCGGGCCGCAAATTGCCACAGGGTGAGCGAGCGAGTGAATGAATGAATGAAGTGTGCTGGCCCGGCTCCAGCCTGTCACCAGCCTGCTTGTGGGAATGGCTGGGGCTCTGCTCTGGACGGTGTCACCATATGGATCCCATAATTTAAAGCGTTCCCGGAAACAAGCCTACATTTATGTGTCTCTCGGTGTGGGGCTCGCTGCCCCAGAAATTCCGCTCCATCCATCTCACTTAGGCACTTTAGTTTTGTGGCATTAATCCCTTAAAAAGAAAAGAAATTGGATCACCAGGTAGCTGCTCTTCGCCAGCCGTGCCACTGTGGAGATGGTCACCAGGACATGGCAGCTGCCACCCCCGGGGCTGGGCCCTGCACAGCTGCAGCTGCACATCCTGCCCTGAGGGCGCCCAGGGGCCCGGCCCTCCCTCGCTGGCCTCCGAGGTCGGAGGGGAGAGCCCAGAAGCTGAAGCCCAGGTGACCTGGGCTAACCCCGCCCCGGGGCAGCTCTGGGACCCCAGGCTCCTTCCTGCCCTTCTCTTAGCCTCAGTTTCCCTGCTGGGAACAAGGGTGCACTGAGGCAAGGGGGTTGGACCTTGTGCCCTTTGTCCTGGGGGTGCCCCCCCCCTCCAGGGAGGCTGAGTGACCTTGGCTGGGCAGAAGGCCGTGTCTGGGGAGGGATGCGGCTGTGAGCGGTCAGCGTCCAGCACTGCCTGCCGTGGGGCGGGGGGTGGACACCACAGCTTCCTCTCCACACGCTCTCCCTGATCCTGTGGTGTGGGTTCTAGAAACATCCACACCAGGAAGCCAGAGGCCCAGGAAAGCCAAGTGGCCACCCCACCCATTCCCCAAGGATCCCACGAGATCAAATGAGCACCCTCCTGTTTCCGTTCTATAGTCTTTAACAGAGGGCACCCCGAGCGCTCAGAGGTTGACGATGCTTGCCTGGTGCCCTCCAGCTGGTAATGGCACAGCCGAGGCGTGAACCCGGGTCTTTGGCTGTCTGCTCCAGAGAAGACCGTCTCCCGGAGGACTCAGATAAGGGGTCCTGGTTTGCAGGGTGCAGCTGAGAACAGCAACAGGGCAGCTTTCCCAGCTCCCTGACCAAGCTCCAGGCCCCAGAGGCTTGCAGAGCTACGAGCACAGAGTAAACCTGTCCCCCTGCCACTCCCAGGGGACAGGAGGGGGCCAGGCCTCTGAGCTCATCCAGAAGCTCCCTCTTAAACCCTTCTTATCTGTGTCCAGTCCGGCCAGCTGCTGAGAGGGCTCAGCTGGCTCCGATTTGGGGGTGTCGAGTGATGAGGGGGTCCCCGGGTGGAGCTCCAGCTTCCAGCTGGCTGGTCCCTGGACAGGGTTTGCCAGGCAAGAAGGGCCAGGCCAGCTCTGGCCGTGCCGCTCCCAGGCTCCCTCCTGGGGACCAGCCTGCCGCTGCGCCAAGCCAGACAAGCCGAGTCCCTGGCCGCAGATGGGGCCTTCGTGGGGGCAGGGACGGTGCCCGGCTGGCACAGGGGGCATCTCGTGCAGGCGCAGCACGTGTTCACCATCTCCACCCTCTTTCCCTTCCAGGCCACCGCGGCATCTCTGGGGGCATCTGCAGCCATCCCCCCTCCCACCCGGGAGCCGGAGCCCCGGCCGGGCGCCCCAGGAGACGGCCTGCCCAGAGGCCCCAGGAGCACCCAGGAGCAGGGCCCGGCACTGGGCCAGAGGAGCAGCCCGAGCGGGGACAGACCGGAGCCCCTGGGCGCAGGTACACGGCAGCTCTCTGCGTCGCTGGGGGTGGGACCACGCTGCCGCCAGGGGGGACGGGCAGTCCCGAGCCAAGTGCAGTCCCGAGTCCGGCCTCGTCTTTGCCACATTCCTGGGATGAGGCTGGAGGCTCAGTCTCCCTTACTCGAGTCTGAGCATCAGGGGCCCAATTTCAGCTTCATCGAAATCCCTGGTTCTTTTCGCCTCTCGTCCTTGCTTCATGGATGGGCTTTGCTTGTCGTGTTTATTTATGCACGTGTTCTCACGTATTCGTGTTTGAAACTGATATAACAAATTCCCATGTACCCAGCACCCAACCCGGGAACTAAAACATGGCCGGTGACTTCTCGGCACCTGAGGCTGCCCTGTGTCACCCCAGGGGTGACCACCCTTTTAGGTTTGCTTTTAAAGAAAGTTTCATCGCATCAGTATTTGCCTCAACAATATACCGTTGTGTTTTCCTTTTTCTTTGAACTTCATTTTCTGGGCCTGGCCCGTGACACGATCAGGTTCCTGTGTGCTGTTACACCTTTCTGGTGGGTGTTCTTTTTCTCTGCTGTATAATATTCCCTGGCACGACTCACCCCCTGACCCAGGTGCGGGAATTGTTCTGGGTTTTCACTGTGTGAATGTGCGGGCGCCTTTCTCAGGGTCTGAAGCTTGGAGTGGAGCCGTCAGGCTGCTGGGGGTGAGAATGACCAGGTAGGGAGATGCCACCAACCCGCACCCCAGCACAGCTGAGCCCCTTTCCCTCCTCCAGCCCCAGGGGGGCTTCCTGTGGACCCCCAGCCTCGCCACACTCAGTACTGCCAGGTTCCCTCAGGGTGGTCTCGTGCCGCGCATCCTGACCATGGACGGGTTCACTGGCCGTGGGGGGTGGAGGCCTGGGGTCTTTATTGCTGAACCTGGGCCCCAGGCTGGGAATAGCGAATAGATCCCAGGAAAGCCCTGTGAGCAGCTGGACAAGGCATGTGGGGGATCCTGCATTCCTCCAGCCCCTGCCCCTGCCCCAGGGAGGATCCCAGAGTGGCCCTGTAGGCTGTATTTCTGTCAGGGAGCCTCCCCGCCTAGGGAGGGCTGTGGACGGGGTGGCTGTGGGGGCCCTGTGTGTGTCCAGCCCCCAAAGCCCTGCTGCTTAGCAAGATGAGCCAGGGCCAGGGTCAGAGCTGGGCCTGGCAGATGGGGAGCTGGTGTGGGAGACTCTGCTGGCCGCCCACCCCCTGACCCTGGGCACTGAGCTGGAACATCCAGCTTGGGGATGACCCCAGTACTGACCCCTTTCCTTTGGTGAGACGGAATCTGAGCCAGGGCAGAGGCTGGCTTCAGGCCAGGGACAGACTCTACTGCCCAGGAGCTTTGGGTCCTCAAGGCCATTGAGGGGCTTCCGGACGCCGGCAGATGGGGACAGTGATTGGCTGTGGTCAGGTGGTGAATTGGGACATGCAGGTGGCAGAAGGGGACGCTCCCGAGGGGCCCCCAGCACACATAGCGCCTGTCCTCCATGCCTCAGTTTCCCCACCTGAGAAAGGGGAATGGAGGCTAACAGGGCAGGTGTGAGGGTGAAATGAACTAGGATTCGTGCTGGCAGCGTGGCGTGGCCGTGAGTACTCACGGGAGCTGGCCGGTGAGGCCCTGTTGCTGGGTGTCTGTAATGACCATCACCGGCCAACACCCCCTTCCCCCAGGCAGAACGGGGCTGTCCCCTGCCCTCCCTCTTTCCTGCCTGCCTCCCCGCACCCCACTAGTACTCAGGTCACCCTCAGGGACAGTGTCAGGCAGAGGGTTACACCTGTGTGTCCTCCTGCCCCCCAAGCCCAGGGAGACGCCCACCCCCAGGCTCCCGGTGACCTGGGGGAGCCCGTTTGGAGGCTCAGAACCCCAGGACACAACTTCCTGGGCCTGAGGGGTGGGAGCCTCCAGTCAGTCGAGGACACTGGTCGAGGCAACCCCCCGCTTCCCTCCTGTGCCTTTGGGTGGAGCCCGGCCCGAGATGTACCCCAAGGGCCCTGAGAGTAGCCCCAGAAGATCAGAGTCCTCAGAGCAGGGCAAGCCCCAGAGAAATTCTGAAATGGTGTTTGGCTGATGCCTGGCCTCGGTCTTCACATCTGTGAGATGGAGAGATGACGAACATGTACTTCCTGGCATTTTCTTGTGACAATTGGATGAGTCAGTGCTTGCAAATGTTTGGAAAGGGTGAGGCACTGAGGAAAAACTAAGTGTCTTTTTCTCTATTTATGTATGTACACGTAACATTTTGCATAAATGAAACAACATTCCATAGGCTCAGAGAGGTCAAGCCACCTGCCTCCAGTCACACAGCAGTAAGTGCAGGGGCTGGGATTTGAACTCACTGTCTGGCTCCCACACATTGTTCTCTCAGCCACGACACTGCCAGCGTGGCCCTGCTGGCCTTAAGAACATCCATTTGGAAAAATTCGGGGGTGACATTTTAAGGACACTGATTAGCAACCTTGGCTCCTCCAGCCAGGTCAGGAACACATTCACAGTTTCCAGGATTAGGGCCTGGTCGTTTTAGAAAAAGGTCCTTTATAAAAACCGTCAGTCAGGGCTGGCACTGGCAGGTGCCGTAACACAACCCCAAGACTCCCCTGTGGGTGACCCTGGTGACTCAGGGTCCTGGGTTGCGTCCGGCCTGTGGCTCCGCCGTCGTGTGACCTCCTAGCGCATGTCATGCAGCAGACACGGGGGGAGAGTGTGGGAAGAGCCCTGGCGTACTCCCCAACCTGGGCCTGGAAAGGACCCTCCCCATCGCCCAGCGTTCCACGGCCCAAGCCAGCTCAGCGCCCTCCGCCGTCCGGCTGCAGGGGAGCTGGAGATGGATCCCCTGCCTAGGCCGCCAGACCCCCACTCCCCAGTAACAACAGTGCATCAGGGAAGGGGCTGAACGTGGTTGGGGGCTGTGTTGGCCCCAGAGATGGCCGAGGTCAGGGGCCTGTGGGTGCTGCACCCCGACTCGATCCCAGCTACCGCGGCAGGGTGCTTTCCTCCTAAGAGCCGCACCTGTGACCCTCCTCGGTGGACTCCCTTGGGGCTTGGAGCTGCATGAGGGGAACAGCTGGGAGTTTCCACACACACCCCGGGGTGCCCTGCTCAGCCCGCGTGGGGCAGGAATGGGTGCGTGCAGCCCGGCCCCCTTGCTTCCAGTAAGAGTCGTGATTCACCCTCCGCAGCCCCCACGGGGGCAGGATGATGCTGGGGCTCTACCTGAGGCTCCCCCGGCTCAGCCCCCTAACTCCCTGTCCCGCTGCCCCCGCTGCTTTCTAAACCATTCGCACATGCATCCTCCTCTCCTCGCCTGCTGCTGAGAAATCGACCTGGAACCGCGCTGCACCTGCACCCCGGCTCCGGGGTGACCCCGGCCCTCCGCCTCGGCGGCCCCCCCCCAGCTGACGGGTGCTAGGCCTCGGGTTCAGACGCTTGCGGTTCACCCAGCTCCCCCGGGAAAGGTGCCAGTAAAAAGTCAAGTCGAGAAGGTGAAAGAAAGGAGCCAGCAGGGAATACCTCCAGGGGGGCTCTTTGCAAAGAGTGGCCCTTGGGAGCTGAGCCCCTCAATGTGGAGCTGGGAGCAGCCCCTGGGGCCACATCAGGCAGGGACAGTCTCGGGCCGGGAGAAAGAGGAATTTGATTGCCTGAGTTCATCGATGCCGTCCGTCGGAGGCCCCTTGGGTTTGCCTCTCCTACTTTCCTTCATAGCCGTGTGTTTACCAACTGTTTGTTGGACACGATTAGGACATGGATGTCTTTAAGGAGCAGAACTGGGCTCACGCTCCGCGAGTTCAAATCCTAGCTTTAGATATTAGGCAAGTAACCACTCTGTGCCTCGGTTTCCCCCTCTGGGGTGGGGACAGTGACCTTATTGGGAGAATACAAGGCTCCTGGGATCCCAGCCCCGGGGCTGTTTTCTCTCTTCTTTGTGGGGCAAATGGACTCTTGGCCTGGGGCAGGCCTGTGTCGGGGACTCGGCCTGGGCACTTGGCTCAGCTGCCAGAAGTCCTTGGCGGCCTCTCCGGGTCGGGCCCCGGGGCCGAGTGCTTGTGCTTCTGCCCTGCTGCCCAGCTGCTCCGGGGCCCCGGGGGCTGCATGGGGGCAGTAGCTCCCCCAGAACTGTGCAGAGCGCATCGGCCTGGGCTTTGCAGCCCGAGTGCCCTCTGCTCCCCGGTGCCCACCCTCTCTCTTCCCTCGTATATTTTCCAGCCCAGCTGGGATGCAAAGCCAGCCGGGGTGTTTATCTCCTTGGGAGCTTCTCGCAGCGCAAGGGCTTGCAAGTGGGGGGCAGGAAGGTTTAGAAGCTGCGGCGGCTTTGAGAGGCTCTTTTCTTGGAAGCGGATGTCTCCCCGGGAACCTCTTTGAATATTGAGCAGGGCTCACACCTGCTGGGCCCCAAGGCCCCTCCTGACTCTCCCTCTCTACTGCTGTTCCTACTTGCCCCGGAGCTGGTTCCTTTGCTAACGTGTGGCTGTGTGCGTCTCCCTGTGACGGATTTAGATTGTCATGAAATGTAAAAATAAAGAGAGAGAATTTAACTTGGGCAATTTAATAAAACTATAAACCAAGCATCGATTTAAACTGGTAAAAAAAAATAAAAGCAGATCTTTGTATCTGGCAAAATTACTATTGGGAGGGTCTGTTTGCCCTGAACTCTAATCCCCCCCCCCCATTCCTGTGATAAAGATTTCAGGTGGAAGAGAAGAGCCCTGGGTGGGGTGTCCCAGGGGCTGTGTTGGGGTCCCCGGGGTGCACCCCAGCTTTCCCCCATGGCCTGAGTGAGAGCAGAAGCCCTGTGGAAATCGGGCAGCTCTCCTGGCAGCTTCACCCCGCGGCCCGTCTGAGTTACCAGCAGGGGAGGGACACGGGGAGACAAGGCTGCACCTTGGACGGCGTGGGCACGGCCCGGTGGCATTCAGGTCACCAATGGAATTGGCCAGGCCGAAACGGGAGGATGTGCCGGGCCCGAGGCAGGCGGCCCCCAGCGGCCCTGCCGTCTCCACCGAGGTGGGGCCACGTCTTGCCGTCCTCCAGTGCCTGGCGTGGTTTACACAGTAGGTGCTCAGTAAACTTTCTCGAATGACTAGTTTTTAGGACAGCTGGTGGAGGACCTGACCTGGGGGGATTTTGTAAGCACAGGGGGTGAGTCTGCTTGAGTTTCCCGGGCTGCGGGCCAATGTTCCAAGCAGCTTCTTCTCTGTTCCAGAAACTTCCTTCTCTCTCCAGAGCCCAGGGAAGGGTTGGCCACACTGGCAGAACCTCTTGTGCTGGACAGTTCTGGGGGTCATGGTGGGCGGCAGGGGAGAGAGTTGGCCCTCCGACTCCATCCCCCTAACCTGGAAAGCCCACAAGGTGCCCGCTCAACAAAATAAAATTCCAGTGACCACAGGCTGCTCCACTGTTCCCTGGGTGTTCCCAATGTGATCAAATATGGGTCAAGGACACGTCAAGGCTACCTGTGAGGGATTGCTCATTTCTCGTGCTCCAACCTTGGGGACGGTCCTGAGCTCCCCAAATCAAAGATGTCGAGGAGAGCGTTTAGTGAGCAGCTACTGTGTGCCAGAGTCTGGGAGCCTGGGAGTGACTGACTTCCTATGCATGAATAAGTTCCCTCTTGCTGGCTTAACAGATCCTCACGGAGCAGTGGCTTAAAATCCCCCAGGCTTATTATCTGGAGGTCAGAGGCCCCAAGTCAGTCTCGTGGGCTGCAGTCCAGGGCTCAGCCGAGCGGGGTTCCTTCTGGAAGCTCTGGGGAGGCCTGGCTCCCGGCCTTTCCCGCTCCTGGACACCAGCCGCCTCCCTGGTTTGGGATCTCGGCCTCCATCCTGCAGCCTCTTACTCCAGTGTGACGTCGTCCACCACTGCCTCCGCCTGCCTCTTAGGATCCCTCATTCATTCACAGTAGCGAGTCCCCTTTGCCGGAGAAGGTCACTGTCTTGGGTCTCGGGGGATCGCTGTTTGGGACCCCACCCACCGGCCAGGCAGCCCAGTCACCGGAGGGGCAGAGCTTGGGTAATGGCCACAGGCAGGGTGGAGGCCCTGGCCGGAGGGCCTCAGGCCTCCCGTCCACGCTCCAGGGCAGCCACAGTTGAGTGATGGGCAGGGGGTGTGTGATGATCGAGTGGGGGGCTGTAGAGCCCGACAGCCCGGCTCAAACCCAGGCCCGACAGCGTCACTCGTCTGGAAACCGGGGATGATAATAGAGCACATCTGGTGGGGTTGTGGCTGCAGGATTGCCTGAGTTAACAACCTGTGCATTCAGCATTAGCGTGGGGATGGGAGCCCCTGGGTGGTCCCTGGGAGCCCCTTGCTGAGGAGGTTTCCTGGGCTGGGGGCTGGATTCCTGCCCAGCCCTGGTGGCTCGGGGTGCAGTTTGTCCTTTCCCCAGGAGGTGGCGCAATGGAGCACTGCTGGCATCGCCAGAGGCCCCGCCCTTGGGCAGCCCCTGCCCGCCTGGGCCCCGGACGTGGTCCTGCTCCCGCCCCCAGCCTCCTGCCACCAATAGGGGCTCACCTTCAGTGGGTGCATCCTCTAGGCCCAACCTGGCTGTTCAGCGCTATGCCAGGCGCCCACCCCTGGCAAAGGCTCAGCCCTCTAACCTGTGCACACTCCACGATGGGCTCTGTGGACAAGGAAGGCACAGTGCAACCCCGGGGGGCTTCAGGGAGGAGGTGGCACTTGAACTGGGCACCTGGGCTAGTGTAGGGCAGAGAGGAAGCCCCTCAGGGGAGGTAGCCACCATGCCCTGATGTGGTAAGTTGATTCATGCATCATTTGTTCATTCATTCATTCACACTGCCCCTTCTAAGGCAGGCACTTTGGGGGATAACAAGGAGCCCATAGCCAGTGGGGGCACAGGCACGCAAGCATATAGTCAAGTGTTGCCAGGCATATCAGAGAAGGCCCCCTGGAGGTGGTGACATTTGATCTTTGGAGAGATCAAGAAGTAATCGGAGCCACTGAGAGTGGTTGGTGGGAGGGGGGCATGGACTGATGTGTGCTGTCAGACATCTGTGGGGAGGCGGGGTCTCTAGGCTGGGGCTGTGAAGTGAGGAGGGAGGACAGCCAGCCTGAAGCCTGTCGATGCCCCCTGCGTGCCCTACTGCCCTGTACCTCTGTTCTGTCCCCGCTGGGACCTGCCTCTCCTGGCCCTGCTCGCCACTCTCTGCTGCTCCTTGCACTGGCAATGGGGCTGGAGCTGCCCCTCTGCATGGGGCAGCTGCCAGGACCCAGGAAGGTCTGATGGTGGAGTTTGGAAACTGTGTACCTGACTCGAGTCCCCCAGCATGCCTGGCTCAGAGAGAATGGCGTGCCTGCGTGAAATGAATCAATGAATGAAGGAAGGAAGGAAGGAACGAACGAACGGACACATGAATCGGCTTACCACCAACTGACTCTTCACTCTCAGCGTCTCCTTTTCCTGGGGGGCCTCCTCTCTGCCCTACACCAGTCCAGGTGCCCAGTTCGAGTGCCGCCTCCTTCCTGAAGCCCTCCTGAGTCGCACTGTGCCACTCCATGGCCCCCACCCCCAGTGACAGCCCCTCTCACAGGGCACCGGCCAGGGCTGGGGCCCCCTTAGTCAAAGGCGCATGGCTGGAGCACTTTCCCTCTGCCCTGGATCCATGCGGACCCTCCGGGGCTGTTCTTCCGGCGAGCCTCGGCTTTCCTGCCCTCTGGGATGGGCGGGTGGACGCTGGGTCGTCCTGGGGGCGGCGGGTCCATGGCCGGGCCTGGCGCTCTGCCCGCTGCCCCAGCACCAAGCATGTGTGGAACCGGTGCCCCGTGGGGGCTGTTCCAGGAATGAGGGGGCTGACCTTGGCTAGGGTCCCAGCTGCTCTCCACCTTCAGAAGCGCCTCAGGACTTGCTGGGTCCTGCTCGGAGAACCTCGGCAGCCAGGTTTGCAGGGGAAGCAGGAAGTGGGGCTGCAGCTGGCAGCTCCTGCCGCCCGTGGGAGCTCAGCCTGGCTCCTGTCTGCACCTTGCAGGGGTGCATGCCAGGCCAGGGTGGGGGGCGCTGGGAGGGCAGGGGCAGGGCACTCCCCCTGCTGTGGCCTGCGCCCCGACCCTCGCTGGCTGGCACGCTTGCTTGCTGTCAACTGACTTCCTGGGAGTTTGCTTCTGAAGCTGAACTGCAGACCTGAGTGAGGAGGGAGAGAGGCTTTCCCTTCTCCTGCCGGCCCTGCTGCTCCCCTCTTCCCTGCCCCGGGCTGCAGGGCACTGCCTGGTGACCAATAACTGAGGCCACCGCTGCCCAGCAGGCAGCCAGGCCAGGCACGGAGGGCAGGAGCCAGGCCGGGCCGAGCTCATGGACCAGGAGCGCTCCAAGTGGACAGTGCACCTGCTGGATGAGTCCCCAGGACAGCCCCCCGCACGGGCCCGGGGAGAGAGGAGGGGGCATGGGTCTCGGGATGGCCAGCCGTTCGGGGGTGACCCTGGCTGCAGGGTGCCACGGGTGGGTGTGGAGTGCCGGCCCAGGGGTAGGTGGCCTTCATGATGGCCCCAGTCTGAGTCTCCAGGATCCCAGGTGCAGGGGCGGGGTCCCCAAGGGGCGTGACAGCACACCGGGGTGGTGGTGGGCACCCACTGCAGGCCCTGCCAGCTCTCAGGCAAACCCTCATCACGTCCCCCAGGCCCCTGCCCAGCCATGGCCCCCTTCCTGCTGTGTCCTCATGGAGCATCGGTGGGCGCAGAGCCTGGCACCGGGCACGTGAGGGTGGGCACAGTGTGGCTGCCGTCCTCCCAGCATGCTGGGGGCAAAGGGCAAGGCAGGTCTCTGGAGCCCAGGTGGCCCTTGGGGTGATTGAATCCTGCCTTCCCTTCCTGCAGAGGAGGAAACTGAGGTACAGGGGAGGGGGAACCCCTGGCCAGGGCTGCCCAGACCCCCGGGACAGAGCTGGGGCTAGAACTTGGATGACCCGTCTCCCATGTGACCTCTCACTCCAGAAGTGGGGGGAAGAGGGCCAGGGCGGCTGGGAGAGGAGCCAGGCAGGGTCAGGAGCCGCGGGCAGAGGGAAGGCCAAAGAAATATGCCATGGGGCCGAGGCTCCAAGGAGGAATAGGGATGGGGACAGGTGTGCTCAGTGCAGGTGACGCTGACACCTGACAATCCTCCATCTTGGGTGGGACTGCGAGGGACTTCTCTGCCCCCCTCCTTCGGACATAATGGGTCAGTTTCATGGGCAGTGCCGGGCACTGGACTGCATCGGGGGGACACGTGGGCCCTGCCCTGATCCTCCACTCCCTGGTTTTGACCAGAGCGTCCGGTGATGTATTTAATCTGATTAAGAAAGAGCATCTGGCAGGTGGAGCACGCCTGTCTGCCCATCCTCTGGTGGGCTGGCTGTGAGGTGGTGAGCTCCTCGTCTCTGGAGGTATTCAAGTGGGGTCTACAAAACCCTTCAGAGAGACTGTAGATCAGAGGTCAGACGAGATGAGCTTCCTTCGGGGGTCTCAGGTTCCAAGTTCCTCTCTGGCTTGTGCCTCCTCTGCGCGGTGATGAGGCCCCCAGCTGCTGGCGTTTAGTGAGACCTACTGTGCCAGCTCATCTCTGTACTGCAGCACCAAGTCACTGACTCCTAAGGCCCCGGGAGGTGGGTGCTGTTCTTCCCCGCAGGCCAGAGGAGGAGCCTGGGGCCCGAGTGGGCTAAGCAACTTGCCTGTGGTCAGCCAGCCAGTCGGCCGAGCAGCAGGGCGGGGAGGCAGAACCCAGGCCGTCGCTCACGGAGCTTGTGCCTGAACCACGCAGGATAGAATGTTTCCCTGATTGCAGGAGGTCCAGCGCTGCTCAGGAAAATGTGTCCTAAGCCTGGAGAAGTCCAGGCGTGTCTTCAGAATCATCCCCAGGACTTTGGCCAGGAGGCTGTGGCCTTCCAGGGCCAGGTCATCTCCCAATCCTGCCAGGCCGGGGTGCCGTGGCACTGGGAAGTGGGCAGCCAGGGACCCATCCTGTGGACAGAGCAGTTGTCTGGGCCTGGTCCCAGGGCCTGCCAGTGCCATGCCCACTGTCCCACACCAACGCCGTTGGGTGCCAGCCGCTCCCTTGAAGTGTGGTTCCCTGGAGGTAGCTTCTCCCAGCTGCTCTCCCCAGCTGGCTGAACTCTGGCCCCTTCCTAGTTCTTGTGGGACAGCCAGACTGGCACCACCCGCTTGCCTGCATGGCTGGCAGCAAGCCTGCCTGGGGTGGCCCTGAGGTCTGCTCCCCAAATTACCAGATGCTCAGTACCTGCCCTTTCAGGGGTTCTCCCAGACAGTCCTGAAAGCACAGGAGCCAAGCTGAGCACTGGGTTCAGTCATGGGCAGATGGCACTGGTAGGTGGCATCACCAGTCTCTCCAGGCTGCTGCTTCCAGGAAGCCTTCCAGGATTGCTCTTGTTTCAGAAACTTCCTTTCTCCTGCTCTCAACGTAATATGTTTCCCTCAGTTCCAAAGTGGGAAGGGAGCTCACTCGGCCTCAACTCAGAGACCATATAATCTATTTTCCCAATGAGGATGCTTTTGAAAGCACGAAAGGCGCTCGTGTCTGTTCTGTGGGGACATAGGGTGAGGACATGACGTATGGCCGCCCGGCTGCCAGCACCAGCTCTGGCTGTCCGGGTGTCGTCCTTTCTGGCTGTTCAGTTTTGTTGTTGAACAGACAAAAAATGAGGAAGGAGAAGGGAAGGGAGGGTTGGAGGCCAGGCCCTCGCCTCTGCTGCGTTCCGTGGAGCCTCGGTTTCCTCATCCGTCGGGTCACGGGACTGTGGTGAGGGCTGAACGGGCAGGGTGCAGAGTGGGCATTTGGCATGAGGCCCCCTGCCTCCCGCGGGGCACCCCTCCGCCCGGGCAGGCCTGCCTGGGCTCCTGTCCCACCACCACCGTCAGGACGCACGGGCCTGGGGTCCCATCAGCGGCGCCTCACCCCACTCCCTGGGGCGGGGACCGCATCGTGCATCTGTGTGTGTGTGTGTGTGTGTGAGAGAGAGTCTGAGTCTGCACCTGCGTGTCTGTATCTATATGTGTGTGTGATTTTGTGTCTGTGTGTGTCTGTATGCATCTGTGTAAATGGAGTCTGTATGTCTGCATGTAGGAGTCTGTGTGTCTGGGTGAGTGTGTCTGTGTGAATGGGGACTGTTAGTGTCTGTGTCTGTGGGTGAGGGTGTGTCTGTGTTTTGCATGGCCCTGTGTGTATGTGTGTGTGCATGTGTGTCTCTGTCTAGGTATGTCTCTGTGTATGTGCATGTGTCTGTGTGTCTCTGTCTAAGTGTGTCTCAGTGTGTGTGTGGTGTCTGTATATGTCTCCTTGTGTGCATCTTTGTGTGTGTCTGTGCATGTGGTGTCTGTATATGTCTCCTTGTGTGCATCTTTGTGTGTGTCTGTGCATGTTTCAGTGTACGTCTCTATGCATGTCTGTGTGTGTCTCTGTGTGTATATGTCTGTGTGTGTGTGGTATCTGTGTGTGTCTCTGTGCATATGCATGTGTCTGTGTCTGTGTGTCTGTGTGTCTGTGTCTGTGTGTATGTCCTGTGTGCATGTGTGTCTGTGCATGTGTGACGTGTGTGTGTCCTGTGTGCTTGTGTGTCTGTGTGTATGTCCTGTGTGCATGTGTGGTGTCTGTGTGTGTCTCTGTGCATATCTCTGTGTGTGTGTCTGCGTGTGTGTGTCTGTGTCTGTGTCTCTGTCTGTGTGCATGTGTGTCTGTGCATGTGTGGTGTCTGTGTGTGTGTCTGCGTGTGTGCACCTGAGCAGGCTCAGCGGTGAGGTGGCCCCGGGCTTCGGGCCGAGGGAATTAGCTCAGAGACGGTGGCTTTGGCGGCCGGCCAGTCCTGCCGTCCCTGGGGGTGTGAGGAGGGTGCGGACGTGACAGGCTCCAGGTGCCACCCCTGCCCTGCCGGGAAGCTGGCCCAGTGGGGGCTGAGGAGGTGGCCCTGGGGGTGGCTTTCAGGACCCAGAGCCCCCCCTCCTGGGCCGTCCTCCATGGGGGAGAAGAGATGAGGTTGGAGAGATGTGCCCTGTGTGGCCCCATCCAGGCCTGTCCTCGGGGACAGCGGCACCACACCCTCCCTAATGGGGACCCCATGTCCCCCGGGGTGTGTATCAGGTCCACTGGGCCACTTGGTGCTGTGTGACCTGCACGAACCCCTGACCTCTCTGGGTTCCCTGTGACGTCCATGGGGGGAGCCGGAGAACCTGGCCAGGGCCGAGAGGGAGGAGGTCAGGGGTCAGCACTTGGCATGGCCCGACTCGGGCCTTTCGGCTGTGACAGTCACCATCATCCTCATCGTCGGGAGTGTTGGGTCCCAGTGTCACCTCCCGGCCCACCCTGGCCCTCCCCCCCCACCTGCTTCCCCCGGGTGGGGAGAGACACAGGAACGAGAGGCCCTAGCCGTGACAGGCCGGACCCTGCTGCACCCTCCCCGGGCGCAGGGTGGCAGCCCACCATGGTGAGGAGACAGCCCGGCCCCCTTCTCCGGGGCACAGGAAGTGCTCAGTCAACACTGAGCCAGTCGTCCTGAAGGTCAGCAGCCAGGAGGGCGGCTCTCACATGCCATCGGGTGCTGGAGACCCCTGGGGCACCCCCAGGCCTGGATGGGGCCACACAGGGCACAGGGTGGTGGGCGGATATCAGCTCCTTGGGGTCCTTGGGATCCCCAGGCACTGTGACCCCCCCTGGCTCACCCAGGTGCCCCCAGCACTGTGCCTGGAGGACGGGCTGGCAGGCCTGTGCCCCCACACTGAGCCTCAGTTTCCCCATCCATAAAATGGGGATAGTCAAGGACCTCCTTCCCTGCTGTCAGGAAGGCTGCCCTGGAGGTGTGAGCACGCGGGGGGCCAAAGCAAGTGCGCAAACCTGAGCCTGTCACCGCAGGCTCTCGGCCACCCCCACCCTCTCTGTCCCTGGGGGCGCCCCAGGCCCAGGGCTGCGATGGCAGCTGGCAGAGCCTGCCCGCCTCCCCTCTCCCTAATGGCGGGTTTGGGTACAGACAGAGCCTGTGGCCGGGGGGCGTGGGATGGCCGGAGGACGACTCCACCCCGCCCGCCCTGTGGTTGGGTGGGACGGTGAGCACAGCCCGGTCTCTGTCCTCGGTGGAGCCGTGGGAGGCAGGCGGGCTGCGGCGGGCAGGGAGCTGGAGGCGAGCCCGGAAGCCGGGGGCCGCCGTGTCTGCGCCTTGGTCCCTTGGTGGCCAGGCCTGCCAAGCCGCAGGTGCCCCCTCCACCGCGTGAGGGGCGAGCGGGGGGACCCCTGGGAGCTGGAAGGGGAGTAGCTGCCCACCCCGTCCTGGGGGCCGAGGCCAGGCTGCGCCTCCTCCCGGCCCCACCCTTGCGAGGGTGCCCCTTGCCCCGTGTCCGGGGGGCCGTGGGGTCAGAACTGCGTGCACACGCTGGCCGGGCCTTCCTTGATTTGGGTTCTGGAGTTCTGGAATGGCGGCTGGGAGGAAGGCGGCCTGTGGATGAGGGTGGGTGATGACGAGGCTCCCCTGAGGAGCCTGTGGGGTGGGGGCTCGGGGGAAGGCCAAGCAGGGGCTGTGATGTCCCTCAGAGGCCAGGCGTGTGTCTCCCTGTGTCCCATGCATCCTGGATGCCGGGGTTTGCCCTGCTCTGTTCGTCTCCTCCTTTGTCTCCTGGCCCTCAGCAGCCCAGAAATAAATACTTGGCCTAGGGGCTCTCTCTGGGGCTGGGGCTCCGGTAAACCCTGGGGAAGGTGTGCTAATCAAGCCCTTTCCTGGCTGCGTGGCCTCGGGTGGGTTACTGAACCTCTCTGTGCCCCAGTGGCCTCATCTGAGTGCGGTGATGGGCACCTAACAGCGTCCTTGTGGGGTTGCAGCGGCCCTCTGCCAACCCGGGTAGAAACCACCCCCTTTCTTCCTTCCTCCCAGATGTGGAGGTCCCAGCGGGCACAGGGGCTGCCTGCCCACTTGCCCCGAGGTGGCTGGTGCCAGGCTTGGCCTGGGGTGAGCCCTGGATTCGTATGTGTCTGCAGGGGGTTTGCCGGCCTCGTGAGCTGCGCCCCTGCCGGCCGGGGATGGACGTTGTCAAGCGTGTTTCCCAGGGAATGGCAGCCCCGTCTCCTGGTGACAGGCCCGGACCCTCGCCAGCCTGCGCCAGGGGTCAGGTGGGGCAGCCAGGGCAGAGCGAGGAGGGCCGAGGGGCCAGTGGGGTGGGCTGAGCATCCAGACTCCCTTCCCGAGTGGGATGTCCGGGACCCCTGGCCCCCTGCCTGGCCCAGGGACCCGGACCTGCCCGTGGCTGCCCGTCCCCCTTCACCCATCTCGTCCCAGCCGTCTGGTTGCCTCAGAGCTGCTCTGCGTTCTTCTTACTGCCCGACCCCGGCCCCTCCTCCCCTCGGGGACAAGTGTCAGGGAGCCATTGGGGAGGAGGGAGACTGGCCAGCAGAATTGGGGCCCCCCTCCCAACTGTTGGGAACAGCCAGAGAGCTTGAGAATGACAACATCCAGGCTCAGGTCCCAATTCTGGAACTTTCTGGCTGGGTGTCCTGGGGCAAGACCCCTGACCTCTCTGAGCCTGCCAGACATGCCCCCTCCACTTTGCCCCACTCTGGCTCTGCCCGGGTGCTCCTTCCCTGAGAGTTGCCAGAGTCACTATCTCCAGGACCCCCAGCCTCCCTGCTACACTGTGCCCCCTCACATCCCCTTCCCTCGTTAGCACACCTCGCTAACCCCAGCATTGTCTGGCGCCCCTGTTGGAAGGGCAGCTCCCCGAGGGCGAGAGCTGCCATCTGTTTGTGTTCCTCTCAGCTTTCCTGGCACCTGGGACAGTGCCTGGTACCCGATTGGCCCTCAGTAAACACCTGCTGCCTGCACGGAGGGACGGACCTGGGAAATAAGAAAACCCAGGCCTGCCTCCCGCCTTCCCTCTTGTTTATCATCATTACCCCCCAGCACCTGAGGTTTGAGTGGGCACTCCAGGCACATGGTAGGTCCTCTCAGCACACAGTGGGTGCTCCAGGCACATGGTGGGTACTCCAGGCACACAGTGGTGCTCCAGGCACATGGTGGGTCCTCTCAGCACACAGTGGGTGCTCCAGGCACATGGTAGGTCCTCTCAGCACACAGTGGGTGTTCCAGGCACATGGTGGGTGCCCCAGGCACACAGTGGTGCTCCAGGCACATGGTGGGTCCTCTCAGCACACAGTGGGTGCTCCAGGCACATGCTGGGTACTCCAGGCACACAGTGGTGCTCCAGACACATGGTAGGTCCTCTCAGCACACAGTGGGTGCTCCAGGCACATGGTGGGTACTCCAGGCACAAAGTGGTGCTCCAGGCACATGGTGGGTCCTCTCAGCACACAGTGGGTGCTCCAGGCACATGGTAGGTCCTCTCAGCACACAGTGGGTGCTCCAGGCACATGGTGGGTGCCCCAGGCACATGGTGCGTGCTCCAGGCACATGGTAGGTCCTCTCAGCACACAGTGGGTGCTCCAGGCACATGTTGAGTTCTCTAGGCACATGGTAGGTCCTCTCAGCACACAGTGGGTGCTCCCAGCACATGCTGGGTACTCCAGGCACATGGTGGGTGCTCCTAGCACACAGTGGGTGCCCCAGACACATGGTAGGTGCTCCAGGCACATGGTGGGTGCTCCAGGCACATGGTAGGTGCTCCAGGCATGTGCTCCCAGCACATTAGTGCTCCCAAATGCTGGTTTCCTTTCCCACCCATGTGGTCAGCACTGACCAGGTCTCCCAGGACTTCTGGGCCCTTGAAGATCAGCCGAGGTGTCACCAAAACAGAACCACGCAGCCCTGGCCCTGGGGGACCATTTCTTGCTCTACCCCCCAAGCCCCCCTCAATGTGCCAGCTGGGCTTTTGGGCCTGCATCCCACTCCCCACCAGCCGTGCCCCCAGCAAGGCCCTGGGGAGGCCTGGAGCCCCCCACCCTTGCTGTCTGACCCCCGGGCCCATCCGGCGTCCGTGGTCACGCGAGGAGGTGAGGGGAGTGCAGCCGTCCTCTTGCCCCTGCTGTCCGGCCCCGGGCCTCCATGTCAGAACCACTGGGATACAACAGGATGTGCATCTGTGCGTGTGTGCGTGTAAAGACATTTACTTTAAGGAATTGTCTCTCACGATTGTGGGGGCTGGCAAGTCTGAAACCCGTCGGGCAGGCGGCAGGCTGGGAGCTTAGCAGGGAGCCGATGCTGCCGTCTGGAGCAGAATTTCTTCTTTTCCGTTTTTGCTCTTAAGGCCTCCACTGATCGGGTGAGCCCCATCTGACCGCGGGTCGTCTCCTTTACTTGACGTCACCTGATTGTGGTGTTAACCCGTCTCCAGAAGACCTCCACGGCGACACGTGGATCCGTGTGATTTAAAGCCCGGGTGCTGTGTCTAGCCAGGTTGACGCCGGGCCTCAGTGTGGCCAGGAGGGTGGTCGGCTGACTCAGGCAGAGGTGGGGACGGAACCACCAGGAGCCCCAGCCCTGCCAAGCCTGGTGGGCAAGGGGCTTATTTTGCACATCCAAACACAGGACATCAGTGTTGTCCTTGGAAGCCGCAGCATTGTCATTTCCAGAGCATTCTGGATAGCCAAGAAATCCAAACAGGGGCAACACATAGCCCTGGACAATGAGGAGGGCAAAGATGGAGCCCTATCCTCAGGGATCTTAACGTCCAGCTGGGTAGCCAGGGCTCCTACACTCTAAATTTAAGCATGTGGGGATTCAAGATGGCCCGCGGGCAGAGGCAGTCTGGGAGGGCTTCCTGGAGGAGGGGAGATAGCACTGTGACTTGAATGATTCCAAACTGTAAGGGGTGGGGGGTGCATTTGATGTCTTCCTGGAGACAGAGGGGAATGATTCCAAGGAGGGTGATGGATTGGGGGACACTGAACTGCTGCCCCTCACCTCCTGCCTGAGTCCCTGCATCAACCCCACTTTTCCAAAGACAAGGAAACGAAAGCCTGGTGACAGCCATTTGGTCAGGGTCACCAGTGAGATAGAGGCGGGGGGGAGGGGAGGGGTGGGATGGTGGGACCCCCTCCCTGCAGCCCAGGTGCCCCCTTTTCCCTTAACCAGGGTTAAGCTTTTGTATCTTGGACACTTGACCCAGGTTCTGCATTAGACTGTAATGATTTGAAATTTGACATAAACCAGGTTAACAAATTGTCTCTACTTGATGCGGCCCCAGACCTAATTACATCTGATTAGTACCCATTGGGGGGGTTTGTGGAGCCCCCAATCCATCAGCCAGCGTTGCAGAGCAATCCTCTGGGCTCCCCCAGCCCTGGAAGGTGGGAGAGAAACCTTACAGGGCTCTTTGCGTTTTATGTGGGGACCTGTGGATTTCCAGGCGTGTGGGGGACCCCACTAGCTGTCTGAGAAGGTCTTTGCAATGAATGTTCATTTAATCTTTTTTATTGAGGTAAAAGTCACATGAGAAAATTAACCCTTTTCAAATGCACAATTTGGTGGCGTTTAGTACCCTCACAATGTTGTTCAACCACCACCTCTATCTAGTCCAAAATATTTTCATCACCCCACAAGGAACCCCCGTGCCCATTAGGTGTCACTCCCCAGCCCCCTCCCCAGCCCCGGGTCACCCCTCATCTGCTCTGTCTCTACAGATTTGCCTTTTCTGGACATTTCTATAAATGGAACCAGACAGCATGTGGCCTTTTGTGTCTGGCTTTGTTCATTTAGCATGGCATTTTCAGGTTCAATTCCTTTTCAAGGCTAAATACTATTCCATTGGATGGATGACCCCACTTTGCTTACCTGTTTGTTTATGGACCCTTGGGTTGGTTTTGGCCAGTGTGAGGAGAGCTGCTGTGAACACTTACAAGTTTTTGTTTGAACAGCCTGTTTTCGGTTTTCAGTTCTCTGTCCATTTTACAGATGAGGACACTGAGGCTGGGGGTTAAACAAGCCAGGATGACGCCGTCTCAGCATGGCAGGGCCTGGAACTCTGGCCAGGCCCAGGGACCTCACTTGTGCTAAGCAGCCCCCCAAGAGGCTGTTGGGTAGTCACTGAGGCCAGTGGGTCCCAACTGGTGTCCGGCAGCCCAGCCCGGAGGCCAGCCCCCTCAGGCTCCCCACGCCTGGTCACCGTGTGCTTGAGAAAGTCTTGTCCAAGGCCTGGGGATCACCGAGGCAGGTCTCCTGGCTCTTCAAGCCCGTGGTGTCCTGGGGTGTCCTGGGCCCGAGCAGAGCCTTGTCGTCCCCTGTGGTGGCTCGCCCTTTGCACATCAACCATGCGCTCCTGGGCCCAGGCTGGCGGCTGCCCCTGAGACGCGGCTATCTCCGGCCACACGTAGCCGTTGGCTCGGGCAGCCCCCGGTGGCCTGTCTCCCCTGCCTGCTGCTGCCCGTCACCTCCAGCCCAGCCTTACCTGGCCTTTCCTGCGATTGGGACGGGCCCTGTCCTCTTGTTGCCCCTGGCTCATGGGGACAGGATTTGCTCCCACACGAGGTGAATCAGATCAGGAGGCCCTGCTGTGGGCACTTCTGTTTCAGAAGCACGATTTGGCCTGGCATCTCCCAGGCCTCGCAGGCCCGCTGTAGGTCATGGCTGCAGGGGCCCCAGGGGTGGTGGCCAGCCTTGCCTTGCAGATGAGAAGGTAGAGGCCTGGGACGGGTGCACTGAGCCTTCGATGGGTGTCTGGGTGGGGGGCCCACACACAGGGACTCAGGTGAGGGGGGAAGGACAGAGCCAGAACAGGGGCGTCCTGTTGGAGAGAGGGGACTCAGGGCGTGTCAGAGTGCCCCAAACAGGAGGAAAGGCTCTCAAGCAAGGCCTCCTTCTTCCTCATAGATGTCCGGGGAGGACGGCCTGGGCGTGGGGCCTGCGACTGTCCCTCGGCAGGTCACCGTGGCCCCATGACCCCTGGGTGGACCGGAGCCCCCAGCACACACACAGACACACAGAGCCCCCAACACGCACACATACAACCTCCAATACACAGCCTCCAGCACACACAGTTTCAGAGCCCCCAACATGCACACACACAGAGCCCCTAGTTTGCACAAGCACACCATCATACACACACACACCATCATGCATACACCATCGCGCACACCATCACACACACACCGTCACGTGCACACACTGTCCTCCTTACACATATGTGTGGCTCCACGGCCGCCCACAGCCCCTCGAGTCCAGTGGTGCCCACGCTACATCCACATCCCTGGGCCTTCACTGCTGAGGCCCTGTACTGACCTCCCCGCCTTGAGCCCCGTGACATGCCAAGAGGCCCTCGGGGTCACCCCTTCATGGATGGGGTCAGGCCCCGAGAGGGACCCGAGGCAGGTGACAGGGCCTGAGCAGCCCAGGAGCCCTGGTTGGAACGGGGGACACACATGTGGCTCCGCTGGCCAAGACCCAGCTGGGAGGCCGTGGAGGGTGGCGGGGGCCCACTTGGTTAACCCCCCTCCTTGCCATTACCGAGCAGCCTCCACCCAGCCCTGCCGTTTGCTGCTGTGTGATCTCAGGCGAGTCCCTCAATCTCTCTGAGCTTTTGCGGCCACACCTGTGAACCGGAGCCAACAACACACCAGTCCCTGCGCCTTGCCAGGCGGTCCCACGAGGGACATCTGCCCTAAGCAGATACTTCACAAGTGGGCTCAGGTGTCATCGTGGGAAAATAGTCCATGTCCCTGTCCGCCTGCCCCTGGCCTCGCATTCCCTTCTCGTACAAACCAGGAAGCTGTGGGGGTGGAATATGTTCCGGATGCCTGACAGCCGCCATCTTCAGAGACCCTGCATAGCCCGGGCCCTCCCGAGGGACCACAGAGTTGACAGAGAAGCTGAGCAACTGGAGCTGGTCCCACAAGGGTGGACCCGGGAGGGGACGGACACCAGCCTGTCCATGTCCTGTGACGTTTGCATCCCCTGGGGGCTCTTCTCAGAGTGACCCGGGCCGGAGGGGAGTGGGGCTGCTGAGAGCCTCTGCTAGCCAGGCACCCCCGCCCCGGGCCGTCCCACCCAGGGGTCCCTGCGCCGCTTCCTGTCCTAAAGGCCTGGCTGGCTCCGTCCCGCCCAGGCCCTGGATTCTTCTCCAGCTGGAGGACAAGCCCGTTCTCACCAAGGAAGGCCCTTTGTACCACCCTGGGCCGGTCACACAGGGTGGGGAGCCTCGGCAGGTGCTGGGGTGGGGTTGCCGGCCCGTCGCTGCTTCTCCGGGGCAGGGGGAGCGGGGGGGGGGGGCACCCACTGCATGTGCAGCCCCTGACCTCCTGCCCCCGGCCCTCCTGGCACTGTCTGTGCCGGCCACAGGGCTTGGGCCCCCAGACAGGCCTGGTGAGGCCCATGCCTTTCGAGTTCCCCGTCCAGGGGGGCAGCCCCATGGAGGAGACCCGGGGGTACAGCCGGGGCTGGGTGGGGAGTCCTTTCTTCCTGCCTCCGCCCCGGACGATCGGATCATTCTCAGGGGGTTCCCTGGAGAGCGAGGTGGGAGGCAAAGCTGAGGGAGCCATGGCTGGGGTGGAGGAGGGTGCCCGCCGCCCCCCACACCCAGCGAGGGCCACGGCTCCCCCCCGGGATCGGCCGCTGCTGACGGATGGTAATGGGATCCAGGGAGTGTGATGAAGTCCATTTTTCACCCACGCTCCCGCTCGCGCCGAGCAGCTGGTAATCCATCCTGGCGGCCTCAGCGGTAATGGGGTCATAGATCACTCCCTCGTGGAGACACAGCCGGACAGGGGGCGGCCCCGTAGGGATGACTGCTGGGGACCCCGGGCCAGCAGCTCTGCTCCAGATGGGGCAGGCTACAGCCCTGAACTTGGGGTGAGGCCAGGGAGGGCCCCGGGAAGTTGCAGGGCTGGTTCAGGCCCCAGGGGGATGGAGCGGCTGGGGGAGGGGGAGTGGTTTCTCCCAACAGGGTGGGGGGCACCTAGACTGGGTGGTGCCATGCATGTCCCTCAGGGCTCCCGATGGCGGGGTGACCCCTGCCCTTGGGTCAGGGCCCCTGTGGTACAGGTCATGGGGAGGGGATGCCAGCTCAGAGACCTGGGTGCCTGTGGGTGGCAAGCCCTGAAACTAAAGCCCTCAGTCCCCCATCTTTACCTCCATCCCCCTTGGAGGGGCCGCTGATTCCAAGTGGGGTTGCCAGGTTCAAATCCCAGTCCCTCCAGCTACGTGTGCAAATGAACAAGCCTTCCCCTCTCTTGCTCTGGTATCCCCACGTGTAAAATGGAAAAATAATAGTAGCAGGCCCTAACTCACGGGGTTTTGTGATGGTTAAATGAGTTATAAACGTGAAGCGTCCTTGTGGCACTGCAGGCATGTTAACTGTTGCCATCGTCATCGTGGTGGTGGCTTGGAGCACGAACTGTGACCCCAGCTCCCCTGCCTGCCAGCTGTGTGACCGTCGGGGAGACACTGACCCTCTCTGGGCTTGGTGTTGCCATTTGTGAAATGGAGACATGAGGACTGAACATGCTTGTTTGTGGCAGGAGCAGGTGCCCAGGAAAAATGAGCTCTGCTCAGTAGGCCCTGGAAACAGCACCACCCTCCTGGGATGCTCCTTCTGGAACATTCCCCTGGGGTTCTTCTTAGATTTCACCCGAATAAGGTGTTAGGGGCAGAGAAAGGGACACAGCATGACATTCCTGGCCGCGTGGGCTTTGGGAGGGGCACAGCAAGCTCCCACCACGGTGGCCTCTGCCCTCCCCGCCCCTGCCCAGTGCGTTCCCAGGAGTCGGCGTGACCGACCTCTCATTTTCTATCTTTGCTCTGAGTCCAGCTGGTGGGCAGCCCTGGCCCCTTCTAGCTGCAGGAGCCCACGGCACAGGGACCGAGCTGGGCAGGAGACCAGCCCCACTGTTGGGACCCCACAGACCCCGGAGAGCGGGCCGCCCAGCTTCTGCTCCCTCACCCACTCGCAGACCTCCCTCCAGGCCCTGCGGCGGGCAGGCGGCGCCTTGGCCTCTGCCAGGGCCAATTAAGCCCTGCGGTGGTCCTGCCAGGGCGGCCAGGCCACAGCGGGTGCTTGTGTTAACAGGAAACACTGGGGAGGGAGGAGGAGGGGTGTGCAGGCCTCGTTTCTATAGCCATCCTCTCCCCATAGCAGTTGTGGGGGGCATGGGGAAACTGAGGCACAGAAGGTTCCGGGGCCCCCGCAGGGCCACCCAGCATCACACTCAGGGTTCTTAAGTGCCAGCGTCCAGAGTTCCTCATGGTTTGAGTTCCGGGCACTTTGAAACCACTTGAAAGACACCACAGAGGAGGCTTGCCAGACACGCCTGCTCGCGGCTGACCACTGGCCTTTCTAGCAACCGTTCCAGTCCGGAAACCCATGGCTCCCCCATGCAGGCTGCCCAAGCCCCAGCATCTGCACGTAGGTCAGGGCATGGTGGGCACTGGGCCCGAGGGGTGGGGGCTCTTCCTCCAGGCAACATCCAGAGCCCCACACCCACTGGTTTCCCAGAACCCCCGCTTGCCGGGCCCCTTGCCTGCTTGCCGTGGTGCAGCCTTTGCTCTCTCTCACCCCACTCGAGCCGCACGGCGCTGACTCCTTGTGGCCCCGTCTCTGTCCTGCCGCAGGGCCTTTGCTGGGCCATCTGCCTGGGCCTGCCCTTTCCCCAGGACTTTGCATGACTGGCTCCTTCCCGCCCCATTGGCCTTAGCTCAGACTTCATCTCCTGATCACCTGATCTGATTGCCTCCCTCTCTGAATTGCTTGTTCTCCTTTCACCCTGGCTGTTTTTGTCCCCATACTTGTCACTACCTGAAATTGACTTGTTTATTGATGCCCTTTAAAAAAAATCTATTCCCTTGGCTATAATGCAAGCACCATGAGAGCTTGTCCATCTGTTTTGTTTGCTGATGTATCTCCAGAACCTGGGAGAGTATCTGAGACAGAATAGATGCTCAACAAGTACTTATTGGCTGGAGGAATGGAACAATGGGATGGATGGATGGATGATGGATGGATGGAAGGGTGGACGGATGGAAGGGTGGGTGCAGGGATGGATGGATGGAATGGTGGATGGATGGATGGATAGAAGGGTGGATGGATGGAAGGGTGGGTGGAGGGATGGATGTATAGAAGGGTGGTGGAGGGATGGATGGATGGATGGATCAATGAAAGGATGGATGGTGGATAGATGGATGAAATGGTTGGATAGAAGGACGGAGGTATGGATGGATGGATGGAAGGGTGGGTGGAGGGATGGATGGATGGAAGGATGGAAGGAAGGAAGGAAGCATGGACAGATGGACGGAAGGATGGATGGATGAAAGGATGGATGGATGGATGGATGGAAGGGTGGATGGATGGATGGATGGATAGAAAGATGGATTGATGAAAGGATGGATGGTGGATAGATGGATGGAATGGTTGGATAGAAGGAAGGAAGGAAGGAAGGAAAGAAGGAAGGATGGAAGGATGGATAGATGGATGGAAGGGTGGATAGATGGATGGATGGAAGTGTGGATGGATGGATGGATGGATGGAGTATGGATTGATGAAAGGATGGATGGTGGATAGATGGATGGAATGGTTGGATAAAAGGATGGATATAAGGAAGGAAGGAAGGAAAGAAGGAAGGATGGAAGGAAGGATGGATGGATGGAAGGAAGGAAGGAAGGAAGTGTGGATGGATGGATGGAAGGGTGGATGGATGGATGGATGATGGATTGATGAAAGGATGGATGGTGGATAGATGGATGGAATGGTTGGATAAAAGGATGGAAGGAAGGAAGGAAGGATGGATGGATGGAAGGAAGGAGGGAAGGATAGACAGATGGACGGAAGGATGGATTGATGGATAGATGGATGGAAGGATGGATGGAGCGATGAAAGGATGGATGGTGGATAGATGGATGGAATGGTTGGATAGAAGGATGGAAGGAGAGAAGGAAGGAAGGAAGAAAGGATGGAAGGGTGGGTAGATGGGTGGATGGATGGATGGATGGAAAGAAGGAAGGATGGCAGGATGGCAAACAACGTCTGGACATCTTTCCCTTCTCTGACCCAATTCTGACCATTGATGAGGGGACAGAAGGAAGAGGGCTGGTGGCTCTGTATGCGGTGGTTGGATTGTGTCAGGACAGGCGATTGAATGACAAGGTGAGTGAAAAGGTGAGTTAGATGGAGCACCTCCAGGCGAGTCCACAGGTCTGTCTAGTGGCTCTTAAAAGATGAAGAAACAGTGAGGAGGGGAGGGGATGACCAGCAGCCATGGGCCAGTCAGGGCTTGCCTCGCACTGTCTGAAGCTTGCTAGTTGGGCAGAACCTCGCTAACAGGCTGCCGGGGTCATATCGGGGTGTGTGTGATATTGGGGGGGGTGGGGGCTCATGTGCACTTGCATCTGATTTGCATGCAGGTGGTGCAATACCTAGATGTTCAAAGCTCCTTCAGGTGCCCGTGCCTCTGCTTTCCTTCCTTCGTCCACATCCTTTGTCACTGCAGAGCATCATCTCCTCTCCCAGCTGATCCTCCTGTGGCTCCTCCTTTGTATAAATAAGAATCATCATAACAGTCATAAAGCCCTCCCTGCCTGATGCTCTCTACCTGCCTCACCCACCGAGTCTGCATCGCCCTGCAAGGCACGCGCTGTCTCTGCCCCATTTTATGGAGGAGCAAACTGGAGCTCGGAGAGAACCGTCGCTGGCCAGCAGCCATGCCACGGGGGCTCTGAGGTTAGGGCTCCACCTGCATGGGGGTGTCAGAGCCCCACAGAGAGCCCTCGGAGCCCAGCCCTTTTCCTGTTTACACAGGGGGAACCCAGGGCACTGCAGAAGGGATGGAGGGAGAGAAGAAATAGTGGAGAGGCCCTACTGTGTGCCCTGCAGCTGAGCTGAATCTTCAGATCAGCCTGGGAAGGACATATTCTTATCCGTACCTCTGTCTGCAGAATATGGGACATTAACTGGGGCGTAGTAGGTGCTCAATAAACAAACACTTAGTAGCTTTGCACAAGGCCACAGACGCCGACATGCGAGGGGACCAGGGGCAGTGCCCAGCAAGAGACGGGGACGGGGCAGGGGTGGGAGGTGCCCTTGTTTCCTGGCAGTAACCCCAGGGTCAGATGCCCGCCGAGTGGGAGGGCACGGTGGCAGGGGCAGGGCCTGGTGAGGGCAGCCAGTCCCCTTGAGCCTTAATTCCAAGAGCCAGCTTTGTGTCCGCCATATAACAACACAATAGGTGAGGGTCAAGCCATAGTCCCATGACTTGTTGGAAGACATTTCTGAACAAGAAAGGTGTCTGCCTTTATATCTGCTCATATTTTATCCTTGCTGGAGCCTGCCCCGCTCACTCGCCTTGGATTTACTGTGCAGGTGTCTTAAACGGTCGAGGTTTGACGCCGGGGGTCCCCTCCCGTCCCCCGCACTCGGCCTCTGCCTGCTGAAATATTTGCCTCCCGGCTCCCCTGATAGCCGCGCTGGTTCCTGAAGCAGAGGTTATTGGACTGCGACTGTTGTGACATTCCGTTTTTTTGTCTGCCCTTTCGAGGTGCATGGCTGGGTGATGAGCTTTGCAGCTGAGGCCGGGCCAGGCCCCCTGGGAATCTAGAGCCTCCGCTTTGTTACAGCACCTTCCCGGCTCCCTGAGCTGACAGAGCAAGGGTGCCAGTCTCCCCACCGGGGCTGCTTGAGTGCTTTGATGCTGTCAGCTGTCCAGGCCCCACTACACTGCAGAAAGGGCCAGAACAGACCGAGGCAAATCACCGCAGCTGCCATGGTGATAACGCCCAGTGCCGTGCTGCATTCACCGGGTGGCGGGAGCTGTGTTGAAGGCTTTAGGGTGAAAGATGCATTCAGTGGACAAATACCCTATGAAGTGCAGGTGTTTTTATCCCTTTTGTCAATTGTGGAAACTGAGGCACAGGGAGGTGACGTGACTTGTGCACGGTCACAGGTCATGGGAGCCAATGCCATTGGGGCCTGCCTGCAGGTCCTCGACCGGTCCCTGAGGTCACTGTGGCTTCCGGTCTCTCTGCCTGAAGCGACATCATGGCAGAAAGTTACATGCCAGGAGGTTGAGGTCCGAGAACGGCTCTGACCAAACGAGGCGACTTTGGTCCTGCGTGGATGGCGCTTTCGGAGGGTCCCGGCAGGACTGAGCCTGGGGCCCGTGGGGCCGTCCGTCCACGTGGCTCCCTCGGTGCTGACCCCTGCCCAGGCTGCCGCCCCAGCTGCTCACTCCCTGGAATCAGCTCCCGAATAAACTCGCACGTGACCTTGTCTTAGAGTCCGCTTCTGGGGAACACCAGATGAAGACACTAGAAATAATAACAAAACAACAGCACACAACAGCATAGACTCAGCTAGGTGGCCAACCCCAAAATCCCATCCAAATCATCTCAGCAACTTGAAAGGACCCGAATCTCATCTTCTAAATCATCTGATCAGGTGCATGCGAGACTCTCAAACCCCTCTTCATCTTGGGCCAGTGAAGTCTTCAGCTGCCAAAATACAACAGTGGGATGGCATAGGACAGGCACGGGCTAAGGATTCCCATTCCAGAAGAGAGAAATGGGAAGGGAAAAAGGGATCCCAAGCAGTTCCGAAACCCAGTGGGGCAAATTTCAGTGTACGTCAGGGCCTGAGTCTCCATACTCTGCCCTCTCAGGAGGTAGAGTTACCAGATTTAGAAAGGAAAAAACTAAACAAACCAGAATGCCCAGTTAAATTTGAACTTCAGAGAAACACCAAATACTTCTTTAGTATAAGTATATCCCACGTAATGTTTGGGACATACTTACGCTAAAAATTATCCATGACCTAGGGCTGGGGGCTGGGGGAACATGGGTAGTGACTGCTTTTTAGAGTGATAAAATGTTCTGAGATCGATTGTGCTCATCTGAAATCGGTTGCACCACCGTGACTATACTAAAACCCGTGGAACTGTATCCTTCAAATGGGGGAATTGTGTGGTTGGGAATTATGTTTTAATAAAACAGTTATATAAAAAAAGTTATTGGTTGTTCATCTAAAATTTAAATGTAGCTGTGCATCCTGTATTTTATCTGGCAGCCCTACAGGGGGTAGGTTTTCCTACTTTCCCCAGAGCGAAGAAACAGAGGCACAGCCAGATAACGGAGCCAGGAAGTGGCAGAGGGGTCTGGAGCCCAGGCGATCTGCTTCCTTACCTGTTACGGGGCGCAGCCTGGGGACCGCAGCAGATCACCTGCTGGTAGGGGCTGAGGCTGGAAGGGGCGAGGACTGGGTCTGGCTGGGCTGACCCCAGGCCCGGCTGGGGCTGCCCCACCGTGACGTCTCCCACCCACCCAGAGGCAGCGTGCAGGAATCCTGATGTGGGTGAGGCAGGGCCCGAGCCCCTATCTCCTCCTGACCCTGCCTCTTGGGCTCTGCCTCCTCCCTTTGACAAGGACTGTGGGCAGGTCAGAGGTCCTGACGGGGCCTGGTCAGTGCTTCTGAGACCCGGCTGTAAGACGCTGTGGCTGTCTCCCCCACGGACAGTTCGTGGGAGCTTCAGGCTTTGTCTGAGGGCCTCGGCTGCCCTAGGGTCGGAGGGGGGGTGCTGTCCCCGGGGCACCAGCCCAAATGACCCAGTGTCTGTGCTCCTTGCGTCACCCCTCGAATCCCGCTGGCCCTTATGTCGGATGTGATTATGGCTACGTCTAGCATAATACCTGGCACACAGTAGGTGCTTAATAAGTGCCCTTGGAATTGACGCCAGTTTGTTGCTGCAATTGTGCTGAGGCCGCCAGGAGAGCGTTTTGCTAACCTCATTTTGCAGACGTGACCCAGACCCAGAGAGGCTTCCTCTCCCAGATGATGTAGGAAGTGACCGAGACGGGTCTGGAATCTTCCAGAATAGTCTTGCTTCAGGCTGCTGGGTGGTTTGCAGTCCACAAGACCAGAGGACACACACCCATGAGATAGCGCAGTTCCAGGGCCCTGATGTTTCCAGGGGTTGCTGGCTTCAGATCAGCACGCCCACCCTGGACCCCCGTCTGTCTCCTCCTCCTGCAGCTGCCCGTCCTCCAGGCTGGGGTGTGCGGTCCCCGCCCTGCCCCGCAGACAGGGGCCCATCTCGCCGCCAGGGGGCAGCAGGGGCCCGGCTGCCGGCCCAGGCCTGATTTAGGCTGCAGAAGGGGGTGGAGGGCGCCGGGGGTCGGGGGGTGGGGCCTTGGCACTCAGGTGGAGTGAGCCCTCCCCGGGGGTCCCGCCGCCCAGGAGCCTCGGGTCACCGCCTCTTGCTTGGGGCTGACATACCTGCTGGCTTTGCTGTGAGGCCCCAGGATAATGAGTATTTAGGCACCAGGTGTGGGGAAGGCCCCCCCAATCCATCCTCAGGGGGTGAGGGGCTGGGGTATGAGATGGGGGGTGGCGAGGGGCTGTAGGAGAGGGAGGGAAGGAAGTCAAGGCCTGAGAAATGAAATGTTCATGAATGCAGGCCCGGCGCTTACAAAGTAGGGCAAGGCTATTAGTGCTCATTAAAGTTTAATACCTGGTGGTGCCACTGCGGGCCCGACGGACACTGCTCTAATTTGATGGGTGTAGAGGGAGAAATTTCAAATGATCATGGAGGTTTGGGACTTGCTTTTATCACGTTAACATGAAGAAGATAGTCGGGCTTGGAGCCTCGCTTTAAAACTGATGTTTGGGACACACCTCGGGTCGGCAGGTTTGGGGGGTCTGCAGGTATGGGGGGTCAGCCCTCTGCCCTGCCCCTTGCCCTTTCTTCACGGGGTCAAGGGCTCAGTCCCCTCCCCTGCCCCCTCTTCTGCGGGCTCATCTCAGGACTCAGGACCCCACCAGGGTCAGGACGGAAGTTCCTCCTCTCTGCTGCACGGGGAGCCCTGGTGGGCTTTGGTCCCAGCCCCTTGTCCTAGTGGGATGAGAAGCCCACCCTGTTGCCCCCCACAGCGCCTCCTTTCCTGCAGCACTGCAAACCTTTCCCTTCCTGTTTCCCGCTGCCTCCAGAAAACCAGCCTTTCCTGGGCATTGAGAACCCCCCCTGTGCCCTGGCCCCGTCGGCATAGGCGTCCGGGCTCCGCCATGGCCCAGGCCAGGGCAGGGCGAGTGGTCCCTAGAGGAAGCACTTCGCAGCGCAACAAAGGGCAGAGTGGAGGCATCCTGGGAAGGCTCCCTGGAGGAGGTGGCACTGGAGTTAGGCCTTGACGGGTGAATATAGGTATTAGGCCAGCAAAACACACCTGGGCATTCTCAGTTGGGGAGGGCAACAGGGGCAGGGTGGGGTGGTGAGAAGGGCAGGGTTGGGCCACCTTGGAAAAGGGCAGTTGGAGGTGAGGGTCTCAGTGAGGAGGGAGACGACGCTGGAAGGGGAGTCAGGCAAATTGGGACAGGCCTGCCTGCCAGGCCAAGGGCTTGGGCGTTGCCCTGAACCCCTGATCTGAGAATGGCTGGAAAGTTAAAATCTGTATCAGTTCCAGAAGAATCTAAGCCTCAGGGCACCTGCAGAGTGTGTTACAAAGGAAAGGGAGAGCATGAGTAATAAAATAAAGACAAAAATAAATTAAAAAAAAAAAAAAAAAAAAAAAGGAAAGGGAGAAAGACATGAGGCTGTATCAGGGCCATACAAGTCTCCCATTTTACAGGTGGGCACCCTGAGGCCTGCCAGGGCCAGTTTGCCCCTGGGTGGAGCAGGAATGCAAAGAGGTGCCTGTGAGCTGCAGGCCCCGTTGGCCGGACCCGGCCTGGCGTGTGGACAGAGCCCAGCTCTGCGGCTCTGGCTTCAGGCTGGGCGCCGTTCCCAGTCCTGACCGCGGATGCAACAGCTCGAGCCTTCCATCTCTCCCTTCTCGCCAGAACTCCCGAGAAAACCCTTTGCAAATTGTAACTGCTCGCTCCATCTGTCACCTCCGCCTCCCTGGCCCACAGTCTACAGGGCCTGCCCCGCCCGGCTCCCATGTTGTCCACCTCCGGTCCCCTCCTTGCACTTCCTCCCGGCCGCCCACTCTCCCGGGGCCTCGGCCACTTGCCCAGTGTGGCCTGTTGCTGAGCACGCCCAGAATAGAGCAGAAGAGAGAAGGAAGCCAGCCACCGCCCCCGCCTCCCGCAAGGCCAGTCCCGGTGGGCCCCATGCGGCAGGAGACCTCCGGGCCACGTGTGGGGGGCTGGCTCCTGTTCCTGGGGGGGCCCGCCGGGCTCAGGGTGTCCTCCGAGCTTGGGCGGGCCGGGGCGGCGTGGGGGGGCTCCTGTCCGCCCCTGGGCTGCCTCCTGCAGGCCTCCTGGGGTGTGAGTAGGGCCGTGGGGAGCCCGGCTCAGGCCCTGCAGCCGCTCCGGCCTCCTCTGTCTTCCACACACCCGGCTCACGGTCCCTGTCCTGACGTCAGTGACAAAGGTGGAGGCCAGACCCCTCCTTCCCCACCCCAGGGCCTCCCCTTCCCCTGAGCCCTCGGGGGAGATAAAGTGCAGCCTCTTTCGTACCAGCTCAGGGCTTGGAGGGCTTGGGGGTGGGTGGGGTGTCTGTTTTTAAGAGCAGGAAATATTGGGCTGCAGGTCCCGCTGGAACCCCAGAATAGCACAGGCTGCGGTGTGGAAAGACCCCCCCATTGGCTTACCTTCCCAGAACCCCTCCCTGGCTCTCACTTCCCCTTCGAAGCTGGAAGGAGATCCGTCCTGGATGCTGGGGAGGGCTGGGCCTGTGGGGGACCCCCCCCCCCAGCTGTCACCCTCTGCTCCTGTGGTCTCCCAGGGCCTTCTGATGCCAGGCCCTGCCAGGGGCGAGCTGCCCCCAGAGGTGCCTACTGAGGAAGTTGGTTGGCTGTGGGTCTCGAAAGCCATTTTGCAGGAGGCCCAGGCCCCATGTGGACTTGAACCCAAGCCAGTTGGGGGGAGGGGAACATGGGCAGGGGCTGCGTCTGGAAGGCTTTAGCCCTGGGGACCCGGGATCATGGGAAGGTTCCTGTCTGCCTGCAGTATGGGGGTGCCGTCTCCAGGGAACAGAGCGTGTGACTCCAGGAGAACTGGGAATGTCAGATGGGGGGAGGAGGAGAGGGAGCACAACAGAGCCTGACAGACGGATGGACCAGTGGTGCTGGGTGGCCTGGACGAGGGTGCAGGGCAGGTGTGGGCTGATGGAAAATGGCCCCCGACCCCCAGGCTCCTCCCTCGCTTCCTGCCTGCCCACCGTGAAGTCCTGGGGAGTGGGGAGAGAAGGGGACAGGCTCGGTTTCCCATGACACCTTCCCCCAGCCCTTGCACGGCAGAGGACTGCCTCCCCTTTCCCAGACAGGACGTAGACGGGCGTTCAGAGAGGCAGAGGCTGGGCCCAGAGCCACACAGCATGGCCCACGCCCTTGCCTCCTGCTGTCCTCGCCCTCTCTACGATGTGTCCCCGGGGGCCAGGCGTGGGGCCCAGGCGTGGTGTCTCCTTGCAGCGTCCCTGCCCGCGAGCACGTGGACTGACGCTGGAGACCCGCCTCTGGGGCCATCACCTCCTGGGCAGGAGCCCTGCCTCTGACTCAGCCCCGAGCCTCCCGGAGCGGCTGCCCCCAAGCAGCCATCTGGCTCCTCTTAAGGACACCCAGCAGCTGCACACCTTGGGTGTCCTCACACCTGTGTCTCCGGGGGCCTGGTGGCCTCGGGCTTCAGGACCAAAATGACCTGGGAAGGCACTGCCTCTCCTGAAGGCCTGATCTTAGGGCAGGAGTTCCCCTGGGATCCTTCCCCTGGTAGCCTCCGGAAGCCGATGGGCCCAGGATGTCCGCTCCCAGACCCCCCGAGCACCCAAAAGCCTGGGGGCTGGGTGGGAACCCCAGGTAGACACAGTGCAGCGTGACAGCGCTGGAGCCAGGCTCCCCCAGGGTTCAAACACACATCCCAGCCAGTGACCCCAACAGCGATGTCACCTGTCCATGCCTCAGTTTCTCCACCTGCAAAATGGGCATGACAGTAGTCCTGCCTCCCGCCAGTTGTCACGAGGCTTAAATGAGTTCATGTGTGTGAAGAACACAGACATGTGGGGGAAGTGCTGAGTGTTGGCTAATAGTATTTGTAGGTGGGGAAACTGAGGCGCAGAGAGGTCCGAGGGGACCCAGAGCTCACAGGGTCAGCGCTGGATGGGAATGTGCGTGCTTCTCTCATCAGGAGGTGAGTGGGAGTTGGCCACTGTGTCCGTGTGTGATTGCATCTGAGTGTGTGTCTGTGGTGTGTGTGATTGTGCATCTCTGTGTGTGATTATGTGGGTGTGGTTGTATATGTGTGTGCATGTGTGTGCTCAGAGGGGTGTGTTGCAGAGACCTGACTTTGACCGTGCAATTAACTGTTTGCAAGAGGAGGTGGTGGGGCCTGTGGCTGGCTTTGAATATCCAAATCAGCGAGGGGCCCATGCAGAGCCCGCCCCAGGGTGGCCCAAGAGCCCCTCCCCAGGACTCCCGCAGAGTCTAAACTATGGAAGTCAGAGGAAGCAGTGCCCAGTGCCTGGTGCCCGGGCCAGCCCTGCCTTTCCGAGCCCCTGGGCGATGGGAACAGTCGCGGGGAGGGGCGGCAGGGCGGCCCCACCCGAGCAGGAGAGGGACTTAGCGATGCCATGCATTATTCAGCAGCTCCTGATTTCACATTATTCTCCCTGATACTTTTACAACCTGTCAGTAAATAAAAAGATTCTACATTATTTATAGAAACGGAGCAGAATTGGCTGGGAAGATTTAGTAGGGCCATCGTTAGGGAGCTCTTGGGACCACCTGACCGGGCGGGGCAGGGGCACTGAGAGGGCGATGAAAAAAGGTGCTGTTGCCCCAGCCGGGGGTGGGGAGCTTGGGGGGCTTTGGTTTGGTTTGGTGACCCCAAAGGGCCCACGGTTGCCTTCTGTGTGGTACCTTCCCGCCCCCAAGCCCGGAGCCAGGTGCCAGGTTTACCACCCTCTGGCCTCAGTGGGGAAGGGCAGGGCTGGGGAGGCAGCTGATGTGTACCTGGCTCCTGGTTGAGAGGCTGCAGCTGGCCCTGCCAGGTGTCCCCTTAAAGGCGCAGGTGGGCTAAGGGGCTTTTCCAGGCTGTCACTCTCTCAGCTTTGATGCCATTGCCATATGGGTTGGGGGGGAAGGCCCGGTTAGGGGAGTGAAAGGGCATTTGTGGGCACCCGCGGAGGCTGAGTGCTGAGCTGGGTGCTAAGGGAACGTGGGAGAAGTTCTGATGACCTCTGTGTGTTTTCTGAGCACCAACCCTATCGCAGCCATGGCACATGGCATTGCAGAGCTGGGGCTGCACCCCAGGTTTTGCAATTAGCCTGTCCCTTTGTCCTCGAACTGTCAGGCCCCAAGTCCTGGCCCGGGGGTCGGAAATGGGAGCTGCAGGTGGCCCAGGCAGACGGAGCTGTGCCTGGTTCTGGGTTGCAGCTCTCTGCTCCTGGCTCTGTGTTTGCATATGCTGTTGCCTCTGCCTGGAATGCTGTTCCCCTTGGCGTGAGTGGTCAGCTGAGACCCGAGGCTTGATTTACCGGGGTTGGTGGCATGTCCATCCCTGCTATTGGAGGAGAGACCTGGAGCAGCGTCTCTCAGTGAATCTTCCACCAGTCCTCTACAACAGTTTTCTATTTTATGGTGACCCACATACAGTAAACACGCATGTATTCTTGTTACCGGACAGCCACCCTTTAACCAAGGACTCCTGGGGAATTCCGGGCCTGCATTTGTGTGGACAATGACATCGGAACAGAGCTCACCTTGAGGAGCAGCAGCTGGTGTCGCTTTCTGAGTTTCTCAAAACTAGAGCCTGGAGGCCCTAGGGGTGTGGGGGGTGGGGCAGCCGTTACCCCAAGCCTGCCAGCTCCCGAATTTGAGAAGCAGTGGCCTGTTCATCTAAGTCCAGCGCCCGGCGCATCGTAGATGCCCCGTGTCGTCTGGCATTTGGCTGATGCAGAACAGTTCTCTGTCCTTGGACACATGGCAGCCCCGGGGGGGTGGGGGTGGGGGGCTGAAACGACCAGCTGCGAGCCGAGGCTGGGGTTGGCTTGTCGGCTGGGGCGGTGGGATTTTCCAAATTGAACCCAGAGATGCTGAGGGGCTTGGGGGAAAGGAGACGTGGGGGATGAGTGGATCAGAGAAACTGGCCATAAAGGGGAAGCTTGGGTGACCCTGGCAGGAAGTGGGGGCAACCTCGCAGGTGAGAAGGAGCTACCAGGGAGGGTAGTGGCTGTTTGGCAGGATCTTGCATGGACTGAGGTTAGAGACGGGCCTTGCGAGCTAAGCCAAGCGTGGCTTGGGACACCACGGGGCACTGCCTCCCAAAGAGCCAGTCACTGGGGGGCATTTTCGGGCATATGGTTTATCTGTAGCTGCATAACAAATTACCCCAGAACTTGGTGCCTTAAACAACGTTTGTGATCTCCTGGTCTCTCTGTTTCTCAGTCAGGAGTCCAGGTCCGCTTGGCTGGCTCTTTCAGCATCAGGGCTGTGGGCATCCGCAGGGCTGGGAGTGTTTCAAGGCTCTAGTGGGGCCAGATCTGCTTCAAGCATGCTCTGTAGTTGCTGGTAGGATTCAGATCCTCGTGGCTTTGCGCCCTGGGCCTCGGGCCCTTGCTGGCCGCTGGGCAGAGGCCACCCCCAGTTCCACTCCCACGTCGTGACAGCTCGCAGCACGGCAGATTTACCACAGCAAGCGAGCCAGGTGGGAGAAGGTGTGTGGGATGGAATGTGGCGCAGTCTTTGTCCCCTAAATGCAGAAGGGACATCCCATCATTTTGCCGTGTTCTGTGTGTTAGGGGTAAGTCACACGGTCCAGCCCTCCCCCTAGGGGAGGGGGTTCCATGAGGGCAGGACCCTGGAAGCCAGGTCAGAGCTGCCCAGCACAGGGGAGTGACAGGCAGCATGGCCGCTCAGTCGGTTACCTGTTCAGACTCCTCAGTTACCTGTTCGGGCCCTGTTCTAGTTTGCTAATGCTGCCAGAATGCAGAACACCAGAAATGGATTGGCTTTTATAAAAGGGGGGTTATTTGGCTACACAGTTACAGTCTTAAGGCCATAAAGTGTCCATCAACAAAGGGTACCTTCACTGGAGGATGGCCAATGGCATCCGGAAAACCTCTGTTAGCTGGGAAGGCACGTGGCTGGCGTCTGCTTCAAAGTTCTGGTTTCAAAATGGCTTTCTCCCAGGACGTTCTTCTCTATGCTGCAGGTCCTCAAAAATGTCACTCTCAGTTGCTCTTGGGGCATTTTTCCTCTCTTCCCGTCTCTGAAGCAAAAGTCTGCTTTCAACAACCATCTTCAAACTGTTTCTCAGCTGCAGCTCCTCTCTCAGCTTCTGTGCATTCTTCAAAGTGTCCCTCTTGGCTGTAGCTCCTTTTCAAAATGTCACTCACAGCTGCACTGAGTTCCTTCTGTTTGTCAGCTCATTTATGTGACTCCAGTGATTTAATTTAGACCCACCCTGAATGGGTGGGGTAACACCTCCATGGGAATTATCCAATCGGAGTTATCACTCACAGTTGGGTGGGGCACATCTCCATGGAAACTCTCAAAGAGTTACAATCTAATCAACACTGATATGTCTGTCCACACAAGATTACATCAAAGATAGTGGCGTTTTGGGGGACATGATACGTTCAAACCGGCACAGGCCCCTTTGTCCGTTACCTTTTTGGTCTCCTCGGTGGGTTACCTTTCCATGTTCATGTGTTTGGGACTCTCCAAGGGGGGGCTCACACAAGCAGTGCCTCTGCAGAGGGACCACCTGGGGATCGTCAGGGATTCGGGGGCTCGTTCCCCAAGGTGCAGTGACAGCGTCAGAGCATGGAGTGAGGCCGAGGTGCTTCTTCTTGGCTCCCGGAAGGAGGGACCCTGGAGGCACCGTGCAGGCCGACAGGGACCTGGCCTGATTCTTGACCCTGCCTCCACCCTGACCCTGGCTCCGGAAAGGCAAGGAGAGAAGCTGGGCAGCCTCCTTGGCCCCGAGGTCCAGGTGCTCTCTGGGGGCTGGCCCAGGTGCCTGCTGGCCCAGGTGCTCTCTGGGGGCTGGCCCAGGTGCTCTCCAGGGGCTGGCCCAGGTGCTGGCTGGCCTAGGTGCTCTCTGGGGGCTGGCCCAGGTGCTGGGCTCGCCCAGGTGCCTGGCTGGGATGTCCCTTGGAAGCTGCTCAGGCTCAGTCTGTCGTGGCTCCTCCCACTGGCTCACTGGCAGCTCCGTGGTTGCCAGGGCAGCTGGAGAACCTGCAGGCCCAGTGCCAGGTGAGAGCATCTCCCCTCCCAGAGCTCTGCCGCTGCAACCCACGGCGGCGGGCAGCTGCCAAGGGATTGCAACCTCTGCACCAGGATGGGGCAGGTGCCTGGACTGGGGGTGGGCGAGGGGTCCCTGCTGAGTTGCCAGAACAGGGGGGCACTGCTTTGCACGCCGCAAGACCTCAAGGGGCTCGGTGCTGACCCAGCCCACCCCACACCCCCACCTATGCAACTGGGGTGGGGAAGGCCTGGGCCGAGAACCTGTTCCAGGGAGGCAGTGGGGGGTGGACCGCCAGTGAGCTGAAGCTCCAAGCCCCGGGTGAACCTCATTTTTCCATCACAAACTGAAAGATGAAATTACCTAGAATTTAAAGATGGTGGCCACAGAGTACAAAACCTCCAGCAGGACCCTTGTAAACAAGTACCACAAACTGGGTGGCTGAAAACGACAGCTCTGGAGGCTGGAGGTCCAAAATCGGTGTCACTGGGCCGTCCCCCATCCAGGGGCTCCGGGGCAGCCCCCTCCGCCTCCTCCAGCTTCTGGGGACTCCAGGTGTCCCTTGGCTTGCGGCTGCTTTCCTCGAGCTTTCTGCTGTGCTGCTGGTGCGGGGACCCCACAGGGAACTCCCCTCGGATCCCCCGCAGCTCCCCTTGCCTCCGGCTGCTTCGTGAGGTCAGGGAGCTCGTTTCCGTTTTGAAGCCACACTGTGTGTTCCTGCTGCCCCGTCAGCGCCCCGTGACCTGGTGGCCGTCACTCTGCAGTGGGTGGTGTGTCCCTAGCCCAGCCCCGGAGAGGGTGGCCCCAGAGAGCTGGGTGGGTCTGGGGGTCTGCATCTGTAACCGACACTGCGGAAACACTGCTCCCCACCCCCAGCAGGAGCCCCCATTTTCTGAGCACCCCTGAGACTGGGGCTGAGGCCATGAGGCCAGAGATGCCTTCTGCCAAGAGAAAGCTCTCTCAGAAGCTGGGGTGCAGGCAGTGGGGTGACTGCAGGGTGGGTGGAAGGAGGGCTCAGGAGCCGTTTCAAGGACATCCACCCGGAGGGCGGGCAGCGGCGTCACTGGGCCCCGGAGAGAAGTTCCTGAGTTCACCAGGATCGAGGTCTCCGTAGTCCCCGGCTGCTGTTCCCAAGGACGACAGCCTGCTGCCCGGGGTGATTTCGGGGTTTCACCCGAAATCATTACCGTCAGTCAAACCTTGGCACAGCAGGGACTGATGGTGCACCTCGGGCCCCGGTGCAGTCTGGACTTCCCCAAGCCCGCATCAGCAAAGCAGACTGTAGGGCCCACTTCCCGGGACGGGGCTGTTTACTCAGGGATCAGCTACTTCAGCTACACCCAAGCGCCACTGTCCTAGGATCGGAAGCACCCAGTAAAACTGACCTCCGAAATAGAACATCGGGAAGAGCGAATCCCAGTACCTACTCCCAGCCCCAGCTGAGGAGGGCAGACTGCGCACTCCCTGGGGTCCGCAGCCCCTTTGAGCCCACGGTTCTATGCGGGGGCACGCTGGACGCGGGGCAGGCTGGGGACGAGGACGCAGTTAGCGCGGGATGGCTCTCCACCTGCAGGCACGGCGTGTGCCCAAATGACTGGCTCTTCCAGGCACTTCTCAAACTTCTACACCCGCCCCCCACTGTCTGGGCGCTACAGCTAGTCCCCTGATGCGGGCCGTACGCGTGCCCACGCCCCTGAGACCACGCTTGCCCTCACTTCACACCATCGACCCGGATATTCCCTTTTCTGTTTCTCTCCATGGAAACGAGATCTTTGCCAAGACCCACAAAATGATTTCACAACCCCTCAGGGGCCACAACTCGCAGAAAGAAAAGCACTGGTGTGAGCTTTGGTGCCGTAGGGCTGTGGGGAGGGAGGAAATTGTTCTAAACGAGGTGTGTGTAGATGTTAGTGCCATTTAATTTTTTATATGGCATGTCTTGTCATCCCAGCTGTTGGGTCTCGCTAAGGCCGGGGAACGTGTCCTCTTTATGTCTGCAGGAGACCTGGAGCATGGAAGGTGCTAAATAAAATATTCATGATGAATCAATGAATGAATGAACAAATGCATGACTGCACAGTGGGCCCACCACCAGTGGGTCCCAGGCGCCCAAACTCACTGTCCCAGCAGGACGTGACCTGAGTCCCCACGGGGGCTTCCCCGGTCCCCCAGCGCAGCCTGACAGCCACCACCTCACCGTTTCCCCAGCATTTGGCCCCGAGTGGACCCTTCTGAACCGCTGGCCTCCGTCGCGCCCCCCCCGCCCCCCACATTGGGATCAAGACTCATCCCCTTGCGGTTCACAAAACCGCAGGAGAGCCGGGGACGCTGGGAGGCTGTACCCTCACCGGCCTCCGGAACGTCACGGTTTGTCTCCCCTGTCCTGAAGGTGCTTGCTGCCAGCCCGGCGGTGACAGTTTTATTGGCAAGCGGGCCTGCTAGAAGGATTGTAGGCTATTTACAGTGCTGAGGCCACGGCTTTGCGGGGAGACAGTTAACATAAATTCACATGATGGATCCGTTATCACTTCATTGAACTTGTGGCAGACCCATCGAAGGCCGAGCAATAACGCGCTGTTCCCTGGGTTTGCACAGCCCTGGGATGCATTAAATGCACTTTATTTATGGGGTGCCGGTGCTGCACTGTGGGCTGGAGAATGCAGCTTTTGCAACTATCGTCTAATTTTATGATGAGCATTAGAGCCGGGCCTATAATTTGCACCTTTTTATTCATTAGACAGTAGTGCGGCCATAAGTCAAAAAGGCCCAGGGATTTAGATGCAGATCCAGAAGATAAACTATTGACAAGCCAGATGTATTTTTACATTAGAGCGCCTTTACAATAGTTTATGTTGAGAGTGGAATATAAATTGCATTATTAAATATGAACCACTCTTGGAACTGGGGCCTCACTGGCGAGCCGGGAGGGAGGGGGCGTGGAGCCGGGAGCAGGGAGGGGGCGCCTAATTTCTCAAGGTTGCAGGTAGATTTCTCTGTTCGGTTTTCTCTGCTCAAGAAGGTGTGATGTGGGGGGTGAGGGCGGCCGGTTCAGACCTGCTCACCCCTTTGCAGGTGGCGAGTCGGAATACTGGCCACAGGGCCGTGCCTTGGGCCTGGCAACTTCCAGGAAGGACGGTGTAGTTGGCTGCCAGGCCAGGAGGCTGCCTGCCAGCATGCTCTCGGGGTCGGTGGTGGGGTGCATGGTGCCTGGCTGCACCCCGGCACACAGGGATGCCTGACTTGCCCATCAGATGCTCAAGGTTCGTCTCTGCAGCTCACAGGGTCTCCCTGCCAGGCATTTGGCAGAAATTCCAGGGCCCCCAGCTGTACCCCACCCCCCACAAGGAGCCCTGGTTCCCTGGCGCTGGGCTGGCTCATGGCCTGGTTCTCACTGTCAACTTTGGGGACCAGATCATCCTCTGCCTTGTGGGATGTTGGGCAGCACCCCTGGCTGCTACCCCCAGTCCCCCAGGAGCAACGCCTTGCCCCCCTGCCACCCTTGAGTTGTGACACCCAATATGTCTGCTGCGAGCTTGCTGTCTTCTCGCCTGTGGGTGGGCTGGGGACCAGCTCTGGAACTTGTGGTCAGAGACCGTGGGGCCTTCCGGAGGGTCCCCGGCCTGCCCTGGTGATGCTGACCGTCTTACCCACTTGAGAGATGGAGAGTTTAGGGCTAAAAGCACAGCTCTGGGGCCAGGCTGGCTGAGTCCGCATCCTTGGGCAGGTGACCGATGTCTTTGTGTCCTCCTCGTGAAAGGCGAGTTGGCTAATCATGCAAATCCCTTAGGACAGTGTCTGGCATGGATGAACCACGCGGACAGGTGGAGAAAACGATAACCCACAGGTATCCCAGTCTCTGTGGTGCAGCAGGCCAGGGCCACTGCAGAGCTCCCCACACTGGGTCACCTCACAGCTCCAGGGTGGGAGTCCCACGTGGAGGTGTGGGCAGGGCCCCGCTCACTCCTCAGCCCCCTCCAGCTCCTGGTGGGCTCGGCAGGCCCTGGCTGGGGGCTGCCCCTCTGTCTCTGCCCCGTCCTACCTGCCTTCTCCCCTCCTCCCTGAGCCTCGCCTTGGGCATCCTTTATAAGGACACTTGTCATTGGCTTTAGGTCACCTAGGATGACTCATCTCCAGCTCCTTAATTTGAAGACATCTGCAAAGGCCCTTTTCCCAAATAAGGTTGCGTTCCCAGGTTCTGAGGGCTGGGGCATGGAGACCTCCTTTGGGGGACCCCATTCAACCCCCCGCACTGCTTGTTCACACAGAGGGAGAGCACTTTGTTTTGTATAAATAAGAAAGGCTCAGCCGAGGTGTCTGTGACAGCCCCACTGCCCTGGCCTAGGGACCCTGCTGCAGGGGTGGAAGGTGGCCTGGTCCCGAGCAGGCCACACCCAGGCCCCATGGTGTCTTCTGAGCACCTCCCCTGAGATGCTCCTTCCTGCACAACCAGGAGGCCGGGGTGCCTTCCGCGACGTTTTCCCAGGTGCGAGTCCAGCGCCCACACCTGGAATTGCTGAGCCTCTGGCCCTCGCTCCAAGAGCCTCCATGGGCCTCTCTAGGTCCCTGCTGGGTGTGTAACTGCCTGGGTGGCAGGTGGGGCCTGGGAGACCCCCTTGGCTTTTTTTTTTTTAACAGCCTTATTAAGATCGAATTCACATACCATGCGACTCATCCACCGAAAGTGCACAGTTCAGTGGTTTTAGCACAGTCACAGATAAGGCCACCGTCACCCCCGCCAACTGCAGAACATTTCACCGCCTCAGAAAGATACCCCGCACCCTTCACCGTCACCCCAACCACCACCCTAGCCCTCCTCGACCCCTGTTTTATTAAGAAGAAGAAAGCTGGTCTTAGAGAATTCATACTCTTGTTTAATAATCAAAAAGATAAAGCTAAAATAGACCTTAGGTCATTTGGCCCTAAAATGCATTTTCTTTTTTTTTGTTTCTACTTCTCCACACTAACTTTGGTGTGCACTTGTCTTTCCTAAACCGAAAACAGAATTTAATGAAATCACATTTCAGGGGCTGAAAGGGAAGTAAGTGGTCGACCCCAGAAGGAAGGGGCGGGAGGGAGGGGGCCCCTTCCTGGGCTGCACCCAGCCCATGGGGGTTTCAGGAGCAGCGAGGAGGCCAGTGTGGAGGGAACGTTGGTGAGCAAAGGGGATTGTGGGGAGCTGGGACAGAGAGGTCATGAGGGCCATGGGGGGCTCAACTTACTGTCAGGGAAATAGGGAGCCATAGAGGGTTCTGAGCAGAGGAAGGACCTTTCCTCTCCTACGTTCCCCCAGGGACCCCCTGGCTGCTACATGGGGAATAGGCAGTGGCGGCTGCTTTAGTTTCCCACCTGCTCCGACAAATGCCATCCAGGGGTGGGCTCAGCAAGAGCAGTTTACCGGCTGCCGGTTTCAGAGGCCAGAAGTCTGGCTTCCTCCCGGGTTGGCACCATCCTGCTTGCCCACAGCCTTCGGGGGCCCTCGGCTTTTCCGTCACACGGCAACGCATGTGGCGGTGGCTTCTCCATTCCCTTCTGGTTCCGCTGACTTCCAGCTTCTGGCTGCTGCCCGTGGCGTCCCTCGCCGTCTGACCCTCACTCTGATAAAGGGCTCCAGGAATCTGGATTAGAGCCAGGGGGCCGCACCCTAACTGCGGTGACATCGCGACGAGGTCTTATGTACAATGGGTCCACCTTCAGCAGACTTTAGAGCAAGACTGAGACGGTGTCCAAGCTGGTGTTCACAATTCAGTCCTCCCCAGGGGACAGGGACAGAAGCAGGGGACCACTAAGAGGCTTTTGTAATAATCTAGGCCACAGGGAATGGTTTCCTGGACCACAGTAGCAGCTTAGGAGGGATGAATGGCTTCAGGGTACATTTTGAATGTAGAGCCGTCAGGATTTGCTGGCAGCTTAGAGGTGGAATATGAGAGAAAGCACGAGAGAAAGCACACTTAAGGACGCCTCTGCGGGTTTTCACTTGAGACACTAGAAGGGCCAGTAGGATGTAGGGCCGGGTCTCAAACAGTGGTGCCCAGCGAGTCCATCACTTATTCGATCAACAAACAGCTGGCCAGCTACCTTCTGATGGAGCTGTGTGTGTGTGTGTGTGGGAGGGAAGGCTGCTTTCTGCCTTGTCTGCATACCTGCCCCTGTGAGGGGTTTCCACGGGGTGGGAGTGGTGGGGAGGTGCCCATTTACCCTCAAAGTATGGTATTTTACCCCAGGGCTTCTCCAGTGGTGGAGTTGGCAGTGCTTCCCCTCCATCTTTCCATCTGAGAATGGCCTCTGGGGGCCCTAACTCAAGGGCTTCTTTTCCCAAAAGAAACAGTCCTCGAGGCCTCCTCTGGGCCAGGCCCGGTTCTCCGGCCTCCCTCGTTCAGTCCCCTCCACTCCTGGTCAAACACCTCCAGGGGCCCCCTTCCTGCTGTGCCCCCATCGGTGTGTGGAGCCCACCATCCTATTTCATAGAAACGACCCAGCTGGCAGGAACTGGGTTTTGAACACAGGAGGCCTGTCTGTGGACCCCAGGCCCGGCTGGCGCTCCGGGGTGCACCCCAGGCCCAGGTCATCCCCACTCCCCCCACCCTGGCCCTGCCCCTCCCTGTGGCTGTGACAGGCGCAGCTTCTTCTAATGGGTTAAGTGCCCTTGCTCCCGACACTCCCGTTTGCATTATGGCATGAATAAAAGATGAGCCGCCCGGTGGCTGGTGGATACCCCCCCAACCCGCTCCGTGGAAGACTGACGGCAAGATGGCGCGGGGAGGCAGCCTCTGAACGAGGGATGCCGGGTTCATGCCGGGTCCCTCCCGGGAGACCTTGTTCTTGGGAGAAGCCTGGGGTGCAGCGTGGGAGCAGGGGTGTGGGGGGACAGGGGTGGGGGGTGCCCAGGAAGCAGGCGGAGGAGCACTGGGCTGAAATATTTATGGAGCAGCTTCTCTGTGCTTGTTCTGGCCAACAAAAAAAATGGAAGAAGGGGTGGACAGAAAATCAAGGTGTTTACAAATAGAGGGTGATGGTGGTGACATGGGGTGCAATACGATCTATGAGAAAGGGAAGCCGGGGAAGGGGGAGAAAGTGAGGGTGCAGGTCGGGGAGGGGAGCTGCGACGGCAGGAGGTGAGGAGGTGGGGGCGAGCCGGGAGCTTATCTGGAGGAGGAGCAGAGCAGACGGAGGGGACAGCAATGCAAAGGCCCTGGGGCTAGGGTGTGCTTGGTGCACTTGGGGCTGGAGCCCGGGACTGAGGAGAACACGGTAGATGAGGTCCTGAGGGCTCAGGGGACAGCCACCCAAGGTCTCGGAAGCCACTCTGGCCCCGGGGCTTCCAGGCCTGGTAGGGTGGGAGGAAAGCCTTCCAGATTCGCTGCCTGGGGCACTGTCCCCCCGGGTTGGACTCGGTGGACTCAGGAGGGACAGGCCTGGCAGGAGGGGCCGCTCAAGCCGGTGGCTGCTCATTAGCCAGGCGGGCGGCTCCAGGCTCCAGCCCCAGATTGACCGGCCGCTTTATCTCGGTGACAGATTGCACAAACCCCAGAGCTAATATTGAACTTGCCTGGATTTTAAATAGCAGCTGTAGACACCAGTGCTCCCAGAGCTCTGCCCCGCTGCTCCCCGCCTGAGGGGGCCTTCAGGAACAGCTGCCTCAGGCGCCGCCTAGGCAAACACTGCTGGAGAAGGGTGGACAAGTCAGTTACCAGGAACAGAATCCTAACCATCTGATGGCCTCTGTGAAGTGAAGACCCCTCTGCCCACCCTTTGGGCTGGAAATGGTCGGAAGAGCCCCTTTTGGAAGAAGGGGACAGGTGTGGACTGTGTAAACATCCCAGCCAAGCTGAGGGGCCGTTTCCAATTCTGCAGAGACATCCTCCCTGAGCTTCAAAACCAGTGTTCCTCTCCTCCCAGAGCCCAGAGGCCAGGCCCTGGGTCAGCCCCTCCCCCACGAGGCACGGTCCCCCCACAGCCCAGAGGGTCACATCTGCTGCACCTTACCCCCCTTGCAGGCCAGGCTCACAGCCACAGAGGCTCTGATTCGGTTGGTCTGGGGCGGGGTGGGCCTCAGGATTTTTAAAGTCGCCTGGGTGGTTCCACTCAGCCAGTGGTGAGAACAGCTGTGGAGCCGCCACAAGCACTTGGGAGGCCGCTGTAGCTCGTGGAGAAGGCCTGTGCACTGGACACTAGACACGCCAGATGCACCGACCCTGTGACCCATCAGGAGTCCAGAAGGAAGAGATGGTAGAGCAGCCCAGGGGGTCAGGTGACCAGGAGGGAAGAGGTGAAAGAGTGAGCCAAAGCAGGTACCTGGGGGAGAGCATTCCAGGCAGAAGAGCTAGAGCAATGGCAGGTGGGAGGATGGATGGACGGACAGATGGATGGTTGGAGAGCCCCACACAGCCACCACTGTTGATTCAGTCTGCTTGGTGGAATGAGAATCCCACGCCCATCCCAGAACCCGCAGGAACTGTGGGGGCTGTGTGGCCACCAGCGTCCTGTTTCCTGGCCCAGCTCAGATTTCTTGGGAGGTGAGGCCCCCGGATCCCCTGGCCCAGACCTGTCCTGGCACCACTGCCAGGCTGAGCCCCCACCTGCAGCCACAGGTGAGACCGGAGCCGCCCGTGGCTCCAGCTCCTTGCAGCCTGGAACTAGGGTGGCTCTTCTGAGCTGTTGTTTGGTCTGACAGTGAGTATTGTGGGGTCTCTTGAAGGAACTAGAAAGGCAGCCCTCATCTTCCTAACTACGAGAGTCCCCATTCATTCATTCATTCATTTGTTCAGCAAGGACTCACTGGACAGCTTTGACGTCCAGGTGCTCTTGCTCCAAAGTTGAGGCTTGAACGGCAGTGGCAGAGCTCCTGTTTAGAAGGCTTAACCTGCACCGCCCTCGGCCCCCTGCTTTCCGTTACAAGGTCATGGGAGCACGGGGGCTTCCTGGCAAAAGGCCAGGCCTTCTTGGAGCAGCTTGCTGGGGCCCGGGGCTGCAGGATGGCAGTGGGTCGGTATTTTAACAACCGGCCCCGCTGTTCGGCTGGTGACGAGCTGAACGTTAACCCACCAGCAGGTGGATCTCGCCTGGGTCTCGCCATCCAGCCCTCGGCCTCGGGGTGCCGCGTCGTGCCCACCCACTCCCCCTCTGGAAATCTGAGAGGCTGTGCCCTGGCCCTCTGCCCAGCCTCTGCCCTCCCAGGATCTTGCTTAAATACTTTAAAACAATCTAAAAGTAATTATTGCGAGCAGGCTGCTTGGGAACACCTGCTCCGCGCGCCCCTCAGAATCGCTAATGTGGCTGCGTGGCACTGACAGGCGTTCGGCTCCTCACCCGCCCGAGTTCCAGATGCTCCTGCGCCCGGTGCCCCCCGCGCCGCCGAGCCCGAGTTCCCGGCGCTCCCCGCACAGCTGTCACTTGCAGCGATCAGTGGAAAAATCATCACCCCACGAAGTCATACATATGGAACATCATATTTGCAGAATATTTATTTGAACGTGCCAGGGCCTCTCCGGGTTGCAGGCGGAGCCTTTGCTTTGCGAGCCAGGCAGCTGGAGTGGGGCTTGCGTCCCGTAGGAACGGGGGGGTGGACAGAGGACTGGGGGGGCAGAGGCGGAGGGCACACCTGGGGCATCTGGGCAGGGCTGGGGGGGCTCTGGCCCCCTCTCCCTTGGCGCTCGGGGACGGGGACTCGCAGCCTCCCGTGCTCCTGGCTGCCCCTGCGTCGTCACATCTGTTGCACATCTGCCTGCTGTGTGCCGTCTCAGTTGGGGGCCAGTTAGAAATGAGAAACCATGCCAGTTATTTCAACAGAGAGGATTTAATACAGGGCATTGGCTGACAGGTGTTGGAGGACTGAGGGACAGAAGGGGATGCTCGGCAGTTCGGTTCCCTGGGGCTGCTGTAACAGAGTACCCACAAACTGGGTGGCTTTGAAATGACAGGAATTTATTGTCACACAGCTCTGGAGGCCAGAAACCCAAAATCTGTAGGGGAGAAGCCTCTGTTGCCTCTTCCTAGCGTCTGGTGGTGCCTGCAACCCTGGGCCTCAAGGTCTGCCTCTGAGGTCCCATAGCCGCTTCCCTCTCTGGGTGTCCCTCACCTGGCCTTCTCCCTGCCACCTGTCTGTCCGTGTCCACATCTTCCCTTCCTATAAGGACACCCTAATCCAGTTTAGCTTCCTTTTGACTCATCACATCTTCAATGACCCTATTTGCAGATAAGGTCACAGTCACAGATGGGGGGCAGGACCTAGGCATGTCTTTGGGGAACACAGTTCAACTCGGGAACACTCAGGTGACACCCAGGTGGCAGTGCAGGAAGTAGCTGTACCCCAGGGCCAGGGAGGAGGCTGGGGTTGTTAGAACCCAGAAGCTTGGAGGAGGGGGCGCAGAGCTGGGACCCAGACCTCAGAGGAGGGGGTTTGCTGGACTGGTGCTGGGAGTGTGGGGAAGAAACTGAAACTGGAATCAACTGCCCCATCGGGGTGAAGAATTGCTGGGGTGAAGGTCATGGGACAAAGCACATCTTGGGGTGATGAAGGTGCTCTTTCCCTTTCTCATGGGAACTCGGTGGTGGACCGGAGCTGCTGCCCACCTGGGAGATGCTGAGCTGTGGGACCAGAGGGGTTAAAAGTTGCCGTCACCACACACTGCCACCCCCCCACAACTCTCCAAGGCGGACCAGGAGGCCTCTGCTTCCCACCTTCATAAATACCTGGCAGCCTCCACTTACTTAGCTGGGCTGGGAAATTTTATCTCCCTGACCCCTTGCACTAGAAAGGAGCGGTTGTGTTCCCATTTTACAGGTGAGCAGACCGAGACTGAGAGAGGTGAAGTAATTTTAATCTTGCCAAGAATCCACAGCAAATAAGAAGCAAATAGGAAACTGAGCTTCCTGTACTGCAGCCCCCTCATGCTGACATCATCCCCATCTTATAGATGGGGAAATTGAGGCACAGAAAAGCGAGGCTGCATGTCTGCCATTGCTCAGCTATTCAGTGGCAGAACCAGGATTAAACTTTAGAGAATCTTACACTAGAATCCACACTCTTAACCACCACTCTCTAAGAATGAGTTTAAGGTGGCTGGCTGAATGGAAGATGGCTGGCTGGATGGAGGATGGAAAGGTGAATGGATGGATGGATGATGGATGGATAGATGGATGGAGGATTAATGGATGGATGGACGGTTGATGGATGGGTGGATGGATGGATGGTGGATGGATGGAGGGTGGATGATGGATGGATGGATGGAGGATAGATGGATGAATGGATGGATAGAGAATGGATGGATGGATTATGGATAGATGAATGGATGGATAGAGGATTAATGGATGGATGGAGGGTGGATGGATGGGTGGATGATGGATGGATGGATGAATGGATGGATAGAGAATGGATGGATGGATGATGGATAGATGGATGGATGGATGGAGGGTTGATGGATGGGTGGATGGATGGATGGAGGGTGGATGATGGATGGATGGATGGAGGATGGATGGATGAATGGATGGATAGAGAATGGATGGATGGATGATGGATAGACGGATGGATGGATGGAGGAATTAATGGATGGATGGAGGGTGGGTGGATGGATGGAGGGTTGATGGATGGATGGATGGATAGAGGATGGATGGATCGATGGAGGATGGATGATGGATGGATGGATGGATGGAGGATTAATGGATGGATGGAGGGTGGATGGATGGATGGAGGATGGATGGATGGATGGAGGGTGGATGGATGGATGGAGGGTGGATGTATGGACACACAAATAGATGGATAGATTGACGTATGAACCATGGAAAAATATCCCCTGGACCTGAGGCCTTTGTGGTCCCTGTTTTCAGCTGGGGTGTGCTGAGTTACCCTGGCTCTAGCCCACTTCTGATGGCTCATGGATTCTCATTTTTTGTTTCTCTTGAGACCAGAAGAGGCAGGTGGGGACAAGAGCATGGCTGTGCTGTGTCCCACTGACCTTGGTTTGAACTGTGACTGCTTCCCTTCCTGTTGAGCGACCTGGGAGCCCCGTTTCCTCAGCTGGGAGATGGAGCTCAGGGGCTTCCTCTTCCATCTGGTCCCCACCTCTGAGCTGAGGCCTCGGAATGGGAACAGGCTTGGCACACAAATGTCACTGAGGAACTTAGACCAGGAACCCAGGGCCCTGCGTTCCTTCGCAGCCAGGGATACGCTGGCAGCCAAGCGAGAGATGGAGGGACAGCCACCTCGATGGGGTCCCTGGGGCAGAAGCTTTAGCTCTTTGCATGTGGCTCCCCAGTGGACAGTGCAGAGTAGACACATATGTTTGGGGGTCTCCGTTTGGGGGGCTCTGTCCGCGGGACTTAGGCACTAGCCCTTATCTCTGCGCCTCACTGCACCCCGGGTGGGGAGGAGGAGCAGGAGGGCCGAGCCTCGTTAGTGGGACAGGCTGGGGCTCCGTGGACAGGGGTGTCCACTGAGGCCAGGCGGGCGGGCTCCGTGTCCAGTGCTCCTTCACCGCCCTGCGGCTCGCTCGCCTGGATCCAGCAGCATGGGCAGGGATGGGGGCATGGGATGCAGGTGTCCTGTGGTACCTACGAGCCAAACTCTGGGGCCACCCCTGCGGTCGCACCTTGGTTCTGCCACTTACGAGCTCTGTGACTCTGGGTATGTGCCTCAGTTTCCTCATCTGTAAAATGGGGATAATAGTATCGTGGGGGGTGGGGGGACTGCCTGCCTTGCCTCAGGTAAAGTGCTCAGCGCAGGGCGTGGCTGGTTGTTATTCTCCCGCCCAGGCAGGAAGAGGTTTCTCTGGTCCCTGCAAGCAGCCCTCTGAGGGGTCCCCTGGCTGACAGGTAAGCCCCCTGCCTGGACACGGGGAGGTGAATCCCACTATCGGCCCGTCTTTGAACCCCCCACCCCCAGTTCTGGTAAGCAGGGGCCCCACCAGGAGGAGCGGAGCGGGCTGCGGACTGGGAGAACCACGGGCAATTGGCTTTTGTGACAGGTGCAAATCACCTCTGTCCCAGCAGACAAAGGCTTGGGGGCTCCTGGGGGGTCCCCGGCAGACAAGTGAACTGTCCTTGTCACTGGGTGTGTGCACTGTGGTCACCGCCCTCCTCACCAGAGCAACCTGCAGGAGCTCGGCTTCATCAGACATGTATGTACACAACTCAGACGCACCATGTACACAGGGAGCCACACCCACAACTGGACGCCCACGACACACCCTCGCATACCTGCGTGCACAGCCCACCGGCGGCGTAACTTACAGACCATCAGCAACACGGGCACCCCACATGCCCGCTGACCCCACCCAAGCACACGCAGCGTACACTCACGGAGGAGAGGCTGAGCCACGTGGAGGCACAGCCACGGAAGCCTGCGAACAAGCGTGCAGCCATGCCCCACGCCCCGAGCTTAGGGGCTGCCCGGGGGTCACGGCGTGGCACTTCCCCAGAAAAGGGGCGAAAATGCTCCCAGGAGCAACCCCCGGGGAAAGCAAGGAGCTGTGTGCACAGGCCAGCTGGGAGCCGACCCCCGTGGGGCTCTGGGGGCTCTGGGGACTCTGGGGGCTCTGGGGAATCCGCCCCTCCTTGCTCAGAACCCTCCGTGGCTCCTGTGTCACGGGGGGGGGAGGCAAGGCCAGAGACCTCACCCTGACCTCACGGCCTGCACCCCTTAACCCCATCACCTCCTGCCCTTGCTCCTCCCTCTAAGTCCCTCACTGCCTCTGCTCCAGCCACCCGAGCCTCCTCCCTGCCCTCGGGCGGCCCCAGGGCCTTCGCACGTGCCCCTCCCTCTGCCTGGAACACTGCCCGGGGGTGTCCGCGTGTGGCCCCTGCCTGTCCTTTAAGAGCACAGCCTAGGTGAGCCTGTCCCTCCCTCCCTCCCTCTGAGCGCTCTGTCCACCTTTGAAGACAAGGTATACGGTGCAGCATCAAATCCAGCCCCTGGAAGTAGTTTGGAGCAGGAAGACACACCTAAATAAAAAGAGGAGCAGCAATAATAATTATTAATTATAATTGTTAATACTTGCTGTGGTCTTCATCCCCAGCTCACAGCAGGGGGAAGGAGCTCACACAGAGAGGTCGAGCAGCCTGCCCGAGGCCGCCCAGCTGGCAGGGCCAGGCGCTCCTGCACTGGGAGGGCGGCCGGCGTGGGTGGGGAGGGCCCTGCGTCCTGGGGGATCTGCAGCGGCCCCGCAGGAGGGCGTCTGGGGGAGTCTCTCTGGCGCCAGGCTGTGGGGACGCTGTGGCTGTCAGCCTGGGCAGCACGCTGGGATCACCTGGGACACCCCGGAGATTCCGGCTTGACCTGGTTTGATCCAGATTCTGGGCGTGGAGAGGTAGCATTTGAGGACGTTAATTGCACTTGTGCGCTTGGGTGAATTCTGCATCTGTACTCCCACTTCACCTCCACCCAGGTCGAGACCGAGAGCAGGGGCCTCGAGCCCCGAGCCCCGACGGAAGGCTCGCTCCGGGCTCGCCCCCAGAGCCTCTGATTCTGCAGGTCTGGGGGGTGGACCCCGAGAAGCTGCAGGTCTAACAAGCTCGGGAAGATGCTGGTGCTGCCCGTCTGGGGCCCTGTTCCGAGACCCACTGTCACAACATCCCCAGCTCCCCAGAGGCACTGGGCGTGGGGTTTTTAAAAAGCAACACCGGTGAGTCCCCTGTGCAGCTGAGGAGGAAAAATCACTGGCCCAGAGGAAGGTTTTTAACGTCCTGTGTTTCAAACCCTTCCCAACTTAGATCAGAACTGCACGGAGCCTCCAGGGGCGTTAATGTGCCAAAGCCTTCTGTTTAGCTTGACGGTTGCGTCAAACTGAAAAGCACACAGGAGCCAGAGAGAGACGTGAACAAGGGGAGCTGCCTGGGGTACAAAGTGGGGGTCTCTGACCCAGGAGAGAGTTCAGGGTCCGTCCATCTGGGGCAGCCGTCCCACCCCAGCCAATCACAGGCTCATTGTGGAATGTGGCAAAATCTTTGCGTTTTCAAAGAGGAGCCAGCAATGCAGATTTCTATGTCAAATATGATTTTTCAAACGTTGGCAACCCAGGCAAAACTACAATTTTTTAAGTTACTGCAGGGCGAGAACCATGCAAAACCCCAACCCTGTTTGCAGGCATATTGGCAGAGCTCACTTCACTGAGCCAAGTGCCCACCGACCCCAGAGCTGATCCTTTGGGGGTTGGGGCTGGAAATCGGCCTCCAGGGTGGGTGCCTCCTCTCCCGGCTCACCTCCGGTAGTTGGCCATGACCGTGGGACCCCCCTGCCTCCCGCCCCCTTCCAAAGGAGACCCCCACTCCCCCAGCCCACCTGGGCAGGAGTGGAGTCAGCCTGGCGCCCCGAGCCCCCGGAACTCAGGGGGTCTGGGCCCCTCAGCCCCCCTCGGCCCCCCGGCCCCCTGCACAGCCCCTCCTGACAGCTTTATCAAGCCCCCCCCCCCACCTTCCCGATCCCATTGTTCCTGACATCTGTTTCAGTAAGTGATTAATTGCAATTAGGGAGCGGTTTGAAAGCCCTGGAAGAACACTCAGCAGAAAGCTCATCAAGATTAATGAGTGGCGGGGTTGTCAGGAGGGGGTCACATGGCTCGCCAGGCAGCGGGGACCTGGTGGCATCTCCTGGGCAGGTACTGGGAAGCGAATTGGAGGTGACACCCTGCTTCACGCCCCCCAACTTGCCCCTCAGCCCTCCACCCCCAGAAACTGCCACTGGATGCTTTCGCATCAAAATGCATGAATTACCCACTAATAGGCTATTAATAAAGCCCTTGGAGTGTCTTAAGGTTCTAGGCTTGCAGAAGGGATTGCCGTGCTCCCAGATTCCTCCGTCATTGGCCAATGTGCACACAACCCAAATGGGGCAGGCAGGAGAGGGGCAGCAGGTACACAAGCCGTGTCCTCCATCGAGCGAGTTTAGGAAACCAAGGATGCAGCACCTGAGTCCAAAAGTTAGGCTGAAGCACGACCTTCTCCCTTGAGGTAGGAATTCTTGGTGGCCCCAAAATGCCCCTAATTCGTAGATGAGGAAACTGAGATGGGCCCCTTGAAGAAGCTTGCTGGGGCACCCAGAAGGTGACGGAGCCGGGATTTGATCTCTCTGATCAGGGTTGTCCCCACCCTGGCGTCTCCACAGCCGCGAGACCAACCATCCTGCAGGCTGCGGGGATTTCTTGAGGCAGTGGATGAAGGTGGACTCTGGCGTCCTGGAGGTTAGCGCGGCCACACCCTGAAGGGAAGGCCCCTGTTCTTTATCTTGTGCCTTTTCCATCTGCTCTGTGACCCAGGCTTGGTGGTCCTGGGGGACCCAAGAGCTCCGGAAGCTCAGGCACCCCCCCCCCAGGCAGATGCACACCGCGACGGTGGACTGCACATGCAAGCAAATAATACACGCTGTCTCAGGCTAAACAGTCCCCCTGCACGTTCTCTCGCTCAGCTTGTGCTGTCCTTTCCTTCTCAGGGATTCTTCATGTAATGAGGCAGATCTTCTGCCTGTTTTACAGGCAAAGAAACTGAGGCTCAGAGAGGTCAAGTCACAGGGATGAGGTCACTAATAATGAAAGCAGAGCTGTGATTTGAATGAGTTCCGTTCTGTCTGGCCTCAATCCTTTGCTCCCCCTTTTCTCTTACCCCAAATTACCTGCCCCGCCCTCTTCCAGCTGTGGAGAGAGAAACTGGTGTGTAAGCCACTGACCGTGGCTGCTGCCCGCTCACTGTTAATTCCAGGCAGGTTCTAGGGCCCCCTAGATATCTGCCTCTCTCACCAGATGGAAGTTGCATGGTGGACGGGATGGGATGGATGTTGGATGGTGGATGGATGATGAATGGATGGATGGATGGTTGGAAGGATGAATGGATGATTATGTGGATGTTGGATGGACGGATAGTTAAATGGAATTGGATGAATTGTTGGATTAATGAATGTGTGGCTGGTTGGTTGGATGGATGGATATAACGGATGTTGGACAGATGGATGGATGGACAGACAGGTGTTGCTTGGACAGATGGATGGAAGTTGGTTGGTTGGATGGATGTTGGATGGGTAGATGGATGAATAGATGATTGTGTGAATGTTGGATGGATGGATAGTTAAATGGAATTGGATGGTTGGTTGGATGAATGGATATAATGGATGGTGGACAGATGGAGGGATGGATGGATGGATGGACAGGTGTTGCTTGGACAAATGGATGGAAGTTAGTTGGATGGATGCATGTTGGATGGATGGATGGGTAGATGTTAGTTAAGTGGCTAAATGGAAGGAAAGAAATCTCTGGCTCTGTGAAGGGAAGAAAGAAAAATAATTCCTCATACCTCTGATAAAAAGGGAGGCGTCTGAGCTGAAATTCCACAGCATCAGATTTGGAAGGACTGGCGCAGCCCCTCACCATACCTGGGAGGCCCCAGACACAGAGACAGGAAGACTTGCCACAGCCATGGGGTTTGTTTAACGGCAGAGCAGGGACCCAGCCTTGTTCCTATAACAAATGCGGCTGTCAGAGAGGACTCTCCTGCTCCGGGAGCACCACCCAGGACGTGATCTGGGGGAACAGTGGCAGAGACGAAGAATAACAAGAAGCAAAATAAGAGTTAATAACGTCCACATGGCCTTTACGCAGTGCCGGCGCTTTACGAGTATCTGTAGCTCCTTTCATTTCCCCAACAGACTGACGGAGAAGGGACGGTGCTGAGGCGGAGGGACCTGCGGGGACGTCGCTGCCCAGGGCCAGGCCAAACAGCCGGGAAGTGTTAGTTTCAGGACGCGAGGGCTGCCCTGGGGTCCCGCCGAGTGGGGGTGCTGGGAGGCTGGGCTCCGTCTCCGGACCTGTCCCCTCCCGCGGCCCTCCCTGACCCACAGTGGGGCGGCTCTGTGGGCATGTGGCCTGTGCCCACACCCAGCCGCGCTCGGGTTAAGGCCCTGCTGTTGCCATCTTGACGTTCTTGATAATTTTTGAACAAGGGGCCCTGCGAGGTCATTTTGCGCTGGACCCTGCAAATTAACCGGTCTGTGCGGGTCAGCAGGGCGCCGAGGGGGCTGCAGGGGGAGGTGGGAGGTGCAATTCCACGGACCCGCTTCACCAAGGGGCGGCCCCAGGCTGCAGAGGAAGTGCCCAGGGGGGCAGGTGTGTGCCCTGGTTCTGCCAAAGGCCCCCAGTAGACCGGGGCTGCTGGAGGAGCCGGGCTGAGCGGAGGGGAGGGAGCAGCAGGGCCTGAGAGAGAGGGAGAGAAAGGGGGCGGGGAGGAAGGGAGAGAGACCATGTGTAGATGGCTCATGAGGGGGACCCTAAAATCCCCCCTCCTGGCTGCCCCCTCAGCTGTGACGGTTCCTCCGTATGTGCTCAGTTTCCTCACTGCATGATGAGACCTGGCCTGACGTCGGCTGGGAGCCAGGCACCGGGCTGGGCCCTTCTCACAATGAAGTGGGTGCTTTGCGCCCATTTCTCAGATGCGGAAGTGAGGCTGGAGGGGTCATGTGTGTGCTTGGCACCTCCCCAGCTGCCCCAGAAGGTGGGCGAGGCTCGGGGCCCCTGAATCCGGGGTCTGCCCGGCGAGTGTCTGTATTTTCGGGTCCGGAACCCTGCTGGGCAGCTGCAGAAAACTTCCAAGCTCCCTGGGTCCCCACCAAGCCTCAGCCTTCCAGGGAGGGGCAGCGGGCCTGGGTCCAACCCTGAGCACCAGGGAGATGGGAGTTTGGGGTCATGGGCCCCCCGCCTGGCTCTGGCTTAAGGGAAGGCTGTTTGAATCCCGCAGCCTCCCTGTCTTCACCTAAGTCCTCACCCCTGACCTCCCCTCCCCTCCCCCCTGGGCTCCAGGAAAATTCCCCTGGAAGGACTCAGCACATCAGTTCTGCAGGGAAGTTTTCTCCTCCCCATTTTACAGAGTGGTCATCACAGTGGGCTCGGCCCAAATCCAGGCCTTTCCGCTTAGTCGTTGACACTCTAGTGCGATTTTAGTCTGCCTACACCTGCCTGCCTGAACCAGGGGGACCAGCGCCTGCAACTGGGGCTGCCTCTCGGGGCTTCTGGGTTGCTGGTCCCATCCCAGGTCCTGGTGGCCCTCACGAGCCACAGATTCCTTTTTCCCTTAGAGGGGCGTGCTTTCCTCGATGGCCAGAGATGAACCTCTGGCCCAGTGGGCAGAGCCTGCCTGGGGGAAGGATTTGGCCTCCCAGAGAGTCCACTGGAGCCAGCTGGGCCCCGCCCCAACCCCCAGGGCCGTGGGCCCGGACACCCTGCTGGGGATGGGGGGTGGAGGGACGGCTGCCTGGCAGGGGTCCCCTGGGCCAAGCGCCTGGTTCCCGGACTGGTACCCCACACTGCTGGGGGTGGAGATCAGAGTCCACACGATCCCTCCCACCCTGCCCCCAGCCCCCAGGTGTGGGAGGCCCCGGGACGGTAGGGGCTGGCTGGAGTGAACCTTGAGCTCGTCAATGGGAGACATCTGCTTTTAAGAAGTGGGGGGCAGAGGGGCGGCGGGAGGAGGTTAATGAGGCTGGAGCACTGGAACCCGTGGCGCTCCCACCCTCCACTGCGACTTTTGGCCTCGGAGCAGATGGCGGGGGCGGGGTGGGGGCGCAGCCAGCAGTGCTCACGTGTTACCACACCCATGAAATTTCCCATTAAGGGGGAGGGGCGCTTAGGAAGTGGCCTCCCCCTCCCCCGCAGACCCCCAACCATGACCATCTGATCTCCCTCCCAGCAGCGGCCCTCCCCCGGCTCCCCAAGGAGGCACCTGGGGTCACAGAGGCCCCCAGCTTTTCTTGCAAACAACCATCTACCCCCTCCCCGTCCCCAGAGGAAGTGGAGGAGTGGGGGGAGCACTGAGGAGGCCTTTTTACATGTAAATGCGAGAACAGGCCTCCTGGAAGCCTTTCCCAACACCCCCCACCTCATTTTATTTCTAGAAAGCCTGATGTTGCCAAGACCCAGGCTTCCTGCTGGATGGCGAGGCTGCCGTATGGTGCCTGGGTGGGAAAATTAGGAAGTGGTGACCTCCAGAGAGTCGGCACCCACACCCGGGCCCGGGGGAGCTGCGTGTTTGCACAGCCTGGTGGGTTCTGCCCGGGAAAGGGGCAGGGAGGGGCCCGCTGCGAGGTTGCCGGGGGTTCCAGCCCAGGAGGGTCCGGGCTGAGACCCAGCTCTGCCGCTAACCGCCTCTGCCCTGCCAGCTGGACCTGGACCTCGGTTTCCCCATCTGTAAGGAGGCAGGGAGACAAGCTCCCACTGTCTCCCAAAACCACTGCCAGGACCAGACCAGACGGCGGAGGTGGGCGACAGGGCTGGGTGCTCCCTGGGCTGGATTTGTCTCTGGGTCAGGATTCTAATCTGACGCGCCCCAGCTGTGCTGTCGGGGACAAGTCTGCCCCAGCAGGCCCTGCCTCACATCATAGGGCTGTGTGGGCCTCTGGTAGGTGCGGGGGGCCCCTGGCAGGTGTGGGGGCCCTGGTGGGTGCATGGACCACCGGTCTGGCAGGTGTGCAGGCCTCCGATGGATGGGTGTATGGGCCTCTGGCAGGTGTGCAGGCCTCTGGCGGGTGTGCATGCAGAATGCTGGACACAGCACACTAGGAGTGAGAGCGACTCTGTGTTCTCGCTACGGCCCCAGGCCTGGCTCTGGTGTCCCCTCCCCAGGAAGCTGTCCCAGGCACATCCTGGTGGGGTGGGGGAATGGGGTTCTGTTCTCCGCACCCACAGTGCTACACAGGGCGTCTCTGGGCCTGGCTGGCTGGGTGGGGGCCTGTGTTTATGCCTCTGCCTCCCCCTTCAGATGTGAGCCCCACACGACTCAGTTTGTGGAATGAATGAGTGAGTGAATGAATGAACGGACACGCTGGACACTGGAAGCCTCATGTGCCAGGCTGAGGGGCTCTGTAGGGCTGTGTACTGCTCCAGTCCTTGCTTCTCCCAGACTCCTCCCTGCCCCTCTCCCTGCTCCCCCCTCTTCCCCACCCCTTGCTCCTCCTCCACCCTCTTCTTCCCCACTGTTCCCCAGTTCTGACCCCTCCCCCTGCCCCTTCCCTACTCCTCCCCCTCCCTAAGGCCCCTCCCTCCCTCCCTGCTCCTCCTCTCCCTCCTCCCTGCTCCTCCTGCTCACTCCTCATTGAATGGCCATGGTGAGAGGGTCTCTGTGGTGGAGAAGGGAGATAGGGAAGGGGTCCCGGGACCCCCAGGGCTTCCTGGAGCTCCCTAATGGATGATGGCAGCTACTGTTTATTGAGGCTTCCTGGGTGCCCACACTGGTCTAAACACTGGTCCTAAAATCCTCACTTCCCAGGAGGCAGCTGCTGGGATTACCCCCTTCTACGGATGGGGAAACTGAGGCACAGGGCAGGTCACGCCACTTGCCCAAGCTCATGCATCTGGAAAGCAAGTGAGACACCAGAAGAAAAGGCAAGGCACTGGGCCCCAAGCCTGGGTCCGGCCACCGCCTCCGACGTCTGACAGCAACCATGAGGGTTCCTGCAGGCGCCCCGTGGCGTGGGTACAACTGCTGCCCTTCACGGTGAAGACGAAGGCCCCGAGGTCGGAGCCCCGGTCCACACACCAGCCCAGGCCCGCGCGTGAAGACACAGGAGTCAGCCCAGCCAGGGACCAGGGGAAGTCTCAGAGACACCCCCACAGCCAAGGTCACCCAGAGCCCAGGGGAGCCCCGGACGCTCCTGACCCCTCCCGCCCACCCGGAGCTGTCAGGGGAGGCTCCGCAGCCGCTCTGTCTGCAGGGCTCCGGGGATGTGCCCCCACAGCCCGCCCCCCTCACCCGGGCCTGACCTGGACGGTGATTTATGCGGCGGCTGCAAAAGGCCACTTGCGGGGTGGGGGGGCCGGGACAGCCAGGAGGCGCCAAGGCCCGGGAGAGGGGCCTGTCCCCTGACCCGGGGGGCGAAGAGGAGGGAGGCCGGGGGCCTGCAAGGGCAAGGGGGGCAGCTGCCCCGGGCCCGGCCTCCCCTGGGCGAGATGAGGCCTCGATTCCTGCCATCTGGCTCTCCCAGCCTGGGGGGTTGGGGACGGGGCCCCCCACCCCCAACACCAGCTCAAATGCTGGAGGGCCGAGGGACAGGGAGAGACAGATGGCAGCGGGCTTGGAGAGGGCGACAGGGCACTTCGTTCTGAGGCACTGGCCTGTCCTCCCTCTCCCCCACCACTCTCTCTCACACTCACACCCGTGCACGCACACACACGCACACACACGCACAGGCCCCAGGCTGCGTGCTGAGGCTGTTTGTAATTCCAGGTCTCTGTCAGCGGGGGGTGCGTTTCTGATGGGCCTTCAGGTCCAGGCTTGCCTCACGAACGCCTTCCCCAACACAGACACACACACGGAGACACAGACACACGCGTGCATTCACGTGTGCACACACCTACATACACGGGCATACATGCATACACACACGCGGATACACACGATTCAGCGACACACCTGCGTGCACATGCACACATTCCCACACACAGGGACGGCTCTGCCTTTTGGAGCATCCTGGACCCCCGTCCTCTTGGGTTCGGAGACATTTCTTCCCTGGCGACAATTGATCACCACCCCCACCCCGCCTCTCCCCCCAAAACATCTTTTCTCCAGGGACGGGGCTCTCCCTCTCCTGCCCTGTGCTTTCCTGGGGGCTGGATCCTGCCACTTCCTGACGTTATGTGCATATTTATTCCCGTTTTGTTGTCTGTCTCGCTCCTCTAGAACGTAAGCCCCAAGCAAATGACTTCCGGTGTCTGTTCACCCATGTTTGGGCCTGGGGCCCTGAGTGCCTGTCGAATGAGTGAAGTGAATGAATGAGTGACTTGAAGGGTCTGGATGGGAGCGTCGCCAGGGCTGTTGGGCTTGGAGGGGAGGATCAGGGGTCCGTGAACCCTCAGCTGCCAGGGTCTGTGCACACACCTCCTGGGTGTTCAGGGAAGACAGCTGCAGGCAGGGCTCGCTCAGGCTCACCACACAGCTAATCCTGTGGGGACACAAGCCTGCACCCAAGGCCTTAGGACTCCCCGTACAGTGCTTTTTCCTCCTGCACAGACAACCTGGGTGAAGCGCTCTGCCCCTTGGGTTCCAGGATGAGCCTGCTGGGGTGGAAAATGGACAGCCTGGCCCACGCCCCATCACCCACCTTCTTGCAGCCACCCCAAGGTGAGGGCCCATCTGCTGCCTTCAGCTGGATGCAGGAGAGCTTGGGGTCATCTCCATCAGGGGGCCAGACACAGTTCCCCCGACTGGAGTCAAAGGTCACCAATACGTCTGGCAGGCCGGGGTGCTCAGCTAGACATTGGTCAACCTGGGTCTCATGTGCTGAGGTCACCCTGGAGCCATCCTGGGGTCCCGGTGGGGCTACGGAGTATAGACACGGAGATAGGGTCTTCCATCAGGGGCCATGTTTCTAGCAAGGGGTCGTAATGTGTCACCAACAGCCGAGGCAAGGCAGATTGAGTCTGCGGCCCGATGGGCTGGCTGGGTCGGCACAGGCTGTAGCCGGTGCACGTGCAAATCACACGGGCCACGTGAAAACGCTGGTCCAGGGGGAGAGGGTGAGCCAGAGATGCTGCATTTCTAACCGTTTCTGGGGGTACTAGCATCCCGCAGGGCACGCTTGGGGATTGGGAGGAGCTGCTAGAGGACATGGGGCCACAGCTGGCCCCCGTGCACGACAGTAGAGGTGGGGCTGGGGTGGGGGTGGGGGTGTTAAGACCTGGGGGGCTGCAGGGCAGTTAAAGCTTCCGAGCCTCAGCACTGCTGGCCTCTGGGGCCAGGTAGCTCTTTGTGGTGGGGTCTGTTCCAGCGCATTGGAGGACGTCGAGCAGCACCCCTGGCCTCTCCCCCACGGTGAGACAACCAGAATGCCTCCAGCATTGCCAGCTCCTCTCTGGGGGCACAATTCCACCCCCCACCCCTTGAGAACCACTGGGTTACGGGACAGTGTTACAAAGCAGGGGACATTTGAGCTGGGTTTTGAGGAGTGCACAGGAGTGCTCCAAGCCACTAGAAGGGAAAATGGTCTTTGCAATAGAGGAGAGGGCCCTGGGCGACTGCAGTGATGCCCTCTTGGTCTCCCTGCCCCTACTCTCACCACCACAGCCCTTTCTTCTCGCAGAAACCAGGGGATCCTTTTAGAACATAATCAAGTCCATTTTGCTTCCCTAGTCAAAACCACCAGCTTGCAGCAGCTCCCCATAACACTTGGAATAAAATCCTGGCTCCCTTGGATGAGTCCAAAGGCCTCATTGCTCTGGCCCCAGCACCTCTCTCCAGCTTTGCCTCCCCCCCGCCGCCACGTGGACCCCCCCACCCCGCTGCAGCCACACTGGCCTTTGCACTCGCCCCTCCGGCTGCCTGGGGCTCTCTCCCCGAGCCGCTCCTTGTTTCAGACTCGGCCCAGACATCTCGACCCTGGGAGGCCTGTCCTGACCGTCCTCCCTAAATGTGCGTCCTAAATGTGCTTCTCACACCAGCTGCGTCTTCCTCCTAGTAGTCTCCGGGAGCTGAAATTGTGTCATTTATTTGTTTGCTGTTTCCTGTTTGGCTGTCTTGTGGCATCAGCCACAAGCGGACGGGATCTTCATCACTACCTGCTGCGTCCCCAGCACCTAGAAATGTTCCAGATGCTTAGTAGGTGGTTGATAAATATTTGTGGAATGAATGAATGAATGTGTTTGGAAGCAGGATGTTGAACCCATCCACAGAGGTAAACTGAGGCTGAGTGGGGAACAGCATCTGGTGCCTGGCCAAGGAGTCGTCCAGGGTTTTTTTGGCCAGGAGAGGGCATGAGTTGTTTACCCTCTTAGTTTCATACCTGCTGGAACCCAGGGGGAGCCCCAGTTCTGGGGGTCCCTTGGCTGGGGACCTTGGCAGCACTGTACTGCCCTCGTTGACAGCAGCCGCCCTGGTGTCCACCCCCCTTCTCTTCCCTTCCCAGATGGAGGTCCTCAGGGCGGTCCCCTTACCCTCTGAGAAGGTCTGACATCTCCCTGTCCAAGGGGGTTGGGGTGCGACCCCCAATTCCAGAGTCCAGGCTGAGGTGTCCTGAGTAGGAGGGGCTCCCAGCAGACTGGCCAGGCGAGGGCCTGCCCTGGGCCCTGGACCGCTAGGTGCATCCCTGGATCCCGCTCTGGGGCCTTGGGCAGCTCCTTCCCCACCCCGTGGCTGCCTCCCTGGCTGCAAAACGCAGATGGCATCCTCGCTTCCTGCCACTGGGCTGGGGCAAGCAGTGGGGACTCACTTCTGTCTGGGTCCGGCCTGCAGGATGGGTATACTCGCATTAGCTGTTATTCTTAGAGGGGGAGTCTGAAGTATTATCACAAAAAATAAAGCCCAGAGACATGTGTACTTGACAGATACCCACAGTGTCGTGGGTTTACCGTCCAGCTGGGAAGATGAGGTGGATGTCACAGTACACCCAGCCCCACTCCCACCTGCCTGCCTTCCCCGCTTCCACGGGGGCTTGGGCACCAGGAACACAAGTATTTGGAGGAATGGGCCCCCCTGGGCTGGGCTGGTGGCGGGGCAAGTGTCAGGCTGGGGGAAGCCAGCTGGGTTCCCTAACCTCTCTGAGCGTCAGTCTCCCCCTTTGCAAAATGGGGGTGATTGCACCCTCTTGTATGGCCCTCAGAACGAGCAGAATGACATTGCAGAAGGCCTGGATCCAGCCCAAACGGGGGCCCTGAGGATGGCAGGCGGGTTCTGGAAGGCCCGGGCAGCTGGAGGACTTCCAGGTGGCTGGAAGGAGGCGAGCAAGGGTGGGGGGGCAGGGGAACCAGGGGGGCCATTCCTCGGGGGCTCTGGAGAACATTATCCAGGGTCCCCGGAGCCTTGAGGCTCGAGGGAGGCTGCAGAGACAGGCAGGAAAGGTGCTCAATGCCTCGTCCAGCCTGTCGTGCCCCCATCCCGCCCGGCAGTCCCTCGTCCCGCTGGATGGGGCAGAAGGCCCGTTGGTTTTTCCAGCTGCCGTGTCTGGTTTATTTGGAGAGCTGACCCCCAGATCAGCCTGGGGAAGCCTGGGGTGGTGGAGGGGGACTGTTTTCTGGTTGTTTTGTTTCCAAGGCTACAGCCCAGAGGGCAAAGGTCATGGCTTGCAAGCTGGCAGCGCCCCGGCTCCTGCCCCATGTCCCTAGAGCCCAGTCCTTTGGCTCTTCCCTTCAGCAGCTGACAGCCCTGTGTGCTCATGCGCGTACACACACATGCACACACACACACACTCGCTGCAGCCAGGGCTCCGTGTTGACAGAAGCTGTGTCCTCCGAACACAGCCCCGGCTGGCGGGGAGGGGGCTGGAAGCAGCCTCCGGGGACGTGCGGGCTGACTCCCGCGCCCGCAGCTCCTCAGCCTCCCTCTCGCCCTTTTAGGGTGGGCACGGGTGCCCCCCATGTTTCTCATTTGGGATCGGAGGCTCAGAGACGCTCAGGGACTCCCGCGGGCCCCCCCTTGTCCCCCCCCTGCCTCCCAGGCCGCCTCCCTGCCGGCGACACTGTCACAGCAAGCCCAGGTGCGCCTCCCGCTTCCCAGCAGCCAGCGTCCCTGCCTCCGCGATCTCGAAGCAGCTCTGATTTGCTGGGTTCCCCCCACCACACGCCCGCCCGGAAGCCACCCCGTTGCTGTCACTTCTGCACGCCCTGCCCTTGATCTTCCCAGGCTTTATTCTCCAGCCTGAATGGCTGGTGGTGCCCCACGAGGCCCCCCGGCTCCGAGCTGCCTGGCACCGGGCATGGTGGGGGGGCTGCATGTCACACAGGCATGTCCCCTCCTCCGAGCCCGAGCCTCCCGCCTGCCCCCTCCTTCTCCCCGGGCCTGGCTGCTCCCCCCGCAAGCAGCCTGCCACGTGGGTAATTAGAGGCTCGGCACCAGGTGCACTGCTCCTGCCGCTAGCTCAGCGTTGGGGGGCGAGCATGCTGCTACCTGTTTCATCAGCCGCTGGCGCTGCAAATTGGGAGGGGGGAGAGATGTGAGCCTTGAGAGGAAGATGGAGAGAAGTGGGGCCGAGCCGAGGGCACGGGCCAGGGCCCCCGGCAGCCAGCCGGAGACAGCTGCCTAGCAGGGCCTGTGGCTCGGGCTGCCCTCTCGGCAGCCGGGGCCTCCGGTCCCCGCTGGCCCCTCGCAGGTGCAGACACAGATTCTGTTGAGCTAAGCTTCTGCGTGGCAGGCGGCTGCCAGCGAGCTGCTGAGCCTTCCAAAGGTAGCAGCCATCTGCACTGTGATAAAAAGCCCCGAGGATGATAAATAGACAAGTCACACTTTTATTGGATTGCAGTTTGGGTGCAGCCACTTTGGGTTTGGCACGGCGTTAACGACAGATTTCTGCTTCCCTCGCAAGGCCTGGCTGGTGCAGAGAGTGTGAGCGGCGGTGGTCTGCTTGCCGGGTGGGGGGAGAGGCCCTGGGTGGCCGGCCCGGCAGCCCCCTGCACCCCTGCGTACCTTCCCAGGGCCTTCTGTTGGGGGGCCCCTCCCACAGCTGGCTGGGGTCACCAGATGGAGGAGCCGGGCCAGTGGGCTCCAACGCTGACGTGGACGTCTTATTGCTGTGTGTCCTTGGGCGGCTCATGGAAGCTCTCTGTGCTGCCAGCGGGCACCCCAGCTGGGAAACGGGCAAATAATGGCCTTCACCTACCAGGCTGTTGAGGCTCCCCGAGTCATACGTAGCATCTGGAACCATGCCTGGCGTGCATATGGCGAGCGTTATGTAAACATTAGCTGCCTGTATCATCACCGCCATCGTCATCATTATTGTTATTTCGGCTTCCAGGGGAGCCTGGCTGCCCCCAGCATCCCACCAGGTGGGAGTTGTTTGGGATCCGATCCGGGAAGCACGGGGCCCTGCACGTTCTCCCGCCCACCTGCCAAGGGGGCAGCCCTGGAGCCAGACGGCCTGGTTACATGCCTGCTGGGCACTGACCAGCTGTGTGACCCCAGGCCCTGGCGGGAACGTGCTTGTGCCTCGGTTTCCCCGCCTGTCAGGTGGGGAGGATAATGGAACCTAGCTCCAGGTCATTGAGAGGCTTCCAGGACGTGAGTGTGTTAAGTTCCCGGACAGGCCTGGCAGGTAGAAGACTAACCCGGGTGGGTTTGTGTTGAGATCCTCCCCTTGTTCACACTTGCTGTGGGCGTGGCCTCATCCTGTGGGTACAGGGGTGACAAGGTCCCCACGACAGGGAGTCAAGGCTGAGTGGAGAGAGCCAGAAGGGTGGCAGGAGGCTGGGCTCTACAACATGGGGGGAACCCAGGCTCTGCCTGAGAAATGCAAAAATGGGGAAAGAGTGGGCAGGTGCCAGTGTGCCTCAGTTTCTTCCTCGTGCCCCCCAGCTTGTCCCAGGCATCTGGCCTGCATCTCCCCTCCCCAGTAGCCATCACCATGTGACCTCCTTTCCTTCTGCCCAGGCACCTGGCGTCCTTTGTCCTCTCTCCCCCTTTGTCCTTTCTGGGCCTCTCCCTGCACCTGCAGCCCCTTCTGAAGCCGCGTCCCCCCTACTTCCCCAGCACGGTGCCAGATGCTTCCAGGCACTGCATCTGGCTGGCAGCCGGGCCCTCACCGGGGCAGGATGCGAGAGCAGCTCGCCCTGGGCACTGACCCCTTGTGGGTATCGCACCCCAGGGCCCTCCCCCAGCTCCTTTTGGGACCCATCAGTCCCCGCAAGGCCATGCCAGGATCCCTTGGCCCACTGCCCCCTGACATCGGTGTGTAACCTCCCCCATGCCCTGCTCCTACCTTTCATGGTCTGGGGGCCCTCAAGCGGCCCTGCTCACCCCCAAGGATTCTCCCTTCGGCCTCCGTCGGCCCCAGCCACTCTGAGGGCACTGTGCGGGGCAAGCACAGAGCAAAAGAAGGGACCGGAAAGAGACCTCCCATAGCAGTGGCACGGCCAAGAGCCTGGGCTCTCAGGTTCAGGGTTCAAGTCCCACCTCCACTGCTTGACCTTGAGCAAGTGACCTTTCCCACCTGGATATCCAGCTTGCGTGAAGTCTCGCAGGTTTGTCGGGAGGACGTGAGGTGCTCGTTCTGCGGCAGCAGCCGCCCGCACGGGGCCGAGTGCTCACTCAGGGCCACTCTCCAGATGAGGCCATCGAGGCTTCGCGGACTCTGAGCTTTCTTAGGACCATTCAGGGTTGGCTTCAGGGTTGGCTTCCTGGGGCTGCCTGAGCGAAGTCCCCCAAACCTGGGGGCTTAAAACCGCAAGGCTCTGTCGTCTCCCAGGCCTGGAGGGCAGAGCCCAAAGGCAGGCGCTGGCAGGGGGACCCCTCGGAGGCCCAGGGAGGAGCCTTCCCGGCCCCTTCCGGCCGCTGCTTCTGGTGTCCTGGCACTCCTTGTCCGGTGGCCACACCACTCGCGTCCCGCCCCCATCTTCACGCGCCATCTTCTCTCGTGTGTCTGTGTCCAGATTTCCCTCTTCTGAGGCAGATTGGATGGGGCCCACCCTACTCCTGTTTGCCCTCAGCTTAACCAGTCACATCTCCAAAGACGCTATTTCCAAATAAGGGCACTTTGGGTTAGGGCCTGGACATGCCCTTTGGGGGGACCCAGTTCAACCCATAACACCCAGAGATCTAGTGGCAGATGCTGCATTTTTAACCCCATTTTTCCCCAGAACACAAAAGAGCTTGGAAGAGCACAGATGGGGAAATGCAATAGGATTTGCAGTGCGAGGCTGCACCCCAGGGCGTGTTCCCAGAGACAGCTTTGAGGCCATCTGCAGCCTTTACATCAAAGATCCAGAGAGGGTAAGCAACTTGCCCAACATCACACAGCTTCTCACTGCCATGCAATGTTCCCTGTCCTGGGGTGGGGGTGGGGAGTGGATTCAGGGTAGCTTAGCACATCTCGGTGCCTGTTCCAACTCAGTGTCAGGGGGTGTGATTACAAATCGAGAGCCCACGAGGAAGTCAAGGCTGCCTGGTGGCCAGCAAGGGCTGAATTCTACGCCCGGGTTGTCTTCTTCCAGAACCAGCTCTAGGCTGTCTCGCCTGTCCTGCCTCTTCTCCTCCTCTGGCAACGGACACCACAGACGTCAAGGACCAGATAACAGTGAGCTGAGGCTCAGTGTCTCCGCCTTCCTAAGCATTTACACCGCCTGGGATTTGGGGTGCAGCCCAGGCTTCCAGATCTTTCAAAAGCTCTCCAGGCGATTCTAATGCACAGTCAGGGTGGAGAAACCCTTGGTCTCTTTGCTCTTTAACCGTCGGATATTGAACAGTGGCATTTCAAAAGGGGCCAACTGCAAGGAGAGAAGGGAAGGAACATTCAGTGAGCACCCACTGTGTACTTGATGGTGTGCCAGGCCCAGCTAGGTGAATGGGAGACCCGAAGAAATGAGGTGGGGCTCCAGGAGCAAAGTGTGCTCCTTGCCTTCTGGTAGCTTCTAAAAAGAGCAAGACCCAGATCTGTGACGATTTCCTCTTGCTGATGCCCGGTGAGCGGGTACCTCGTCCCCTCTGCATCACTGAGTCATGCAAACTGGCAGCGGGTCGAGGGCATCTGAGGGGCGGCCCTGTGTGCCCACACCCCCCCTGCCCCTGCCGCCCCGGGCAGAAAGCCACCAGCGTGCTTCTAAGAGAGACAGGCAGCTGCTCCGGTTAACAGGTGAGCCCTCCCCGGCCGCGCGCCTCTCCCAGGGCCTCCCGGAGAAATCTGTAATGAAGTGCAGCTGTGAACTCCGGTTTTGGGTCAGAAAGGCAATTTCTCATCTCTCCTTGCAGCAATTGAGTCGAAAATCCGGGAGCCGTTTGCCGCTGCCCGCGCCCCACCCCCTCAGCCGCTCGCGGGGAGCTGGATATTGACTGTGTCGGGGCAGGTGGCCGGGCGCGGGCGGGAGCCAGGCTGGGACGTGAGCGCGGCCCCGGGGGGCCGGCGAGTGGGAGCGGGGAGCAGCTGGCCGGGGCGCTGGGGGCGAACGGGAGGCTGTTTTTCCTCTTGCTTTAATTGGTCTTTGTGACTCTAATGGTGGGCTTGGTTCACCTAGTGGCAGCGAGTCGACTGCAGGCTCCCACCGCGCAGCACATCTGAGGTGTTCGTACAGGCACCAGGCAGCTGTTCCCGGCTAACCGCCGTTTCCGGATGGTTCTGGGCCTGGAGAGGCCTGGAAAAACAAAGCCAGAGGGTGACCAGAAAGCTCAGCGACCTCCTTGGGACCCAGGCCTGCAGTCAGGCCCGGGCGTTGTGAGGCTGAAGCCGAGCCCCAGGTTGGGGACCCTGGCTTCCAAATGAGGCCCCGCCGTGCCCCCTCGGCCCCAGGGGTCAGCTGAGAAGCCAGTTTCCAGAGGCCCAGATGAGGCGAGGAAAGCTTGCCAAGTTAGACTGATTGGAAACACGAGCCCTGGGGTGGCTCCTCCCTTCACTTCTCGGGGTGGAGCCCATGAAGCCTGGTCCCCTTGCTTTCTGCCCAGCAAAGATTTGCTCAGTAAACACTGAGTCTAGTGGCTGCAAGCTGGGGCTCTGTGGCCAGTCTGCCTGGGTTTGGACGGTTGGCTGTGTGACCTTGGAGAAGTCACGTGACTTCTCTGATCCTGCCATTTGTAAAATATGGGGGTTAGATACTGATGATGACAAAAATGATGATAATAATGACAATACTATGCCCCCTCTGGGAAGTGCAATACAAAAAGTTGCACCCGCTCTGGGCAGACGAACTGCCAGTGGCCCACCCCACCCCTTCTTGGCAGCCGGCGGAGGGCAGGGTCCCCACCCGGTGACCTTGTCTCTCCTGCCCTTTGTGCAGAGCCTGAACTGCACGGCTGCACCCAGTCGCTCTGTCACAGCACTTACTTTGTGCTCACCTCGATTGTAGGCACCTAAGGTATTTTTTTCTTAGATTGGATTTATTGAGATATGATTTACATGCAATCAAATTCACCTTTTTCAGTGTTCCGTTTAGCGAGTATTCACAAATGTGTGCAGTGATGAAATCACCACCACCAAGATGTAGATGATTCCCTCCCTCCCAGAAAATTTCCGCGTGTCCTTTGCAGTTGTCCCCTCCCGCTCCCCCTGGTCCCTGGCAACCACAGATCTGTTTTCTGTCCCTGTAGCTTTGCCTTTTCTAGAATGTCATGTTAATGGAAGCATTCAGTGCTAAGATGTTTGTCTCTGGCTTCTTTCACTTAGCAAGATGCTTCTGAGATCCATCCGAGTCGTTGCGTGTATCGGGAGTTTGTTCCTTTTTATTGCCGAGTGGCGTTCCATGTGTGGATGCACTGCACTGGGTTTGTCCATTTGCTCGTTGATGGACATCTGGGTTGGTTATTTTGCGGATTTTAATTCTCCAACCACTCGCAACGCCCCTATGCAAGAGACAGCGTGTTTATCCTGTTTTGTTGATGAAGAGACAGAAGCTGGCGACATGCTGCCAGGGCCTCCTGCCCCCACCCCAGGGCTCCTCGCCCCCTGCCCGCCTTTCCTTCCCCTTTCGGTTTCCCCGAGAGCCGGGCCCGGGTGCCCTAAGCGAGAAGTGTCCCTGCCGTGGACCAGCCTGTCCGTCAGCATCAGGTTAGACCTTGGCTGAAGACGCATCTTTGCTCCTGCCAGAGAGACCGTGGCCGCGCGAATAATTGGATTTTAATAAAACGAATGGGAGTGCGGAAGCAGCTTGCCATCCCGCCCTGCGCCAGGGCCTGCAATTAAAGCAATTATGTCTTGAGAGTCAAGCTGCCTGGCTCTTCGCATCCATAATTTGATGGTGCTCGATGGTCCTGCCTGCCTGGTTATTTATTTATTTGCCCACCGTTCATGGCTGAAACATGCCTGGGGTGGGGACCGGGGCAGTGGACCTTGGTGGTGAGCAGAGAATGGGGCCGTGTTCCCACTCTGGACCCCGAGCACCCCCACTGGCCCAGAGCTTCCCAGGCTGCTCCGGAGTCCCCGGGGATGGGCGGGGGTGGGGGGAGCTTTAAAGAATGCCGATGCCCCGGCCCCACCCCCAGAGACTCCTACCAAATTGACCTGGGAGCGTGGCCAGGGCATTGGGGTCCCTCGGGGGCCTCCCCAAGTCCGTGTGGCTGAAACGGCTCCTGACCTAAAAGAGAGGTGTCTTCTGGAAGCCTCCTTCACATCCTCCTCTATGCGACGCGGCCCCTTCCCTAGGGACAGTGGGGGTCCCCACTCAGAGGCCTGTGGCCGTCTCCCCCTCCAGAGCTGCTGGAATCCTGGAGAAGGATCCAGCTGGGGGCCTCAGCGTAGACACTGCCAGGGAGAAACATCTGGTGGGGCGGAACTCCGGGTGTCTTTTCCGGGCAGCGTGTTGGTGTTTTCTCTCCCCCGTTATTTTGTTAACAAACATTGATTGAGTGCCTCCCTTCTGCCAGGCAGTCTGTTAGGGCTGGATGGATGGGGACCCCCTGCGCGGGGATGGGGGTAGCTCAGTCTTTGCCTGCTCTGGGTTTGTGTCGTGGCAGTAACTGTCGCCCCTCCCCTGCCTCTGTGTCCACAAGAGGTGCCCTATCCACTCTGGGTGCTGCCAGCTTGGTGCCGAGCAGACTGGCATCTGCAAAATGAGCTGGCAGCTCAGGTGACCGCAGGGCGGCCCCTCCTGGGTCCCACGTTTGATGAAGGTTCTAGATTTTGGCATCAGCACAGCTGACCATGATGGGGTGGGCTGGAGGGGAGCCATGGGGGTGGGGGGTGGGCTCTGCTGTAAAATGACTCAGGGGCAAGAGGATCCTTGGCCGCTCATCCAGCCTTCTGCGACCCCCTTGCCACTTTGGTTCCCCCACCTCAGAGGCTGTGCGGACAGCTCAACACACATAAAGGGCTTGCGCTGAGTGCTCAGTACCAGGGAGGCATTTGGTGATTATGGTTAATTAGGGAAGGAGGAGGTAGGGAGCCAGCTGTGGAGGTTGGGGTGTGGGCTGCTTGGCAGGGGGACCCGGGCTCAGTCCGAGGTGTGAGATGGCCTCTTTAATTAGGACGGAGTGAGCGGGTGGAATGGACAGGTCCTGTCCTATGGTGACCCCGGGGTTGACTTGGGTCCCCCACCCCAAAGTGTGGTTCCTGGCCCGGGCCGGCTGGCTCTTCTGGAGGGAGGTGCAGCACCTGGGATGCCCTCACCCGGCTCCCCACCCCCAAGGCGCCCACGTGCCTGCTGCACACGGCTTCACCCTCATGGCGCCAGTGACACCCGACGGGGGTGTGGTCACCCCGTTTCACAGAGGGGGTCCTGGCCCCTGAGGCGCTGACGTGCCTCGGGCACAGGGGAGCCTGCAGCAGATTCAAGGCTCCACCCGGGCTTCCTGCCTCCCACTCCCCCTCTTCCGACCTGGGCACCCCATAGTGGCTTTCCTGGATCCGGGAGGTACAGGCCTTCGAGCCCCCCAGTTACTCGGTCCCTATAGCAGGGTCCCCCCACCCATCATTTGAGGGTGCGTGCAGAGGGTGCCCAGATGGCCAGGGAGGGGCGTTCCCACCCCGGAACGGTGGGTCTCAGGCAGTGATGCTGGAAGTGGCTGCCCGTGAGGCAGGGGCTGGTGGGAGGACGGCCCAGGAGGGGACCGGCAGCAAGTCGTGACTTTAAGTCTCAGTTTCCATGGCTGCAGAGTGGGGCTGGAAGGACCCCTGAGCCAGCCGGGTCCAGTGACGGCTCACTGGGCAGCTCCAAGCACCCGGAGCTTATTCCCTCACAGCCCGGGGGCCGGAAGTCCCGGATGCGGGCGCTGCAGGGCCGCTGCCTGGGAGGCTCAGGGGGCTCCTCCCCAGCCCCTCCAGCTGCTGGTGCTGGGGGGCTGTCCTCGGTATCCCCTGGCCTGTGGCTGCCTCGCTCCAATCCTGCCTCTGTCTGTCTTCCCCGTGTCCGTCTGTCCCTGGGTTCACATCTCCCCTTATGAGGACAGCTGTCGTGTTGGTTTGGGCCCAGCCTAATTCAGCCTGGTCTCAACTACTCACTTCTTCAAAGGCCCTTTTTTCAAATAAGGTCCCAATTGTGGATCTGGGGATGGGGGGACATGATTTGAGGTCTCCCTTTTTGCTCATTTTTCTGGGAAGACTCTAACCTTGGGAGCAAGCACCTGTCTTCTCCATCACTCGCCCCCAGAACCATCTGGCATGTCGCAGCCTCCTTGCCGGAGGACGGCCAGCCTGACGTAAGGGCCTGTGCAGTGGGAGCCAAAGCCCCCGAAAAACCCTGAGCCCCCAGAGGACAGGGAGGGAATGTCATTTTTCTTCCCCGTTGTTTGGGTGTATTTGCCCTGCCTGTTTCCGGAAAGGACTGGAGCTGGCTAAGTGGTATTTAAAGAAGATTAATGCGGCTGCGGCGGTGGGCGTCCAAGAGGCCTGCTGTCCGGCCACTGGAGCAAGCCAGGCCCCTGGAGGCCAGAACCGGCCCTCGGCTCCCCCTGCCCTCACCAGGGACGTCGGAACTCCCAGGAGAGAGACCACAGAGGGCTTTACATTCTCAAAAAAAGACACCCTTCACCCAGCGAGGACAGAACCAGGACAACAAGCCACTCCCAGCAAGGAAGAGCCGAAAGCAAAGCTGTCCAGGGCCTTTTACAGTCTCTTCTCCAAAGACTTTGTCAGTTGGGCTTGAAAAGGTCTTCGATAAAGAGCCTCAGGAGACGGCGTCCCAAGATTGCGGCCAGCCAGGGACAGCGGGGAGGTGGGCTGGGCAGCCTCCTGCCTCCCCCGCGTTTCTCTGACCCCAGGAGAAAGGGCAGAGGGTCTGCCCCAGAGGCTGCTGGGATTGTGTAGCAAACAGCCAGATAAGGATGGGGGAGAAGGGGAGAGGCTGTGGCTGACTTATCGGGAAAAGGTCAGGACCCCGTCCTGCGGGAGACAAGGAGTGGGAGGCAGAGTGGGGAGGGTGTGCAGGGCCACCTCGAGCCAGGAGCAGGGAACCAGCAGGGCCACCCCCACGGGGTCTGGACCGAAGCTGCCGGCCTTGTCGTGAATCCCAGGAATCTGGCCGTCCACCAGGAGTGGCTGCCCCTCGTGGCCTCTGACGTGGAAGGAGGATACAGGTCATCTTGGGGTTCTCTCGTGTCCTTAGAGGGTTGCCACTGCTGCCCAGGACCCAGCCTCGCCAAGCTCTTGGCGTGTGGGCAGCGAGTGGGGTGAGGGCAAGGGGCGGATCCCAGGGCCTGAGTGCAGCTCCCCCACCTCCCTGGGGAGCAAGGCTTGTTCACCCTTGCAGGGTGCAAGGTCCTCAGAGCCCCGGAATTGGGGACCATTCCACCCCACCCCCTGGCAGTAACCCCGTCCCGGCGCCCTCTGGCCCCGTCTCCTAAGCAAGGTGGTGCCCGGGTCTGCCATTGCCCAGGCTGCCCCCCACCCCTCCTGCTGACCCAAGTCCCACCATCTGCTCTCGGCCTCCCTCGAGCCCACTCTCTGGCTCCAGCCCTGGCTGATATCACCTCCAAGAGCTCGGAGGATTGGACCAGCTGTCTCTGAGGCTGCTTTTGGCTCGAGACAGACAACCTGGCTGGATGCTGTGGGACATCAGAGAAAAGAAAGGCAGGGTCTTTCCCACCAGCAGCCGAGCCCCTGGTGGGCACGAAGATGTGCGTGAATGCAGGGACCCTGAATGGCACTGGCTTTCAGCAGCTGGGTGCTGGAGGAGAGGGCAGCGAGGGCTTGAGCCAAAGAACAGGCCCGAGGGGAGCCAGGAGGTGCTCTAGCAGGAGGGCGATGGCAAGGGAGATGGGGGTGGAGACATGGCCTGGGACATGAGTTCGCCTCGATGGACAGGGTGGCCCTTGCTGGACACAGAGGGGCAGCCCTGGGCAGGTCCAGAAGGGGAACTCCCTCGGAGCTCCTACTCTGTGCCAGGCCCAGTGGCAGGGGCTTTGTCATTGCAAGTTGCTACCTGCTAGAGTAGAGGTTCCCAAAGCGGGGTGCCTGGACCAGTGGCATCAGCATCACCTGGGAACGTGTTACACATGCAGATTCTCAGGCCCCACCCCTGGCCCCCCGAGTCATAGACACTGGGGGCGGAGCCAGCGGTCTCACAGGGATTCTGGTGCCCAGTAAAGGCCTGTGCCATTTCAGGCCCGGGGAACTGGCTCCCGGGAGCTCTGGGTCTCATATCCAACTCGCCCTTTGGAAGGAAGCTGTCAGCCCTGCACCAGGAGGAACAGCTGCCCTCTCCAAGCTCCAAGACTATTTGTCATTTTTAGCCTCCTGCTCCTTCCTTTGTCCTTAGGGCCTAGAGGGGCACTGAAGACTTTGAGTTCGCTGGTATATGTGACACCGTCACTCGTCTTCTGCTTACTTTGTGACTCCCAGTGAGACATCCAGGGCCAGGCCAGGAGATGGGCCGATTGTATCTAGGGTAACAGCCTTGCCAGCCCCAAACCCTGCCCCAGGTGCCCTCCTTTGCCCTGTCTACGCCTGCACCAGGAATGGGTGCATGTCAATCATTTATCCCTTTCCAGGAACTTCCTGGGAGGTCGTATTTCCAATCTGTGCTCTCAGAGAAGAAGGGGAGACTATCCCTGGGAAAGGGATTTGGGGACCCACCACCAGCCCATATAGTACCTGTGCCCAGGTGCAGGCTGATGGGCAGAGCAGGGGCTGGGTTTTAGCTCCCACTTCCCACTTTAGCCATGTGGGTTTGTGCAGTGAACAACTTGGACAGCTGTACTTGGCAGCCCTGCTCCCAGGGCTCCTGCTGGCTCCCATCACCACCAACACCCTACCCCCACCCCTATCCCCCCATTGGCTACTAGGGACTTACAGCACCAACCACCCAGCTAACCTTTCACCTGGTGTTCCGGTTTGCTAATGCTGCCAGAATGCAAAATACCAGAAATGGATTGGCTTTTATAAAGGGGGTTTATTTGGTTACAAAGTTACAGTCTTAAGGCCACAAAGTGTCCAAGGTAAGGCATCAACAATCAGGTCCCTTCACTGGAGGATGGCCAATGGTGTCCGGAAAACCTCTGTTAGCTGGGAAGGCACATCACTGGCGTCCACTTGCTCCCAGGTTGCGTTTCAAAATGGCGTTCTCCAAAATGTTGCTCTTGGGATGTTTTGTCCTCTCTTAGCTGCAGCTGCTCTGAAAATGTCACTCAGTTGCTCTGAGGTCCCTCTGTGACCTATTTTTATAGGACTCCAGTGAACTAATCAGGACCCACCCTGAATGGGTGGGGCCACATTTCCATGGAAACATGCAATCAAGAAATCAAACCCTAATCAAAGGTGTCACTCACAGTTGGGTGGGTCACATCTCCACGGTAACACTCAATCAGAAGGTTCCAACCTAATCAACGCTACTACATCTGCCTCCACAAGACTGCATTAAAGATAATGGCGTTGGGGGGGCCATAATACGTCCAAACCAGCACACCTGGGGAGACCAGAGTGCACATTTCCAGGCCCCACTGGGTCCCTTTTGCCTATGTGCGTGGGGAGGCTGGCTGGATCCATTAGCTCGTGCTAAGAGGCAGCTTAGAGGCAGAGCACTCTACAAGGTCACTTAGCCCAGTGTTCCATCGTACAGACGAGAAAACTGAGGTCCTACAAGTTTGTGACCTCGGGCAAGTCCTTGTTAAGACTCTGTTTCTCCTCCCCAGCCCTTTCTGCCTTGGGCACTTGCCACGTGCAGGGTTGAGTGACCCCACCTGCTGGCTTTAGATGAAGATGCTCAGGGACCCTGGGCTCCTGCTCAAGCTCACACAGCCGTGAACAGCCCAGCTTGGACTTGAACTTACACTCCTGCCTCCCGCCCGTAGCTTAGCTTTCTCCCCTCTCCTCTCAGCAACTCCGAGGTTCTCACCAGGCAGCAACCCCCCAGTACCTCCTTTTATGGGGTGGAGGGGAGGGACATGCCCAAGCCTTGGAGACCCCACCTTGCCATGGTGCTGGGGGTCTGGGAGGCCACCTGCACCCGATTCCTGGTGGGTGCCCCAGCTTTCCCGAAAAGCACAGCTGCAGCCTCTCCCATCAGCAAAGTGTGGGTAGGGGCTGGGGGGAGTGGGTGGTGGAGAGGGGACTGGGTGCCACTTCTGCTGGGAGTTCTGCCCCTCTTGGGAGGAGAAGCAAGCTGCATTTGGCTACCTTCCCAGCCCACACCCCTTGACCAGATATTTCCCTACAGCCAACTAGCCTGAAACCCCAAGTGTGTTCAAGGTCAAACGGGTTTTGTCCCACTCCTTATAGCCGCGGTTCTCCGCCCGGGCTGCATGTTGAAGCTTTAGAAAGCCTGAGGCTGGGGCCCTACCCCGAGATTCTGGTATGTTCGGTTTGGGTTGGGGCCTGGCCTAGGAGTTTTTCAAAACGCCCCAGGTGATTTTCATGGGCAGCACGGGTGAGGACCAACCTTCCATGGAAATCTGATGCCCTTGTGGGCCAGATCTGGGGACATTTGGGTCTGGAAAGCGGGTTGATTTGCTAATCTGCTGGCAGTGGGGAGAAACGACTTGATCGGATGCTCTGCACTGAAAGTCAAGTCCAGCACTTAGCTTCAAAAGCAAAGCAAGAGCAGAGGGCAGGGTCTGACTCACTCGGCAAGGGCCTGGTCCGGGAGACCTTGGCTACTCCAAGCCAGGCAGGAGCCAGCAGGGACACTGTCGAGCTAATGTCATCTTCAGAGGCATTAAGAGATGAGCGGAGCTGAGAGTGGTCTGCAAATACGTATCTGAGGTCCCATGACAGATGGGGAAGGAGCCCTGTGGGGCGGAAGTTAGGAGACTCCAGCAGCCCCAGCCCGACCCAGCCACGTGGAGAGGGGAGTCATGTGTGGGACCCAGCACCTGTGTTGGGGTGAACGCCGAGCTGGGGTGCTGGAGGAACAGTGAAGGCCCTTTGCCCGGGTAGGGGGTCAGCTTACAGCAGGGTTTCTCACCTCAGGTTATTGAGCAGTGTCCCTGGCTTCCACCCATTAGATGCCCAGTAGCACCCACCCCACACCGCCAGCTGTGACAACCAAAAAGGCCTGCAGGCATTGCCAAACATGCCCCAGGGAGCAAAACCGCCCCCTCTCCCGTTGAGAACCGCTGGCTGGGAACAAGGGGTCGCCACCCTGCCTGCCCGCTGGAATCACGCGGGAGGCTTAGAAAATGCCAATGCTGCAGGCGCCCAGTGCATGCCCAGGGAGTGTGATCCCATTGGTCTGGGGTGGGGCCTGGGCATTGGGGCGCAGCCATGCTGGAGACCCACTGGAGTTGCCCAGACTTGACTCATTTTAAAAATCACCCGGGTGGCGGCTGAACCCCCCTTTCCCTCACGACTGAATTAGAATCCCTTGGAATTCTCAGGCTGGCCTGGGGAACCACAGCCCCTTGCAGCCGAAGCTCCTTGATTCTGAGCTGGGAGGCCTTCACCAGGGCGGCCTGGTCTCTGTCCCCCCACCCCACCCCGGGGTCTGGGCCTCTTGCTCACCCACCCCCATCTTCTCCTCTCCAGAGACTTTTATCTCGGCCCTCCGCCCCCTCCACCAGCTCCTGGGAGCCAGCCAGCCGCCCCCGCCCCTCCTTCCCCCTCTCCTCCCCGCCGGTGCTCTCAGCGCTGGGCTTGATTTAGTAGGCGGTGGAGGAGGAAGGCAGCTTGAAAGAGTCACTAAGAGCCTCGCTGCTCGCCAGCACTTATCTGGAGAGAGAGGCCCGCGGAGCCCGGGGAGGGAGCCGAGGCCGGGAGGCTGAGCACACCTCTCCGCGGGGAGCTTGGCCAGCCGCCTCCAGCGCGGCGCCCTCTGCGTAATTGGCACCGAATCCCCATTACACACGCCGCCGCCCCCGGCGCCCGGTTTCCTTTCGGCCCCTCCCCGGCCAGGCACCGCCGAGGGGGAGGGGGCCAGGGGGCACCCCAGCAGTGGCCCCCTGTGGGCTGGGCCCAGCCCCTGGCAGCCTAAATCGGGGAGCTCAGAGACCCCTTCACCCCTCCCTTAGGAGAGGTGACAGGTGGGCTGGGAGCTGGCCTCTTGGGGGAGTCTTGTGGCTGCTGGCTGGCTGGGGAGGTGGCAGAGGAGGGGGTCCCACCTAGCCGTCCCGCTCCTCTCTGTCCCCGCCCCCCTCCCACACCTGCGCCCCCTGCTTGGCTGCCCTCGTCTCCCGGTGCTCCTCCTCCCTGATGAAAAATACAAAAGAAAACTGCGCTGGTGCCCAGGTCTGGGGAGGCCCAGCCCGCGGGATGGAGAAATGAAAAGCGGCCCCAATTAGAGGCTTTGGTTCTGCAAACTTGATGCTCGGCACTTGAACTGTCACGGCGGAGCCTTAATTAGCAGCGGCGGGGGAGAGGTCAGGAGCAGCGCGGCAGCCTCGACAAGCGCGTTTTCAAGTGCGGGGGAGCGGGGGCGGCCCGGGGAGCGCGGGCGGGCGGCGGGGAGGAGGGCGGGCCCCGCGCGGGGAGCGGGGAGCGGGGAGGGATAAGATGGTTGCTGCGCGGCGGCCGCGCGGCCGCGGTGGGTGGTGCGTGCAGCCTCCGGCGAGGGGGCGCGGGCGGCGGGGAGCGCTCCCGCGGGCGGCCTGAGAGCCTGCGCGCCCCTCGCCACGCCCGGCGCCTCGGATCCCCCCCGTCGCGCCCCAGGCACCCCAGCACCTCCCCGGGCTCCCCGCAGCGGACCGGCGGGGGCGCCGTGGGCAGGGCGCGAGGGCCCTCTCCCCCACCCCCGCCGCTCCGTGGCACTCCCCGCCCCCCGGAGTCCCCGGGCTTCCGTTCCCGGTCCGGTCGGGAAGCGTCCCCGGCGGTCGCGTGGATCTCTCGAGCCCCCCCACTCCCACCTCGGCACCTCCCGCGGCTCCTGGCCCCGGCGCGCAGCGGGCAGGTGGGACGCCCCCAGCCCCCGGTGACCCCGCGCGCCGCGGTGGGCGGCCCCCTGGAGCCCCCGGTGACCCCGCGGCTGCGGGCGGCGCGGCGCAGCATGCTCGGCATGAAGACCTGGTCGTCGCTGCTGCAGAACCTCAGTAAGTGCCGCCCGCGGGGACGCGAGGGTGGTGAGGGCCGGGCAGGGAACTTTCCCCGCGCACCGCCCGCCCCGGGCCTCGGCCCCGCGTCCGCCTCCGCGTCCTGCACGTGCTCGGCCGCCTCCTTGGTCTAACTCAGAAAAGAAAAGGTGGACGTGTCGCTGAAGCGGAAGGGCCCCGTCCGCCCGCCGTCTGGCTGCAGGTCCAGGCGTCTGGGAAGAAGGGAGGACAGGCACTTTCAGTGTCCACCTGGGCAGGAGGACCCGCCTGCACCAGCCCGGCCTCGCCCAGGGGTCTCGTTTTCATGGCAGTTTTGCAAACCCCAGCTGGGGAGTCCCCTTGTACAGGACAGGAAAGCTGAAGCCTGAGATCCTGGAGGCCAGAAGTGGGGAGGTGGGGGGTATTTCTTTCCCCCGACTTGCAGAGGTGGGCACATGGGGCCGGATGTGTACTTTAAACTCTTTATCTCTGACACCTCGCCCTTCCCAAGCTGTGATGGCCTTTCGCCGGGGCCCAGCCAAGAGGGGAGGGGTGACACACAGCCGGCTGGGGCCAGGCTGCCCACACATCAGGGGGCTCAGGAGAGCTCCGGGCACAGGGACACCACTGCCAAGAGGCAGGTAGGAAGGTGACTGTGGGCAGGTCAGGCCTCAGAGGTCCTTAGGCCGTGGGGACAGCGGATGATGGATAGTCTCTCAGTTACCAAGGACCCTTCAGGGTGGCTCTGATGACGGAGGATAGGGGCACGATGGCCACGGGATAGCCCTCTCCGGGGCAAGGCTGGGTGCCCTGACCCCCAGGCGCTCCCCTAGCTGGCCGGTTCTCCAGGCTGGCTAACATGGGGAGGGGGGCTGGCCATGGACCCCGCCTGGCCACCCTGCTCGGGCACCAGGCCTTTAGACTGGAGTGCCCAGAAGCAGGAGAGCCAGGGAGCCCCTCCTGCGCCCCACCACATACCCTCTCTTCTGTGGCAGGAGCAGTGCTGGGGTCTCCAAGCCCCCTCCACTCCCTGCGTCACCTCTCTTCTCTCTGTATCTACCTCCCTGCCTCTTTGAACTGGGGCTTTGAAAGCTTTTTGCCTTTTGAAAACTCAGCAGGGGAAGAGGCGTTTGTGGAGAGGTCGTGAACAGTTGATGATTATAGTCCAGTGGGTAGAAAGAGCTTAAAACAAATCCCCATCCATCAGATGTCGGCTTAGGCCGTTTGCAATGCTCTCTTGGGGGGCCGGGGTGGGGGGCAGCAGCTTAGACGAAAGGGGGGCTTTTTTCTTCCCTTTAAGCTGAATGAACCTACAAAACTTCCCTCTTATTTAGGTGTTTGATCGTTGCCCCGTCTGCCTGGTTCTCTCTTCCTTCTCTCCCTCGGGGTACCTGGCTGGTGAAGGGGGACCATGGAGGCCCGGCGTCCCGTGGGACCTGGGCAGCCCCGGAAGGCCCTTCACCAGCTGGCCAGGTCAGTGGTATCTGGGAACTTCACTTTTCCCCAGGGTGGAAGGGCAGCAGGTCACATGGATGGCACAGGGCGCTCACCAGGCCCTGGGGAGGTGTCCTTGTGCACTGCTACCTGCCAGGCAGGTGACGTCCCTGATCCACAGGGTGCAGGTGTTAGATTCCATGCTTCTCCCTTCCTACCTGCCCTAACCCCTCCCTGAGCTAGCTGGGTGCAGAGCGAGCTGGAAAGGGCCCTCAGTTTGTTTCCAGAGCCTGCCAGAGGGGCGGGGAGGAGGAGGCTGGGGGAAGAGGGTCTCGGAGCCTTAAAGACCCCGTCAGGGGCTCCCGGGGGCCGCACCGTCTTTACCTGTGCTCACCAATCAGTCCTCTCAGTGGCTGTAAATGGGGAACAGGTTTTTTGCCTTTTTGTTTTTGCAGTTGAGACACCAAGCTATGGAGAGACTCAGCTCACCCCTCTGAGCCACACAGCTTGTGGGGGATGAGGCCAGGCAGGAGCCGGGCCATCCGATCAGGGGACGTCCCTGTACCAGTGGGCTACAGGGTGCCTCTGCCTCCAGCTCGGGAGCTGCCCAGTCCCTCCACGGCCAGAGGGTTTGGGTCGGCCCCTGTGACCTACCGGCCGGACAGCTTGGGGGGCAGATCTACCTCCACCATCAGTGGGGTCAGCCCCTCCATTCGGAGCCCCTGCTCTCCTGTCAGTTGAACCCCATGTGGTTTCCTGGCCAGTCCCTGGCCACTCCCCCCCCCCCATCTTGGTGCCACACATATAGGGTGATGGAGAAGAGTGTGGGTGGCCTGGGCTCCAGGCCTACCTCTGTCTCTCCAGGGCTGTGTGATACGGGGCCACAGCCGCCCATCTGTAGCATGAAGATTGGGGTACCGTCCTTCCAGGAATAAATGCATCAATCTGGGCGAGGGTAACGATGGCTGGCACACTGTCAGGTTAATAAATGGCAACTGCTATTACTTTTTCCTCCACCTGGAAAGCCCGCCTGCTTCGCTCTACAGGCCTGAAGGCCTGGCTTGGGTGCTGCCATCTCCCAGAAACCTTCCATATCCTGCCCAGCCGCCTCCTGTCCTTGTGGCTGTTTTACTTTTTCCTCTGTGGAATCCGTACCTTTATATTTCTTTCCTCTTCTCTGTCAGACAGAAGCTCCTCAAGGGAAGATCCTTTTTACTCTCATCTCAGAATCTCCCAAGGAGCTGAGTATACAGCAGGTGCCCAGTATGTGTTTGTTGGATGGTAAGAGGATGACTGCTTTTCTGGCCAGATCAATGAGTGTTTGGTCCTACTTCCTGCCTATTTGGTGGGTGCTTTGCTCTGAGGAATATTGGAATAGCATCCAAAGTCAGTGTGGATTTTTAGGGATGCTTTAAAATTTGTTCCAAGCCCCCTGAGGGGTGCACTTGCTGGCAGTGGTATAGACCCAGGCTGAGGAGCCTTGTCCCTGGGCAGTGAGAGAAGGTTCAGTCTCGACAGTCCAGCCGGCCGTGGGCACGGTCAGAGCGTGGGCACTGCAGACTGGCTCACGTGGTCAGTTATTGAAAGGCGTGGGGTAGATTGCTCCCAAAGCCAGGTCAGGGTAACCCAGCTTCCTGCCAGCTGCACCCACCTTGGACGGGACTGGGCACTGGCAGGGAAGGATACTTTTGTTGTGTGTTCCAATGAAATAAGGCTGAGTAGCAGAGATCATTCCAGAAGCAGGAGTGGTCCCACGGAGCCAACAGAGAGCAGGCGGGCACTGCCCAAACTCCACCAGTCCCTATTCTAGTGGCCACTGACCAGTGGGCCCAGGCCGGGCCATGCCATCAAGAGTCCGTGGCCTCCAGGGGCCCTGGTGGCAGACGGTGGCAGCCAAGCTTGTCGCCCCAGAGGCGTTAGCAGCCACGGGAGCTGGGGGTGGCCGTTTGTAAACTCTTCAGTTAGGACAGCGTGGCAGCACCCTCCGCCAGCGCTGGAATCCATTGTGGGGGTGGTGACAAAGATGGCATCGTACATGCTTTTGTTTTCCAGTAAATGAACTAGACAAGCTGTTTCCAGGTTTGCAAGTAAGTGATTGCTTTATTTTTTAAAAATCCCTAGAAACCCTCGGAAAGGAAGAAGGAGGCAACTCAAGAGGTAGGACTGAGTTGGTGATTTGGTTGCCAGGGTGCTGGGCTTGGCCTGGTCTTTGGCGGGCAGGTGGGGGTTCCTGGGCCGCAGGTAGAGGTGAGGGTCTGGAGCCAGACGGCCTGGGTTTGTGTCCCGGGTTTGCCTCTTACTGGCTTTGTGTGCTTGGGTCAGACGCTTAACCTCCCCGTGTCTCATTTATAAAAGGACAAATGATTACACCACCTGATTTCTTCCGGTTAGCTATTGCTGCATAACAGACCACCCCAAAAGCATGGCCTAAAACAGTAACAGACATTGATTTTGCTCACCCATCTGAGGTTGGGCTGGGCTCAGCTGCGTGGTTTTGATCAGGGTTTCTCGTGCAGTTGTGTCTGGATGGGTGCTGGGGTCACCTGGAAGGCCCCTTCTCTCGCATCCCTGGTGACGGGGCTGGGAAGAAAGCAAACAGCTGGGGTGGGGGCAGCCGGGGGCCCCACGTTGGCCTCATCCTCTCGATCTCTGTCTCTCTCTGTTGTCTCTGTACTTGGAGACCCAGTGTCAGCTGGCTCCATATGTGGCAGCTCACCAGCAGACACTGGTCTCTTTTCTGAACCCAGCCTGAGGGTCACCCCACATCCCTTCTGCAGTGTTCCTTTCTCTGAAGCAGCCGCCAGAGCCTCCCAGGTTCAAGGGGAGGGGCAGAGACTCTACCTCCGGAAGGAGGAGTGTCAGAGAACTTGCAGGCGTGTTTTAAAACCGCCGGGCACCTCCTGGGGCTGTTGGGATTCTGTGGTTAATAGCTGCAGACAGCGAGAGAACCTGGTAAAAGTTAGCTCTTCCCAGACCAGGGTCCCTGAGACATTCTTTGACTTGAAGGTGATGCAGAGTGGCAGAGGGGAGCAGATGGTTTGTGGGGCGTGGAAGGGTCTGAGTTCACCACCCGGCCTTCTCCCAGCTTAGACTCTCCCTTGCTTTGTTTCCGGGAGGGACCTGGCCCGCCTGAAGCTGGCCCTCTCCCATCCTGCCAGGTCCTTGCCTCCTCCCCAGCACCGTCAGCAGCCTCAAATGCACCTTGCTGGAGGTTGCCAAGGTACAAGCAGGTGGCTCTGAGGCAGCCACTCACCTTTGGGCTGCAGTGTGTCTGTGCCGGGGGTCCTGGGACTGGGGGCTCAGAGGAGCGGAGAGGAAACCAGAGCTCAGCGAGAGGCTTGGGCAAGGCGGGTCCCTCCTCGGGCCTCCATGTCCCTAACTCTATGGAGAGGGGCTTCCCTGGGTCACCCAGCGACTCACCCAAACCCAGGCAGGGTGAGAGAAGCCACACAAAGGCAGGCAGCCGTCCTGAGCCCACCGGAGGGTTCTCCATCCGCAGGCCCCACCGTGGAGAGTTGGAGAGAGGGGTGGACTCGCTTCCCCTCCCTGCCATGGTAACTTCCAGAACAGGAGATGACAAAGTGACTGTCTTTTCCCAACTATCGATGGCTCAGAGCTTGAGCACTGGAAGAAGAACGGGAAAATTTGAGTATTTGTTCATTTTGTGGGATTGATGTGGGGACTAAACGAGGCCATGTGTGTAAAGCCTGATACCTCAAAAGCACTTACAGGTTAGTGGGAGTTGTCGTTTCAGTTGTCCTCATGGGCTTCTAGGAGCTTCTAGATTGAAGGTGTGACTGGAAAACGGCACGTGTTCCATGACGGTAACTTGCCTCTCAGTAGGAATGTCAGGGCTAGGCTCAACTGTTGAATAAAATGGTCATGGGTTAGACGTGGCAACAGTTTATTCCACTTTTACCTTAGTGTCCTTAGATCTGCAGACCAGGGCTGAAAGGGGCTGTGCTCTACAATCCTCAAGAAATCAGGCTCCTATCTTGTTCTGCAAGATCCTCTCATAGTCCAAGGTGGCTGCTTGAGTGCCAGCCATCAGGATGGCATTCCAGCCAATAGGATGGAGGAAGGGAGGAAGAAAGAGATGTAAAGGGTGAGGGCAAGCTGCTTCTTAGGAAGGTTTCTAGAAACTGCCATAAAATATTTCTCTGACGCTTTGTTGACTAGAAATTAGTCACATGGCCACTTCTCACTGGGAAATAGTCCTGGTAAAATACAGTTCTGATGAAATGTTGGTGGCAGGGAGAGAACCGCCACCTCCCAGGGCTCCCCCTGCCAACAGGTGCCCAGGAGTCAGAGGACGGGAGCAGGGGTTGCTGGTGTGGTCAGGAGGAAGGTCCGTCTTGAAACTCCATGTAGTTGTTCTCTTTCTTTCTCGGGGCCTCTCCCGACTGCCAGGGCCTGTTCCGCACACAGGAGCTGTCCTGGGTTTCCTGGTGCCCCCTGGAGCCCGGCATCTCCACCGTTCTCTCTGGTTTATCCAGCCAGGTCCCTGGGACTCCCGTGTTTTCTTGGACACAGCACCTTTCTGTGTGGCTGGGCATGCCCGGGGCTGGCAGGACAGCAGAGGCCCTGACCTGTTCACATTGCCCGGCTCAGGTCTTGGGTTGAGAGTGGACGGAAAAGAGGCCCCCGTGCCACAACCTGCCCACCTGCTGCGTCCTGAGGAGAGGGTGGAATTGAGGCACACCTTTCCCGAGGGATCCAAGTGGACCTCAGAGGCCGAGTGAACTTCTTTGACAAACGAGATCGGGTTGATGTGAAGCCAAGAACTTCAAGCCCCTTGGGGAGGGGCTGGGCTATGCTGGGTGCCGAGGGAGCCTCCCTGGGCCTCAGTTTCCCCTCACTCACCGAGGAGGCTCCACTCGTGATTCCCGAGGACTTTGCCGCCGCGGGGCTGTGTGCCCCCCTCCTCTCCACAGCTGGGCAGTAGGGGTCTGCTCGGCCTCCCCGGGCCCGTCCCTGCGGGCAGTAACTCTCGGCCGGAACTGGACCCCTTGGAGGCCCACGTCGGTGACAACAGGCTGGACTCCTCGTGTCTACACCGCAGTTCGGCCTGGGTGGAAGCAGGTGACATCTTAGGCCACCTTTCCACCCCCCGGCATTCAAAAAACATATCATGACTAAAAATACCCCATTACTGTGGGGCAGCCAGGAGGACGGAAAGCCACTGTCTCTCTCTCGCCCCCACTTCCTGACGGGAGAAATGAGCCGCTCCGATTGGAAGGAGGACGTGCTCCTCGTGGGAGTCCTGCCTTTCCCAGGAGGGGAGCTGCCCTGGGGTGTCACCTGTCTGCACGTTAGGGATGCCCCAGTGGTGGGGGTCCCGTGGGGAGGTGAGCCTGGGCTCCCGGGCCTGTCACTCTGGCCACACAGCACGGGTGCTCAGGGACCTGGGCCTTACCATCATCTCTAGCTGCAGCGGCAGGGCCCTGAGGGTCACTTGTGCCAATTGCCACCGATCTGCTGCCCTCACCCGTGCTCCCCGTGCCGCCCTCAGCAGCCACTCTGGGGCCTGGGCTCAAGCCAACGGCAAGGCTCATGGGGTGGAGCTGGGGGGGGGGTCCACTCTGCAGGTGGGGGCACCCCATCCACAGTCCATGGTCTATAATCCCCCCTTCCGGAAGGTTCTTGGGGCCAGTGACTGGGTCTCCCTGTTCACTGCAGTAGCCCCCCACCCAGAAGCTGCTGGAGCGAGCAGATGCATGAATCCTGGGCTGATGGGAAGGGTGTGTGGGGCCAGCTAGGGTCTCTGCCACTCACCTTTGACCTAAGCCACCTGCACATTCAGCCGCGTGGAGGGAGCTCAGGGTGCCTTCCGTGGTGGAACTCATCAGAGCCACCTGCAGATGTGGAAACCGAGGACTGGGGAAGGGTCAGGGCTCCCCGAGGCCCCGGTGGGCAGGGGCAGTGACGGAATCTGAGCCGGTACAGCTGCCCCGCTCAGGTGGGGTTGCCACGCAGCCTTGACTGTGCGGAAGCAGCTTGGGCGGGTCCGTGGTTTGTACCTACCCACGGCACCTGTGACATCGGGGCGCCTCTGTGCTCCGTTCGCCTCTGGTTGGGGGGCTCGCCTCATGACACGGGTGACCCACATCTGGCACAGCTAAAACCCGTGCTGGGTTGAAAAGCAATTGCGCCGAGCTGCCGGTGGGAGATGGGGTCTCTGAGGAGGTGCGTGGGGGCCCCGGGGGAGGGCTGCAGCCTCACGCTTCCCCCAGGGGGTGGGTGAGCTGGCAGGGTGCCAAGAGGGGGTGCCACCTCCCCCCACCCAGCCCACTTTCTGCCTTGCAGCCACCAGAGTGGAGAAACCCCAGTGACCCAGTCAATGTTTCTTTTAATTAGAGACAATTAAAATGTTGTAACGGGTGGCAGTTTGGTAGCTTCTTTAGGAGGAAGCCGAGAGCCTGAACAGAACCTAAAAAAATAAAATAAAACCCGGTGAATTTTTAATAGTGATTATCTCTTGACACACAGTGCGTTGCCATCTGGCAGACACACAAGCCCACTGAAGCTTGGTATTGGGGGTGTGGAGGAGCGGCGGAGGGAGGGGAGGGCGGCTGGGGCTTCCTGCTACAAGCCCCTATGGGGGAGCCCCCGAGGCAGACCACCCCTGGACGGCCTCCAGGGCATGTCTGTGAACTTGGCCGCTGCTCGGACTGGCCCACCGCCTGCCCTGGGCTTTCTCTCTTTGACCCCCAGCCCCTGATCTGGGTCTCGGCACGTCGGGCAGAAGCAGTTGGCCGGCTCAGAGGTGGCTGGTTGCACGGCTCGGCCACAGCCAAAGGCCCCTGTATTTCCCCAGTGGGCATCTGAGGCTGTCCCAGCAGCTTCTCCACGAGCCACACTTGAACCATGAAGACGGCACTGCGCGTTGAGTCAGGCTGAGGGCCAGGCCCTCCGGTCACTCATTGAATCCATGTTCAGAGAGGTTGTTTTCAGGACTGGGCTCAGGCAGAAAAGTTTGTCCCCTAGTGTCCCCTGAGGCCAGGGGAGGAGTCTTCCACCAAGACACATCGGCCCCCTTGATGCTGGGGGCAGGTCATCCTTTGTGGCGCGGAGCTGCCCTGGGCGCTGTAGCTCGCTGTGCAGCCTCCCTGGGCTCTACCACGTGCCAGTAGCACCCCCAGCCCCCAGTTGTGACAACTAAAACATCCCCGGGCAATATAAGACATCCCTGGGCTGCAGAGCGCCCCAAATGAGGACCAGTGGTTTAGAGGAGGGAAGCTGAGCTTCAGGCAGTGCAGAGCGGGCAGGGGCTTGGAGCTGTGGCTTGGGACGCCCGTGTCCCTTGGAGAGCGGGCGCCAGAGGGCGGAGGAAGGACAGGGTGCTGGCACAGCCCCTCTTTCGCCGACCCCAGGCCCCTCTGGAGAGGTGGGTATCCACACACCATTTCACAAACCTGGAAGCTGGGCTCGGGGTTCAGGGCTCCCCCAGGCTGCCCCCCATAAGCGTCTTCAGATGCAGATGGGCAGTTGCACAGGCGGGTCCCCCACCTGGGGTGGGCTTGGCCAGACCCTCGGGAGGAGGATCTGCTCCCATCACCTGACGTTTGGTTGTCACCTTTTTTTGAGAGTGGAACCGAGGACTTTTCCCTTTTCCAGTGCCTCCTGTGGTTGGGCGTGTTGGTGAAGGCCACGCTCTCAGGACACCTTCGCAGGGTGGTGGAAGGTGTGGGTGGCCGTGTCCTCACCGGTGGCAGGGCCGTGGTGGCCCGGCTGCCCACAGGCTTGAAGGACAGACAGGAATTTCAGGAAGAAACGCTTCTCTCCTCTGCTTGGCGCAGGAGCCCTGCTAGGCTGAGGGTGAGGTCCCCAAAGCTGTTGGCCGTTGTGTGGATTCGAGTGAGATGGTTGGGGAGCTTGTCACCCTGAAGAGTGGTGACGGCGTGGCGGTGGGCACTGCTGTCTGCTGCCTCGCGCCCTCCTGCGCCGTCACTGCGGGCTCAGAGGCGCCCTGTGCATCGGGAGGGTGTCCCAGCCCACAGACCCACGCGGGCTTCTCCCGTGGCTACAGGTGAGGGGAGCAGGCCCCTTTCCCGGGGCGGGTGGCCCAGCCAGCTCCCCCGGAGCCCCAGATGCTGCCGGCCGACGCAGGGTCGCGGGTTTGGGGTGTGTCAGTTCAGCGCCCGGTACCCGTCCCGGGATGACGCAGGCGACGTGTGCTCTGGAGAGGAGCCGGGCAGGCAGAGGCCAGGCCCTCGCTCATTGCTTCGTGACTCCCCAAGGAGGCCAGTCTGGGGCCGGGGCCCCCAAAAACCAGCCTGCACTCCCCCATCTGTATGGTCCACTGTCCCCACAGTAACCACTGTGTCCTGCCGGGCTGGTCGGGGCCCCGGGTGTGAGGCATGGGCTCGGCCCTCGTGCAGCCCCCGTGCCAGCAGGTGCACGAGCCGGTGAACCTTCAGGGGGTCGCCAGTGGGGGAGACGTGCCACGAGGGCGCAGGGGACCAGCCACAGGACCTCCTCCTTCCCTCAGCCACCTGTTCATGGGGTGCCAGCTGCATGCCAGGCCCTGTTCTAGGCACAGGGGCTCCAGCCTGAGGTGGCTGCCCTCACCAAGCTTATCTTCCAGGCAAGAGATGATAAAAGCACTGAGCTCTTAAACCTTAGAAGCGGTGCAAGGTGCAGAGCACCATGGGAATCAAGTTGGAGCAGGGAGGATGATGGGGACGGGTGGGGGGCACTAAGTGGGCGAGTGTGTCCAGGTCCCGGGGCTGCCCCCAGTGACCACGAACAGGGTGGTGTAAACCAACAGATGTTCCTTAGCTTCGGGGTCCGGAGGCTCTGGGGCAGGACCCCCTGCCTCTTCCAGCTTCCAGGGCGGCCCCAGGCTTCCTTGGCGGGTGGCTGCATCCCTGCCCCCCTCACTCGGCCTCTTCCTCCAGGAGTCGTGGGATTTAGGGCCCACCTGGAAACTCCAAGATGCTCTCGTCTTGGGAGCCTTGATTACCCTCTTTCGAAATTGGGTCATGTTACGGGTTCGGGGGTTAGCACAGGATGTGCGTTTTGAGGAGGGAGAGGAGGGCCGGGGACTGGGGGTCATGGCTGCCTCCATCCTTTACTGGGAGTGAGCGGGGAGCCGGGGAGGGTTCTGAGCAGGGGGGTGCTGGGCCAGCCCCCCTTCTAAGGGCCCCCGCTGCTGAGCAAGAAGGATAGAGCGTGGGGGGCTGGTGAGGAGGCTACTTCAGTCCAGGTGAGAGGGGCTGGCCAGGCCTGGCGGGGGCCGAAGGGGGCGCAGGGGTTGGAGCCCACTCTCCGTGCTCCCTCCGGGAGCTGCCTCCCCAGGCCTCCTCCGCCCCAAGCGGCCTGTCCTCCCACGGATTTCTGATTGTCTCGTCATCCTCCCTCCCCGGCAGCCCCCTCCGGGCCCCCCATCCTGCCAGGATGGCAGCTGTCATCCTGGGAGCCGGGAGGAGAACAGCTGGAGGCGCGAGGAGGGAGGCGAGTGGGGGGGCCTGGGGGGGCGGCGGCCGGGGGGCTGTGCAGCCCCTTGCAGGGAGTCACGTTTCATTTCTCTCTCTGCGGCACTTCCCGCAATTAAACCGGAGCGCCTCGTGCTGATGGCTCAGCCCCTCCATTGCCCCGTCCTCACTCCCCCTCCCCTTTCCTTTCATCCTCTCCCTCCCCTTCCCCCTCCTCTTCGTCCTTTCCCCTCCTCATCCCTCCCCCCTCCTCTTCCCCCTCCCCAGCCCCCTCCCCTCCCCTCCCCCTGCTCTCACTCCCCTCTGTCCTCGTCTTCCCCTTCTTTCCTCCTTCTCCCCTTTCCCCTCCTGTCCCCTCCTTCTCCCTTCTCCCCTCCTCCCTCCCCCCACCCAAGCTGCCCCCCGCCTGGGGACAGGGAACAGAGCCCCGGCGGCCCCCGGGGAGGCTGGGGGAGCGAGATGCCGTGAAGTCCCTGCGCCATTTCCGAAATGAATGTTGCTTTTCATACTGCATCCTTCAATCCTTATCTCCTCTAATTTATTGGACGTAACCGGTGGCGCTGACGGGTGTGCGGCTGGTCTCGGCGTCTGCGTGTTGCCGTAATCTCCCGGGGCTGCTCCCGGGCTCTCCAGTTTATCTCCCTCTTCAGTCGGGGTGACCCCACATCCTCCGTGCCCCGCTGCGGCCGCCCGGACGGTAAAGGGCGACTTGTAATAACATCCCCGGTGGAGACGGTGACCCCACTCTGACAGTCCCCAGTGGGTGGCGTCCAGGGTCCCTGCCCCTCCCCGTCGTCCCCACCCACGTCCTAAATGCAGCAGCAGCCAAGGCAGGAAGCATGCGTGCAGACCCGAGTGTAGACGACGCTGTCGTCCAGTCTCCCCTCTGCTCGGAGGGCTCCTGCGGCTGCCCTGCCCCGGGCCAGAGCCCCCTGAGGGGCAGCGGATCCTTGGGGTGTTCGAGTCTGGCCACCGGCTGCTACCTGGGAGTCAGGCTGGGCTCCTGGGGTAGATGAGGCTGCTCGGCCGAACCGGGGTGGGGACTAGAGGATAGAGGGACAGACCCGCCTCAGGGCCTGGAGGGACACCAGGCCGTGATGGTCTCTAATCCCGAGGCTGGTTTCATTTGAAGCCCACCATGCTGGGCCACCCTGTCCTGGTAAATCGAGCCGCAGGGCCGTCGGGGTGTTCCCGTGGCGCTGGGTGCTGGGGTTGAGGCTCCCGGGCAGGCGCTGTGCTGGGAGGAGATGCAGCACCTTGTTCTCCTTGAAAGAGAAGGCGCGGGAAGGAGCCCAGTGGGGTTGTTTCTTCCTGTGACTGCTGGGGGCTCCCCGAAGGCCTGGGGCCAGGGGGACTTCTCAGACGACCTGGGGGAGCCAGCAGGGCTGGGGTGGTGAGTCAAAGACCCAGGGGTGGCAGGGTCTCTGTGCGACACCCCGCAGCCCCCACCCTTGCTCACGCGCCTGGCGACCCCCAAATGAGGTGAACGGTGCAGACTGGTGGTGGTGGGCTGTGCTTTAGGCTCACGTTGGCATGGCCTGGGGGCATCTTAAGAATGCGAGTGCCGAGAGTGAAACACACATCCATGCAAGTGTCTATCGATGAGTGTAGCAGCGCCACTCCCAACAGCCAAAAGGTGGGAACCACGCACGTGTCCCTTGGCAGATAAACGGACAAACAAGACATGGTCTGTCCAGACGATGGCGTATCATCCGGCCATGAAAAGGAATGCAGTTCTGGAACCTGCTCCAACACGCATGAGCCTTGAAGACCTCATGCTGGTGAAAGACGCCAGACGCCAAAGGTCATGTGTTGTAGGATTCTGTTTACACAAAACTTCCAGGAGAGATGAATCTGTAGAGACAGAAAGTCGACTGGCGGCTGCTGAGCGCTGGGGTGGGGGTGGGATGGGAAGGGGGTGAGGGCCAAGGGTACGGGGTTTCTTTTGGGGGTGATGAGAATCTTCTAAAATGGAATGTGGTGATGGCTGCACGCCTCTGAATACGCGGAAAACCATTGAGTTGTGAACTTTAAATATAGTGAATTATATGGTGTGTGGATTACATCTCAATAAAGCTGTTCAAACACAAGAATTCGGGGTGCAGAGCAGAGCAGGAGTTTCTGCCGTCCCGGGATCGGTCTCCGTGCTCTCCACTCTGCCTTGTGTTCCCTTCACTCCTGCCGCACAAGCCCTCTTCTGTTCCCCTCATGCCTGTCTGCCTCATGGCTTTGCACATGCTGTTCCTGCTGCACAGAATGCTGTTCCCTGTCTGAGCCCAACTTCCCCTTTGGCTCGGGCATTTGCAGCTCCTCCTCTGGGCCCAGCATGTGCAGGTGCATCTGTGGGATTTCGTGATTCCTGTGCGTCTGCCCCCTTAGATTGGAGCTGCACCGGGACAGCCTGGGTTTCTTAGCCCCACAGCCTGTCCCCAGAGCCTGGGGCATGTATGCAGTAGGAGCTCAGTCATGATTTGCAATCCAAGAAGAGAAGACACGAGGGCCTCATGTGTTCCTTGCTGTATGCCTCCTGACTCCTTAGCCACGACCAACACTGGGAGTGACCGTCTGCTGTGCACGGCTACCAGGCTAGCGTCTGTCCTTGTCAGGCCCCCCCCAGGCTGTTCCCCAAGTGGGGCCACCCCGTCCTCCTCCTGAATGCTGTCAGGCTGCCGTCGCCCCCTCTGCCTTCCTGAGCACTCGGGGAGTCACCCCCCAGGCACAGAGGAGGGCCTCGGGGGGGTTGGTTTTATTTTTGAACAGCTTTATTGAGATATAATTCACACACCATACAGTTCACCCGTTTGAGGGGCACAGTTCACTGGTTTTTAGTGTATTCACAGCCTCGTGCAGTCATTACCACAATCAATTACAGAACATTTCCATCACCCCCCAGAAAACCCCGCACCCCTTAGCCGCCGCCCCCGCCCCTCCCACACGCCCCCTAGCTCCTGGTAACCTCTGACTACCTGCGTCTTACGGAGTAGCCTGTTCTGGACGTTTCGTATAAACGGATCGTGCGGTGTGTGGTCTCTGGTCTCTGGCTTCTGTCACCTGGCGTGTGAGTTCAAGGTGCACCCAGGTTGTGAGGCAGGAGGGCATCCTCTCCTCATTGCCGCGCCACCTCCCGTCTTGGGGTAAACACGTCAGCTCGTCCGTTCGTCCGTTGATGGACACTTGGGTTGATTCCGCCTTTTGGCCGTTGTGTCGCGCTGCTGTGAACACGCACGGCGGATAGGTTTTGTGTGGACGTGACTTCAGTTCTCAGGGCCCCCAGGCTGTGACCGGCCACTGCCCCTCGCCCTGTTTGACAGACTCCCATTGACTCTGGGGGACTTCGAGTACAGCGGGGGGCCCGGCCACAGGTGCCCATCGCCAGTCCTCGTTGCCTCCTGGGGTGCCAGAGGCCAGGCCGAACCCTCTCACGGAGGCTCCAGCAGCTCTGGGGTGGGGCTGTGATCACCCCCCTGTTCACAGTGGGGAAACTGAGGCCCGGTCGGTCCAATGGCTTGTGGTTGCAGAGTCAGGATTTGTCTCCTTCTCCCAGCTCTGCAGGCCCAGTTTTCAGATGGGAGGCCCCAGAGCTCAGAGAGGCTGGGGCGATGCAGCTAAAGGGAACGCCTCTGTGGGATCTGCCGGGCCCCGTTCTCCCCAAGCACTCAGGTGAAGTCACCAAGTTCTCACAACATCCCAGTGAGGCTGTCACTGTTCCCATTTTGTAGATGAGGAAACTGAGGCTCAGAGAGGCTAAGTAACATGCCACGGTCATCAGTCCTCAGTGTCAGAGCCAGGTATAGAGTCCCTCGGTCTGGCTCCAGAACTCTCCATCTGAACCCCGGTCATATGTCACTTGAGTGAGGAGCAGTTGTTGGGTGGGGATGGAGGAAATTTCCGGGCCTGCTGGGCGAGCTGGGGCCCTGATCCTTCACTGACACCTGCTCTTTCTGTTACCTGCTGACCAGGTGACTGGGCAGGCATGTGACTTTTCTGAGCCTCGTCCTCCTTTGCCCGCCCACAGCCCACCTTCTCGGGCCCCACTGTGCCCATGGTCTCCGCTGCCAGAAGGGGCCGTCCTCCTTCCCGGCCACCCAGGGCACATTGCACGGGCCCATCAGACCTGGCCCTGGGCTGTGGTGTCCGATGGCCCTCCCAGGGACAGTCCGCTGTGGCGTGTCGGGTTTCTAGCAGGTGCAGCAGGCAGTGGGGGTGGCCAAGGCTCCCGGGAAGCCTGGGGGCCAGATTTGGTGGCCGGCACTGTTGGGTGGGGCCCGGGGACTGCAGTCTGAGTTTTCTGCTTGACACCCCCAGCACCCCCTCCCTGAAGTTTCAGCTCGAGTCCCAGAGTCCTCCCCCACCCCGTTCCTGAACTGCTGCTTGCCCTGAGTAGCTTGGTTGCACGCTGAGTGCAGGGCAGGGCCCCGGGGAGGGGCACTCGCTTAAACCCCAGGCCTTTGTTACCCCCTTCCAGGACAGCGTGTGCTGCCTTCTCTCCGGTGTCAGTTTTATTTTTTAACCTGCACTTGTTCTCCCGGGTTGTTTGGCCCCCTGCCTAGAGTTCCAGTACTTTCTCCCTTGCCACCCGCCTATCCCAGCCAGACCTGACACTTTAAGCAGCCACACATCCCGGGTTCACATCCATCGCTGTGCATGCAGCTCAAGTGCTCTGTGCCTCGGCTTCTTTATCTGTGAAACGGAGGTAGATGGCCGTCCCTTTTTGCAAGATTGCCTGAAATAAACCACATAAAGTGTTTAGCACAGTGTGTGGCAGACGCTTGTGTTCTTGTGACAAGAGAGGCCAGGGTCAGGCTTACGATGACCCAGAAGAGGCGATGGCCAACTTGGGTTGGGGGTCAGAGGGGTGTGATACTTGAGAAGGGTTTTGAGGGATGGGTAGGAGTTCTCTAGGTGGAAGAAGAGAGTAAAGGTGAAAGGAATGCCAGTCAGCAGTTGAAAAGTTGGTCCTTGATGGATGGGCTCCTGCCCCTTTATCAGGTTGTTTTAGCTCTGCCGAAATTTTCCCTCCTCTGCACTTTCCAAGACTTGGACATTCGATGCCCATTTGCTGGAAGGGCTGAGGTGAGCCAGCACAGAGTTCAGCAACCTCTTCCTTCCCTGATACACTAATTCTGGTGCCAGAGCAAGCCATGCTTTTTTAGGAGGGGTGCCGGCTGTACACTTGGCAATTGGGGGGAGGTGGTGAGAAGCCCAGAAAAGGATGTGTGCTTCATGGCACATCTGCTCACATCCTCACTGGGACCTGAATGAGGGGGCACTCCTGCTTCCACTCCCACTTTGCAGTGGAGGAACTGAGGCCCAGAGACGTTGCTTGTGACTGGGCCATGGTCACGCAGCTGGGAAGGGACGGTGCTGGCGGCTGCTCAGCCATCTGGCCCCAGCGTCCACACACTTAGCCTCTGAGCCTTGCCGCCTTCCACCTGAGGTCCAGTGACTTGGTCCCCCACTGTGCCCCTCGTAGTGGGTGACCTGGCCAATGTCATTCAGCCTCTGGGCTTTCCATCCTCACCCGTGACAAGATGATTGCAAAGCCTTCGTAAACAGGAGCCCTCCAGGTGTTGGCCACTATCTGGAGAAGAGCAGTGGAGAATGTGAGATGGTGGGCGGTCCGGTGCCAGAATCTGCCAGAACCTTCCAGAACTTGCCAGAACCTACCACCTGTGGGCTGCACCTGATCTGGCGATGCTTCCGGAGGTGCCCGTTCTATCAGGTGTGGGGGGAGCATGGGAACATGTGAGTACTTTTGGAGGGGCAGACTTTGAGCTGGGCCTGGCAAGGAAGTTAGCACGTGACTGTCTGGAAGGGCTGGCACTCAGCTCGGAGAGCAGAGCCCTGGGCAGCTGGCCTGTGTTCAGTTCCCCACTCTATCACTTACAAGCTGTGTGACCCTGGGCAAGTCACTCAACCTCTCTGTGCCTCTGCTTCCCCCTTTATAAAATGCAGATAATCATGGTCCTTACTAAGGAGTTGACACGAAAACTCACATGAATTATATGGATGTGAAATATTTATTAAACACCAGGTTCTTTTTAAAATGTTGTATTAGTTGCTATTTTTATTTGCCAAGGTGTGTCATGTGAGGGCAAAACAAGTGTGCAGATGGGGGAAGCGTTTTGGAGTTAAATCTCCTCTCTGTGACCTTTAACCTGTGTGAGTCCCTCATGCTCTGTGCCTCAGTTTCCCCATCAGGTGGGGGTGCGAGGGGCTGGCTGATCGAGGGGATTCAGTGAGCCCGTGGAGTCCCCGGGGGCCTGTTCTGTGCCCGAGAATGGTGGTTCCTGTGCCCGTTCTCTCCAGGCCCCGGGCACTGTCCCCGCCCGCTTGGCAGGCCCCCGGGATCGCGTGTCCCCGAGGCGGCGGGCTGCGACCTGGGGCCTCCCAGCCGCACACCTGAGAACCTGCTGGCCCGGTGTTTGCGTAATTAATTGACTCAGTGAGAGGGAGCGCGTCCCGTGTAAGGCTACCAGCCGGCTCTCGCTCACCGCCAGGACGCCGCAAATGCAAGACTAGACCTTAAATAAGGGTGCGATGATTGTTTGAATAATTGAGAAGAACTGGGGAGGCGGCAGCCCTTGCCGTGAGGCGCTCCCTTCCACTGCCGGAAGCTTCTGGGCCTTTCCGTGTGGGTGCAGGCTCTGGCTGGCGGATGCACCCTTGGCCAGCCGGATGAGAGGGACAGCGTGTCCCTCAGGCTGAGACCCTGGCAGCTGGCCGGCGGAGAGACCGCATGTCCCCGTTTCTCGGATGGGTAAACTGAGGCCCCGGGGAGGTCCAGAGGCAACGCAACAGAGCCGGGCGCCAGGCGCAGATCTTGTGACTCCAGCGTTCCGGGCTCGGCCGGTTTTCCTGCCGTGCCCTGGGGGTGGAGTGAGGGCACCGCCTCCAAAATACCAAGCCCCTTAGGGACGTGGGGGGGGCCCTCACCCCGGGGGGCACGGGCTGTGCTGCTGCGGGGGCAGCGTCCACGCTTGGCGAGTCCACGTGGCGGTCAAGGCCATTTTGTGTCGCATGGAAGCACCGGAAAGTAAAACTGAACCTGGTGTTTCCTGCTCTGATGATCCTCTGGGTTGCGGCCGGGAAGCATCTCGTTGGGTGCCGCGAGCTCGCCCACCTTGACCCCCGCTAACCACCCCCGTCGTAAAATTGTAACATAGAAGGATAGATGATAGATTAGATTAGATAAGATAGATAGATAGACAGACAGACATGTAAAACATAAAGTTTCCCATTTTAACCACTTGTATGTGCACATTTCGGATGTTAATTACATTCCCAATGTGGAGTAACTGTCATCACCATCCGTTACAAGGACTTGACTTTACCCCAACCAGAAACTGCACCCTCATGCGGTCCCTCCCCGGCCCCGGGCCCTGGCCCCTGGCAACCCCTTGTCTGGCTGTTTCTCACACGTGGGACGGTCGAGTATGAGTCCTTTAGTGTGTGATTTCTTCACTTAGGTGCCGTCTTCCGCTCTGCCACGTTGGCGCGTACGTCGGGGCTTTGTTCCTTCTCCCGGTGAGTCGTGTTCTGTGCTGTGGACGGGCCACTCCTTTCTCCGTCCATCTGCCGGTGGTCACTCGGGAGGCCGCCATCTCCGGGCCATCGCGAATGTGCACTGTGCACACTGGGGCACGGGTCTGTCTGAGGCCCTGGCCCCGGTTCTTTGGGATTGTTCCCCAGAGAGGCTCACCAGGCCCGTTGTCGATCCATGTTCAACCCTCGGAGGAAAAGCTGGGCCTCAGGCTCGGAGCCAGCGGAACCACGCGAGGGCTCCGGGACGCGAGGCTGGTTTTCCTTTCTGCTTGTGGTTTGCAGGCTCCTTCTCGACCTCTGTTGCTTTTTATAAAACCTTAGTTGGTGCAAATGATCCCTCCAGATACAAAAACAATTCATTGATTGGAGGAGTAGAAAGTAAGAAATTCAGGGCCTGGACGTGGCAACTGTGACAGCATCACGCACATGACAGAAGGCAGGAGATGCCGGAGTGGGGCGACGGGGGCTGACATTGGGGCGTCCCGACCGCCAGGCCCGTGTGGTTGCCTCACACACACCCACTCCCATGTCCTCATGAACCCTCGGGAGTGTGTGTGCTGTCATCGTCCCATGTTACAGATGGGGAAACAGAGGCACAGAGAGGCTAAGTAACTTCCCCGTGTCACACAGCAGAGCCCCAACTTGAAGCGGATAGCCTGGCCCAGCGCTGCTCACTGGCCCCAGGCTCCTCCACCCCAGTATCACCTGACGGGTGCCATACCCGTCCCCGTCCTCTGCCAGCTGCTCTCCTGTGACTTTCTAGTTCTTGGTCTGTGCTCTTGGCCGTGACGGCCATGCTGGGAGCTGGGGTGGGTGCCGGCCCCTCTTGTGTACACTCCTGAGTCTGGGGCCCCACAGCTGCACCCTGAGTTGGACCTGAGGGATCTGCTTGCCTAGTCTTGTTCAGCTGGACTCCTCGGTTTCTGCTATAAGCCCCAGACCAGGCTCCCCTGCCCGGGCGGTGTGCCAGGGCCACTTGTGCCACCATAGACCAAAGCAGCATTGATGGTTGTCAGAGAACCATCCGGAACACCCCCGGGCTGCATGCACAGTCAACCTGCTGTGCATGCAGTGGAGGGACAGCTGGGCCTGAAGACACGCATGTTGGGGCCTCCACTGCCGGTGCTTTCCTCCTGCTCTAGCTGCTGCCAGCCCCCAGGTCAGTGCGGAGCTTAGGAGCTCTTTCCCCACCTTCTTTCCATCTCTGACTTCACCCCTGCCTTTCTTGCATTTTCTGAGCTCTCAGGAACAGGACCTGTCCCCGTGCCCACGGCCCCACACGGCCGCGTTCAGGGCGGATGGGTCACAGCTCATGAGCTGCTCACACCGTCAACACTCAGGAGTTCTGGGATTAGAGCCCGCAGCCCGCTGGGCGGCTTGGCGCTCCCAAGGTGGGCACCCCGGTGGTGGCCGTACACCAGTGTGCCTGTGATTGTCGCTGTAATTGGGCCACCTCGCTCCTGGGGAACCTGCTGCGGAACGGCCCCCTTCACGAGAGGCCCACCGTGGGCCCAGATGGGGGCTGACTTACCTCGGGGAGCCCCCTGGCTTGCCCCAAGTCTGCAAGAGAGGGTTCACTGCCTCGTTCTGCAGATGGGAAAGTAACGGTGACTCAGAGTGGCCAGGGCTGCTCGCCGTGTGCACCTCCAAGACTGGCCACCCCGTGGCTGTGTCCACTTTGCAGCCTCTGGGCTCACGTCTTCTTCGCACTCACGTGCAGATGCACATGCATGCACACACAAACTCGTTCACACTGATTCACACACACTCGTCCACACCACACATTTACTCGCACTCTTGCACATGCACTGAGTCACTACACTTACACACACCCACTCTGCAGGAGCATCCCCTCTCCTGTGCCCCCCCAGGCCCCCCACCCCCTCTTGAGCACGTGGAGCAGGCTCTTCCCGTGCCAGCGGTGGTTTGGTGGGGGTCTCACCTCCCACTGGGAGCAGAGCCGCTCGCCCACCTCCGCATGCCTGAGTGATGCTGAGGTCCGTGGGTGCCCCCTGGAACGTGCTTGCAGGTTGCCTGCATGGGGGCAGCAGGGTTCAGGCTCTGTTACAACTGTTCGTGGAGTTTTGTGACTGCTTTACCTTGGTGGGCCTCGATTTGTACCTGGTGTGGGCACTCCCGGGACCGGGGCCTCCTGACACGAATGACTCGAGCTGCACTGGGTGGAAGGGCCTGGAGACCCTGGGGGCTCGAGATGCTGCCCCCACCCCAATCCGGAGCTCTCCCTCTGCTTGCAATGAGACACAAAGCACAGGGTGGGGGGCACAAGTCGGCATTAAGGGTAGTCGGTGAACCCCCAACCCCGAGGAAACATTGATGTGGACTCAGGCTGTGTTTTGAGTCCACCGTGACTGGGCCTCCCTGGCGTTGGTGAGCTGGACCTTTCCACTGCCAACTGGAAAGCTGAGTTACGTGTGGGTGAAGAGGAGCTTTTTAAGTGCCGTCTCTGCAGACCTAAGTTGCGGGGTCTGTAGGAGTTGTCCGTGCTGTGATGGGGCCTGTCTGGGATGCGGAGGCACCCTGTGTGTCACTGCTGGGCCAGTGACGCAGCCAGCATCACGGGCCAGGCACCTGGGCACTCAGGTCCAACTCTTGGCAGTCCCAGCTTTATTATTATTATCACTTTCATTTTTACCCTATTTTACAGAAGGAAAACAGGGAGGCTAGGGTACTTGCCTGGGTGACAGGTGGGAATGGCAGAGCCAGGATGTGACGGCAGGATAGGAATCACCCTGCTTGATGGTCACCCCAGAGCAGAGCTGGGGAGCTGGGTGCTGGGCGGGCAGGAGGGGCCCTGGTGAAGGGGGGAGGTGGGAAGGAGGGGACCTGGCCATCACCTCAGCTTGCCCTGGATGGGGCGGGTGGCCCTGGCTGGGCCCAGATCTGTGTGTCCTTGGAGGGCTGACTTGCCCTTGGGGTCTCCGTTGGGTCGCACCCCGATGCCCCTCCCCCTGCACCCCCACGGCTTGGAGCACTTTCCCCCACCGACGTCACTGGCCGCCCTCTCAGCTCTTGGCAGAGTAGTGGGGTCAGGACGCAGGGGCTGCACCACTGCCCGCCGGGGAGGCTCCCGCAGGACAGGCCCAAGTCCCTGAGCGAGTCAGTGACCTGCTGAGGCGTGGAAGGGGGCAGAGGACAGCAGGAGGATACAGGCCCCACCTGCCCCATCGTCTTCGTTGTCCTTGTAGCTCTTCTGTTTTCCACGTCAAATATTGTCATCCTGCCAGCGCCTGTTCTCTGCTTAATTCAGCCTCTCCCCTCCCCTCCATTTAATACGCTGTGTGCTGGGGATACAGAGGAAGTTAAGAGCAGGCCCCTGCTCTGGGCATGTCACTCGTTCTGTCCTGCAGCCGACGCGTCTTATGGTATCAGGGCTGTAGGTGCGGAGTGAAGCTCCAGGATGCTCTGAGTCGGCCAGAAGAACATTCTGGATCACTCCTGCAGGCTTGCCTAGACTCCCTGTCCCCAACAAGTCCTAAGCTGACGAGTGAGGTTACAAGATGCTACAGACTCTGGTGCTCAGCAGATGCTCCAGAAGAGAGGGAGGTACGTGATGCAGGAGCTCCAGTGGCCATGAAGCTGGGTTTGGGTTTTGAAGGATGCCTAGGAGTTTGCAAGGCAGAAAGCAGAGATGGAGTGTTCGAGACTCTGGATGAGGGCCAGGTTGTGTCTCCTGCAGACATTTGAGCAGCAGGGAATACGGGTCTCCAGGCTGGCAGAGGGGGTGGTTGTGGGTGACATTCTGAGGCAGGGCTGGGCGCTGGAGGGTGGGTGCAGTTTGGTGAGCGATGGGGAGGCAAGGCCAGGCACGGGGCTGGGCGTGGCGTGTGGGAGATCAGCAGCCCCGGTATGCTTTTGTTTTTTTAATTATTATTTTTCTGCATTGATTATTCTGCTCTGTGGTACAATATTCCTGTCTAGAACAGCCTTCCAATAGAGCCTTCCATGGGAATGGAAATGTTCTCCAGCTACACGGCCCAGTGTGCTGGCCACCAACTGCTGAGCCCCTGAAACGTAGCTAGGGTGGTGGAGGGACGGGATTTTATGTTTCATTTCCTTTTGATTAGTTTAAGTTTGAATTTAAGTAGCTGCCCGTGGCTGGCGACTGCTGTCCGGGACGGCAAAGCCCTGGCGTGAACGCAAAGCCCATGTGCTGACCCCTGCCGCCACAGTCCCTGCCTCGGTGGGCTTTTGAGCAGGGCTGACAGCTCCCCACCACGGAGATGCTCACTATCATCCCTTCCCCATGTCTCGTTGGGTGCCAGGGGCTCGTTCCGGCTGCAGAAGCACCTGCCGGGGAAGCAGGTGGCACATCCCTCGAGCACCGTTGGGGGTTCCGAGCAAGCTCCTGGGCAGAGACGGGGGTGAGCATGGTCTCTGCCAGACACGGGGCCCGGGCGGCTGGAGGGAGCCAGTCCTGCAACCCAGCCCCCCACAGGCCTGGCCGTGCCAGTCAGTTACCAAACATCCCACGCTGCATTTTAGGAAAGGACTAACCGCTCAGAGCCGTATTCTTCATCTGGGGGCACAGGCCCTGTCTGTACTGGGTTGAACAGTCTCCCCAAATTCATGTGCAGGGTGTGTCCATATTTGGAGAGTGGGTCATTGCCCCCGTGCTTAGCTAAGATGCAGCTGTGCTGCGGATGGGTGGCCCTGCTCGGCTCGGCCGCTGTCCCTAGGGGAGGAGGAAAGGGGCAGCCGGGAGCAGGGGGGCTGGCCAAGATGGGGGAGGCAGAGATGGGGGCGACGCGACCCCAAGCCGAGGCAGGCCAGGGTAGCTGCAGATTCCAGAAGCTCGGAGAGGCCAGAAGGAGCTGCCCTCAAGCCTCCGTTTCTGATTTCTGGCCTCCTGAAACACACTCCTGCTGTTTAAGCCCCCTGTTGGTGGTACCCGGGTCTGCTGGGCCGTTGCCTGGTGCTCCCCTGTGCTGGGTGGTGGGCTGTGCCCCAGCGGAGGGTCCCAGGAACACACTGCATTTTCTGTTCTCCGGGTCGACAATGTGCCGTAAATCCGCGCCGGGCGGGCAAGCCTCTAATGGAAGAGGCCGGAGGCTGGGAGGCAGGAGGCCTGGCGTCCGGCTGCCTGGGCCACTGGCTGACACCCATCGGCCTCAGTTTCCTCGTTGTGGAAAGGGGATGCAGCGGAGCAGATGACGTCCGAGGAAGGCTCTGTCCTGAAGACCAGCCATGGAGACGGTGGCTCCTGTTAGACGGCCGGGGCCAGGCCCGGTGGCCGGGTCGCTGATAGGGCCAGCGGCCCACGGGCTGGCAGAGGCGCAGAGCTGTCTCCATGGCGACACTAGCCTTGCTCCGGCCCCCTGGGGGAGGTGCCAGGGCGGAGGGGCCCCCAAGAGGAGGCAGGCCCAGCAGCCGCTTGGACACGAGGTCCAATAGCCACTCCCGCTCAGAGTGGCCCGTCCATCCATCGAGGAGGAAGCTCTGCGCAGTAATAGCGTGGGGCCTGCCGGGCAATTGATTTAAATCATTTTATAGAGAACCTATGTAAAATAAAAAGCCTTTAATCACATTTGTATCCATTTCCTGGCTCAGTAAATCAATTTGAATTGAGCTGGGTGCCTCGGTCACAGCTGATTAGTGTGCGTATATATGGTCAAATTAATGCTGGCCGGGTCCACGGGGTGGGCACGCCATTAGCGCCTGCCAGGCCCTCCTCGGCCTGCCCGTCGGACGGGGGTGGCCATAGGGGCTGGATGCTGCCCTCTGGACCCCTCTGGCCGCCTGAGTACCTGCCTCCCGGCCTCCGACCCATGGCCCCTCGCGGTGCTGGGCGAGGACACGCAGCCAAGAGGAGGGGGTCCGGCTGCGTTCACCTGCACCCACGCCTGGAACCACATCTGTGCGGCTGCAAAGCGCTTTTCCAGCTCTCCCTGCCCGGCACCCCCTCGCTCTCCTCCCACTGGAACTCGGGTCCGGTGGCTGGGGGTGGGCAGAGGGTGTCATTGAGGCCACCGCTGGGCCTGCAGGGTCAGAAGAAGGGGGCATGGCCTCGCGGGTCCCTCCACCCAATGTTTACTGGGCGGCCGCTGGGCACTGGACTCAGGTCTAGGCTTTTGGGACGCAGCTGAGCTCAACAGGCTGCCCCCTGCCCCGTGAGCTCAGCCGAGCAGGACACAGGCAGTACGTGGGTGCTCGGGGGAGGATTGGGGGCCCGGGGCGCGGCAGTGTGAGACAGGCCTGGTTAGTTCCCTAAGCCCGTGATGGCTTAGTGAGATGGTGACATTTGCATGACCGTTGGAGGCCAGAGGGCGGCTGGGGCAGGGTGTCCGTGGCAGGGGGAGCAGAGGGCAGGGCTGGGCAGGGCCCCTGTGGCGCTGGCAGCAGAGGGCACGGCAGGAGCGGGGAGACCTGTGGGGATGAATCCACAGAAGGTTCGAGGGGCCCAGCCCCCAGGGTAGTGGGCAAGGCGAGTCTGGTCCCCTCTTTCTAGGACGTGGCCCCCTGGGGAGCCTGGAAACCATGTGTGGGCTGAGCTGGGGCCGAGAATCTTGGGGGGTGGGGTGGGGTCCCGTCAGGCCTGGCTTGATGCGGCCTGACCTGCATCCCTGTCTTGGGGACCACGGTCCCCTCATCGTTGGCCAGCTCGGTGGTGCTGTGGGCTGCGACCGAAGCCATGTGGTTTGGCTCTTTGGACAGGCTCTGCCACCCTGTCCTTGTCCTGCCTGGGTGCCTGGGGCCACTGGGGCCTCTTGCTGTTTGTCCGGGCTCCCCTGAGCTGGGGGGCGGGGAGTGGACCCCCAGGGTCAGCCACCAAGTCCCCAGAGCTGGCTGCCCACCCGCTGAGGCCAGGGCCTGCCCGTGGAGTGGCTGGTGCTGGACAGGCTGGGCCGGCACGTTGGTGGCCTGGTTTTTCCCGCTCATCAGAACCAGCGTTTTGGCCACAGATGCCAGGCTCTTGGTGGCCAGGATTTTTGATCTATAAATAAATGGGAGTTGGACTCTTCGGCCCATTTGCGGTTCACCAGGGAGGGAGATCGGCCCACAGAAGTCTCTGGGGACCCATCTCCAGCCCTTTGGGGGCTCAGGCTCCGTTCCCACCACCTAGAAAGCCCCCATCCTACTCAACCTCTCCTTTCAAGCCCCCCCCCTGTGAAATCGCACCTTTCTGGCCTCACTAGTTTGCCCCAAGAATTCCAGCAGTAATTGAAGACCAGTAGATGCCTGCTTGGGGTTTTCTAAAAGCCAGGCCCTCTCCTGAGGGCCTCACCCGTAGTAACTCAGCACTCACGGCACTTCCACAAGGCAGGCGCTTTTACAGACCCTTTTTTGGATGTGTCAACAGAGGCCCAGAGAGGTTTGGCCACTTGCCTGCGGTCACCCAGCTTGGGAGTGGCAGAGCTGGGATTGGAACCCAGCGTGTGTGGACACTGCACCCTCACGGCTGGGTCCCGCTGGCTCCCGGGGCTGGGGCGAGGGCTGGCCTCCTAACTGCCTTCGCGGTGCCCCTGACCTTTCTGTGTCCACATCATGCCTTCTCCACGGCTGCCTGTTTGTTGAGCGTCTGCTGGATGCCAGCCGCGCGCCTGGAACTGGGGCCTGCGAGGACCGAGGCCGATACCTGCTGAGGTTCTGCGTGTTGGAAGTGGCAGTTATAAGGTCACTGATGTGTGGTCAGTCCTGTGGCGATTCAGGCTGCGAAGAAAACTCATCCCCGGGGACGTGGTTAGAAGGCCGAGGAGGCGGTGGTTGTCATCGATGGAGGGAGCGAGCCCTGCGGGTGCGGGTGGGGTGCTCCCGGGGGAGGGGACGGCGCCTGCAGAGGCCCAGCGGCCGGACGCCCCTCGGCAATGCCCCAGGACATGTGTGCTGGGGAGGTTTTAAGGTCAGATTGGGGAAGGGGTTTTGGGGACCCTCACCCGGCGAGGAGGAAACAGGGAGCCTTGTCCCCAGGAGGGCAGAGGGCCTTGGCGTCCCCAGTCCAGGCCCAGGCACGAGTGGGTGGGGGCGTCACCCCCAGGCAAGGAGAGAGCAGCCCCTTGGCATTTCTGGGTCAGGCGGGCGCCTTCCTCCTGGCCATGCTCACCCGGGTCTCCATCTGGAACTGGATTATTCAGAACGTGTCCGTTCTCGGGTTCTGTGGTCCTTTCAGGGGGACGAAAGGAGGGGAGAGACCTGGGAAGGCAGTGGCTGTTCCCCGAAAAGCCGCGTGCTTTCCTGTGTGGTGAGGTCCTCTGTCCGGGTCCCTGGGACGTTTTCCGAGCAGCTTGGGGAGGGCGTAGAGCAGGGGAGTGGTCTCCCTCCCGGCCCCGGGACCCTCTCCGGCTGTTCCAACCCTCTGGGCTTCCGGACCCTTCTCTGGCTCTGAGACTCAAATGGAACATGCTTTGCAGACTTCCACGCGGTGACGGGGGTCACGGTCTAACCCAGGCCCCTCGGAGGCTGCGGGAGGGGAGGCCGTGACCCGGGGGGCCGCGTGTCCCCCTGGCAAGGACGTGGGAGCCCGAGGCCGAGGTCGCCTGCGGACCGTCCCTGGGTCTCGGGTTCCTCATTTGTCAGTCGCCCTGACAGCACCTGCCGTGAGCGTGCCGGGCAGCACCGCGCATCGATTGTTCTGGAAGCCGGAGTTCAATACCTGGTCTGCAGTGCAGCTGGTTTCTCACGTTCATGGGGGCGAGTGGGGCCCCCCGGCAGGGGGTCCCCGCGTCATTTCCCCGGGGGCCGGGCCGACGGTGACAGGGACTCGACCCAGCACCCGGAGGTGAAAGGCTCCTGCTTTGCAGCCAGGTGATTCCCAGGCCATCCGTCTCCCGCGAGCCTGTGCCTGCGTGGGGGTGAGTGATGGGCCGCCTCGCCAGGCCGGGCGGGGGAACCCACACAGCAGGTTCGCTCCGCGTGAGCAGCGGGGTTGGCATCTCCGAGCCCTGACAGTACCAGGGACGAGAGATGTCACAGAGAGCAGAATGATAAATAACGTGTGGAAGCTTCTGGAAAGAGCACCCTTCCTGCCCCTGGGGAGACCCAGCAGAGGGGCTGGGAGGAGGCCCCGCTCCGGGGTGCGTCTGCGAGTTGCCTCTAGGCTGGCCGGGCAGGGGGGCTGGATGCTGGGGGTGGTTTGCAGGTAGCAGGTGGAAACAGAATCCCTGGGAAATTGACTTACTTGGAGGAGAGCCGGGCCGGGCTGCCTGTGGCACATCGCAGCGCCTTAGTGTTGGGATGGATTCGGGGCTTGTCATTTAAGGCTGGGTCGATTGGTCTGCGTGACCTCACACAGGTGACTTTGCTTCTCTCTGCCTCTGTTTCCCCACTCATCAAACGGTGGTGATAACTGTACCTATGGGATGGGGCTGCTCTTGGGGTTGAGTTCGTGTCCGAGCCCACAGACCTGGCACCTGTCGGTGTCCATGGAGATGGGCTGCTGTCATCCCATGGCCATTGCTGGGGTTTTGCATCTGGCTCCCTGGGGGTCTCAGGGGCAGGCCCACTTCCCAGATGCAAACCTGAACTGAGGCCGGCATAGATCAAATTCTCCAGGGCTGCCACCGCCCAGCACCGCAGACAACAGATGTTTCCTCTCCTGTGGTTCTGGAGGCCACAGGTCCGAGAGCAAATGGGGCAGGGCCACCCCCTCAGCCAGCTTTAGGGGCATCCCCCCAGTCCCTCCCAGCTTCTGGTGTTTACCAGCCCTCCGTGGTCTTCTGTTGCCTTCTTTGGTTTGCAGCTGCTTCACTCCAGTCCCCATCTTCACGTGGACTCCCAGCTCTGTGTCTTCACCTGCCCTCCCCACGTCTGTGTCTTTACGTGGCCTCCCCCGTGCGTCTGTGTCTTCACATGGCCTCCTCCCCATGTCTGTGTCTTCCTGTGGCCTCCTCCCCATGGGAGGTGGACCATCCCTCGGGGCCTTGGAGTGACCTGCATTTGCTGGGGAGGGGGCAGCAGGGTCTGCAGGGTTTTGAGCTGGGGAGAAAGCCCTGTTTATAAGCCCTGGAGAATAAGCAGGACTGAGGACGTGCCAGGTGTGGCTCCTGGGAGGTTCACCTGGGCAGGTGGGGTGGACAAGGCAAACGGAGGGTAGTTTATGCAAAGAACAGCTCGAAAGTGGCCTCAGCAAGAGAGTGCCCGCTGTCACAGAGGGCTCTTCGTGTGGGTGGGGAAGTTCAGTGGTAACAATAGTGATGATAAAAAAGCAAGTTAGAGCCCGCCTGCAGTGCTGCAGCACCTGCTCAGCCAGCCCCGGTGTGAACAGTGCTGTCGGTTGCTGGCACAGTTGCGGTGAAATGGGTAGAGTCACCGTGACGGGCTGAACGATGTCCCGAAAAAGGTACCTGAGCCCAGTCCTGGGACTGTGTCCTTGTTTGGGAACAGGGTTTTGGCAGCTGTGATGAGTTCAGATGAGGCCAAGCTGGGTTCTGGTGGGTTCTGATCCAGCGTCGCCAGTGTCCTTAAGAGAAGGGGACATTGGACACAAACATACAGAGGGGAGGTGGGGTCAAGATAGAAGCCCCAGTGGGGACGGAGGCAGAGGTTGGGGGTGCCCAGGGTGGGAGAGGCCGGCAGAGACCCCCTCGGGCCTTGGAGGGAGCGCCCTGCCCACAGCTTGACCTTGGACGTGTGGCCTCCAGACCCGGAGATAAGAAATGTGTGTTCTTTCCAGCCACCTGGTCTGGGCTAAGGGTTCAGTTCTGGCAGCCCGGGGAGGGGGTGGACGCCTTTTGGAAAAGCAAGATGGCAGGTCAGGAGAGCCCCGGGATCCAGGAAGCCCACGCTGGGGAACGTCAATCAGCAGAAACAGAACAATAGTTATGAAGATGTTTGTTGCTGTAGCCAAATCCCAGGCGCCCCCTCTGCAGCCTCCCGGGGACCCAGGTGTGAGCAGGTGCAGCCCGGGGGTCCGGAGGTGGCTGCTCCATCCGGGGAGGCCTGTCCCATCTGGAAAAGGCTTGTTCTTTTTTTCTCCCCCTTCCCTTCTGGGAAGGGAAAATCAGACCCAAATGTGCTCTGTAGTTCACGTGGATTCTCTGAAAACCTCCAGAGGAGTGATAAACAGATCTTTGCATCCCGGGGCTGGTTAATTTGTTTTCAATAGGTTTCAATCAATTAAGTGTGGTCCTCGGGAGGAGAAAAGTGCACCAGTAATTGGCTAGAATAAATCACTCAGCACTCCAAAAGCAGCCCTCCGCTGAGCCGGGCAGCCCGCCTGCGATTCCTAAGAGACGGGCCGCTCGGCCCCCAGCCCCTGGTTCCGGGCTCCATGGGAACCGCTCGCCAGGGTCCGCACGGAGGGCACAGGGACGGGTTCGGCCAGGCGGCAGAGGTGTCTGGGGCCTGCGTGCCGAGGGTCTCCCAGCCCCGCCCTGCTCCCCGGGGCCCCCTTTCCGAGCTGGAGGATGGGGACCGGTCTGCCTGCCCCCCGGTTCTCCAGCTGTCAGAGGTCAGATCCCCTTCAGACGAGTGGTTTCCTGTCTGAATTTCTTCCCGGCCCAGCAGAGTTCTCATCTGCAGGCTGTGTTGGGCACGGGGGCGTGGGCCGTGGCGAGCCCTGGGTGGCCTCGAGTTGTCGTCCGGATGGCACAGTGCAGCCTGGAGGGAGCGCCTGGCGCCCGGTGTCCACAGCCAACGCACACACTCATGGGGGGCTCAGCCTGGGAGGGAGGGGCTGAGCCGGCAGGGGCTCCCCGATGGGAAGAGCCCGGGAAGTGGGGGCGGGCAGAAGTGGGGGCGGTTTGGTGGGACTGGGGAAGGCAGATCTGGAGCAGGGGCTGAGCCTGAGAGAAGGCCGCCAGCACTGTGACCCAGGATCCCGCCCGCCCGGGGCAGCCCAGGGCCCGGCAGCCTCTGCAGGCTTCGGGGAGGCCATGGGTGGGCTTCTGAGAGCCATGCGGAAGCCTCATGGTCTGTGGTTAGGAAGACCTAGATGTGCATCGCGGGCAGCAGCCCGACCCCCTCCCCACCTCCCCGTGTTAGCACAGTGGGGAGCATGATCCACGAGAGGGAGGAAATAGGCCTGTTCCCATTTTACAGATGAGGGAAACTGAGGCTCAGCAGGGCCGGGGCATGTGACTGCCATCCCAGTTCCCGCTCGGGACCACAGTGCCCCATAGACGCAGGGAGAGTGTCCGAGGGAAGGTGGCCTTCCCCAGGGACTCGGGGGCAGGGATCTGTCCTGTCTTTGTCTGCAGTCGTGGGTCCTCGGTCCTCTGAGAACACCAGAAGGGGTGTCCAGAGGGGCGAGCTGGGCAGGGGCCTTCTCGGTGTTCACAGAGGTGCCACAGGGGCCCTTCCTTGAAGCTGAACAAGAAGACCCCGGGACCAGGGTGGGCAGGACCCCGGGGGGCTGGGAATGGGAAATGGGGCGACAGAGACCCATTGGTGCAGCAGCTCCGTCCACCGGGGGCCTGCTGTGTGCCAGGCCCTGGGACTACAGCAGGGCCCGCGTGTCCTCAGGGGGTGAACCCAAGCAAGGGAATTCACGCCCAGTGTGGTGTCAGCCAGAAGTAATCAAGGTCAGGGGCTCAAGAGCGACAGGGTCAGATGGGCCCGGCCTTTGGAGAAGGCGTCTTTGAGCTGAGACCTTGTGGCAAGTTTAATTGAGCCCCCCAGAAAGGTCTGTTCAAGTCCCCACACCCAGTACCTGACGGTGACCTTGTTTGGAAATAGAGCCTTTGCAGAGGTCATCAAGTTAAGATGAGGGCAACCCACCAAGATCAGGTGTCCTTGTAAGATAAGAAGAGGGGCATTTGGGTGCAGACACCCGCAGAGGAGAAGGCCGTGTTGTGAGAATGAAATTAAGTTTAGCTTTCACACAGAATAGGTGTGCCTTGCAGGGTGGGGCAGTTAAGAAATTGGCAGAAGGGTAAAAAGACAAAGTGTAATCCACAGTCAGTCCCCCTGCTTATCCGCCCACTATCCACAGTCAGTCCCCCTGCTTATCTGCCCACTATCTACTATCCTTGCAAGGTGGAGACTCAGGGTAGAGGTTCCCAAAATAGCCTCATAACTTGTTAACAAACTAGCCCAGGCTGGCTCTAAAGAGGCCTGGGCATAACCATTATAGTCAGGGGTGGGGATTTGTTCCAAGGGTTCCTAATGTTGCAAATTTGTACGGTAAACGTATTTCAAATGTTTCCAATTTGGACAGGCTACATGTTTCAAATTTGCTGGGCTAGTTAGGCTTGTCGAATAGAACGTAACCTCTGGAGTATCCAGCCAATGGAGAAACAGGGGAGGGACTTGCGGTTAGGTGTAGGGAATAAATACTGCTGGGTCTATTGTTCTGTGCGCCAACCCCCACATTTGGTTGGGCACCTGTTCTTGCAAGACCGTGAATAAATTCTTTTCTTCTCCACAATCGGGTGAGCGTTTATTCCTTTTTAGGAATAGTGCTTGTTTCTCACAGTGTGGAGACAGAGGCAGAGCGGGAGGGCGCAGCCATGCGCCGAGGGACAGCTGGAGCCTCCAGAAGCTGGAAGAGGCCAGGAGGGATTTGGAGTGTGCCCCTCGCCGTCACGTTGTACTTCCAGCCTCCGGAACTGTGGGAGAGTAAGCTCTATAGTTTTACAACCCCCGTCCACAGCCATTTGTCAAGGCAGCCCCAGGTAACTGCTCCAGCCCAGAATAAAGAGATGGAGGAAACTTTGTGTCCGCAGGAATGGTGTCCCAGGCAGAGGGAACAGCAGTGCAGGGGCCCTGTGTACAGAGGAGTTTGCCTGGCATGTCCAGAGGGTATCGACCAGGCTGGAGTGGGTGGAAACCGCCAACCTGTGAGAAACAAGCACGATTCCTAAAAAGGAATAAACACTCACCCGATTGTGGAGAAGAAACGAATTTATTCAGTCTTGCAAGAACGGGCGCCCAACCAAAATGTGGGGGTTGGTGCGCAGAACAATAGACCCAGCAGTATTTATTCCCTACACCTAACCGCAGGTCCCTCCCCTGTTTCTCCATTGGCTGGATACTCCAGAGGTTACATTCTATTCGACAAGCCTAACTAGACTGCCCAAATTTGAAACATGCAGCCCGCCCAAATTGGAAACATTTGAAAAAAAGTCTCCTGTGCAAACTTGGAAGGTTTGAAACAAGTCTCCACCCCTCTTTCCTTTGTTCTTGAGCTGCAGAGCCAGTCTGAGCTAATTTGGTAACAACTTATGAAGCTGTTTAAGGAAACTCTACCCTGAGTCTTCACCTTGCAAGGACAGTAGATAGTGGGCAGATAAGCACGGGGACTGACTGTGGATAGTGGGCGGATAAGCAGGGGGACTGACTGTGGATTACAGTTTGTGTTTTTAACCTTCTGCCAATTCCTTAACTGCCCCCACCCTGTGTGAAAGCTAAACTTAATCTAATTCTCACAAACCCAGAACCAGGATTTTCTTTACCTTGTGGCCTTCGCTGCCATCCAGGGTTGCTCGTTTTTGTCACCGCATTTGTGTCTCGGCCAGGGTCCGCCTGCTGGGATGACCTCTGGGGTTGGCAGCCCACAGCCGGGAAGGGCGAGCGCGGGTGCAGGCCCTCGTGACCCACCCGCCCGCCTCCCGCTGCCCTCCGCCGCGGCGCACTCAGATGGGGTGCTTGGCTGTGACCTCACAAATCACCGCCTCCTAATGAAGTCCCGGGTGCCTCGGAGGGATTCCAGGGCTCCGCTCCGAGCCAGGTCAGCGCCTCCGCGAAATTACAGCTGTACGACACGGCGAGGGGAGCGGGAACCTCACCCCGCCTGTAATCACGGCCCACGGAGCTCTGATTGCCGCGGTCCAATTAATTAAACACGGCAGCGACCCAAATTATGATCCCTTGCCTTGTACGGAGCAGTATTTTTAACCTTAACTGTCGGGGCTGAGCTTAAATTTCCGATCTGGACAGAAGTGTCACCCGCGGGAGAATGAGTGGTGCTGAACCGAGCCTCGCCGATGACAGACCCTGTAATTAGAAACTGTAGTGTCCCCAAGACTGGTCTTTAAAACTGTCAGAAGCCAAGCGGCCGTCATTTGATGCAAGACTGTCATTACCCGCGAACCTATTAGCTGCAGGTAAATAACGTATTATGCCAGGGACGGGGAGCCGGCGGGCTGGGAATTTGCTGGCGCTTAATTAGGACCAGCAGCAGGAAGATGGATGGCCGCCTTCTCTCTCCCTTCATTAAGAGGGATGTGCGGGCAAGGCGGGGGGTCGCGGGGAGCCCGGGCTGCTGACCCTGCAAAAAGCACCGGCCTCTGTGCCCGCCGCCCAGCCATCGGCTTTCTGCCTGGCCCACGCTGAACCCCGGTTCCGGCGGGATGGGAGAAAGGGAGGGTGGGAGGAGCAGACCCCCGCCTAGCAGAGGGCAGCTCCGAGGGGGCCTGGATTCCCCTGTGTGCCGCCCTCAGAGGCGAGGAAAGCACTTTACAGTTTGCAAGGCACGTTCCATGCAAGTGGATTTGGGCTTTGTTCCCCTTAGACTCATGGAATTAAGGGTCCCAGATTTGAAAAGGCCTTTGGAGACGCGGAGATCCTGGTTTCCCCAGTGTGGGCCCAAGTCTGACTCCAGTCCACGAAGGGGTTATGGGCAAATCGTGGAAAAGCGTGTTCCGACTTAAGAGTGACTCTGTTGTATGGTCCGTCCAGATAACAAGCAGCGGTGCCTGAAGCCAGAACCTTGGGGACCTGGGCTCAGGCGAGTGGGTGAAATAGCGAGTGAGTAGGTTTAGGAGGAGGCCTGGGGCTGCAAGTAGCAGCAAACCTTGACTCAAACGAGCTCAAACACTATGGGGATGTGTGTGTGTGTGTGGTAACACACATAACGTAAAAATCTCCATTTCAACCTTTGCTAATTGTACATTGAAGTGGCACTCGTTACAGTCACGACATTGTTATGACCGTCACCACCATCCGTCACCGGAACATTTGCATCACCCGAACGGGAGACTTCCTGCAGTAACTCCCGCTCCCCTCTCCACCCTGGCGGGCTCTGAACTGCTCTCTGCCCCTATGAATTTGCCTCCTCTGGAGATGTGTGCATGGACTCGAGTCACGCTTGTCCTTTTCTGACCTACTTCTTTCACTTGGCGTCATGTTTTCAAGCAAGTCTCAGAACTTCATTCCTTTTCACGGCTGCGTAATATTCTGGGGGTGGCTGGACACATTTGTTTCTCTGGTCATTGGCTGACGGACATTTGGGTTGTTCCTGCTTTTTGACTGTTGTGAAAATGCTGCTATGGACATTGGCGCGCAAGTGTCTGTCCAAGGCCCCCATTTCAGCTCTGGTCTGCCCCTGGGAGTGGAGTTTCGGGGTCATAAGAGAGTTCTGGGTTCACTTTCTGGGCACCAGCAGGCTGCTTTCCACCAACACCGCGTGAGGGTTCCACCTTCTCCACACCCTCGCCCCACATAGCTCCTGCTTTTTCTCCTAGTAGCCACCCTTGTAGGACTACATAGTGTTTTAATGTCCCCAAACCCAGCCCTAGTGGGGTGTGGACATCCACCTTGGGCTTCCTTGACCCAGTAGAGAACATTGAGGAAGATGAAGGCCTGAAAGGACGTCACAACGGCCAAGCCGCTGGACTGCTGGCCGGACAGTTCCTCCGGACCCAGCGCCCCCCCCCCCCCACATTTAACGTGCACACTCATGCACACAACTGTGTGTGTCCAGTCTGTGCACCTGCTTGCACACATGTCCGCACAGCAGGGGCCCCAGCACCCCATTACTCATGCTAATCCCTCCATCGTCCTCCTTTGGCTGCTGGGTTTTATGTTCGTCCCCTGCCCCCGAGTCCATGGATGAGTCACTGGCCTCCCACCTTCCAGCCCAGGACAGTGGCTGAGCAGGATGGACATGGGCAACATGATGGCAGGAGTCAGCCAGCTGGGTGGAGTGTCCCGGGCCTTTCCGGCAGCTCGCGGGGCCTGCCGGGCAGCCGGGTGGGGGCCATGGCCCTGCTAACCCAAGGCCTCTTCCGGGCCCGTGTGCCACATGTCTCCGAGTCCCACCTGGGCCCAGCCTGACCGTCACACGCTCACACCTGTCACGCGGCGGGTGTACGAGGCTGGTTAGAGCCCACGATGGCGGTCGGCGCCTGGCTTGTCCCCCAAAGCTGCACAGGGTTGATTCCAGCCTGCCCAGCCCCAGCCCTGAGGACGAGACCAGGCGGTGGTGTTTGAGAAGCTGCTTGGACCAGCGACTTGAAGGGCTCTGGCTTTGGAGCCAGACACACCCATCTCAACCCGGCTTCCCCACCTAGGTGGGCCCCAGCTGTCCCTGCTGAACCGGATGTTGCATCTTCCTGGAGTCTAGATGTCATGATACACCCTCACCATCACCAGCCCTGGATCCTTCCAGAAACACTGCCTCCTGAGAATTACGCAGCTGGGACCCAGGACAGCTCTGAGGGTGCCCGGCTCAGCGTGCACGATTCGAGCGTCCCAGAGGCCCGGATCCGAGGGCCCTCCCTGGGGAAGTAGACAGGGTGTCCTGTTCAGCGTGCACATTTTGAACACCCCGGGGGCCCAGCTCCAAGGGCCCTCCCTGGAATGTGAGAGGCCAGCCTCTCCAGCAGGCCCGTAGCCCAGCTCTGCTGCCCAGTGTGGTTGCCATAAGCCACGTGTGGCTGCTGTGACCGGAAAAGTGAATTTTTAATTGCATTTCATTTTTCTCAATTTTAAAGACGAACTCTGCATATCCACCAAACCTACACTCCCCTGCCCACTTCCCGGGACCCCTGCTAACCGCTAGTCTGCTCCCCATCTGTGAATCTGATGTTTCTAGACGTCTGCGTGACCCCGGGTGACATGTGTCCTCACGTTTCTTGCTGATTTCACTGAGCACAAAGTTTTCAAGGCTCCCCCGTGTCGCAGCACAGCTCAGAACCTCCTTTCTGATGGCCAAGTCATTCGGATTTAATAGTTGAAATTCAAGTAGCCGCAGGTGGCTGCTCTGTGTGACGCCCAGTTCCATGGGGACACAGGGAGGGAAGCGGGTCCCGTGGGTGGGACACAGGGAGGGCTCTGTGGGTGACAGACCCTCGGGGATGGGGTGCAGCCACCAGAGGAGGGAGGGGAGGGTGATTCCAGGGAAAGGGGACGAGAAGCGCAGGGCAGGCGGGGGGCCGGGGCCGGTGTAGACGGTGTGCTTTGGAGACGGAAGGACAGGTTGGTCCTGATGGAGAAGAGCCGGGAACCCCCTCCGAGGGGCTGGCTGTCTTCTGGGAGCTGTTGCCCCGGGGTGGCCGTGTGGCCCTAGTAACAAGAGCAGTGAAGTTTGCGCCACGTGCCCGGCCCTGCACCAAGCACCTTGGATGCTGGGTCAGGAATTTGTTCCTCACCCATCCGCTCGTTCATCCATTCATTCATTCGTTCATTCACAGCTCTTCTCCCAGCCCCTCCTGCAGCCGTCAACAAAGTCTTTGCTTTCATGAACCTTATAGCCAAGCAGGGGGAGCTGGCGGTGGGCAGTTCAGCACATAAATCTGCGGCGTGTGTGCTCACGGGGGGGAAGGGATGGCTGGGCACCCCGAGATGTGGGTCCCCCCCAAGCCAGGGGTGGAGGGAGGGCCTGAGAGCCATGTGGGGGTGAAGTGGCTGTGAACCCAGGCAGTGTGCAGGGGTGGGGGTCCCCAGAAGGAACACGGTGGCCGGTGCCTTTCCCTGCTCCCCCGACCCCCTCCAAGGCCACCCCGTAAGAACAGGAGTCGCCCTCGTGTCTCACCCTCAGTGGGTTCCCCACGGGTCTCCCCTCAGTTAGAGCGGGGGGTCCCGGCATGTGTCCTGCTGGCCTGGGGAGCTCTGCATGGCCCCCTGGAGAGATGAGGCCTTTGGACTGGGCCTGCCGCCTCCGCTCCCCAGGGCCCCACGGGGAAGGGGGATGAGCAGCGGACTTGACAGCCACGCGGGTGCACGTGTGGGCGGGGGGCTTCCTGCCGGAACCCCAGAGCACCGTCAGCCCCTCCCCACTCAGCACAAGTGTGCACCAGGCGCCACATCCACGCCCTCGCCCGCGCCCCGAAGCCTCCCAAGCTGACGCACCTTCCTCCCGTCCCAGAGGGGCCCACCGTCCCCCGCATGGAGTCCTGCAGCCCTGCTGCCCCCGCGTGCCCACCGCTTGCCCATCCCTGCCCCTGGGGCAGGCGTGCGTGGCTGCTGTGTGTCTGGCGCGTGTCCCGGGGCCATGCTCTGTGGGCTTAGCTGTCTGGCCCGGAAGATCCATCAGTTGATGTCCTCGATACTCGCCACCCCCGAACCACGTTTTAATTTGCCAGTCTGTGGGTTTCCTATCCGTGGATTCATCTGTATTTGTGTCAGGCGAGATTGCTTTTGTCTTCTCTGCCTGCTAATAAATCCCTGCTCGGCTCTCTGGCCGCAGCGGCCTGCTTACTCTGTATCCGGTTTGGAAACGGAGTTGGGGGTGGTGGTGGTGGTTGGAAGGAGAAAGCCCCGGGAAGCCAAACCCCACTGCTTCCCTTCCGTGGCCACCAGGGTGGCGCTGCCGGGCAGAGGGTATGGAGGGCACAGGGGGCAGGGCCGCGGTTCACTGCCCACCAGCCAGGGCTGATTTTCTTCTATTTGTTCATTTTTAAATTGTCATGGGGGCTTCTGTTCATACAGAGAAGTGTGCAGAGGTGCACAGCTGGGGGCTTTACAAGCCAGACTCACCTGTACCCAGGCTGAGAAGCAGCGTGTCACTGGATCCCCCTTGGGTCCCTGCTCAGCCCCCTACCCACCTCCCCAGCCATGGCCTCAACTTCTGACACCACCGTTAGCAGGTGCACGTCAGAGTGACCTCTTCAGGGAGGGGCCCGGCCTGACCCCTGCTCTCTTTCGGCATGGGGGGACGGGGGTTCAGAACCTGGGAAAGTGAAGCCCTAGGAGAGGAGAAAGGCCTGGGGGGCCTGGGGGCGCACAAGGGGGTGCCCACGAGGGGAAGCCATTCTGGCCGTGGCTGAGCTTCCGGCCGTGCTCACCGGTCAGGCCGGGGCGGCCTCCGAGCCACCCCGCAGCTGTTTTGAGGACACATGGCAACAGTTACCCAGAAACCCGGGCCACAGAAGGAGGGCGTCTCCGTGAACTCGATGTTGCCGAAGGAAGTCTGTTTGTTGGTTCGGCTGTTTTGAAGATGCTTGACCCGCCGAGTGAAACCGGTGGGAATGTCACGGTGCTTGTTGTCTTCTCCCTCCTTGGGGTTTTGGGGCACGGTCTGTGAGCCCCCGTGTGCCTGCCGTGGGTCGGGTCCTCAGGGACGTGGACGCTCACCCCTGGCTGACCGGGTGCTGGCCGGTGTGGGACACGGCCCGTCTGGCTAGTGGAGTCAGGGTTGGCGGGAGGAGGGTGTGAGCCTGCGCCCCGAGGAGAGCGGGCCTGGGAGGACGTTGGGGGCGCGGAGCAGGCCTTCCTGGGGGCACAGCGGGGACGAAGGTGGCGGGGGAGAAAGTGGCCTCCCCGGGGCACCCGTGGAGCGAGGCCGGCCGGAAGGGCTGGGTCCACGCCAGGCAGCTTAGAGCCAGGCTCTGTCTGGGAGGAGGCGGCAAGGACCCCGGTCATGTTGGGGTGGGGGGACCCCGGGTTGGGGGTCCAAAGGCTTCCAGCCCCAGTTTGGGGCACTTCTCGCTCAGGTGCCCCCCAGGACGCACCGGTACGCAAGCCTGGTCCATTTCGGGAGCCCAGAGCCTGGTGTTGGGCCCGAGGCTCGGAAACACGGCAGTGGGGGGTCCAGCAGACGGATTTCCCGGTCGCCCGAGTCGGAGGCAGCCCCCGAGTGTCCCCAGCCCCCCAGCTCTGGCTCTGAGCTCTTGTTGGCCCCATCCCCCGTCTCCTGGGCCCTGACTGACCCCAGCTTGCTTAGTCTTCCATGGTCACCCCGAAAAGCTGGGATTCAGTGCGTGGAAGGAGTGCGTCCTCCAGGGCGGCTGTGGGGGACGGGGGCGACTGGCCCGGTGGGGCAGGGGGCGCGTGTCCACCATCGCCCGGCACCTCTGCTCCCCAGTCGCCTCCCCCAGATGGCACCGGGAGTCCCGTTCACCAGACCCCAACTTGAGAGGCTATGCGATGCTTCGGGGGGGGTTGGCTCCAAGAGCCCCTGAGCCCCTCCCGGTCCGGTGGCCCCTCCTGCTCCCTCTGTCCCCTGCAGACGGTTCCTCTGACAGAAGCTGACAAGAGCCATTTCCAAGATGGATTGATTCAATTTAGCACAAATTTTTGCTGGATTTGGTGACGTATGGCTCCCTGTTGGAGCCGCATTGAATGTGACTCCAAAGAGAGAGGGTTTATTAGGGCAGGCAGTGAGCAGGTGCAGCCTGGGGGGCCAAGCGCCCCCGAGGTGGGCTCTGAGGCGGCCACAGTTTCGGGGGCTTGCTCTGGGGCCTCGTGCCCTCCCCGGGGCCCCCCAGCTCTCCCCTCCTCCAGGGCTCGAAAGGAAAATGCTTTGTGAGCCAGCTTTGCATTCTCCCCCAGGGCTGAATTTCCATTTTATTCCCAGAAGCAAAGTTTATGTGCTCCGAGGACCCCACTCGGGAGATTCAGCGCTAAAGGGCCCCCTTCCCTCCGGGCAGATCAATTCTTAATGGAGGCAGCGCTGGGGAGTGGGGGCCTGGCTCACCCAGCCCCGGAACCAGGGCCCTGGGGTGTGCGTGTGTGAGAGAGAGAGAGTGAGGATGTGTGTCTGTATGTTGGAGTGTAAGTGTGTGGGAGTGTGTATGTTGGGGTGTGAGTTGCACAAGTGCAAGCATGTAAGAGTGTGAGTTTGTAAGTGTGTTGGTGTGTATAAGTGTGTAAGTATGTTGGTGTGTGCACGTGTATTGTAAGAGCTGTGCTTGTGTTGGTGTGTATGAGTGTGTAAGAATGGTGTGTGTGTAAGAGCATGTGTTTGTAAGTATGTTGATGTGTGTGTGTGTGTGTGTGTGCGCGCGCGCGCGCACATGTGTGAGTGTGAATCGCTGCTGCCTGCCTCGGCTGGGCACGCTCCCCCCATCCTGCTGCAGCTGTGCCCCCCGAGAGCCGGCTGCTGGACTGGTGCCTCTGCAGGGGCCAGTGGCTGTTCCCGCTCTTGCTGCTGGTGGAAAACACTAGAAGGGAGGGGATTGCCCAGCCGGGGTTGGGAAGGCAGGACCCTGAGTGGGGCTGCAGCTTTGGCCTTGTTGGAAGAGCCTCCCCCACTGCGCGGCGTGGAAACCAGTCACGGCCAGACCCACTAAGCCCCCGTGATCCCCCGACCCCCGCCATTCCCCCAGCCCCCCGCCATCTGCTCCACGCGGGCCACACCGGCCTGCTCGTGGCTCCTGCACATGCCACTCCCACTCTGTCCTCGGGGCCCCCGCACCTGTCTCCCTGCACACCCGGGTTCCTCCAGGTCTTTATTCACGAGTCGGCTGCCCCAGGAGGCCGGCCCTGCTCCCCGGCTGGATTCCCCGCACACCTCCACACCCCTTTCCTGCCCTTCTCTTCGCCTTCGTGCTTTGGCTCTACCCTAGCAAATCTGCAAGCTCCGGGAAGGCGCGCGTTGTTCTCAGTTTTCTCCTGGTCTGTGTCCCCAGTCCCCAGGACAGTGCCTGGAACTCGATGAGTGGGGGACGGGTGGAAGAGCTGCTGGGGGTGACTGGCTTCTTGGCCGTCCGAGATGCCAGAGAGGGGCAGGGACATGGACGGATGTTTCCTTCGTGCCTGTCGTGGGCTGGAAAACCAGCCACCCCCAAGATATCCATCCCCAACCCCAGCACCCGGGAACGGGACCTTACTTGGAAAACGAGGCTTCGCCGCTGCGTAAGTTGAGGATCTTAAAATTTCCCGGCTGGTCCCTGAGTGCGGCCACTTGCATGCTTGAGGCAGGACAGAGGGACAGACGAGCAGGAGGCCACATGCAGCCAGAGGAGGCCAAGAGAGATGCGGCCACAAGCCAAGGACGGCCGGCAGCCCCGGAAGCTGGAAGAGGCCAGGAACGATTCTCCCTGGAACCCCGACGGGAGCGCGGCCTGCCGACAGCTCGATTTTAGCCCGGCGGCACGGATTCACGACTCCAGGCCTCCAGAGCTGCGAGAGAATGCATTCCTCTCGATGTAAGCCCCCGTTGCCCCCGGCCGGTGGTGCTCTGTTACAGCAGACACAGGAAACCCCGTGTGCATCATACTTCACACTGTCTGCAGGGAAGACCCCAAAGGCCCGGCAGGAGCAGAGCAGGCTGCTGGGGACCTCCCGCTCCCAGGAAGACCTGGCCTGAGCCTTCCTGGATGGCTCCGGAGTCGGGGTCTTCGGTGGGTGCCCGAAGCTGCTGGTTCCGGGCAGCTGTGAGGATGGGGGCACTGTGGGGGGGATAGAGCAGGGGACACAGCTTGCCCACAGGCATGAGCCACCTGCAGCGGGTGCTGCCCCTGAGTCCAGAGCCAACCCGGCCCCACCGTGGGGGTCCGTCAGCCTTTGCCACGAGGTCGTTGGGGCGCAGGGGGCGGGACCCTCCGCATGGAGTGTGGACCCCAGCCACGTTCCTGGGCGTCGTGACCACGAGGGGCAGAGGCAGGCCTGGGAAGGAGCGGGCGGGGGTGACGGGCTGGGGAGGTGGCCTGGGTTCTCGGGTAGGGCCCGCGGGTCACCTGGCACCGACTTCCCAGCATCCTGACGTGGCCATTCTCCGTGCTGTTGGAACCTCAGGCTTCAAAGTGCCCGTGTAACCCAGCCCCCTCCCGGGTATTTCTTTTTAGGGGTTGCTTTTGATATGTGTGGTGTTTTCTTCCCTTACTTTTGAGGCTAATGGCTGATAGATTGCTTTTCATCTCCCACTTTGAGTAGCTGTAAGAGCTACTTTATATAAACATCAATTACAGGCATGTAATAAATTAAGGGTCCCTCACACTGCGCGCATTGGCGTCCACTCCGATACCAAAGCGCCTGCGTCACCGGGGATGGGCAGGGCCGGGGCTGATTAGCCGTGAGACATCGACCCGGACAGCGTACTCCTTTAGCTGCAGAGCTGCAAGAGGGTCGGGGTGGGGGGCCCCGGTGGTGGCCCTTGTCCTCGCCAGCCCAGCGAGGGTGGGGGTGGTGGGACAGGCCCCTGGCCAGGGTCTTCAGAAAGTCCCAACAGCCGGTTACGGCCACCCTGCCCTGCCTGCCCCCTGCCCCTGCCCCTCAGCTGTGTCACCTGGGTGCCTCTCTATACCCCATGCATGGCTGCTTTCTCAGCACTCAGGGACCTGAGTTTGGGCTTCTGCAGGGGCCACTGGCCCTCCACTGCCGTGTCCCGTGGTCCATCGGCCTCTTTCTGGGGCAGCTCCTTGCCCTCCGTCCAGCAGAGATGCAATGGAAGGCAGGGACCCTGGTGCCAGCCTGCTAGTGGCCCGATTCCTCCCCAGCTCGGGTGCTCTGCTGCTGGGTGACTGTGGGCAGGTTGCTTAACCTCTCTGTGCTTCCTTTTCACGGCGTCCTGTGGGGATTGTGGTGCTCTCGGAGCTGCTGAAACAGCGGCACCACGTGTGTGCTCCCTGGAGGCATTAGTTGCCATCCCCTGGTTGCTGCTGGGCTCACGGGACACACCCCCGGGTTGGGGGCCCTTCCAGGCCGCCCCCCCCACTCCAGCTTCGGACCCCAGGACCTCACTGCATCTTTCCAGCAGCTTTTCTGTCTTCTTTCTCCCTCGTGCTCCTCGGCTGAAATCACAAGCTGCCGGGTCTCCCCAGGCCTGAAACAGGCTTCCCGCTACCTGTTGCCGCCCGGGGCTCCCCCTCACGCCTCCCCCGGGAGCACAGGGGTCCCTCCAATTGGCTCCCGCAGGACCCCGGGCACCCACCCTTGGGGCCCCGGTTGCGTATCAGAACCCGCAGGGGGCCGTGGGGAAGCCTGAGTCTCTGCCGCACCCCCACGTTTCTGACCCCGCGGCCTCTCTGCCCTGGCTGCAGGCCCATCACCCGGGGGCTCTGGAGAGGAAATGAAGGAAACACCTCCGGCCTCCCAGGTGGCTCCAGGGGTGGCTGGGGCTGCCAGAGCCTCTGTCTCAGCCCTTGGGCACTGACTCACCCCTGGGTGCAGAGGTGATGGTTCCTTAGCCCCACACCTGCTCCCCAGAGGCCCCACTGCACTCGGGCTCCCCCCCCCTCCATCTTCCCCTCTTCTCTCCCCTCCCCTCCCCTTTCTGCTCTCTACTCCAGTCCCAGAGGAGGGGATCAGGCACCAATGCCCTGGCTTTGGCCAGAAGCCCCCAGGCTCCCCTGAGAACAGACCCAACCCTCTGCCTCCATTTGGAAGAGCCCCTTGCCTCCCCCCACCCCTGCCCTCTGAGTCCTGCCCGGGGACGCCCCCCTGCTCTCGCCTCACCCCCTCCTTGGGCAGCTCCGGGGAGCCTTGGAGCTGGTGAGGGGAGAACAGCCAGGAGTGGCCTGGGCAGGCGGAGGCCAGGGCCTGGCTCGGCTCAGCAGCAGGGGGTGGCTCTGCCAGAGCCTTGGCACGGCCCCCTGAAGAGTTGCCAAGCCCCATTTCTCACCCTCTGCACATTTAACTTGCCCAAGCTTCTCACACACGGGCGCCTGCTGACTTCCTCCACCCCATTGTTCCAAGAGGACCCGTTGCCAGAAATTCATTCTAGACACTTCCAAGTCCAGGTCAGAAGTCCCATCTACCAGCACGTCACGGCTGTCCTACGGCCCAGTGCCAGCACGGGGCTGCAGGATGCGTCAGGACACGAGGGTCAGGGGGCTCTGCAGGAGGCTCAGGAGCCCCCCGGCCCCCGCCAAGTGGCCTCTCTGCTACCCCCAGTGAGAGACTGACCCTTCCTTGGGCTGCAGGGATCCTGGGAGCGGGAGGCCAGGGCTGCCTGAGTCAGAGCTTGGCAGGGGTGCACATGTGTGTGTGTGTGTGTGTGTGTGTGCGCGCATGCGTGCACATGTGTATTCATGTGCATTTGAGCATACACGAGTGCATGCCTGTGTGTACATGTCTGTGTGCCTGTGTGTATATGCATTACATTCATGTGTGCCCAAGTGTGTGTACACGTGTGTCTGTGTGTGCCTGTGTGCATGCAGGGGTATCTATATGTGTGCACATGTGCATTCATGTGTCTCTGCACGTGCATGTCTTGCACATGAGTGTGCATATGTGTGCATGTATGTCTGTGTGCAGTGTCCTGGTGGAGCCCAGGAGCTGGGCTGGCCTGTACCCAGAGAGCCCCCCATCTGACGAATGAGCGTTGATGTTTCCCAAGCAGCATTCCAGCCTCCTGAAGTCATAATTTCCATCTGCGGTCACCGGCCCGCCTCTGCCCCCGTCCCAAGCCTGTCCCCAAGGCCTGCAGCCCTGCCCTGGGCACTGAGGAGCCCCCAGGTCCCACCCACACTGCCAGCAGCCCCTCGTGCCCAGCTTTGTTCCCTATGGCTGTGGGCTCCATGTGTCACGTGCCTGAGGGGTTAAGTGCTGAGACACAACTGCTCCTTTTAGTTTTGGGGCCCAGGGTCACCCCAAGAGTCTGCTTATGAGATTTGGCAGCAGATGGGCGGGCAGAGATGGGCAGGCAGGGGCAGGTGGTGGGAGGGAGGGCACTGACTTCAGAAAGGAGGGCTCTGGGGTGGCGGAGGGGCCAGGCCAGGCCATTTGCTGTGTGCGCTGAGATCCCCTGAGCATGTTGTGCGGGGGTCTGGGGATGTCCCCACAGCCCTCCAGCATGCCCTGTGGCCAGGGCAGACAAAGCCTCTGTGCAGAGCTGGGGTCCAAGAACAAAGTGGGGTGGGGGGGGCACGTTGGAGCCCACCACGATGGGGATCTCTTTGGTGAGTATCTCAGGTGGGGTGGGGTGCTGGCATCTGGCAATGCCCCCCGAACATGTGGGCAAGGCCTTCTAGGCACCCCAAAAACATGAGGGGAAAAGAAGGCCCATTTCCTCTGTCTCTTCTGCAAGCCCTTAAGCCAGCCCCCCCCCGCCTGGTTTTGTGGCTAGTGGGTGCCCCCACCCAGCAGGCAGGACCCCACCCTTGGCTGACCTTTCTTACAGCACGTGGGGGCAGGGCACAAGCAGGGACAGCTGCCGGGAAGGCAGAAGAGAAGGAACAAGGCGCCCCATGTCCGGCCAGGGGCAGAGCTGGTGCAGGAGGCTCGGGCATCGCGAGGGAACCTGCCCCGGGGGCCGCGGCCCTTCCGCACTGCCCGTCCCCACTCCAGAAGCTTCCCTGCCGGCTTTGCTGTGGACACCCCTGCCAGGGCACCCCCAGAGCAAGTCTGCCGAGCCTGGACCAGAAGGCCTGTGCCCCAACCTGCGACCCGCACCGTCCGTGCTCACTCGTGGGAGGCTCCAGGAGGGGCTCAGCCCACACGGATGGGGTCAGGGCTGGGTTTCTGGTCTGTCTCCAGCACCTGTGGCCACGGGGCCTTGGGCGGTCACCCTGATGCCTGTGGCAGGAGCTGACGCGGTGGTTGGCGTGGTGCCTGGCCGTGGCAGGGGTGGACTCAGAGTGGACGTTCTCTGGGACTTGGGTTCCCTGCCTGTTGAATGAGGGGGTGGGCCGAAAGCTCTCTACAGCCCCCTCCACCGTCCTTTCCGCGGGGTGGGGTTGGCTGTATCCGAAGATGGCTGGGAGACCAAGTGGGGGCCTGCTGTCCGTCTCCTTGTCACACAAGGGGCATCCACTCCAGGCCCTCCAGGTCTTGTTTGGGAACCCCTGGAAGCCAAGGGAGTCGGCAAACCCGGAACTCAGTTCTGGCCCTGCTGTGGAATTACTGTGTGCCTTGGCCTGGTTGCTTAACCTCTCTGGGCCCCAGTTTCCCCATCTGTAAAATGGGGGTGGGGGCAGGTAGGACTGGCCATGACCATGAGCTAATGTGCCTAAGAAGCTTCCAGAAGAGCCCTCTGTGCAGAATAATGGTCCAACCCTTGTGAGCACCCGTGTTATCTGTCTTAAACTGAAAAACATCCTGACTCCAGGCCCCGTGTTCTGGAACCTTCCCTGTCACCTGATCTCAGGCTTTACACCAAAGCCTGGTGAGAGAGAAATGGCTAACACCCCCCAAAAAGATCTCCTGCTCCCAGCAGCCCTCCTCTCCTGAGCAGCTTTTGCCTCTGCTCCTGAGCAGCTTTTTTGTAGTTGGTTTATCTCGCCAGCAGAGAATCTTCCAGCTGGTCATTCTGTTTCATTCCTGGTCTTCGGGAGTGACATTTACATATTAATATTTTCCGAGGGAGCCGAGTGCGCGGAATGTGCGGGAGATAAAGTGCGGGCCCCACTGCCCTGGCCTCGGGTGAGAGCCTGGTGGCCGTGAAAGGCTCGCGTTTGCCCAGTCAGCATGTGGTCCATCGCTGAACAACTGATTGAGCTCTCCTTTCTTCCTGCCAAGGTTTATCTCCGCGTGCAGAGGACGCGCTCTTTGTGCGGGGCCTGCCGCTCGGCGCCGCTGCCTTGTCGCTCCCGCGGCCGTCCCGACGGGCGTGTAGGCGGGTCCCGCCCCGGCCTGGCTGTGTGCCCCACAGAGCTGCCCACGGGCGGCACGAGCATCAGGAGTGACTCCGGGTGGCCGCTCAGGCGAGGGTGGAGGTGTGACGGGGTGCGTTTTTCCTGGGTGAGGGGGTCAGAGAGGGAACAGGGAAGGGCTCTGGGCAGTGAGGAGGGTCAACGTGGATGTGCCAGCCGTGTGGCTGACCTCGTGAGCTGCAAGGTGGTGGTGCTGCTGTCCCTGTGCCACCGAGGCACAGAGAGGTCCAGCTACTCACCCCAGGGCACACAGCTGGGACACGAAGCACAACTGGCTTCAGGGCGGGGCCCACTCGGACTCCAGTCCCAGCTCCGCCTTGGATGAGCAGGCTCTCTCCGAGCCTCAGTTTCCCCCCCTGCCAAATTGTGCAGCATCCAGCATGAGGACACATCTCCCAGGCCGTCTGTGGGGCTGACGTTAGGTGTGGATGGCCTGTGCTGGGTCACCCACGGACTGCGGGAGACGCTCTCAGTGGAAGCAGAGTGGCTGGCGTGGGTGCAGGGGCCCCCTGGAGAGAGGGACCCACGGCTGTTACCCGGGACGCCCAGCCAGGGCACATCCTCACCACCCACTCGTGCCAGGGCGTCCGCTCAGCTGAGGGAGGGACGGCTTCGGGCTCGCCATCCTCACCGTCCCCGCTGTCCTCACCATCCTTAACCCACTCGCCCGGTTCTGTTGGCTCCAGCAAGAACCTGTTCGGGGCTCCAGGGCAGATCCCTCAGGCCCTCGGAAATGGGGGCTCTGTTCCCACCCTCAGGCCAGGATGGGGGCAGGTGCTGAAGCCACAAGGCACAGCCCCCTGCACTGCTCTCTTCCCACCACTCCTCCAGGAGGTGCCCTCAGGCCAGCACTGGCCAGTGGAATGCCCCGTGAGGACGGAAAGTTCTAGCTCGGCACTGTGCACCACCATTGCCTCCAGCCGTGTGTAGCTCTTGACACGGGGCCCGAGACGGAGGAGCTGAGTGTTCTGTTTTATTTAAAGGTACACGGCCACGCGGGGCTACACATTATTGCCCTCGGCGTGCCTCAGTTTCCCCTGTAAAGCTGGGGCAATGAAGCTGCTGCCTCACGGGGTGACAGTGAGGCCCGAGGGAGTCCACGCCCATCGGACGTTCAGACCGTGTAAGTTCTAGGCGTCACGTCGGGTTTTCAGATGTGGCCGAATTCACATCGTCATCGTTGTCATTCGTGACGGGGAGCCCCGAGCTGGAGGTGCAGGATTCAGGCCTGGCTGGGTGCGGTGCAGGGAAGGGTCTTTCCCACACCTCCAGACTTGGGGTCGGGCTCTGAGGCTTTCCCTCACACCTCACAGTGCTTTGGGGCTTCTGGGCTCTCCGGGGGCACAGAGAGTCCCAGGGACCCCCGGGGAAGACAGGGAGGGTCTCAGGAAGAAACTGCCTTTCTCGAGAATCTTCCAGGGATGCGCTTGTTTTATTCCCAGTCTTCCAGATGCCAACGCCCCCTCCCCATCCCATTCCACTCTTCTCATTTTATGCCAGAGAGCAGGGCCCCTAGCCAGGCTCTGTCCTCCCCGCGGGCCTCTGGACAGCCTGCTGCACCTTCCGGGCAGCTGGGCAGACAGACCAGTCGAGCAGGTCTTGGCTGGCAGGGGCTGGAGGCCCGACCCGTGGCCCGGCGGGAGCTGGGGAGCCTTGGAGCCCAAACCGGTCGAGTTTGTCTGGCTGGGGAAACTTTGACCTGGGGCTGCACCTCTGCCTTCACCAAGGCCAGGAGGCCCCTGCCCACTCACCTCTGACTGCATCTGGTGATGCTTGCTGTGATCCCAGGGCAGGGTTCAGAGGTCAGAGTTCACTGGCCCCAGGGCCTGGGAGCTGGTTTTCAGTCCTGACGTCGATGCTTGACCCCGAAGCATGATCTACATGGCACCCTGCCCAGCACTCGCCCTCCCCTGGGAAGAAACTGAGCCCGGAGCGAGGCTGTGACTGAGCCGGGACTCAACCCCACAAGCCTCTGTCTCTGCTGAGCCAGCTCGTCCTCCCTGTGCATCCTTCCCTTCAGTCCTCCCCACCTGTCCTCCCCTTCAGTCCTCCACACCTGTCCTCCCAGCCCGTCCTCCCCGTGCGTCCTCCCCTTCAGTCCTCCCCACCTGTCCTCTCCGTCCGTCCTCCCCGCCTGTCCTCCCCACTCGTCCTCTCCGCCTGTCCTCCCTGTCCATCCTCCCCGTGTATCCTCCCCGAGCGTCCTCCCCACCTGTCCTCCCCATCCGTCCTCCCCGCCCAACCTCTCCGCTCGTCCTCCCTGCCCGTCCTCCCCACACGTCCTCCCCTTCAGTCCTCCCCACCTGTCCTCCCCGTCCGTCCTCCCCACCTGTCCTCCCCACTAGTCGTCCTTGCCTGTCCTCCCAGGGCCGGGCTGCAGGCGTCCACAGGTCTGGGTTGCAGACCCAGCCTTACCTGCCTCAGACCAGCTTTGTGATTGGACCTCTGGGACCCTTGGTTTCTTCTTCTGGGCTGTAGCGTCCCTGACGTCCCCTTCCTGCTCACGCTTCCTTCCCTGGCCTTTGTGTTTACAGCCTCCGTCTTCCTCAGCACTCGAGTGGGGTGGGAAGGGGCTTCCAGCACCCACCCCCAGAACAGCAGGAATGGACCTGCACCAGGGGCAGGGGCTCAATGATGCGCCGGAGCCACCGAGAGAGGCCGGCCTTTCGGTGAAGCCTGGAGTGTGCTGGCGCCCGGCCCAGGAGTCTTGAAGGACCTCGGCGTGACTGTTTTAAGAGCCTCCGCTAGTGAGGGCCCGGGCAGTGCCGAGTGTTCCCACGACCGTGTGTGCCAGCGAGGGCCAGACACGGCTCGCAGGTGCCGGGGGTCTCTCCTGCTTGCGAAGGTGGCGGAGGAAAGCAGCCTTCCGGAGGGCCAGTGGGAGGGGGCGGTTGGAACCCAGCCCGGACCCTTTCGTCTGGTGGTCTCAGGCAAGCTGCTCACCTTCTCTGAGCCTCAGTTTCCCTTTTTACAACCCAGGTTACCTGAACTGCTTCCAGGATTTAGCGGTTGAAAGGATTTAGTGAGGCAATTGCTGAGCCCCCACCCTCAGGAGATGCTGGGTGCATCTCCCCCCCATCTCCTCGAGGCCCCAGGTGAATTGTGGGACTTGCCAGGAAACAGCTCATCCATTATCCCTCTTCCCTCTCATGGCCACTGCTAAGGTCAGTCGTGGAAGAGAGAGGGATGGAGAGGCCTTCCCTACGGGGGCTCAAGTGCGGCCTCCCAGCGCCCTTCACCAGCCCTCCCCATGGGCCAGGGCCCGCCCCACACCCAGGACCCCCCCAAGGGCACGGCACACCCCCAGGCCCTCCTTCCCTTCCCTGGGGTCCCGACCACCACAGGGCAGTCCCCACCCAGCTTCCTTCCTGGGTAGCATAAACCCTGGCCCTTGCCCCAGCCCACCGGCTGCACAGGATGCACCCCTGACCCGCCCCCCAGTGCCCCCATTATTGCACGTCTTGTTGGGTGCATTGCAGGGAGAGTTTTTGGGGCACAGGCTCTGGCTGGGCAGTGTGCCAAGTGCCTCCTGCACATCTGCATTTGTTCATTGAATGCTCCCAGGGGTGGAGAGGACCCCAGAGGAGGAAACGAAGGCACCGAGGGTGAAGTGACTTCTCCCAAGTCACACAGCCACAGCCTGGAAGGGTCTGGCTCCCCTCTCTGCCCTCTGGATTGTTAGACTGTGTGTGTGTTTGTGTGTGTGTGTGAGAGAGAGAGAGAACATGAGAGTCTGTGTGTAAGCATGAGTGTGTGTATTTGTATGGTATATGTATGTGTGTGCTGTGTGTATATATGTGTAGGGTGTGTGCGTACGTGACTGGCATCCCAGCTCTCTAGCAGATCCCCGTCTTCTTTTTTTTAAATCCCACTCCTGCTTGCTCCACACTCAGGAAGGTGCTGCTAAATGGGTTTGTTGATGGACTCTCTGATGAAATCGCCTCTGGCTTGGGGGTGTTGGCAGCACTCCCAGGTCAGATAAGTCTCTGGGGACTGACTGAGGAGCCAGAGTGGGGGCCCAGGGAGGAAGCAGGGCTGGGGAGACCCTGGGAGCTGCACCCCCAGCCCCCAGCCCCAGGATCTGCAGTGGGTGTGATTCCAGGACGAGGGACTGGGACGAGGGCCGGGGCTCCTGCGCCCTGCCGTGGCCTTCTGCTGGTTCCAGCGTCAGCCCGGGGGGGGGGGGTCCCTGAGCACCAGGAAACGGGAGAATCCCCGGATACTCCGGCCAAGCCCCAGGTGGCCTTACTCAGGGAAGAGCTTGTCCCCGTCTCCACCCAGCTGCGGGAGCTCCCAGCCTGTGACAACAGCCCCATTACCTGACGGGCGCGTCTGGCCGGAGGCGGGTTGGGGGGAGAAGCTGGGGGTGAACAGGCCAGGCTCAGGGGGGTGGGCAGCAGAGACAGCCCAGTCCAGGGTGGTGAGTAGGTTGCTGCCTCGGTTTCCTTGCTGAGAGTGAGGCCGGGGACAGGGCCCTGGGATGAGGGCGTAGGGGGTGGGGAATGCTGGTTCTTCAGGAGTGACACTTCCCAGAGCCCCAACCCCGACCTCAGGCCCCATCTGCTGGGCTGGGAGCAGCCTGCAGGCACCTGCTCTCCTGAGGGGGGCAGGGGGGGGCTGCCTTTGCCCCTTGGAGGTCACAGTGGAGTGTGATGGGTCAGAACCCAGACTTGAAGCCCAATACACCCAGGATTCCATCCCAGCCATGCCTCTTCTTGGCTGTTTGACTTCTGGAAGGTAACTCAGCCTCTCTGAGCCTTGTTTTGCTCACGTAGAACCTGGAGCTGGTTTTGAGGATCAGAATGTGTGTGTATAAAGTTACTTCTGGCTCTGGGAAAGCCCTGGATGAGGGGTAACCGTGACTATTGTTAACAGGGGGCCCTGCTCCCAGGCACCGAGGAGGACCTGGGTTTGCAGCCTGGCTGTCCTGGGCTTGCTGGGTGTCCAGTCCCCGGGGGAGGAGGAGAGCATGAGGCCCAGGGGCAGACGGGGTGCCGAGGTCACCTGGGGCACCTGTTTGAGACTTGTCTGTGCTCTAGACGACGAGGGCCTGGAAGTTGGGGTGTGCACCGTGGAGCTGGTGGCCACAGTCAAGGCCAAGACCAGGGCAGGGAGCTCGGGGCGGGGCCAGGTGCGGAGAGCAGGAAGCCAGGTAGCCAGGTATGTCTACACTGTTCCGACCTGTTCACATTCCTGGCCTGTAATTACACGGGGGCGGGGGCAGGGGGGTGGTTTGTGCCCCCGTGGGGGGTCTGGCAGCCTCACGTCGGAGGCAGGGTGCTCACACCCTGGGGAAACTGAGGCAGGTGGTGCCCAGCACAGGGCTCCTGGGCTCCCCCAGCCCCACCCCCACCCCCACCCGAGGCCACGAGGGAATTCGCTGCATTGGGGAATGCGGGGCAGGATGGAAAGCTCCTGAGCCAGTCTGCTTTCCCCTCTCCTGAAAAACAACCTGCTCCCCTGGGTCAGCCGGCACTTCGTTCTGCAACCGACCTGCGGGCTTGCGTCACCCTGGCCCGCGGTGTCACCAGCTTCCCCGGCCTCCTCCTGGAGTGCTGGGCCAGTGGGCCAGGGGTGCGGCGGCCCCGGGGCAGCCGGGGTGGGGGCTGGCACGTGGCCCTGGGGGAGCGACTGGCGAAAGGCTGACACCCTGCCCACTGCTGGGCTCCGCCCGCTTGTCTCCACCTGGGGAGGGGGGGTGACTGCCTCGGGGGCACGGTCCCCCTGCCCGATCAGCCTCCTCCCTCTATCTCCCCCCCACCCAGCCTTCACTGGCAGAGGCCCGGGAGGGGCAGCGGAAGGGCAGGGCTGTTTGTAGCAGAGCCGGCCCTTGGCTTGGCCCAGCGGGCGGTGGGATCCCGGGGTCTGAGGAGCGCGGCGGAGGGGCCAGTGCCTGACATCTCCGTTTCCTGGTTTCATCCCCTTCTGCCCTGGCCGAGCATTCGTTATGCCCAGGGTAGGTCAGTGCACTCTCTTTGGCGGGGTCAGTGGCTGACCGTATAGGGGGCCCCCGCGTTCCTGGGGTTCAACTGGAGCAGCGGATGGCGCCCAGCCTTGGTTCTGTTTGTCCTGTGGGGACAGCGTGTGGCCTGGGCCGGACTGTGGAGTCTGCACCCAGAGTGGCTGGGTTCTGTTGTGAGCTGTGTGGCCCTGGGCACATTACTTAACCTCTCTGGGCTCCGGTTTCTTCCTGTAAGATGGGTAAGGGTGTTGTCTCCCTGCCCAGGGTGGCCGTGAGCATTCAGTGCATTAGTAGCCTGGGAAACACTGAGACCAGCCCCTGGCACAGAGTCAGCCCCAGGCGCCAGCCCAGGCCACCCCTGGCTGGGTGAAGAAGGACGTCTGCCGGCCCCTCCGTTCCATCAGGACGAGGCAGCGCCTCCGAGGATGGATAAAGATGCCTGCTCTGCTGATAATTAGCTTTTAACCTGTCCCCGCCGTTAACTCTAAAAGGCCACCATTTGTTCCAGGGAGCTGCTAGTGTATAAAGAACTAAACATGGTCAGTTTTGTTCAGGATGAATTAAGACTTGTAAATGTAAAATGAGTTCATCTATTTAATTAAGTAGCAGCAATATGGATGTTAAATTAAGTTCACAGCAGACATGCCAAAACAGTGTTATAAAAATGTCCGTGGTGCGGGAACTTGGGGGGCACAGCCGCCCCCTCCCCGCCCTCTCCTGCCTTCCCTTGGCCGGCCCCAGATGCTTCCCGAGGAGGGGCTGTGACTTCAGGCGGGGAGCACGGTGCAGCCAGGGCCACGCACTTCCTGCTTAGGAGGGACGTCCCCAGGCTCCTGTCAGGGTGCCCCGTCCCAGGCACACGGAGGCCGGCCGGCTGCACCCCAGGGCACACATGTGCCTGGGGGAGGCTGCTGTGGTGTGCCATGTGGCCGCTCAGCCTCCAGCCTCCGGCCAATGAGGTTTGGGGGGGAGCAGAAAGCGCTAGACCTCAGGTGAGCCACTGGCTGGAAGAAGGACCCCTCCTGGCGAGGGTGGGATGGAGAAGAGCTGATGAGGGGCTGGAATGAGGGCAGCCAGGCTGGGGCCGGGCCTCCAGAGCCTCTGCCCCAGCACCTGGCATTTCAGAGGAGGTGGTCAGTCAGCGCCGGGGACCACCACACCTGGAAGGCAATTCCTTTCCTTTTCCCCAAATCGAGCCCCCCTGGGTTGAGATTGTGGCCAGGAAGGCAGCTCTCTGGGGCCCAGCTACCTGCCTGGCCTGGGGGGTGGCAGGAAGCTTCATTTGACGGTCACTTGCCTACTGACTGCAGAGCCTGGGCCCATGAACTCTGGAGAATATACTCCACAAAGCCTTCCCAGAGAGGAGACGAGACATGTGGGGAACTAAAAGCCAGCCAAAGCACACACAAGGATGTAATTGGAGGGATTAACTGGAACTGGGGTAGGGGACTTTTTCGTGGGAGTTTAAAGGATGAATAGGAGTTCGCCCGGTGTATGGGGAGAAGTGCATTCCAGGAAGAGGGAGAAAAACGTGTATAGAATCATGCTGAGCACACTCCAATGCATTTGTTGCAGAGGGGAGAATTGGGGTCACAGCTGGAGAGGCGGCAGGGGCGTGAGGGCTGAACGTTTATGCTGAGAAGCTCTCAGGAGCCCTGCAGGTACTGGGGAGACATTCATTTGTTCGGTGCTGGGCTAGCCTGAGCACCCAGCAACTGTGAGTCCAACAAACCAAGTTCCTCATCCCCTTGGAGCTTGTAGTCTAATGAGGGCCTCAGACAAAAAAACAAACAGATAAGTGTTAAGGCTGATGGCAAAAGGTCAGCCAGCCCTCAGCCCCCCGGGTCTCCGCCCACCCCTTGTGCAGTGCGCGACCTGCCCAGCCGTTCCAGCCCCCCTGCCCCAATTCCCCGCAGCTCTTGAAGCCTGGTAGGGAAGGCAGTAGGGAGACAGTGCAGCAGGGTAAGGGGGGATTGGGGCAGCCGGGCAGGGGTTGTTTCTCATGGTGGTCTGGGAATGCCCCCCCCCACACCGACAACCTTCAGTAGAGCCCAGAGGAAAGTGAAAGAGTGTTGTACAGGGGTCACCCATGCCCCCCTTGCCCAGGGCAGCCCCAGTTCATGCCTCTTGTTTCAGTGCGATTATTGGTAAAGTCCTGTTTACTGTCAAGAGTAACACAGGCAAAAGGCCCTGTGCAGGGGGTGAAGGCCATGAGGTGGGCAGAGGGCAGATAGCACAAGACCCCGGGTCTTGGCTTTTGTGTGGAAATAGATGGGATCCACAGCTGGTTCTAGGCAGAGATCTCGGCATCCGCCTATCATTTGGCAGGACCCTCAGGCTGCTGTACCAAGAACAGACTGTAGGGGGCAGGCTGGCAGCAGGGAGACCAGGGAAGAGCTAGTGCAGTAGCCCCGGTGAGCCAGGGCAGGGGGAGTCCTGGTGGGATTGCAGATACATTTTGGAGGTGGAGCCGGTGAGCGGATGGGCTGTGGCAGGGTGTGGGGAGGGTACAGGGTAAAGCTGGTCAGGCTGTTGGGAGGTTTTGAGCAGAAAGGCCCCGTGACCCAGTGTGTGCCCCTGAAAGCTGTTTTGGCGGCTCAGCAGCAGGTGGCTGGGAGGTCTGGGACAGAGCTTGGGGCCGGCGGAAGACCTTGGAAAGCTCAATATTTGGCCTGTGAGTGAGGCTGTATTTGGCGTCACACTGTGCTGTATTATTTTTTTGCATTTATTGCTGATATTTTAAAATGAGGCTTCCCCACACACATTAAAATTTCTGATTTTCAGCTTTTCGGTTAAAAGTCTGATGCCCACAGTGGCTGAGGAAGTGCCTTCCACTCTGCCTCGGCCCCTCAAGGCCCTTCCCCTCACCTGGCTGGCCCCGCGGGCACCTGATTGTGGCTTACCAGCTGGAGCCTGGGGGCTTGTTTGGGGGTGGGCTTGGGGAGGGGGACTGTGAGCTGGGAGGTGGTTGGAGAAAGAATGGGAAAGCTTCCAGAACCTCCCCAGGTTGGCCTGTAGCTAGAAGGGGTTTTGCCAGAGAGGCCTTCCTCCTGATTACTGGGAAACCAGAGCCGAGCGCACTGGGCAGCTGGGAGCCGGCCTCTGCCCCTTGCAAGCGGTTCAACACTGGCCTTGTTGCGAATCAGCAAAGAGGCCCTTCCTCTGGGAGGACGGCGCCAGCGTGGTGAGTGGAAGGTCAGCCGGCCCTCAGCCCCCCGGGTCTCCGCCCACCCCTTGTGCAGTGCGCGACCTGCCCAGCCGTTCCGGCCCCCCTGCCCCAATTCCCTGCAGCTCTTGAAGCCTGGTAGGGAATGGGAGGGCTGCCTGGAAACCCACGGGTGTGTGCCTACCCGCCTGTCACCCCCAGCCCCCCGATTTCCAGCTCCTCTGTCTGTCTTGGCTCCTTGAAGCCCCTGGAACGGTTTAAAAGGCTCCTAAGGATATTGATCGGTTTCTCTAAAATGGATTATCTGTTGCCTCCCAGCCCAACTGGATGCCCCGGGTAAAATCAGAAAGGAATTATGTGAGCTGGAGGCAGAGGGAGCAAGGGCACGGATGGATCTGGTCCCCGGTGATGCAATGTTATCAGAGCTGAACTTTACTCTCCATCTTGGGATATGGGATACTTTGGGGATGTCGGAAAGAAATAATAATCTTTACGATTTGCAGCCTGCTCGACACTGAGCCAATAGGAGGCGGGTGGGAATGGGGGAGGCTGTGGCGAGGCCCACTTTCGCCGGAGCTATTCCCTGGAGAAATCAAGCCCTCTTGGAAATGCCGTCCGAGCGGCAGCCTTGGGTGGGGCGCGGGGGACCCACCCTGTGAGGATGGCGGACCCCCGTCACGGGCCCAGGGGACAGCGGCCTTCATTAAAATTTGAAACACAAATGGAAAATTGCTACCTGAAGCCTCCGCCGTCAGCCAGCCAGTGGATCCGAGTTCCCGTTAATGGATTGAATGCGGAGGAAAGGATCACAGCCTCCCCTGCGATTCCTTTCGAGATAGTTGAGGCTGATCGGCCGAGAGACGATCCAAACCTGTCTGAGAGGAGAAGCCACGAGGCCGGAGCACGGGTGCCTGGTTCCCCAGAGCCTTCCTCTCGGAGCCGAGGCGTCGCCGCTGCCCGCCCCTTGGGGTCGTCCCGCGGCCTGTGCAGCAGCCTCTGGCCCCAGGAGCTGACGGTCACACGTTTCAGGGCAGGAGCTTTCTCGCACCCGGGCGAGACGCCGAGAGAGGAGGCGCACTGCCCCCTCCGTCTTGCTGGGGTGCTCTGGAATGGGAGGCGAGCCCGCCTCGGTCGTCCCCCCGAGGGGCGAGGGAGCTGGGGTATTTATCCGCCAACTCCCATCTGTCAATGTGGGGGCAGCTTGGGCAGCCGTGGCCGAGAAACAGTAAAAGCCAGGGACTGGGACGGGCAGGGGGTGGCCGTGGGCTGCCGTCGTGGAGGGCTGCGTGTCGAGGGGCCTGTGTATAATTTGGGGGGCAGGTACCCGCTTTCACGGGTCATGGGCTTTGCTTGCGTGGGACAGGTGAGCACACACACCCCCTTCCGTGGACGACCAGAGAGCAAGGGTGGCCAGCGTGTGCGGGGCGCAGCTCTCAGAGGGGGTGACCCTCCAGGCCGGCCTCCTCTGGCCTGGGCTCTGCTGAAAGAGCCCTTCTGGGCGCCCGGTGGTGCCTGAGGCAGGATGCGGTGGGGGGACAGGGTCCCCCGCTTCCCCTCCCATCCTCTGCCGCCTGCCTCCTGCGGCCATGCCCAGGGGGTCTTTTGTGTGCGACTGTTTATTCCACCAAGAGCCAGGTCAGGGACTTGGAGTCCCCCGGTTGTGAGGAAATGGGGGCGGAGAGCGCCCGTGTCCTCCCCCAGGGCGGACCGGATGGCCCTGGGTCCTGAGGACAATGGGCCCAGGGAAGAGCCAGGTGCTGACCAAGGGCAGGAAAAGGACAATTCAAAGATAAACACTGCAACGGCTGCAAAGGCAAGGGGCTCCTCGCCTCCACGACACCTCTAGAGATGACGCGGGCTCCCCATGGGGCTGGGAGGGGACGGGAGACGGGTTCAGGGAGCAGATAACAGCAGCTGATCATGCCTGAGTGCCTGGTGGGGGCCTGCTCTCAGGGCTTTGTCTGGCAGTGTTTGCATTCCTTATGGCCCCCCCATGTTATATGTGGGGAAACTGAGGTTCAGAGTGTCACGGTAACTTGCCCAAGGTCACACAGCTAGAAAGTGGGAGAGCTGGGATTTGACCCCAGGCATTCTTGCTCCAGATTTCCTGTTCTCAGCCACATCCCACCTTGATGCACCCCCCACCCCGACACCCTGGGTGTCTGTGAGGGTGCCTGCAGTGCCCCCCACCCCGCGTTCCTTCTGGTCTGTGACTCCAGGAGAGCCCAGGCCCCTGGTTCAGGCTGCCCACGTGGGCATTGGGGGGCATGTGCCTCTGTTCATATGGGGGGGACAGAGGGAGAGGGGTTGGAACCTGGGACGGGGTGCTTGTAGAGGAGGGGGCTCAGGCCTCGGGCAGGTGGCCACATCGAGGGCAGGGGCCGTGACAAGACCTGTCTCACCTGCCAACAGTCCCACCCCGGCCTCTGGTTCCACGGCTACCATCGACAGACTTGAGATTCTCCCCAGGACGTTTCCCCAAAACTCACCTCTCCCTCCACCAGCCCCTCCCGCAGGCATTGGGCGTCTCCCCCAGACCACCCTGATCCCTATTCCAGGTGGGGGGAACAGTGACCCATTAGGTACAGGAAACATGCTGGAACTCTATTTGTTTAAACTTTTAAATTTTTTCCTTTTTGTATCTCATGAATTGGGGATGAGTGTTCAAGTGTTTGTTTCACTTTTAAAGCCAGCTTGACTGAGGTCGGGTTTGCATTCAGTAACCTGGGTCCGTTTTGAGAATGCTGCTGCTGGCCTCTGGCCCATGTACCCCGGTGGCCCCCGCCCCAGCTGAGCTAGAGAGCTCTGGCCTCACCCCAGTGGCTCCCTTGGGCGCCGCCGGGTCGATCCCTGCACCCCTGCCCGGCCTTGGGACCACCGGCCAGCCTCCTGACCCCTGCGTTAGCTCTGCCCGCTGCAGGACATCATATACGTGCGATTTTGCAGCGTGAGCCCTTTTGCCTGGCTGCGTTTGCTCAACATCATGTCTGTGATTCACCCACACAGCTGCTGGTGCCGACGGCATGTTCCTCTTTATTGCTGAGTAATATTCCGTCTGCGGGTTCAGCACGGCTTGTCTGCCCCCTTCCTGTGGCAGCTCGTGCGCTCAGGTCCTTTCCAGTTGGGGCTGCCACGTGAAGAGGAAGTGAGGGGCCGTGGCCGTGGAGGGCCAGGGGTGTCTGGGCTCGCCGTGCACCTGGCTCTTTGCCGGCTCTTTTTCTTGGAGCTGATCGTACAGGACTTCCACGTTGTTGCACAAGGACGGCCACTCTGAGCTGCTCCCTGGAGCAGGCCACCCCTTGGAGCCGGGGAGATCAGTGGGGTGCGGCACAGGGAGGCAGTGAGCAGAGCCGGGGCGGGGCGTCGGGAGCAAGGCCTGCCCCCATGCTGCCCGCAGCCTCCGCAGTTCCTGCTTGATGGTGCCCAGATGATGGACCAGCAAGTCCGGAGCTCAAGTCCCACCTGCCAGGCCTGGCTTCTGTGCAAGGCTGACAGTCACCTGGGACAACAGGAAGGTCCCGGGGCTGTGAGATTCCCCCGAATGGGGAACCTCAGTGGTCAGCACTTCCTTCTCCACTCGGCCTGGGCTACGGTTTCCTGCAGGCCCAACGTGGCACCAGGGGTCAGCAGAATGATCCGGAAGCCCTGGGCCCCAATCCCTCCGCTAATGGGGGAGTCTCCCCTCCCCTGCCACTTAGGGGAAGCAGCAGAGGGTAAAAACTGGCCTCCTTATCGGGACTCGCAGGAGGGAAGCCTGCAAAAAACAAAGCCACCTCTTGCCCTCTTGGGTGTGAGCGTTTGCTGATAAGAGGAAGGCCTGCAGGGTGGTTAGGGAGACACCCCGAGAAAGGAGAAGTGGGTGGGACCCTCGGTCGGTCCTGTCGCTAATCTGGGGCTGCAGATCCTGGGTCTGGGGTCCTGGGGCTGAGAGGCCAAAACAAAATCAGCCCCCAGCCGCCCCCCTTGAGAATCTTCTTCTGCCTCCACTCCTTTGCCTGAAAAGTTAGTCTTTGCCTCCAGGACCCCCACGGGCCCCTGAGGAGTGGGTCTGCAAGGCCCGTCCAGCCCTTGCCTGGAGCCCCCAGCCTCACACGTTCACCTGAAAACACAGGCATTGAACGCCAGCTGTATACCAGGGCCCACGGAGGAGCACTGGGATTAGAGATGGAAGACGCCGTGAGGGCTGGGTCTCGGGGGAGGCAGCCCGAGGGGATGAGGTGAACGCAGACCCCAAGGGCCACCAGAAGAGATGTCCAGGGGCTGATGTGAACTTGAAGGGGACGTCGACGGCAGAAAGTGTCCCCGAAAGGCAGCCCGCCACCTCCCAAGGGTTGTTAGATTTGGCCAGGCCAGGGCACTGGCTTTGGCTAGAGGCCAGGGTGTTTTGAGGTCCCCGTGGGTCCTCTTTCACTTGCTTCCTTTAGAGAAGTGGGCCTGCATTTGGGAGGTTTAGACCAGGGCTCCTTAGCAAAAGGAGAAGCGAATGCTCCCTCGGTTTCCTCGTTGTGGCCAGGACGTCACCAACTGTGGGGTGGGCTGCGGGTCCCCAAGGCGCGGAGCCCAGGCAGGGCCTTGCCTGTAAAATGGGGCCATCGGCCTCCTTTCACCAACAGAAGGTGCTGTGCCTCTCCAGGTGCCGGCATGTTCACCTTCCAGGCAGTAGCTTGCTGCACCCACTCAGTCCAGCGAGGAAACGGGTTGTGGCCAGGCGGTCTGGCTCCCAGGCTCCTCACCGGTCAGGGGTCCCCCAGGCCTGCACTGGCTGAACCACCGCTTCCCTGTGGAGTCTGGGGAGAGTGGGGGGTGGAGAGTGGGGTTGGGGTACCTTGTGGCCTCCAGGGAAGCAGCAGGATAGCTGGCCACCCACAGGCAACCTGTCAAGATCGCTTGTGCACACAAGGAGCGAGGTCTTGTGGCAGCTCAGCTCCGGGAATTGGGGGCCGTGAGTGGGGCCAGCGCTGGGGAGCTAGGAAGCAGTCAGTGAGCTCTCCAGCCACGGTCACTTCCATGGCCGGGTGAGGGTGGGCGACAGTGGGCCTTTGTCTCTGACACCCCCTCTGCCGTCCCCTGGCCTGGGCAGGCCCCATTGGTGCCAAGGGGGGCGCAGGAGACGGGGATGGGGTTTCACCCCACTCGTCGTGCGGTTCATTATCAGTTCTGCTCTCCGTTTGAAACTGGGGCTCCGGGTTATCTGTGCCCCACAGGGGTCACCACTCACTGTCCCCATGACAACGGAGCAGCGAGCCCGGGCGGTGGTGGAGAGGAGCCAGGCCTGATTTTGATTTTCACAGGCGTCTGCTTGGAGCCGGGGAGCAGGAGGAGGGTCCGATACTGGGGAGAGGGTCAGAGCCTGGAGCCCCATGGGCAGGCCTGGGGCTGCTTCTCCCCATCGGGGCTGCCGGGGCCTCAAAGCCGGGGAGGATGGCGGCCGGGGTTTGCCCTCCGTGCTGAGGCTCTCACGGGCAGGGACGCCCCGTCCCCCGTGGAGCCCCCAGAAGCCGCGGGGTTCACAGACCCACATTCTCCACCTGGGTTCCAGCCGTGCCCCCCGTCTGCACGGCTCACACACTCGCTCGTTCAACACTGAACTTCCACTGGGTGCCACCACCCTTGGCACTGGTGAGATGCGGAAGCTGGCAAAGCCCTGAAGAGACAGACAAGATGACAGAAAGCATCAGTCTTAAGTTTGGAGGTCAAGAGCTACAAAGAAAAACACAGGATGATTCCAACACGTCAAGTCCAGAACAGGGAGATCTACAGAGACAGAAGATTTGTGGTTGCCTGGGGGGGAGGGGACAGGGATGGGGATGACGGCCAAAGGGTCCAGGTTTCTTTTTGAGGTGATGAAAATGTCCTGCATTTGATGGTGGTGATGGTTGCCCATTTCTCTGAATATTTTAAAAACCATTGACTTGTCTACTTTAAGTGGGTGCATTGTATGGATGTGCAAGGGAGAGAAAGGAAAAGAAAAGCACAGTAGATGAGGGGACAGGGTGACGTAGAGAGTGTGAGCGGCTACAGACCTCTCTTGGCAGGTGACTTTGAGCAGAAAGCTGCAGGGAGAGGAGGAGGGAGCCCCCCCCCCACAGAGAGAGTTCCAGGCAGAGGGAACAGCCTGTGCGAAGGCCCAGAGGCAGGGAGGTGGGGGTGAGTCGGAGGAGCAGCTGGGGGCCGTGTGCTGGGGCAGGCAGGCAGGGTGGGGCCAGGTCTCACAGGGACCAGGGAGACAATCACAGCCTTGAACCCAAGTTCCCTCCAGGCACCCGGGCGGGCAGGGGTGGGAGAGGGCTCGCCCTCGGGGAGCCGCTTCTGCTGTCTTGGAACCACCTGTGGTCTCCAGCCCGGCCCCGCTGGCAATGGGTTTTTAATTATCTAAATATTGCCTGTGCCCTTTGCTTTCAGCCGGGACTGCTGAGCTCTGCAAAAGGCAAATAGCTTTTGGAGGCTCGACCGGGGGAGCGGGAGGCTTTTCTCCCTTGCCTGATTACAGCCACTGTAATCTACTTGGTTTTATTGTTCAGAAACAATGCACAGCATGGCGGGGAGTTTGGAAAGTGTGTGCATGTGGGCGGGGGTGGACAGATACAGAAATTACCCGCAGTCCCCAAATGGCCGTTTACCTCTTGGCGTGTACTGTCCTCATCTCTGTCCCCGTGCATTCTTTATTATTATGATTTTCAAACCTGTGTCCACCACAGCGTGGCTGCAGTTTGCAGCCAGGGAAACTGGACACGGGCCTGGATCTAAGCTGAAGGGTCTTGGGGGATAAAGGCCTTGGAAGGCCCTGGGTGGGGAGGTGGCAGGTGCGGCTCGTTTCAGGGAGGAGGTCACGTACTGGGGCATTTGAGCCACTGTCACTCCCTTTCCTAACCCAGCCTCCTCTCCCCTTGGGGTGCCTCTGAGTGGCACATCCCCGTCTCCCACCTGACCTCTCCAGCCCCTAGGCCCTCCTCTTCCTCCACCATCCTCTTCCTCGACTGAAGTGGCTAGTGGTCCACACCCACCGTTGTCCATCTCCAATCTGGCTCCCCCATCTTGGCCAAGATGGCGCCACCCAAGGCTGGCACCCCCAGACCCGGTGCTGACCCCACGGGGACCCCTCTCTCCTTCAGCCTGCCTCTCCCCGCCTTGCCCACTCCTGTGAGTGGCTTAATTAAGGAGCTGTGCTTTTTATTTATGTACGGACCAGCCTAATTGGCGTGTTTGTCTTCCCTCATTATTCCCAGCTGGACAGAGCCGTTTGACCAACAACCGCAAACGGCTGGATTTCTCCAACCCAGTTTCTATTTTTGAAAGCCCCCTCGGTGCCCTCGCCATTAGCCGCGTGCGCGTGTTTGCCGGCTCCAGCCCCAGGCCCGTGAGCACTTAATTGTGGGTGCAGTTAGTCAAGGCGGGCAGCTCTGCAGATTTCAGGGGTGAGGGAACCTAATTACACCTGCAGTTGAGTGCTTTAGCAGGGACAAAAGATGCCTGCTCAGCTAATTGCAGGCACCAAAATTGCCCCCACAGAAAGAATCCCCGGTAGAGGCTTTGAGAGCCAAGGCCACGGTTGTAATAAAGAACGGATAACTGGAAATTATAGCGGTAGGGGGTGCTTGTTTTGGCCGAAAGGATTCAGCTTTTCGCAACAGTCATTACACCTCTGGGTTGTTTTTTTCCACTGTGGAGGCCATTGCGTGGCTGGGTTTGTTTTGTCATTAGCACCTGCCTTCGCGCAGAGAAATGTCACATGAAGGGAAATTTGGGGTTAATCACCTCTTCTCACCTATCTGCTCACCGGCTAGAATGATTCATCAGGTTCTCCTGGACTGGGCCGGTGGCCCGCGCCGTCACCTCCCTGGAGGTCTCAAGTGCACTGTGTTCATTTAATTAGTCCAGAAACAGCTGTTGAGCGTCTGCTGCGGGCAGGGACTTGTTGGAGGGCACCGGCAGTGGACAAGGCAGGGCCCTGCCCTCACAGAGCTCACATTCTGGGGAGATGGAGATGGTGAACCCGTGCCGCCTCTCCTGCTAGGGCCTCTTCTCTGCAGATCCCTTCAGGCTTGTCTTTTCATTTCTTTATCAGAGTCTCTAGGAGAGTTGTGTAGATTTTGAAAATTTCCATCTCTGGAATTGCTGGAGATCTGCTTCTGTTGGCCCTTGTTTCTGCTGATTCTCAATTAGAAGTGCGGGCTTCTTGCTTGCCTTGTTATCTTTGATTGGGCTCTGGTCATTACATTTGGAAAATGAATTTTTTTTTCAGGTATAATTTGAAGCCCAGGATGAAGGTGCTTTGTCAGGAAGACTTGTGTGTTTCTGACCTGCCGGAGGCACTTCCGCTCGGAAACCTCCCGAATCTGATTTGGGGCTCACGCCCCGTATGCAGACCGCAGAGTCAAACCTGGGCTGTACTTCTGCACGACAGCCAGTCAGCTTCCCCTTTGAAGACCCACACCCTGAGAGAGGAGTTCTTTGGGGTCCAAGCTTATTGCAGGGAGGCTCTCCATTAGACTCCTGACTTACATGGAGGGCCCAGGCTTTGCCTTCTGTTGCTCTTGACCCGTAAGGCTGTAGAAACAGAAGTTCAGGGGTCACTGTTTCCCCACCCCTGAAGTCTCCTCAGCGCCTCAATGTTTTAAGAAGCTGCTTGCAGATTTCTATTTGGCATTTCTGCTTGATTTTAATGGCCATCGTGAGAAACAGGAAGTCCAGGCTGCTTCTCCAAGCGCGGTGGTGCAGGGGTGGGGGCACGGGGCAGTGGAGGGGGCAGAAGGACAGGCCTGAGAGGCGGGGAGTGATGGGGAGTGGCAGGCATGTCCAGAGAGGTCAGCGTGGGGAGCAAGCAGCCACGTCCAGCGTCCTGGAGGAGGGCAGCAGGGAAAGAGTCTGAAAACCGGCTGGGGAGGCATGGAAGTAAAGGGTTGGGACAGTGCAAGCTGGTCATCCTGGAGTCCCCGTAGCAAGAGGCCAGCTTGAGTGGGGCTCCGTGGAGATTCAGCAGTGAGGGCTGCCATGCTCTGGGCCTGGGACTCCTCTGGCAGACCCCGCTGGAGGCAGAACCTCAGCTGTGGGAGGAAGCCGGACACTGAGAAGGTCACCCCCGCCTCCCAGGTCTAACCAGGCCACGCCGTGCCGGCTCAGCTCTGGGCCACAGTTAAAGCCACTTCTGGGGTACAGCCTGGTGGGGGGACTCTGACCTGCCTCCTTCCACCACCCTCCTCTTGGCCTTTGCAGGACACGTTGCAGACTGGCCATCAGCACGGAAGGGCCGGGCTCTGTGCCTGGGAGCAGAGTGACTCCGAGACCCCACTTCTTGAGCATGTTGATGGGGTCTGTGCATTGTATTTGTGGCGTGGCCCCCTTGTAGGGTGAAAGGAGCGTCTGGGGGACAGGGCTGCAGGTGATGCTGTGTGCACTCACCGTGCCCGGCAAAACACTTGCCACACACCTGTTCTGCAGGGCGACACCCTGCCGGGAGGCTCATCATCGGTGCAGCCCCCACCCCAGCGCTTTGCTTCTCAAGCTCACCTTCCCCCGCTGGGAAAGGAAACGGGGATTCTCAGCCACCAGGGGAGGAGCTGTACCCCATGAGCTGAGAAGTTTGGGGCCAAGAATGGGGTCCCAGTGGGCACTCTGCAGGCCTCTGTCACTTTCCCGCTGTTAACCTTGGGGGTGAGGGGTGGAGGGAGGTAGCTGTGTGTGTGATCGGGTGTGCGGGTAGTGATTCTGGACCTTTAAAGTCAGGGTTGGGATGTGGGGCGGGTGTGAACCCACATTCGGATCAGCTGGCAAAGGAGAAGTGAGCCACGCAGGGCAGCCTTCTCTTTGGAAACCCGTTCTTTTCCTTAAATGTCAGAGTGAGCAGATGGTATGTCTGGGTTTTATTAATCATGGGCTCGTGGAGCTGGAAGGCCTGGGGGATCCTTTAGGCTGAGGCTCCCCCCGAGAAGGAGACTGAAGGCAAGAGCAGGCCAGACCCGTGCTGCACCTGCAACGAGAGCAGGGTTATGCCAGGACCCAGCGTTTTCTCCCAACTCACATACCTCCCACTCTACCAAAATAAACAGGTGTCTGCTCCCCCCAGCCCGGGAATCCTCATCTTACCTCCCAATTAAAAGCAGAAGCAGAGCTGACTCTGGGATCATCCATCCCCATGAACAACCGGAAATCCGGTTCTTTGGGACCCTGTTCAGCTGAGCACAAGCTGGTGTTTGCCAGGTGCTAGCGAGAGACTGACAGTGGTCGTGAAGCCTGGGGCTGATGGCCCTACTGGACCTGGCTCTTTAGGACAGTGTCTCTGAGGCATGTAACTTACCCCAAACCCCGTACTTTGATGGGGCTCTTTCCTCCCCCGGCAGCTGTTCAAACAGACTAACCGCAGGACAGCCAGAAGTTCACAGTGTCACATGAAGGCTATAAAATTCAAATCACTGTTTTAGCCCTGCCCTTTTTGTCCTGCCCTTTACAAATATATCCCGTGGCTGTTCCAGGACCTTGAGATGCCACGGCCTTGGTTCTATAAAGATACTAGAGGTGAGGCTAAATCATACTAGGTTGTAAGTGACTGATAGCAGATCCTTTTTTTCAGAGCAGATTTTGAGTAGGTTGGGGAGAAAGAGGACTGTGTAGAGGCCTGAGGCAGCAGGGTTGTCCACCTAACATCTCGGCCCCACCCCACCCCCATTTCCTGTATGAGCTCTGCTGGGGGCAGTCATTGGATGCCTTCCCTCTGTCTCCTGAGTCACAGGCTCGTTCCCACTTGGGAGCCATTGGTTCTAAGCAGTGCTGGCGAATGAGAGAGGGCCAGAAGACCAGGGGCCCCATCTGCCCTGCTAAACCGGGGCCAGCACAGGGACGGTTGTTTGCTCAAGATCACTCAGTGATAGAACAAGGTCTAAAGCCAAGGGCGCCCAACTTCCTGGCTGGATCCGGGACAGTTTTGCCCCCGGGGGACATCTGGCAGTGTCTGGAGACATTTTGTTTGCCGCGGGAGGTGCTGCTGGCACGGAGAACCCAGAGGCCGGGGGTGCCGCGGAACGTCCCGCAGTGGACAGGGCGGCCCCACCTCGGAGAATTGCCCGGCCCCAAATGCCAGTTGTACTGAGGGGTGAAGCCCTGTGCTTGTCATGCTTAGTACAGGACAGAGGAGGGACATGGCCCTATAGGGAGAATAGCCTTTTTGGGGGAGCGTGTCCAGAATCCGTCTATTGCTGCAGGCCCTGGAGCTGCCATGGCTCCTGGAGGGTGAACAAGCGACAGCTAAGGCCAGGGGTGGGGGGCCAGAGCCAGTGGGCAAGGGGCACATGAAGAGGGGAGTGGCAGATTGGCAGCAGGCAATTTTGCAGGATAAAGTCAGAGAAGGATAAAAAGTGGGTCCCTGCTCAAGTTCTGTTGCATTGAAGTACCCTGGCCAGCATCGGGGGAAAAGCAGGCAGGAGCCACCTTTTATAGTCATGTCTGGTCGGCCAGAGGGCCCCACGGAGCTGAACCAGGCAGGCGCAGGGCTACCCGGGGAGATCTGTGTCATCTGCGAGCTGGTCCGTGCCTCCCTGGCGTGACTTCTGACCCTGCAGCCTCCAGGGACGGACAGCAGGAAGGGCTGCTCGAAAATGCCTTTTTCCCTTGAACAGGGGAATTCCGCTGGTGTCTGGTGTGCAGTCACCGGCGGGGAGAAGAAAGCCTCTTCCATCCGCCCCCGGGCAGGGGTCAGCCAGTGGCAGTGGGATCTGGGAGCTGGGCCGCCCACCCACCAGCGCCCTGCACTCCTGTATCCCCCCTGCTCTGAGGGGCCTGCCTCGGTGTGCTAAAACACCGCTGCATCCCAGGGGCCAGGAAGGTTCACGCGGGATGGTCCCTTCCCAGGGATGGGCCGGTTGGCCCAGATGGTCCCAAATACACTCTCCGCCTGATTTCTTTGGCATTCACGAAGCCCAGGAGGGAAGCCCTTTGACTGGGTCACACCTTGGGCCTTGTAAACCCATTATTTTCAAGTTCCCCCATACCAAGCTTGCTGGAGCCTTCTCTAGGGGCAGGCCTAAATGGGAGGTCAAAAACACAGCTCTATGTGCTGGTGCCAACCATAAGATGCCATTTGCGTGCCCCTCCAGATTTGCTGGCTTGTTTGATTTTGAATTAACACCTCTTTGCCCCCCACTGCTGGAGAGAGAGCAATTTAGAATGCAGGGTCTGGAGTCAGACTTGTCTGGTTCAAATCTGAGCTCGTCTTCTTCCTGGCTGTTTGGCCTTGGGCACGTCATCTTCCCACTCTGAACCTCAGTTTCCTCATCTGAAAATGGAGTTGTTATAGACCTGTCTCTGTGTGAGGATGAAATAGAACAATGTCCTGAAAGCATGTAGCGCAGCTCTTGGCATTAAGTAAACGTAAGTACGGGGACTTTAGTGGTTAAGCTCACAGTTGTTGCTTAACAAATAGACCCTGAAATCCCAGTGGCTTCTCACAATAGAAGTTGCACCACAGACGTTTATTTCTCACCCACAGGCCCACATCATCTACAGTTGGTGGGGGACAGGTAGGGGCCTCTGCTCACAACGTCACTTGGGGTTCAGGCTGATGGAGGAGCTGCTGACTTCAGATAATGGATTTCAAGGTGGGCTGCCTGGGAAAGAGGAAATGGAGGCTCACGGGGGAGGTCTGCCTGGGCTGGCCCTGGAAGTGACGAACTCGTTGGCGGGACCTTGGTCACCTGGCCCCAGACAACTTCATGGGTGGCTGGGAAATGGAGTCTGGGGAGGGGCCCACGAGGAAAGGAAGCGGGTTTGGGGGGAGAGCTGGCTGCGATGGGTCGTTGTTGCCACAGGGATTGTAAGTGAGCAGAAGGCTGGCCACAGATGATAGTCTCGCGGGGTCCAGGCTGCGACCCAAACCTCAGCTGTCAAGTGCGGGTCACCGGGGGTGGGGGTAGGGAGCCAGTTACCAGACAGCCTCACCCCAGGGCGCGCTGACTTCCACTCCATGGAGGGTGACTGGCCCGAGCACACACCCGGCCCGCCCCTGGACACTTCGTGTGACGCAGGCCCTCCTCAAAGCCCGACGGACAGACTGACCGCCTGGCTGGAGGCACATGGTGTCTGGCAGGGAGCATCCCACCTTTACAGAGGTGACAGGGTGTATGAGTTTCCGGGGCCTGTGGTAGCAAATTCCCACAAACAGGGTGGCCAGAAACAAGTTTCTCATGGTTCTGGAAGCCACGAGTCCGAAATCCAGGTGTCCGCAGGCCCAGCTTCCAGTGGCTCCCGGCTTCCCGTGGCTGCAGCCTCTGGCTCCAGCATCAGCCAGCCGCCTCCTCTGTCTTGTGCCTCGTAAGGACAGTAGCTCTGGGATGTAGGGCCCACCTAATCCAGGATGATCTCATCCTAAGATGAAAAGACCTTTTTTCCGATGAGGGCCACCTTCACAGGTTCCAGGGGGACATATCTTTTGGGAGCTACCTGGCTTCAACCCGCCACACAGGGGCAGGGGGCTTAGACCCTCAGGGATGTGGTGGCTCACCTGGGTGGGGAGGGTAACAGGAAAGCAAAAGTAGACACGGCCTGCAAAGGCTGGCACACACCTGGGTACGCAGAGGCCCCTGTGAGGTGTAACCAGAGAGTCCGCCTGTCTCTGCTGACCTTGGACCTGCTTATCCTGAGACTTAGAACATTCGCATTCTGCTCACCTAAGGACTGGAGCCAGTCAGAAAGAAAAGTGGGGCATACCTGTCCCTGTGTGACCCAGGACGAGGGTTTCACCCGGGGGGAGGGTCTCAGGTACGGGTGGGGTGGTGGTCGTTGTCCTGCCCCCTGCGTGGGTGGGGAGGTGGCGAGTAGGAAAGCAAGAGGCCTGGGGCCCCAGCCTGCCCGGAAGCAGCTATTATCCTTGGGGATAGTCACAGCTGTGTTTCTGACATCGTCTTTACCCTGCTCCAGGCACTGGGCGGGCGCACCACGCCCTCCTGGAACACGGGACTCTTCGCCTCATTTGCCAGAGGAGGAAACTGAGGCTCAAAGGTGTCACCACTGCCCGAGGGCTCCCAGCACGTGGGGACCGAGCTGGGGTTTGAACTCTGCACTGGCAGGGTGCAGACCTTTGCCTTATATGCCCTCTGGGGCCCGCTTTGGTTCAGATCTCTGCCACCCACTAGCTGTGTGACCTTGGGCAAGATACTTGACCTCTCTGTGCTTTCCCTGCCAAATGGGGCTTCCGATGGTATCCTGGATCACCCACTGTCATGGGGACCCCACCAGTTAAAGGAGGGGTACTGAGGCAGCCGTTCTTTGTGGATTGGGCATTTCGGGTCAGCCACGTGGCCTCCCAGGACAGCCCCCCCCCCCCTTTTCTGGGAATCCGTGGGGAGCAGCCGCCCCTCTATGGAGTCGCCCTGCCGCTCAGAGCACTCTGACCCCGCACCCCAGACCCCCGCCTGCAGCCTCTGTGGGCTCAGCACGTGCGGGGAGGCTATTTTTACCATGTTCAGCTGACGCTCCTGGCCAGTCTCCGCTAGGGGGAGTCCAGGGCCCCTCCATTTTGAAGGCGCAGCTGGTGGGGGTGGGGTGGGAAGGAGGGGCTCCCCTGCATCTTTAGAGTGGGGCTCCAGCCAGCCCCGGGAAGCAGCTCAGCCTCAGCTTGTTTTCCCATTAAGAGATAAAGCGATTTTCTTTTCTCTCCACCCTGCCCAGGGCATGGCCACAGCTGGGGGCCTCCATCCTTCCCTCTGATGCTGGGTTGCCTTGCACCAGGGGCAGGGGTCTCCCCATGGGTGGGCGTGGGGTTGGGTTGTTGGCCCTGCAGTGCCCCCAGTCCCTGGAGGCTCCATGCTGGGTGGCCCAGCCTGCAACCTCTTTTCCATAAATGCCAGACTCCTCTCCAGAGGTGAGCCAAGAAGGAGGGAGGGAGGGGACGTGGCCTCCACAAGGGCAAGGACACTTTTTCTTGCTCATAGTCCCGCTGGGGTGAAATCCCCTGAAGGCGCTGCCCTGCTTACCTGGGTGCACCTTCTGGCAGCCTATCCAGGTGCGGCTCCTCCCGCACTCTCAGAAGATGGGGAGACCCGCCTGGGAATGAATGGCCATAGTGATGGTTTCCAGAAGCCACAGCCAAGCCACAGGGCCAGTGGGAAGGGGAAACTCCAAACAGCTCACCCGCTCGGCCACATCAGAGCAAACAACTGAGCCATTCAGTGGGAAGTCCGTCTGTCCGTTAGGCTGGCCCTTGGCAGGGCGAGTGGCTTTAGAGTTTTCAGCTGTTTTGGCATCAGGTCCTTCACTGTGGGGTAGCCACCATCCCTTAGTGGAGTCCTCCCTTACACACATCCCTGTCACCAGGAAATGTCACCAACCTACTTTTAGCTGCCCAGACCAGGGCCAGGGGAGGCTTTGCTATCACTGGGATCTTAACAGCTCACCTCCTTCCCAGGGGTGTGGCGAGAAGCAATTAGGGCTTGGCCCCGGCGCTGCAAGATAATTTGATGCAGGCACACAAACACTTATTAGGGGGAATGTTTGCCTTGGATGAGGAAGCAGAGATAAGCCGGTGCTTGCCCACACCTTGTGGGTCTCCTCTTCTGCCTCTGCACACCCACCTAGAGCCAGGCCCCGGGAGCTCCCCAAGGCCCTCCCACCCACCCACCATACCACCCAGGTCCCCAGTCTCAGTTGGACCCTGCGTGGCTGTTCCAGGCGGTCTTACAAAGAAGCCGGGTCGATGGGAACTCAGACAGGAGACCCTCTTTGCCATTCCCCAGGGCTGGGAGCCTTCTCCACAGGTGTCCCCCAAAGCACCCTGGCTTCCGGTGTCGCCTTCCCCACTTTAGCAAGGGAGTGGGGAGGGGGCACCCAACAGATTGGGGGAGCATCCCTCCCTCTGTACCCTCTCTATGATTGGCCCATAATTACAGGTTTATTGCCTGTACAGCTATTGTGTAATGACATGTTTGCAAATTAATTTTTATGGCTCCTGCCATTAGCATATACAGTAGAGGAAGGTTTAGTATTAATTACTACTGTTCGTGTAATCCCGGAGAATTAAAAACCAATAAAAGAATGACAACAGAAACTGATAGTTTAGGGTCTTTTAAAAATAGTTGTGTTTTGTTTTTTCCCCCTAAGTCAGATAGGAGATTTTCCAAGTGTGTGAGGGGTTACTGGGGTGGGTGGCAGCTTGCTGGGGGTGACCCTCCCTGCGCCCCAGTGCCCCTAGCTCCAGAGGGCACAGTTTATCAAGCAGGTGGGTGATAAATGGGTGGGAGGGGGCTGCAGGGGGGCCAGGTGCGGGACTCGACCCCGCTACCCCTGGTCCCCGGCCCTGGGCTCCCTTGCACAATCCGCGGGCGCAGAGCAGCTCGGAGCGCGCCGCCACGCAGCCCCGGAAACAAAGGGCCGCCGCCGCCGAGGGCCGGGCGCGACCTCCAGGGTCAGCGCGGGGCGGAGCGGCCAGATGCCGGCGGCGCGGCAGGCGGCCCGAGCGGCCGGTTTCCTGCAGGTCAGCCGCCCCGGCGCCCTCCCCGGTGCCGGCGCGCGCTCAGCCGGCGGGGAGGGGGCGCCAGGCAGGGCGCAGCGGGGGGTGGAGGGGGATTAGGCCATGTTCAGGGCCCCCGGCGGCCCGGCCCGCGGAGGAGGCAGCCGCCCGCGCGCTGCGCCCATCGAGCCGTGGGCCGTGTGGGGAGGAGCGCCAGCCCTCCGTTGGCTCCGTGCGTTCCGCCCAGCCCACTTTCCTGAAGATTTTCCTAGCGGGTGGGCGCGGGGGGCTGCGGGCACGGAGAGGTCAGGAGGCACGCCGGGTCCCCCCACCCTCTCCAATTTGCCCTCCGGAGCTGTCCTCTAGAGTATCATATTTCGGGAGTTCGGTTGTCATCTGGAGCCGCGGCGTTTAAAAGGGCCCCCGGGGCTGCCGCTGGGGACCCCTGATTTACGTAGGGCCTGGAGAGCGTTGGCAGGAACCCCAGGCAGGCGGGACGCGCTGCCCCGCCGCGGGTACCTGGCCAGCTCTGGTCTTTTCCTCAAACCCAGATGATTGTAGTTGGGGTCAAAAGGTGACCCCCTTGAGTGTCACCAAGTCATGATTCCGGCTGGTTTCGTCACTGAGGGGCCATTCAGAAGGTAAAAGGCTTGAAAATAAATGGTAACATCAAGAGGCAGCTTTGCAGCAGCGTTGGAGGGGGGCCATGGGTAAATGGGTTCTGTCTCTTTAAAATCGCTGGGGCCGGACAATGAACACACAGGATGTGGTTTGGCGGCAGGGTTTTTTCCCCTTCGATTTGGGGAATTATCACATGGGGCCTTCTTGAGCTGGTGTGAAAGAGAGGCGGGTGGGGAGGAGAGATACAGGCTACACACTCACTCACACACATTCTCTGTGCGGTTGATCGTTTTCTTAAACCAAATTAGTCGGGGCTCTGGTTACTATGGTGCAGCCGGGGCTTGCAGAATCCCAGTAATAGCATTTATTAGGTCTATTTGCCTGGAAGCATGCCTTCCCGGATCTGATAGTGCACCGGTGCCGGGGGGAGTGTGGGAGATGGTATCAAGCATTTGATTACACTTACAACAGGGATTTTTTTAAGGAGTGGGGTGGAGGGGGGAGGGAGCCGAAGAAGAGGGAGAGAGGAGCCGCTTGCCTGGGGAGCTCCCTCGGCTCGGCCGGCGTGTGCTTTTCCGCAGCCCCGTGTGGGTTTCACAAAGGGCGGCCGAGCGCCCCGGGGGCACGGCGCGGGCGGCGGCGAGCGAACCCCGGCTTTCCGCAGCTGTCAGTCGTGGGTGGGGAGGGCGGGCGGGCGGGCAGCCAGGGCGCAGAGCTTGGCAGCCGGAGGGGGGACCGGCGGCGCCCGCGGCCGCCCACTGTTGGCGAGCGGTCCCCCGCTTTGGGAGCCGACGGGAGCACCCCACCCCCAGCGCCACCCTCCCCCGTCCTGGAGACGGGAGCCCGGCTCTGCGCCCTGAGCCCGTCCGCGTGGATCTGCTGTCCGGCTCGGCGGCGGCGCAGGGGGAAGCTCGCGAGTGAAACTATTATTATCGCTCTGCGAAGCCTGGAGCTCTCGGAAGATGCCGCGTAGGGACCCTAGGAGCAGCCGCCTCCGCCTCCGGCCGCCCGCCGCTGCGCCCCTACCCTTTCGCTTTCATTAGGGGAGACAAATCTGCTGTCAGGCAGCCAGCTTTCCAATTTACCGATAATGATTCTTGCATGAAAATTGATCGGGGGGGCTCTCCACCGCCGTGCGCTCTCCCTGCTGCCTCCTTCTGCCCGGGCGCCCGGAGCCCCCGCGAGTTCTTTCTCCTTCTTCCCCCACCCCTTCTCTTTGAGTCAGTGGCGGGACGCCGGGCCAGGGAGATAACCAAAAAAAAAAAAAAAAAAAAAAAAAGACGGGGGGGGAGTGTTGGTGGTGAGAGGGGGAGGGGAGCCGGCCCCTCGGCCTGCTTTCTCGCCCTCGGCCTGCTTTCTCCTGCCCAGGACTTGTTTGCAGTCGCTGCCTCCTTTATTTACGAGAAGAAATCTTCCCCTCGGTACTTCTTGGCTGTTTGGGTATTAATTTTCTCCTCTCCCCTCTCCCGCTCGCCCCCTCCTCCTCTCCCCCCCACCCCCGCCCCTCCTCTCCCAGTAGCTAAGGGGAAACGAAAACAAAGCCGGTTTCTCCTTGGCAACAAGAGATACCCCCTCCCGCCGCCCCCCCCTTCCTTTTTCCTTCTGGTTCTGAAAGTGAAACCCTTTTGGAAGCAGGTTTGTTGACCCTCGCCCTTGACATTCAAATGACTGAATGGAGGAGAGGTTGCTACTGCACGTCTTGGGGGCTGCTTTTTCTCCCCCCCCCACCTCCTTTTTTTCTTCTTTCAAATGAGTAATCCCTGGAGATCTTAACCCCCCAATTTCATCACCCTCACCTCCCCCCTTTATTTTTCTCTCCCTCCTCTGCGCCCTCCCGCCTGCTTTCCTCCACAGTCCTCCCCCCTCCTTTTTTTATTTGCATCTCAAGTCCAAAAGGCAGAAAATACACACGCGGCGAGGACACCCGGGCGGCTGCGGAGGCTCCGGCCGGTCGTCGGTCGTCAATTACCTCATTGTGGAACTGCCAGGGCCAAGGTGGCCGAGGTGGCCGGGCTGCCCGGGCGCTGGCCGGAGGGACAGCCCTCGGATCATCTGGAGAAAAAAGGACTGCTTTTTTTATTTTTTTCCGTCGCTCTCCGGATCGCTCTTCTGCCTTTATTTTATTGTTTTGGACATTTTTGAGCGCCGTGGTTTGGCCGCTGCTTTTTGTTTCATTGCTGGGTTTTAATTTTTTTTTTTCCGTCTTCAACCCTCGCTGGCACTATGGAATTCTAATTTAAATCATGTTTGGATTGAAGCCGCCTCTGTATTACTTACCAGGTAAGCGAGCTGTGCGCCTCCCCTGCCCGGGTCCTGCGCGCCCCGGATCCCACCCCTCGCCCTCCAATTCGACCCTCCCGGACCTCCCCCCGCCCCCAGGCCGGGTCGCCGCCGTGGGGCCGCCGTGCCCCCCGCGGGCGCGCACCGCCCGGGTTCCTCCCGCTGCGGCCGAGCGCTCTGGGTGTGCGCTACGTGCGCGGGGAGCCCCCGCCCGCCCCGCCGCCCCCACCGCGCCGCCGCCGGGGGTTGCGCGTCCCGCTCCTTTTGTCTGCCGGGAGCGGCTCCGCGGCGGCGGCCCGGCGAGCGGCCGAGGCACTTAAGCCTTCCAGGGTGAATTAAGCACCGGGTGTGAAGTTACTTTCCTGCAGGCCGCCGCGATCGGGTGGCACCCCCCACCCCACCCCCGCCCTGAGTCCTGGGGCTGATTTTCCTCTCCCTCCAGCCAACCCCCTTGCGCGGTCTCTGGGCGAGCGAGCCGCGCTCGCCCCCCGCCCCCCGCCTGCCTGGGATTCCCTGGAAGGTTTTGTTCCCGCCGAGGTCGGAGGAGGGGCCCGGGGGAAGCTCGGGGGGCATTTGGCGTGGCTTCCTGTTTCCTTACCGTTCCGGCGCGCTGACAGCACCCTGCCCTGCAACTTTATGTTTGGGGGCGAGTGGGCCTTTCAGCCAAAAGGAGGGGGGTCCCGACAGCTGGTGTAGAGAGCCCCTCCTGATTGTACCGTTTGGACTTTGAAACCTTAAAAATACTGTAGTTGGATGTAGGCTAATGGGAAGCTGGCGAGCCAGGGATTCCTGCCGAGGGAGGTACAAGCTGGCCGTGACCTGGGCCCCCCCCCCCCGCAGGGCTGTGACACCCCCCAGCCCGGTGTCCGTTGGGGTTGGGAGTAGCTCACCCCTGCCGCCCCAGGTGGGGCCCTGTGAACCGCAGGGCCAGGAGGCTGCTCTGCCTGCGACCGCTTGTTCTAGGAATGAGCTGTGTTTTTATTTTTCCTCCGTTCCTTTGAGAGTTGACATTTCCGGGGCTTTGACACAGTTCCTATTGAAGTCAGGGTGCCCATGGATCGGGGGTGGGGTGGGAGAAGTTGGGGGTGGTGTAGAGACGAGAGGGGAACTTCCTGGACTTCTCATTTTCAGGCTTTTAAAATTCTGCAGAAAGGGCTGTCTTGGAGGTTTATTTTTGGATTGTGTGCTGGGTGCTGGTGCACGTGGCCACGGGCTTGATCTGCATTATTTCCTCTGGGTTCAGAAGACCCCGTCACTTCAGCTGAGGCCTCTGCCCCTGGAGACCTGGGGGTGGGGGTGGGGAGCAGTGGGCCTGGGCAGGAATCGGCTGGGGTAGATGTGGCCTCTGCCCTGAAGCAGGGCAAGTGTGCCCTGAGTTGACGGAGCAGGTTTCAGACAGGCGGGGCAGTGAGTTCAACTGACCCCAAAAGACGTAGGACACATGTCTTGGTTCCGTGGGAAATATGTACATTTGCTCTTTTTGAGCTTCTCTGGGGCTGTTGTCATTCCGTGGCCGGTCCCAGGCACTGACGAGGCCTGTGCTTGGTGTTTATGCCATTTTTATAGGAAGAATCTTTTTCAAGGTCTCCATTCTGTTCTTGATCTTATCTTCCTGCCCTGGCTGAAATGCGACGCAGTAACATCCAGCTGGCTTTCCCCTTCCCGCCACCCTTCCCCGAGCAGCTTGGATCCAAACCGGACCCAGTTAGAGCCGGGAGTTCCCGGTTTGCAGAAGGTTTGTGTTTGGGGAGGGCGGGATAAATGAAAGCTGGTTCCCAGGGACATGCCCAGGAGCCCTTTGAACCCAGGGTGCCCCCGGCCTGGGGGTGAGCTCCCGCCAAGCAGGGACGGTCCTTGGCTCTTTGTACCTGCAGCCTCCCCAGGGACGCTCTGAAAGCGTGTGGCAGGAATGAGTCTTCCTAAGTACAGGGCGGCTTAAAAGCGCAGGTGTTCGTAATCTACACCCCTCACCTGCCGTTGGGTGGCTGCTGGCGCGTGTTAATTCATCAGGTGACGACTTTCTGTCTGCGCGTGGAGCCTCGGAGGGAGCCGAGGTAGCGTCAGGCCAGGGGATTCACAGCCATGGGGAGCATCAGCTCTGGCCGGGGTGAAGGCCCCAATGGGGGGGGAGCTTAAATGCTGCCAGTTCTGATCCCCGGGGAGATTACATGCCGTTTCCCCTCCCCCGCTGGGTTTGTTTTTTGGTTTTCTGTTTTGTTTTGTTTTTCTGTTCTCCCCACCTCTGCAGTGTGCAGCTTCCGTGTACTGTTCAGTGGTGAGGAGTGAGCTGGCCGGGCCCCCCTGCGCCTGGGGCCGCTCGCTCAGTTCCATAGAGGGAATGGCTCTGGTCGTGATGCATGGAGCCCCAAATCTCCCGAGCACCGTGGGTGCTGCTGTGGGTGCCAGGAGGCCCCCCCTGTAATCGCACAGTGACCCCAGCGAGTGCTGGGTGTCTGCCCACTTCACAGATAAGGAGAAGTGAGGCCGTGGGGAGCTCCGCCGGGGGCCCAGCTAGGAAGTGGCTGCAGCCTGCGGCGCTGGACGGGGCCCAGGGGCCTGGATGGGCCCCCTGATGGGGCTGTGTTCTCGCAGCCCACAGATGGGAGGCTGAAGCCCTGGCCTGGGAGCCTGGCTCCGGGTGACGCAGGTTCTGTCCCTGCAGCTGGAGCCTGACTCTCCTGCAACGGCAGGGAGCGAGGGAGTGCCCAGAACCTGCTTGTCCAGCCTGTCATACCCTGGGGGCAGTTCACAGCCAGGCTGGCACCAGACTGCTGCCCCTCCTGTTTGACAGGTGAGAGACGAGGTGGGGCCTGAGGTCCCTGCACTCAAACCCCATAGGCTTTAAGTCCACCTCTGCCACTTACTAGCCATGACCTTGGGCGGGTCACTCAGCTCTCTGGACCTCAATCTTCCCATCTGTAAAATGAGCCCTGTAATTTTCTCTCTGGGTATTGGCGGAAGGCAGGGGTCCACAATCTCCGGCCTGCAGGTAGGTGGCCTGGTTTTGTAAATGTTTTACTGGAGCACAGCCACGCCCACTCCCTTACCTCTTGTCCAGGGCTTCATGGGACACTGGGCAGCAGGTAATGTTGAGTAGCTGCAACACAGAACAGCCAAGCCCAAAATGTTTACTCTCTGGGCCTTTGCAGAAGAAGCTTGTCAAGGATTAAATGAGCTAATCCTTGTAAGGCACTGAGGACAGTGCCTGGTAAGGAGTCAGGAGTGATAGCTATCATTTTTATTATTTGGCTAGTAGCATTATTATTATTAAGGCAGAATTATTTGCAGAAAGCCACAGTTGCTTAGCAGTAATGCATGGGGTCTCACCCCTGCCGGCTCCTTTGTTGGCAGGGGGGCGCGGTGCTCAGACACAGGACACGTAGCAAGGGTGGGGGGCACCGGCCCTGCGAGAAGGTGAGTGGGTGCAGGTGGATGCCGCGTGGCCTCTGCCTTCCTCTGAATGGGATGGCAGGTAGCGAGCCCAAGGGGGACGTATCCCCGTCGCTTGATACATAACGCTGGTCCCTTCTCAAACTTCCCTTCTTTGAGCATGTGTGCCCAGATCATCCTTTTCCTGAACTCCGCCAGACGGTGAGCTCCATGCAGGCGGGGACAGTGTGTCTCACTGATGCCTGGCTCAGCCAGGCCCAGACCAACCATAATAAGAATAAAAAGGCTATGGAAGAAGAGGAACCGCTTCTTATGTAGTATACGAGGTTGCTTGGTCCTAGAGCAGCTCAATGAGGTGGGCCTGTACCCCACTTGACAGCTGGGGAAACTGAGGCCCAGAGGGGTTGAGGTGGCGTGGGCAGTAAAAGGCACAGCTGGGCTTTCGCTCCAGGCTGTCTGGCTCCAGAGTCCCTGCTTTTTAAATAAATATTTGCTGAGCGAGTGAGGGAGTGAAGTGGCGGTTGGTGTCGGAGGTGGCGCCCTGCCTCACCCCTTATCTCCTTCCTGGCGCTTGTGTCCTGAGTCCTCAGCTGTCAGTTGACCCACCCTGGGCCTGGCTGAACTCCTCATGACCCCAGCCTCCCCTTGGGACTCATGTCCACCCCTGGGAAAGACCCTCTGGTGAGGAAGCCGAGGCCCAGAGAGGGCCAGGGCTTGGCCCAGAAGCCACCCAGCGTGCTGCTGGCTGCCGTGGAGAACCCCAGAGCGTTTCTCCTGCCCCCAGCTGCCTCCCGAGGCCATGGTGAGCCGTTAATAACAGGTTTCCTGGAGGAGCTGGGCAGGCCTGGCCCGGCCCCTCTCCGAACAGCCTTTGAAGTGTTTGCAGGAGACCCGGCTTCCTCTGCCCAGGGTGGGGGTGGGTGGGGTGCCCAGTGGAGGTGAAGCCAGGCCCAGCTGGCTTTTAGGGAGCTGCCTCAATTTCATTTCCCGCTCCCCAAGACTGCTTCCAGAAAGCCCCAGTGTGAGGCTGGGTGTGGGTCTCTCCTTAGCCCACCGGGTCCGGGGAAGGAGGCTGGAGCCGAGGCCAGCTGGAGACCTTTGCCCTCTAGCTGCTGGCGCCCCTCTCCCCGGGTGCTGTCCCCAGAAGCCGAGGCTGGGAGAGGGTGCCCCTGGTTGCCAGCTGGGGCTGAGCTGATGCCCAGCTTCTGGTCTGTCATGGGAAGCTGTTGGATCATAGGCAAACCGATGGCTTTGGGGAGGGTTCTGGAACCTACCAAGGCCTGCTCCGGGGGCAAGTTGGGCCCAATGGGATCTGAGTCAGATAAAAGGAAAACACTGCTATTTTAGTGGTGATTGAGAAAGCTGCTTATTTACAGCTCAGAAACTCAGCAGGGACAAGCATTTCGGCTCCCATCTAGCACTTTCCAAGCAGTCACTAATTAATCTTCAGATACCCCTGAGAAATGGGGAGGGGCTGCCATATCTCCATCTGCTGGCTGGGAAAGCCAGGGGCCCTTTTGTCCCACTGTGGCCCAGCTCTTCTCTGAGCGGGGCAGGCTGGTTTCCAACCCCCTGCCCAATTTGGTTCTCATTGAGACTTTTCCTTGCTCAAATGTGTTGTTCTAACTCTGTGGGTGGGAATCTGATATGATCCCCTCCTTGGAAACTCGCTTCCTTCTTATCTTCTTGACTTTTGAGTCAGGAGAAGTTTCTTTGGTGCTTCCTGGAGCAAACAGACACTGTGATACCTGAAGCCCTGCCCTGTCCATGGGGCAGAAATGACCCCCTGCCTTCCACGCCGGAGGAAGTGAAGGCTTGGGGAGGATGCTTAGCAGGCCCCACAGATACCAGGGTCAGAGTCAGCCAGGGGATGGAGTTCCTGGACTGGGGCTTCTGCTCTAGGCCCAGTGCTCATCTCACTTGTCCATGTTACCCCTAAATGGGTGCACATTGCGGAACAGGCCCCTGCAGCCATCTGGTTTGCCCTGGCATGTGCAACTAAGAAAACAGGGCAGAGATCTTGGGGAACCTGTTGATTTCTGGATCTTCTCCGTAGGCTCTCTGGTCAGACCAGGTTGGTGAGTGCAGCCTTTTCATCTGCTAGGACAGACTGACTATACTTTGCAGGAAAAAAAAAATATGAGGATTTTATAACCCCTAAAGCAGCCTTTCTAAAAGGGATGGAGGAACCTTCTCTCCAGCAAGTTATTTCTCGTCCATGTTTGGAATTGCCTCTCCTTGGTGGTCTTGCCACACCATCAGCAGAAATTTTAAAGCCACAGTGGGGAGGGGGTTACTGCATAAGAAGGGAAGAGGGAATTTGGGGGTGAGGGAATAAAAATAGATGCAGTGCTTTTTTTTTTTTTTTAAGAGCTCCATATAGATTTAAAGTCCTTTTGTTAATTTAGGACCATAAAACCGTGTGATGTATAACATGGTTTGCTCGTAAAATTACTAAGTGTGGCATATTTAGAGCTGTGAAAGCTTGGGGTAAAAGGCAAAAAAAAATCAGTGAGATTTTTTTTGTAAGTCTATAGGGGGAAAATGTATTTTTCAGGCTTTTCCTGCTGATTGCAGGCCCTCCACGGCCCTGGCTGGGGTTGATATTTGCTCTCCACTCCAATTACGGCTGTGCTGGGGGTTCGAGTTCAGCCGGGCCCAGCTGGAGCCCACCCAGGCCCCTGCCGGAAGCCCCCAGCCTTGCAGGATCAGTGCCTCCCCTGTCTTCCCCCTGCTCCCTCCCGAGCAAGGCAGGAAGCACCTCTGACCGGGCCTGGACGGCGGCCCAGTGGGCATCCGGCCACTTGCTTAATGGCTTGCGGGGTCGGGAAGCCATGGGGCGTTGTCGTGGAGGGGCCTCGGAGGTCAGACGGCCCACCCCCTCCCGCCTCACGAGCTGGCGGTCCCTTGGGGTCCCCTTCCTGGCAGCCAGCTCTGGCTGGGCCCGTCCAGGGCCGGGACTCCGGGCCAGCCCTCGTCCTTGGGCGCCGTTAGGATGTTGCTTTTCCTATGGAACGGCAGTCTGCCCCGGGTGTTCGGCCTCGTTCTGTCCTCTGGGAACACAGGACAAGTCTGGTCCCTCCTGAGCTTTGTTCCGTCTTTCCTGTCCTGGCCAGGCAAGGCTTGCCCGTGGGGTACCAGTTACTGGGCAGCATCGGCCAGGCAGGAAAGGCAAAGAGTGTCTGTGTGTTATTCTCCAGTTGCTTAAGGAACAAATAAGGAGCGAGGTGAGCCAGGATGAGCTCTCTGGCATCTCCAAGGAGCATCCTGGAGGAGGAAATCAGGGAAGGCTCCGTGGAGGAGGTGGCACGGGAGGTGGGCCTTGGAAGCGAGGCATGAGGTGGAGGGTGGAAGGGGGCTATACTGGAGGAGGGGCTGCTGCAAACAAGAGCCTGCTCTCAGAACATGGACACCTTCTGCTCCTGTCAGCCCTGCTGGGAGCTGGGCTGCCCCTGCACTGGGTGTGGGGTTGGGGGCAGATTGAGTAATGTGTCTGACAGATGCTGGTGCCCAGAGGCGTGAGCAGAATTTTCTGGGAGTGCAGAGGAGGCAGCTGTTGGTTTGAGGTGGGGGTGGAGGGGTGTCCTTTGAGCTGGCCTTCCTGGGAGGGGCAGGGCAGGCAGGGAGCTCTTGCCCCTCACGCCTATCGGGGATCTGGGCAGGCTGCCACTCCTGGCCCTACTTCTCCGCAGCACCCTCTAGTGGCAGGGCGCGGCAGCCTCTGTCCAGCCTTTGACAGAGGGGATGGGGCTCTCCAGAGGGTGTCCCCCAGGGGCAGAGCCCTTCCAGAAACTGAGGGTCTGGGTGCAAGGAAGAGATGGGGGAGAGTGAGCCTGGGGCCGAGAGAGGCATTAGGACAGGGCATTGCTCTCAGAGAGCTGGGGGGGGGGGTGGGTGGGCAAGGAGGCAGCCAGGGCATGGCTGGTGGCGCTTAGAGAAGGACAAGCACAGTTTCTGCCGGGAAGCAGAGGTAATCCCGACAGGCTCCCTGAAGTAGGTGGCTTTCGAGCTGGGCCTCCCAGGAAGGGCAGGGTCTCAACAGAAGACCAGGACAAATAGGTAAAGAGGGGTGGTGAAGCTGTGGGCAGGACATGGAGCCGAGCAGGTGGGCTGAAGCCACGCTTTGGAAGGCCTTGAATGTCATCAGGCCAATGGTGAGTGAACTGGATTCTGCGGGAAGTGGGAGAGAATCCAGGGCTCTCAGGCAGCAGAGTGTATTTATTTATTCAATGCACGTTTCTGACGTGCCAGGCACACCAAGAGGCCAGCTGGCCAGCCCCCAAGGGGCTAAGCCCTCATGGAGCACCTTGAGCACGTCACGGCGGGGCCCGGGATCTGTAGAAAGGGAAAGCAGAGTGAGGCGGTAGGCAAGCCGGGGTGAGGCAGTGGGTAAGCTGGGGTGCAGCGGAGGACACTGTACCCCCCGGGTCAGACCTGAGGGCCAGAAACCTGGAGAAGGTTAGGGTCCAGCTGGGTAGGGATCTGCGGGGCGGGTGTCCAGGCAGAGGGATGAAAAACAACGTGCAAAGGCCCTGGGGCCCGGGGAGGTCCGCGTGGCCGGAGGACCCAGGCCCTGGGGGAAAGCCGAGAGCAGGGAGCCCCGCCGCGGCTCGAGCAGGGCGGGGTGTTGTGTGACCAGGGCTCTCTGGGTGTGGGGCTGAGATGGGTCTGGGAGAACCCCAGAGTGCAGCGGGCAGCCCAGCGGCCCTGATGAGGGAGGAGGGATGGCGGCCTGGAGGCAGTGAGGAATGCTGGGCGAGTGGACGGTGCGTGCCCGGCTCAGATGGATTCTGGGAGCCTGTCTCCGACAGCACGTGGTCTGCAGAGGCCCCTTTGGAGGGATGGGGTCTTGTGGGGGGTGTCGGGAGCTTCTAAGGGGGGCATCTGTGGGGTAGAGCATGCATGCTTGTCTAGGCTGGGGGTCCCGCAGAGGCTAAGCGTGGGCTAACACCTCAGTGGTTCTCCAGGTGGGGTTCCCGGAGCAATGGCTCCACCTGGGAGCTTGTTAGAAAGGCATATATATCCTCAGGGACCCCTGGGACCACCGAGGCGGCAGCCCTGCAGGGGTGGGTGGTGGCAGTGGTGACCTCCAGGTGATTCTGGTGCATTTCAGGGGTGAGCCCCGGCCTGCCTCCTTGGCCTCACTGCTACAGACACCAAGCTGGGCCGGCAGTCCCAGGAAGTTTGACACTAGGACGGGGTAGGTCGTAGTGTCCCAGAGGAGTTACCAAGGATTGGCAGAGGGACTGAGCAGGGGCGCGAGATGCCTGCAAGGCCTAGGGCTGGGGAGAGGGTGGGAGATGAGGGAGGGCCTCCTAGAGGAACCACGATCCTTCAGGTCTCAGGGATGCACTTCAGGCAGAAGTGGGTGAAAGCCGGGAGTGGGGTCCCGTCAGAGCTGGGGCTCCCGGGTAGGCCTTCCACCTCAAGGCCAGCAAACTTTCTGAGCCTGCAGGGCTGTGAGGGGTGACGGCTCCGGTCACAGCTCCACCTTCCACCCTGCCTCTGCTCCTTCCTGGCTGTGTGACTCCAGGCAGATTACTTGCCCTCTCTGGGCCTTGGTTTCCTTTTCTGTACATGAGGCCACTGGCAGTGCCTACTTTTTCGGGTCGTTGTGAAGAGTTGATGAGTTTGTCCACGGGCCACATGTCTCGGGCGCAATAGCGACAGTTGACATTTGTATCACAGTTACCAGCTTCGAGCTGCCTGGATCTTGGATTCCAGATTTGTGTCGAGGAAGAGGCCTTCCCGGGTGTCCTGCTCAAGGCAGAGAGCAAGGCAGGAGTGGGGGGGGTACCCTTGGGAGCTCAGAGCCACTCAGCTCTCTGAAATGGCTGTCCACCAGCACGGCCAGGCAGGCTTTGGGGACACTAAATAAATCAGGAAAAAATGGAATTGCCCTGGTTAGAGGCTGCCCGGCCCCTTTCCCGCTGCCCCCACTTGAGCAAGGCAGAAGGTGGACCGCAGACCCTCTGAATGGAGGGTGTTGAGAACTGGCTCCACAGAGGAATTTCGTTTTGATGGAGAAGACCCTGGGCCGGCTTTGAACCTGCCCCCCGCTGCTCCTGCCTCTGCCCCCCACCCCCGCCCTGCCCCTCTCATCCTCTAATTCATTTAGGATCAGCTTTCAGACCTCCTCGCCAGCCCTCACGCCTGTTGTCTCGGTGACTATCACTGTTTGCTGGTTTCTGTGATGATCTGACAAGACCGGGGCAGGCAGGGGACATGAAAGGCGGGGAGGGGAGACAATGCGGGGAGGGGAGACAATGCGGGGGCTTAATTGACCCTCTGTGGCGCCTGGGAGGAGAGGGGGCTGGGGTGGGGGCCGCAGCTTGGAACCGGTGTCAGAAGTGTCATCAGCCTGTATCCCAGATCTCAAGGGGCAAGGACAAAGGTGGGCACACGCACACACGCACACACGCACGCACGCACGCACACGCGCACGCACGACCTCTTCCCTTTGGGGAAGTTTCACTCACAGGCAAGTTTCAGCCCATCCTTACTTTAGCGTGAACCGCAGGATGCAGCCCCCTGGGGGGCTCAGGTCAGATGTGCAGTTGGGGGGCTGGCAGGTGTGTCTGCAGGAGACAAGGACACCGTGGGATGAAGATTTCATAAAAATGTGTGTGCTCACAAAACGACATCATTTTATTCTGCTCACAGATACCAAGGGTGAGGAATTCCAAAAGGGCCCAATGGGGGCTTGTCTCTGATCCGGGATGTGGGGGGCCCCAGCCAGGGAGACCTGCAGGCTGGAGGTGATGTGGTAGCCGGGTCCGGAATCGTCCGAAGGCTCGTTTCATTCTGGGGCTGGACCTCAGCCGGGAGTCCCTGGGTCTTGGGTCTCCCCACGGGGTCCCAGCTCGCAGGGCAGAAGCCACATGGCCCTCTAGGACCTAGCCTTGGAAGTCACGCAGTGCCACTCAGGCCCCTTCTATCCATGACACGTGACGGACGAGCCCACCCAGGCTCACATGCAGGGAAGGTGGGCTCCCCTTCTGGATGGGGGGTGCCGGGGCTCTAGGACACCACGTGGGTGGGAGATGACACTTTGGAAAATGCTGTCTGCTACAAACGCTCCTCCCACCCCTGGCCCCCGTGAAAGGTAGCGTTTCCAGGTAGGGGTGGCCTTGCCTTTGCAAGGGTAAAGGTTCCGCTCTCCCTTAGGATCAGCTTCCAAAGTGTCCTGAAGATGTGTGTGGTGCAGCTTCAAGCAGGGACCTGGGGAGGGGGAGCAGGGTGGGGTGGGGACGGGGTGGGCCCGGGGGCTCACATTTGGTGGGGTCCACAGCAGTGGGCCCCACAATTTCAGATTCGCCGTCCCCATAAAAACAACAGTAAGTCATCTCTCAAAATAAGGGCGTTCTTACTTGGCACCAAAGAGCGATCAGCCCCGCACCAGGATTCGTGGGAGACTGGAATGCCTTTTGGGGAGCTGCTAATGAGCTCCGTCTGATTTTTATGGAACTCCACGGTAAATTATTAATTCGAGCCAGAAATGAGAGTGTGGAACCAGATAGGATCATGAATATTCATCCTTCACTGAAGCACGTGGGGGCTGGTCCGTGGCCAGAGCTCCACCCGTGACCCAGATCCCAGATCTGGGCTCCTGGGGACCTTCCTCCCTTTGGGCCTGCTTGGCCCCTGGGGTTGATAACGCACATCTGCTGGTGAGCACGGCTGCAGCTAGACCAGGCTGGGCCCCTGGAAGCAGGGGGGCAGGACTCAGGGTTCCCAACTCCCCGAGTTTCACAACAGCCCGTCCACAGTGCAGATGATTGCAATCCTGTACAGAAAGTGCTGGAAGCTTTCTGCTCCTCTCTCAGAGCCTCTCAGGGATCAGTGTTGGGGGCCCTGTAGGGGAGGAGGTCCCTTCTGCTGGACACCCTCCAGTTCTAGAATATAATCATGGTTGGTATTATTGGGGGTAACTTCAGGTGGAATATGACACGGGCCCCCTAAGAACTGCCCTAAATGGCCAGTTTGCATTTTCCAGGGCAGTTCTGCTTGGTGATGGCTCAGCATGGAGTCAGCCCCTGCCTTCCCTGCCTCTCCCCCATGCCCTCATCCGGGGTGCCTCCAGAGCCAAGACCCCCCACCCCATCAGGATAGGATACTCCCTCCTCGGGGCTCCACGTATGGAATCGGCAGGGGTGGTTTAGCTTGTGGACTTGGAGGCCAGGTGGCCTGGCTTCGAATGCTGCCTCTGCCTTTACTTGCTCCGTGACATTGGGCAAGCGACTCAGACTCTCCGTGCCTCAGTTGACTCAAGTGTAAAACATGGATGATGGTATCTGTGGTTGAGAAGATTAAATGGATGTAGAGACTTACCCTGCTTAGCCTGGTGTCTGGTGCTTGGTCAGCACTCGAGCACTTAGTCAAGCACCGGGGCTTGCTCAGTGCTTAGTCTCCTTGCCCTTGGTAGGACGATTAGGGTGATGGTCGTTGCCGTCCTCTGTCCCCGAGGGTGGGATTCTCGGCCTCCCTAGCTCAGTGCCCGGTGCACCGTGGCCATCGGCTGTGTCCTGTTTGTCCTGTCGTGTCGGTGTGGTGTTGCCCCTGCTTGTCGGAGAGCGGGGGCCTCCGTGTGCAGTGCTGACGCGGCGTGCTGCGGGGAGGCCTCCGCGCCACGTCAGGACAGCTCGCACCTGGCCTCAGCCGGGACTGGCCGATGTGTGCCGTAGTCCCGGGAGACCGCCTCCGCGGAGGCCACTTCCTGCTGGGGCCCCGGGACGTGGAGGCAGGGGTTTCGATCCCCCGCCTCACCGAGGAGGACACAGAAAAGCGAGGTGTCTGGCGGCTTCCGGGGTTCGAGCCAAGCTGTGACTTGGCAGCCGCGTCTTCCCGGACGGCACCGGCCCTCTTTGCAGCGAGCCTTTCGGAGAAGCAGCTCTCCCGGGGCAGGCGGGCAGCCAGAGGGGATTAAAGGTCGCCTGCTGGAAGCCCAGGGACACGGGCCCGGTTCTGGGGCCTCTCCCAGGGTGGGGGAGGGCTGGCCGGCCTTGGCACACGGTCAGCGTCAGCCTTCGAAGGCCTTGGCGTTGGGGAAATCCTCGGGGCCCGCGAGGCGTGGGAGGGGGCCAAGTCCTGTGCTTGCAAGAGGGAGTGTTCTGGGGTTGGGGCGACCTTGGCCTTGACCCGCCTCTGCCAGCGATTCTTGGGGGTCCTCACGGAGGGTGGGGGGGTGGGGTTCTGCAGGTGGCCTGCTGGCGGGCCCTTAGAGTTGACATCTGCTGTTGACAAAGCCGGCTCTTGATTCTGGCCTGCGGGAGGCTCATGAAAAGCACGTGTGGTTTTATTTGGCTTATGGAAACCAGTAAGTCCACCTGCCTGGCTTTTCAATCCCGATCTCCGATGTCTTTGACTCGCGGCTGTGCGCTCCCAGGTGCCCGGGCTTGGAGAGGGGCCGCCAGTGTGCCAGCCCAGGGGGGTGAGCCTGAGTGGGAGGAGCAGTAAAGCAAATAGCCCGCAACCAGCTTTGTTCTCCTCGCCCTGGTTTGGAAAGAGACGTTGGCTTTCTGCAACCGCAACTGCCGGCAGCTCCTGAGCACCTGTTGGTGCCAGGCCTAGGAGGGATGGCAGGGTGGGGGTGGGCGGGGATCAAAAGTAAGTCACAGGTCCTGCCTCCGAGGTCCGCTTCACAACCCGCGGGGGAGCAGCTGAGCTGTAAGTAGACAGATGGCCTCTGGGCCTTGGAAGGAGGTGGATGATTCTAGGGGCTCAGAGGAGGGAAAGCTCCCAATTGGCTGGAGTAATCTGGGAAGGCTTCCTGCAGGAGGTGGTCTTTAAGGCAGATACTGAAGTTTGTTGGGTTTTGAAAGGGGAGGATATGGGGAAGCGTGAAGACGGGGGAGGTTTCCGTTTCAGTGTGCCCGTGCTGGACCGTGTCCTCGAGTGACTTGAGGCTTTTGGTTAAGTGCACATCCTGATGCCGCAGGTCTGGCTGGGCCCTGTGCCCTGCGGTTCTGACAGGCTCCCAGGGGACACACGTGCTGCTGGTCCAGGGACCCCACTTTTAGTAGCCCCACTGCCTACTCTGGTTGCCACTAGACAAGTTGTTACCAAACTTAAATGTAAATATGGTTATATCGAATGAAAGCTTCCAGCCCTCGGGCCCACCAGCCCCATTTCAAGTGCTCCAGCCACGTGGGTGGTGGCTACTGTGTCAGGCAGCACAGATCTAGAACATTGCACCATCACAGAAAGGTCTGGGTGGCGCTGGTCTGGACTCCAGGGAGCTGGCCAATGCCGGGCGACCGGCCTGTGATCCTGGGGGGCTGCCGGTGCCTCGAGGGGGGTCTTTGCTGGGTTGGGGCAACAGGGTAGAAGGGGGCGGGAGATGGCGAGATGCACCCAGCACCAGACAGTGAGAAGGCCGGAGTGAGGACAGGGAGAAGTGGTCAGGGCCCCCGGGCAGGTCAGGAGCCTCATGGAGGGCGGGTTGGCAGGGACGGACGTGCTTGGAGGCTGGAGGGAGGGCGGCAGTGTCACCCGTGAAATGGGGAAATGAGTCGGGGGCACAGAAACCACCAAGTGACAGTTTCGTGAAGGAAGGGGTGGTTTCCGTTGTTAAGTGGTATTGGATTCGGGAACCAGGCGGAGCCTGGAGAACAATTAGAGTGATTTATTGTGCACGCACACACACACACACATGCGTGCACACGCTAGTCTCCTGCAGTAGAAGGTCTCTTTAGACGTTCTCAGAGCCCCCCCTCCTCCATCTCCCTTGCTCCTACCCCCACCCAGCACAGGGCACTTCATCATATTTTCCAGGGGAGGTGGAAGGACAGGGCCAGAACCCTAAAACTAGACGGGGGCCGTCCTGGAAGCTGGCTCTCCTCCCTTGGTTTCCGGGAGCTCCCCTGCTCTCTGGAACCTCAGGGATGCATCTTCCAAGTGCTGGAAAAGCCCCCCGGAAGGGGACCGTGAGTCACCCGGGGCCTTGCTGGGCGGGCGTGGGCTCATGTGCCCGCCTTGGAGATGCAGGAGGAAGGAGCAGGTGCCAAGTCAGGTGGGCCACACACACGAGCAAGCCAGGCCTGAGGTCAGTGGACCTGGGACCGCGAAGAGAGGTGTGGTCTGCATCGGAGAAAGGAGTGAGGGGGCTCCTGAGTGCGTTGGGGTCTGCCTACAAGGGTGCCTGAACCCCCAGACAAGGAGTTTAAGGTGCTTTCCATGGATTGGTTCATCCAACCCCCGGGACATATCGGCAAGTGCTGTTGTCACCTCCCCACTTAGAGAGGAGAGAACTGAGGCACAGAGAGGTAAAGTGCCTTGCTCGAGGTCACACAGCGGGTGAGGGCTGGGGCCAGGGCTTGAACCCGACGTTCTGATTTCCAGAGGTGACGTTCCCAGCCTTTCAGTTACAGCCAACCCCCAGAGTCACGGCGGGAAACCGCACATAAAATAGAGATGGGCATCGCCCCCCAGCTGCACACCCTCATCCTTTCACCTCTCTGAGCCTGGGGTTTGTTTATTATTGTTATTCAGATATGATTCACATACAATGACATTCACCCTTTAAAGGGTGCAATTCAGTGGTTTTTAGTATAGTCACAAGGTTGTGCAAACGTCACCTCTCTCTAATTCCTGAACATTTCGTCACCCCCCAAAAAAACCCCGTGCCCACTGGCCATCACTCCTCAGTCCCTCTTCCCCACCCCCGGCAGCCACGAATCTCTGGGGTTGCTGTTCTGGACGTTTCGTGTCAGTGGACTCTTGCAGTCGGTGGCCTTTTGTGTCCACCTTCCTTCACTCAGCATAGTGTCTTCAAGATTCATCCGTCTTGTAGCAGAACTTCACTCCTTTTTCCGGCTGGGTAGTATTCGATTGCATGGATAGACCGTATTTTCTATCCGTTCACCAGCAGATGGACATTTGGGTAGTTTCCACTTTGGGGCTATACTGGGTAATGCTGCCGTGTATGCAGCAGTTTGTGTGGACGTTTGTTCTCGTTTCTCTTGGGTGGAATCTAGGAGTGGAACTCCTGGGTTTTACCTTTGGAGGAGCTGCCAGACTGTTTTCCTGAGCCTCGATGTCCCCCACTGTGAAACGGCGCGGTGTCCTGGAGACCTGCCATTTTTCTGTATCAGATAACATATTTTATTTGGAAACTCCGAGGAGCTGACTGATCGTCTTTTGTTACTAGAACCCCGGGGCTGTCACGGGGGTGGGTCAGAGCGGGCTCTGGCTCAGGATGGGACTGAACTCATCCTGAATGTCCTTGGTGGGTTTCTGGGGAACTTCCTGGGAACTCAAGAGAAATGTCTCCAAAGCGGAATTCCATAGAAAAAAGGACCAAGGCTGGGAAACAAAACTTGGGACGGAGGCAGGACATCTGTGAGCTCAGCTTCTGAAACAGTGGTTTCGGAGAGGCCCACCCCCTCGTGGGGGCTGCCGCCCTGGCTTCCCGTCTGGTTCTGACAAGCAGCCCCGGGAGCCTGAGTTTTGCTTGGAGGGCATCCAAAAGTGCAGAACTGGCTTGTCCCAGCGCTCTTGTGGGAGAGAAAGGAAGCTGTTGAGGGCCAGCCATGGAAGTTGTAAACTGGATAAATGACCCTCCAGAGCTGGGTCTCCAGAAGGCTTTTCCTGAGCTCTGCAGTGAGAAACCAGCCTGAGAAAATCCAGATGTCTGTTATTCGGATGCAGCCCAGAGAGGGAAAGTGACTGGCCCTTGGTCACACAGTAAGTTCAGGCATGGAGCAAGGAGGGCTTTCCTGCAGGCTGCAGGCTTCAGCAGCTCTAGTCTGCTCTTGACAAACCTCTGCTATCCCATTAAAACCCATCTTAATCCTGGCAGGTCAGCGGTGGCCCAACTCTGCAAAGCTGCCCCTTCCTCCCCTTGACAAACCCCTGTGGGTCAGGAGCCCACGAGAATGACCTTCGGAAATCCCGGAAACCCAGTCAATTCCTCTCCAGGCCCCTGCGCCCTGCCTCTGGAGGATGCCTCCGCGATGAAGCCAGGGCACCCCCCAGTCAGGGTTGGGAATTTAGCAGATGCTCTTTTCCGGAAAGTACCATGCCAACTCACCTGCTCTGCAGCGCTGCTGCGATTTAGGTGGGTTTTCCCTGTCCTTCCCAAACACCAGGCCCCCTCTCTTAAGAGGCCCTGTGGGAGAGTCCTCTGTACCTGCCTGCAGCCCTGATGTTGGGGGACGGGGGTGGGCGGGGGGCAGCCTGGCATTTCTCTCCACCGCCCTGGAGACCTGGCTCTGCCCTCCTGGCAGGGGATTTACCCGCCAGCCACCCCCTCTCAGGATTTAGCCAGCTTGTCTTCACACCCTCCTGGCAAGGCAGGGCTGCCCCCACCCCCCTGCCCTGCGCTGCTGTCAGCGGCTTGCTTAAAAGGTTAATCCCCTGCTCTGTCGCTGGCTCCCGAGTCCCTCTCCCCCTCCTCCCCGTCTTTTTTACGCTCCAGTTAATTAAATGTGGCTGCCTATTGTCAGAAGACAAAGTTGGATATTTATTACACCTTGGTGCTACAGAATGTCAAAGGCGCTCACAGTTTGAAGAAATACTGGCAGGGAGGGGGCCTGCCTGTGCGTCCGTTTGCAGGGTGCAGGGTCTGCAGGGTGCAGGGGTCCGCAGGGTGCAAGGGTCCACAAGGTCTGCAGGGTGCAGGGTCTGCAGGGTGCAGGGGTCCGCAGGGTTCAGGGTCCGTAGGGTGCAGGGTCCTCAGGGTGCAGGGTCCACAGGGTCCACAGGGTGCAGGGTCCGTAGGGTGCAGGGTCTGCAGGGTGCAGGGTCCGCAGGGTGCAGGGCTGGCCGGGCCCCCTCTCTGAGCTGCAGCTCCCGGCTCCCGCCAGCCCCCAGCGCACTTGATGGTTTGTGTTTATCAGGGCAGGCAAAAATCACGGGGAGACCTTTTATCCGGCATAAACATCCTGGTTCCGGAGATTATTTAATTGCAAGGAATTAAACATACACAGATTCTACTTCCAGCTTTCTGGTGGCCGCGTGTGGGTGCATGCCGGCGAAGGCCCAGGGAGGGTAGCCTGGTTGCCCTCCGTCCTTGCCTGCCTCCTTCTGATGTTGCACTCAGGCTCTTACATTTTATTTTTATTTTTTCACTTGGGCCCTGCAAAAGCACAAGGCTAATTGTGATTTTTGTTTCTGTACGAAGTGGGGTGGGGGGGGTGGGGAATATGGATGTGTTCATTTTATAGGGCTCCCCCCCCCTTAATAATAATGCTTTAAAGATGTTTGACATCTGTAACTAACAGCTGGCATCCTGTTAGGGAAGAATGTCCTTTTATTTCAAAGCAGGTTGAACTGTCATTAATAGTATAATTAGGTGATTATCACTATATAGCAGAAAACGGCTTAATTGCAGAGATCGCTTTTCTAGGATTCCAGTCTTTTTATGGTTATATTTGTTTTAGCTGTTTGAATTTTCATTATATTTTGGCATTTGGAACGTCGCCTCCTTTTTTCTCCCCTTCTGTTTTTTAACATGTCTGACAGCTGTACTCGGGTGGCATTTGGTCCTGCAGAATCTTCTGGTGGCTCAGCCTCTGCTGCAGCATCACCTGGAAGAGGTTTCTTACCCTGGGGCCTGCTTAACCCTCTCCGTGCCAGGCTGGAGCCCCCAAGGAGCAGGGCCAGGAACCCCAGGCCCCCTTTGATTTATCTGATCTTTCTGTGGATGAGAGTGTGAAATTAGTCATTTAACCCTAGAGCCAAGGTTGTCTGTAAAGAGGCCACTTTTACAATGCAATTTATTTTTATGGCACGTCCTTAATACACAATATTACCGAATGCTTCTGAGCCTCTTGCATTCCAGAGGGAAAAGGATTTTTAAAAGGGTGTGATCTCAGATGTGCCTGGGATTTGAAAATAAATGGGTCTTCGGGATTTAAGAGGAAATATTGTGTCTTTTTAAAAAAGAATGTGAGTGAAAATTGGTGTAGGAGTGGAATGGCCTTTTCAAAACAAGCAGAAGCCAAACGGCCCTTCCCACCTCACCTTCGTGGCCGGACGCCTTTGCTCCGGGGTCTGCTTTTTGCTGGGGCCTGGGCTGGCCGGGCTGGACACACAGTGGACAGCTGGGCGGTTTCCCAGCACCCGTGGCAGGTTCAGGGAGGCAGGGAGGGCTCGGCCTTGCATTGCATGACCTGGGGTCTAGGAAGCTGACCGCTGACAGCCTTTGTCACCCAAGCCCCAAGTGACTTTCTGCCCCCCACCCAGTTCCACCAGAGTGAAGTTGCCCCCAGACGCTTTGCTTCCCAAAGGCTCAGGGGCATGTATGGGCATTGTTGAAGGGTTGTTGGTCCCTGATTTAGAGTTTTTCAAAACCCATTTCCTTCTCGAGGGATCCAGGAAGAACCTTAGCAGTGGATGCATCTTGGGGTTGGGATTTCGGGGCCAGGCCTTCTTGGTTGGGGGTGTCCTGGTGTGGTCCTGGAAGCTGGGTGTTTCTACCTGGCTCTGCCGGATCCAGAACCCAAGGGACCCTGGGATGGGTCCCCGATCTGTACCACACTTCCCAATTTTCAGGAGCGGGTGGGCCCTTCACGGACAGGCGTCCCTGCGTGGGGGGCTTTACACATAGCACCCACTGTCCTTTTCACCATCTCCATTTCACTGAGGAGAAAGCTGAAGTTCTGCAGGTGAGATGAGGCTGGGTGACCAGCCACCGGGAGCAGGTGAGGTCTCCGTGAGGTGCTCTCCCCGGGGGGCAGTGGGTTGGTTCCCGGAAAGCAGAGATGGGGTGCTGCCAGGTAACGAGGAGGAGGGCTCCTCATTGTGAAGACCAGAAAAGTAGCATCGCCGGGTTGGGAGAAAAGAGAGCAGTGAGAAGTGGGGTGTGCATTGGAAGCACTTTCCTTTTTATTTGTTATCTCCAGGGACACCCCACCCTGCTGTTAGGAGGGGAAGTGAGCCGGGGCCTGCTGGCCGAGCACAGGGAAGAGGGCTCTGCTGTGACCAGGACCCGCCCCTCAGCCCCCAGCCCCAGGTCAGCAGCACCCCAGGAGCAGAGGATTTCAAGTTGCTCCAGAGAGCCCTCCCCTGGGGGCCTGCCTTCTAAGACCAAGAGGCTGGCTGTCGCTGCACGTCATTGAGCTGTACCTGCTGGGTGCCCTGGCTGAGCTTGTTACCGCACTAGCTCATTTGGTTCTCTCTCCACCCCAGGAGGTAGCACCCCCGGAGGTGAGGCCGCGTGTCCTGGGTGTGACAGTGGCATGGGGGCGTGGGGAGGCTCGGCATGTCCCAGATCACTGGCTCCACCAGTGTTGCCCTGCAGAAGGCGGGGCACCTGACACTTCTCTCCACTTTGGCGCAGGGGGTTCAGGGAGAAGTTGGGGTTCCACTGTTGCATCCCACAGCCCCCCAGGGCTGCCAGCACTTTATATTTCACAGCTGTACAGCCCCCCAGGGCTGCCAGCACTTTATATTTCACAGCTGTGCTTTCTAATCAGTGGTGGGCCGGAAGCCAGGAAGACTGGACTTGCCCTTTGCTGGCCCTGTAGGATCTGCCCTGGCGGAGCTGGGCGGCTCTAAGGGGTTCCTGCCCCTCTCTGAGCGGTCAGTCAGCCACCTGGGGCGGAGACGGGCCTCCTCCTCGGATCTGCCAGGAGCGGCCCCAGGTACTGCTGCGGACACCTGGTCGGCAGTGCCCGGAAAGCCATGCAGCTGCTGTCCCTGGGTTTTATGGCCCCAGTTGGCCTCTTTATCAACTTTTTCAGCTGCATGTCTTAGTGGTTCAGCAGCATGTGCCTTGGGAACAGCAGGTGCCAGCTGGAGCCCCTCCCCGACCCTCCCCCAGAAATGAGGGCCCAGGGCTTGGGGCTTCAGGGCTTCTGTGCCAGGCAGACGGTGGCCAGACTGGTGCCCATTTTACAGATGGGCTAACCGAGGCTTGGAGAGCCGCCCCCACTGCCCCAGGTGTGTGCCCGGCCCGTGGCTTATGTCCTCTCTTCTGTGCTGCGCAAGTTCGAGGGTACCCTCTTATCATCCTTATTTTGTAAGAGAGGAACAAACCGACTTGCCCGAGGTCTTTTTTTTTTTTTTTATCTTCATTTTATTGAGATATATTCACATACCACGCAGTCATACAAAACAAATCGCACTTTCGATTGTTCACAGTACCATTACATAGTTGTACATTCATCACCTAAATCGATCCCTGACACCTTCATTAGCACACACACAAAAATAACAAGAATAATAATTAGAGTGAAAAAGAGCAATTGAAGTAAAAAAGAACACTGGGTACCTTTGTCTGTTTGTTTCCTTCCCCTATTTTTCTACTCATCCATCCATAAACTAGACAAAGTGGAGTGTGGTCCTTATGGCTTTCCCAATCCCATTGTCACCCCTCATAAGCTACATTTTTATATAACTGTCTTCGAGATTCATGGGTTCTGGGTTGTAGTTTGATAGTTTCAGGTATCCACCACCAGCTACCCCAACTCTTTAGAACCTAAAAAGGGTTGTCTAAAGTGTGCATAAGAGTGCCCACCAGAGTGACCTCTCGGCTCCTTTTGGAATCTCTCTGCCACTGAAGCTTATTTCATTTCCTTTCACATCCCCCTTTTGGTCAAGAAGATGTTCTCCGTCCCACGATGCCAGGTCTACATTCCTCCCTGGGAGTCATATTCCACGTTGCCAGGGAGATTCACTCCCCTGGGTGTCTGATCCCACGTAGGGGGGAGTTGCCCGAGGTCTTATGGTCAGGACGTGGTAGAGCCAAGATTCGCAACTGGCCGTGCTGTTCCCTGCACCCAGAATCGGATCAAGTGGCTGGAAACCCCCAGCTCCTCCCCCTAGTTTGCTCCAGCCGCGCTGGCCTTTGCACGGGCTCCGTTTTGCTTCTTTCGGGCCTCTGCTCTGAGCCACCCTCCTCAGGGGCAGCACCCTGGGCCCGCCCTGGCTCACCGTGTTGGTGCTCTCCGGTGTGTTTTGTTGTCGGACTCCCCAGCTGACCCGTCAGCTCTGCCAGCAGCCTCCTTCACTCTTGCATCCCAGCGCTACACAGTGTTTGCACACGGCAGGCCCCAGGCAGTTCGCAGCTGAGTTGGGATTTAAACCCAGACTTCCCTGTTCTCCCTGAACAGGGGCCTTGGTCATGTCCATTCCTGCCTGCTCTGAGCCTCCTGGGCTCTGGGGCGGGGCTTGGGGACCCCAGGGTCTCCCCTTGGCGTGGGCTTCTGCCAGTTGCAGGTGGAGGGGGGTTGAGCCAGGCCTCTGCAAAAAACTAACCCACGGCTTCTTTGAAATTTGGCTGGGGCCAGTTTGGGGGCCGCAGACACAGCAGTGCTTTGCACCCTTGGGGTCCTTCCGAAGCCAACTTGCTGGGCCGGCACCTCCCAGTGTGAGTTTCTGCAGAGTGATTGTGTCTTAACGGATAATCCGGCGGCCCTGCGGCTGGGGCCTGGGTCGGCAGTGAGCCTGGCTGGTGGTGGGCGCTGCACGCGGGGCCGCAGGGACATGTCCTGGAGACAGAGGACAGGAGCAGGACAGAGGGCTCTGGCGGGGGCCTGGGCTTGGGAAACGTCCGCAGGCCCGAGCGTAGGGGACCCCCTGAGGACTGGCTCTGCAGCGTCTCGTCTCCCTCACCCGGTCCCCGAGTCCTGCCCGGAGCCCCAGCTCACTTCCTTGGGCTTCAGTTGTTCCTCCTTGATTTGGGCCAGACGGAAAGCTGTAGAACTACCAAGTCTTAGGCCTTAAGAACCAGCCCTGAAAGCTCATCCAGGCTTGGCTTGAATACCTCCCCGGAAGAGGCGCTCACTCACTCCATTCCTCCATTTGTTGAGCATTTCCCGGGTGTTCTAGACCCTGGGAATCCAGGCCCAAGCCAAACGAGAATTCCTGACCTCCTGGACCTGACGTACTGGTTGGGGCAGTAGACAACAGAGAAGATAAATAAATAGGATACGGGTCAGATACGGGGCCAGGGAGAAAGTGCAGCAGAGGGAGGGGCTGGGAACCGTGGGGGCGAGGGGTGGGTGGGGTTTTACTTTTGCTAAAGCCTGGAGGGAAGGAGCGGGTGGGGGGCTCTGCCTGAGGCCCTTCCATGTGGGGGGACAGCACCTGCAGGGGCCCTGAGGCCGGGCCTTGGCTTTGCTCCTCCGGGAGCTGCCGGATCCCCTCCTGACAGCTGTAAACATCAGTCCCTGCTTATTGAGCTCCTGCAAGCTGCAGGGAGAGTAGAGATGCAGGGACAAGGCTAGCAGTGGGGAAATCAATCTGGTGACAGGGAGAAAGAGATGAGGCCACCAAGGGTGAGTGCACTAGAGAAGCAGGTGCAGGAGTGTGTAGGGGTCCCTCCTAGAGACACTAGAGGCTGTGGGGCCCTGGGGAGGCTGTGACAGAGGGCAGCGTCTGAGCACTGGGACTGGCCAGCCGCGCTAGCCTCTCTCTCCCTGTTGAGCTGGGGTCCGGCCTGCCTTTGTGCCTCCCGAGAGGGGGAGCCTCTTGGGCCTTGGCTGTCTCCTTCTGCCCTCGGCCAGTGGGATGCCACAGCCAGAGTTTGAGTCCCCCGTTGGGTCACACCATCTGGCATGGTGGCTGACATCTGCCTGGGGTTGCCAAGGCCCTGGGTGTCACCCCCAGGTATCTCTGTGCAGTCCCGCTGGGCGGCGTGTCGGAGGGGCACGGGGCTTGGCTGGCTTTGCCTCCACACGGTGCCAGCCGCTGGGTTGACACATTGGCACCGACCCGGCCGTGAGGGCCTGGCCCTGAGCCGGACCCGGAGAACGATTTTATTAAAGATCTGGTAAAACTGTGCTCGGCAGGGGAGGTCTGCATGGGGTCTGCCGGGCTGCCCTCCCTTCCCCAGCAGCCCCCACCAGCCCCTGTCCTCCTCCATAGGGAGCCAGCCGGGGGCGGGGGCTGCAGAGGACGGGCCGCTTGGCCAGCAGGTGCAGCCTCAGCACCTCCCTCCACGCCGGGAAATTAGGCAGGTTGGCAGTTTTGAAGCAGGGAAGATAAGACTTTGCTGTCACAGCATTGACGGCAGGTTGCAGGGTATAGAGAGCGCTAGATGTATCTGTCTGGTGGCAAAGGATGCTGGGGGGACCGACGGCCCGGAAAGGAGCTGGGTGTGTCGGCCAGGCTGGTGCTGGGGACCACCCAGGGCTGGTGTCCAGGGCACCTGTGTCTGCAGACCCCAGGTCAGGGCACGGAGGACGCGGGTGCTGGGAAGGAGGCTCCTGGTTTTTTGGCATGGGCACGTGTGGAGGCCAGAATGGACCTGGGGTGGGGGTGGGGGGCATGCCTCCTAGGGTAGGACCTTGGGGAGCTGAGGAGGGGAGTTAGTGGGCCCCCTTCTGTCCTGGAAAGAGGGATCTATGCCACGGTGGAGAGAAAGGACCCAAGGCAGGCCCCTGGAGAACCTGGTCTGGCTGTGTGTGTGTTGTTGCACGTGTGTGTGTACAGGAGATGCAGGCACAGTGAAGCAACTTGGCTGTACAGTGGGGACAGGGCTTCCCTCACCTGCTGCACTGAGCTCCGTTCCAGGGCCTGGCTGTGGTGTCCTTCTCCAGGGCACCCTCCCCTGCAGGGTGGCACCTCCCCTGCAGCTTCCTGAACGTTTGCACTAGACTCAGGTGAACGAGATCGGCCTGGCACGCCCTTCCTACAGGTGGGTACCACAGATATGTCCAGTCCCCAGCTGGCTGCATCCAAATCTTTAAAAAAACCCAAATCCCCAGGCCCCACCATCCAGCAAATTTGATTCAGTGTTGCTGAGGCAGGGCCTGGGAGTCTGCATTTTTCAAAGACCTCCCCCCATCCCCGCCCGGTTGGATGATCAATTTAGGAGCAGCTGCTGCCACGTGCAGCCCTCTGGGCAGAAGTTGGGGGGCTGTACTCGGAGCCTCTAAACCAGCGCTGCCCTCCCCCTCCCCAAATGGGCTGTCGGGACAGAATTGGAGAAGGGGGCCCGAAGCAGGCACCACAGCCTCTCCTGCCTGAGCCCTAGTGTCATCGCACTTAACCCAAAGCTGGCAAGCATCAGCGGATGCACTTATCACCCCAAGCAGGGCTCTGAAAACACAGCCCCTCCGCCCTGGAGGTGTCACCAACCCCCCATTAATGTGTCTCCTCGAGAAGGGAGCGTGCCATATTCAGTGTGACCTCGGGTCCTCTCCTCACTGTTGGGGTGGCCCTCCCCACTTGGCCGGGGAGCCGGGGAGTCCCCGTACACTGGTTCTGCCAGCGTCAAGTGCAGGAAAGGAGACGGTGTTGTTTGTGCCCCTTCGGGACAGCCCTGCACCTGCTCACCTGGGAGAGTCGCTGCCGGCTTGCTTCCTGGGTGCTTCTCACCCCTAGGAACCAGCACCCGGGGCAGGTGGCACCCACGGGGCTGGTGCCCGGAGCCGATGCCCTATCCCCCGCGTACCTGCTCATGGTGCCCTGAGCCGAGGCCTCCCTGAGTTGATAAACTGAGCCACTGTTCTCCACGGCCGAGAGGCTGGAGTGGGGAAGGGGTCCCTGCACGGCCGCCCCGGCCCCCGCCTCGATGCCTCTCTACCCCAGCGTCCGTCTGCGGAGCTGTGGTGGGTCCGCTGCCTTGTCATTTAGCTGTTCCGAGCCAGCGATCGGAGGCAGCACAAACAGTGGCATTTGCTGAGCGTAAAAATTCAATTAATTCCAGAAGGCAGATTAAATATAAGTGAGTTTTAATAATTTGCTGTAAATTCGGAGGATTACTGTGAGCGTGGGGAGGGGTGGCCACACAGGCGTGCGTGCGTGAGCCCGTGGGCACAGTGGTGGGGACACCAGCCTTGGAGGCCGCCTGGGTCTGCCCACTTCTCCCTGGGGGGTGCCTCGAGCTGCCCCGCAGCCACCTCGGGGGAACGGGGGTGTCTCGGGGTCTCAGGATGGAGTTCTAGAAGGTCACGGGCAAGGCTAGCCTGGGCTTCGGGCCTCCCCATGCCCCACTCTAGATGCCAGGGGTCCCAGGTGGTTCTAGAACCTCAAAGAGGGGGCCCCCTGAGCCCACGCAGCTCGGCCCACAGCCCCCTCCCCTCAACCCACGTTTCTTGGTCTGCATCCAGGGGCCACCCAAGGCTGACACTTTTGGTTCTGGGCCATGGGGGTGGGTGTGTCTCGTAACTTTTTAGGAGGTAAAGTGAGAGCAAGAATGGACGGTTCGTTCCCTCGGATTCCGGGGCCCCCACACCCAGGCTCACGCACGTGCTCACAGGCACCCAGGGCCCAGGCTCACACTCACGCTCACGTGCACACCCATGTGTGCACACGTACACCCCCTCAAGCCCGTCAGTTAGCTGTCTCCCCGAGGTCCCCCAGTTCACATCCATCTCCGAGAGGGCGCCTTGTCTTCTCCCACCCCCCAAACATGCGAAGACCCGAAAAGGACCCTCCCCCACCCCCAGCCCGTCCCTCCTCCTCCTGACCATGTCTCCAGAAATGAGGCCCAGCAAGGGCAGTTGGTGGGGGGCTGCCTGGACCCCCACACACACACCCCACAGCCTCTGCTCCGGGGGAGGGGAGCGGACGGAGAGGAGGAGGCCGCTTTTGTGTCAGGTCAGGGACGGCCCAGTGAGTGCCCAACGCTGCTTCCAAGCCGGCCTTCATCGCCACCACTTCCCACTGTGATCTCCATAGATTTCTTTGTCTCCATCCATTGGCCCTGATTACGGCGCTGAGGCTGGCTGATCAGTTTCATTCTTGTCGCGCTGTCCTGGGGGCACGCCCGGGAGGGCCGCGAGGGGCCCCGGACACAGGCCTGCCAGCTGCCGGCCCGCAGACGGGCCTGGGGCTTTGTGTGCACGCCTGTGTGTGTGCGTGCACATATGTGTGCGCGTGTGGGTGCGAGGGGGTGTCTGGAGACCTGCTTGCCCGCCCCCCACGCCCGGTTCCCAAGAGGCCTGGCCGGTCTGCACCCTCGCTCCCGCTTTTTGGGCGGGAGGGGGTCCCCGGTGGGCCTCCCAGCTGAGAACTGGCTAGCCGGGCTGTGCATATGGAAAGCAGGCTGGGAAGCTGGCTCTCAGCTCGGGAACACCTGCAAAGATGAAAGCCACAGCCAAGCACAGCCTTCCCTGCCTACCCTCCGCTCCCTCTAATGCCCTAATTATGCCGTGTTTGTTTCAGTAATTTACACTCTCCGGGTACTGATCCATCAATAATGAATGTATTACCTGTCTCCTGGTAAGGTTTGGGAGAGCCAGGATGCGGCTTTGAAAACGTCCGCGGAGCAGCGGGGGATCGGAAGGGCCGAGAGCGTCCCCCGCAGCCCTTTCCTCTCCCAGTGCTCGTTCTTAGATGCCAATGTATTTGGCAAAAGCCGCCTGGAGGCTGGTACTTGGGGCCGCTTTTCCATCCCCACTCTGTTTTACGCCTTTTTAATATTTAAAGCCAGCATCGGGCTGGGCGATAAAATTCTTTCAAATCAAATTTTTTCCTCCAACCCCGTGCTCTGGCTCCCCCCAGCCGGAAGAGTTGGTGGGGGCACGCGGGCTGAGCAGGGTGGGGCGGGGGCGAGCTTCTACGGAAATGGAGGGAGCCCCCTGCCCGCTCACTCCTCTTTTTTCTACACCCCCCCCCATTCCCTCCCAGCACCCATCAAAACCTTAATGGAAATAAGTCGTAGGAATAAACCACCCAAGAGGGGCCAGTGGGAGCCGGGGAGCCTCATATTTCCAGGCCACATCCTTTTGTGTGTGGCACTGTCATCCCTTTTGTGATGGGGAAGAAGACTTGCCAGGACGTTCTTTTTTAAGGAGAAGAATAAAGTGCAATGAACTGCAGGGAGAGTGTTGGTCTCCACCTGCTGCTGTCAACAGGACAGTAAGAACGTGCTGGTCTCCGGGGCGCCAGCCCAGCCACTGCCCACCGAGCCTGCTCGTTGCTGACCTCTTGGAACCCAGGGCCCACGCCAGGGTTTTCCCTCCCGTGGCCCCTAGGGCTGAGATCGGGGGGCTGTGGGGTGGCCCCGTACCTGCCCGGCTTCCGCTTGCCTCCCTCCGCCCCCTCCCGGTGGCTCTCCTGGGCGGCAGCTAAGGCGGCTTGTTTCGGGTGCCCAGGGAAGGAGCCCCGAGGTGGAGGCCCCGTGGCCGCAGACACCATCAGGGTCGGCTGAGGACGGCGGGATTCTCGAGACCCCGTGAGGGGAAGGACGGAGGATTTCCTGCAGGGTCCCCACCCAAGTCCCAAGCCCGGCCTGCCCTGGTTCTGGTGCTCCTTCCCCATGTGACATTACCCTCCTATGTAAAGCCGATGGGATAACACTAGGGGCCTCGGCCCCACACTTCCAAGCCCAGCCCCAGGCCCAGGCCTTGATCTCGGCCCCAAACTGCCTGGGTTCATATTCCTGCCCCTGCACTCATCAAATGCTGGGTGACCTAGGGTGGGTTGCTTAACCTCTCTGTGTAAAATGAGGGACTAGAGGAACCTATCTCATGGTATGGGGGTAGGGGTTTGCAATGATTAGACGTGACATCTAGTGCAGCAGATGCCATCATTATTGAGAATAAATTTTCCATCAGTTGCCTATGGGGTAACTAGACAATAACAACCCCCATTTTTCCAGGCTTGCAAGTTGGGGTAACTTGTTTAAAATCTCATGTCCAAGAAAGGGCAGATCAGTATTGCGTGGACTGAGGAATCCGTCCAGATCTAAAACACTGAGCCGCAGTGGGTGTGGGCTCCCAGCTCCCTGCTTGTGGGCCCAGCCATCCTCGATGGGTTTGCTCTCCTGGGGCCCAGTGTGGGTTCCCCCCAGCGGGAGCCAGGCCACACCAGCTGTCCCTGCCCCAGGCGGCATGGCCAGGAGGCGCAGCTGCTCCCGCCAGGCGCTCTGGGTCCCGCATGGCTGCTCCATCACCCCTTGCCGCCCCAGCTCCAGGGTCTCGTGTGTGGAAAGCCCCCCGCCCCCCCACTGCGGGGGCCAGCGCCCCAAACTCGGGCCCCTCGCCTGCACAAAGCGTCCGCGCTGTCCTCGGGTTATGGGACACTCTCCTCTGGAAACAGGCCGTCCGTGTCGCCAGGCCCTCCTGCAGCCCCCCGACACCCCCAGCCTCACCCCAGCCCCCGGGGGAGCTCAGTGCAGGACCCTCAGGAGCTAACGGCAGTATCTGAAATAATTCTAGTAGCAGCCAGGGAGAAAGACGTGTCCCCCACCGCCAGGGGCCTTGGCTGTGCTGTTTTCTATCCGGCCACCTCAGTTCGGGGTGAGGGTTGGTTTAAGTCGGTTTCTCTCAACGGGCTCATGACACCCCTCTAAGGCGTGGATTTCGGGGGACACCCTGAGCCTGCAGGCTGCGCCCAATGGTGAAACCCCACCCCCACCCCACAGCATCCGGAGGGCCGAGCTGGGGGAAAATGAAAAAATAAGAATAAAGAAAGAACGGTTGGGAGAAAATAAAGGGGGAAAACGGCGATGCGGAGCCCCGATTGCTAGCAGATGGTGCTGGTATTAGGAAAATGAAAATACATGCAGTAAATTTGCTATTTGCCAGTGTTAATTTCGTATCCCAAGGTAAAACCTTCCCGCTGGCCCTGGCCGTGCCATCTGCATGTTCATAAAACACATGACAGCAGAACTGATGGCGCGGCGGTCGGTGCCGTGCCTGGAGGCTCCGGGGGAGGCGGGGGGCCGGTGCACCTGCCCTGGGCCGGGGGACCTCCGCGGCCCCTGCGTTCAGCGTCGCCAGCTCCTTTGACCCTAGGCCCTAGCAGAAGCCAGGAGGGATTGTGGGGAGCCCTGGGAAAGGGGTCCGCTCTGGGGCCGCTCTCCCACGTGGGAGAGCAGTAAGGCAGGTGTAAAGGACTGAGATGTTCTTTCCTGCTGGTTGGCAAATAGCCGGTTTCCCTGCCGGACCGCTCCCCACCTTCCCGGGCCTCCGTCATGGGCCCCCCACCCAGACTCTTCCTGACAGGCCACCCCTCGGCCTGCTCCGGCCCCGCTGTCTGTGCCCCTCTCTAAGCAGTCACCAAGGCTTGTCCCTCCCCCCTTTTCCAGTTGCCAGGAGATTAATTGCCGAGCCCGCCCCCTTGGTGACAGGAGCAGGGTCCTGCTAGCTCCAGGTCACAGGGCCACAGCCCCTCCTGGAGGACAGAGTGGGCGAGGCCAGGGCTCCACCCTCTGCAGGCCACCCCCGGGGTCCTTTTCAGACGTGGGTCCCCCGCATGGCATCGTCAGTCCGCCTGTCGGGGGCTGGGGGGTTCTGGAGCCCCTCGGGCCCCGGATGTGGGCGGCCACAGGCCCACTCTCCCTGGGTGACCACCCCCACCTGCCGGCATCCTGGCACCCCCCTCCCCACTGCCTGCCTTGGGGGGTCCGGGGCCCCAGCCGGGGTGCTCGCCTGCTAATTACCAGTGTGGGAACGGCTTTATGGTTCTCCCAGGCCCGAGAGAGCCCCCCACATCTGGTCAATTAATGCTGAATCTGTAATTCCAATGACTTACAGCCCTAGCCGGCTCTCCAAACGAGGCGATTAAAGGCTCTTCTCCTCCATGGCTGAGGAACGAGCAAAGCCGGGGACCTCCTTTATTCAGCGGGATTGATAGGGCCTGTCCGTGACCTTTGCTGGGACAAGAAGTATTATCAGGAAGACTTCTGTATTTCCCGACTTCACGGGCTGCATAAATCTCCCAGCCCAGGCTGGCTCTGCCGCCGCCGCTATTAGCAGAGGCGTTTTCCTGGAGGAAGGCAGGCCTTTGTCAGGCCGGGGCCCAGGGGACCCCGAGAGCCGGGGGCTGCTGGGGTCGGCCAGAGCAGCAGCTGGAGCCCCGGCCACCTCCTTGGGGGTCAGTGTGCACAGAGCCGTGGGGAAACGGCAGCCTGCAGGGTGCCAGGTGCACAGTGTGGGGTTGGGGGGCACGCGTTGTCCTGACTTGCAGCCACCACCCCCCCATATGCCTTGTACCTCCTGCCTTCCTCTCCCCCCACCCCTTCTCCTGCCCAGCTTGGGATGTTTTGGGCCTTGTCTCCCCCATCTCTCCCCCCAGCCGGAGTGAAAATGCATGTTGACAGAGCATCTTGCCCACCAGATTCCCACCACGGCTGGGAAGGGTGCTGGGGAGACGAGCCGCCAGCCTGCCAGCTTTGACAGCCGCTGTCGGCACGGCCACCCGGGATGCTGTGGGTGTGCTGGGGGGGGGTGTTTGGCGGAGGCTTCTGGGTCAGGTGGGGCCCTGTGTCTCAGCTGCAGGGGTGGGGGTGGGGCAGGGTCTGGGTGCCCCCCCACCCCCAAGCTGCAGACCCACTTCTCCAAGAGGCTGAGGCTGGAGGAGCTGAGGGGGTTGGGGGCAGTGCAGGGGGCTGCATGCCTGTGGCCTCACTGGGCCTGGGGTGGGTGCCGGCATCTCCCACAAAACCCCCAAGGAGCCGTGCCGCAACCTGGGGTGTTTGAATTTCCGGGGCATCTCTTGGGGGAGGGAGAAGGGGGTCCCCTGGCATTTGATCCCCAGTTTGCCTGGAGAGTAGCATGTTCATGAAGCCTCGTGTGTGTGTGTGTGTGTGTGTGTGAGAGAGAGAGAGAGAATGTGTGTCGGTGTGTGAGTGAGAGGGTAGGAGTGTACGACTGAGTGTGTGTGTCCTTGAGTGTGAGGCTGTGTGTGTGTGTCTTGGGGACTGCTAAGGATACAACAGGGAGGCTGGCTGGGGCTTGGCTGAGAGGTCGGGCCTTGCAGTTGGGACCCAGGCTCTGCTCTGTTCACCAGCCTGCAGAATGGGGACAGGTGTGTTCCCTGGGATGGCAGAAGGATAAAAAATGGGGTGAAGTGGCACACATCCTCCGCGCTGCTGCCAGTGTACAGGGAGCGGGACATGGGATGGCGATCTTGGGGGGCACATGCACAGGCCTTGGGGGGTTCAGCCAGGCCCCCAGGGTGGAGCCCCACATGGAGGTCGCAGCCTGTGCTCTGAGGGAGCTGAGGTGCAGCTGGAGAAGGGTCTCCGGGCCACCCCTGTCCCTTCTGCTGAGCTCCAGGGAGGCCTGATGTGGGCCAGGTCTTGCCGTCTGCCCTGTTCTCCCAAGGTGGTTTTGGGCAGGGGCTTCGGGGGGGGTTGCAGACCTCCTGCCACGGATTGCAAAATTGGGTTTATCCCCACATCAGACCCTCAAAAGAGCAGTGTGACCCCAAAAGACAGGCCAATGCCTGCTCGCGGGTCTTCTGTCAGGCTGGGCTCCTGGAGAAATCTCGGGCGCTGCATGGTTTAGCCATAGTTTTCCCTGAAACCTGCTAACCCCATCTGACCCTGCCACGTGCACCTTGGGACTGAGGGGCCCTGAATCAAAGGGGCCGGTGAGGGCCACCAACTCAGCGGACTGACGATGCCACTCTTCTCCCCGACCCCCAGAGGCTGCATTCTGTCGGGGGCCTGGCTTCTGGGCCAGGACAGCCATCTCTCCTCCTTGCGGCCTCGATGGGGGTGCTGGGGAGGGTGGGCCTGGGCCGGCTCGGGCCGGGGAGCTGCGGGGCCCGGCAGGGTTGTCTCCTGGTGGCCTGGCCATGCAGACAGTGTTGAGACTTCACCAGGACTCCATCTGCTGCTTTTCAAAACCAGCACGTTTTGTTCTCAGAGGAGGCATTTCCTTCCTCGGCTGGTGCTGTGGTGGCTCTCCCGGCACTGGGAGTCACCAGTGAACACAGCAGACCAAAATCCCGCCCTCTGGGAGCTCGCACTCCGGGGCAGTGCTTTCCAGGAGAACTTTCTGCGATGATGGAAGCTTCTAGATCTGCGAGGTCCAGTCAGTAGCCACTGGCCTCGTGTGGCTACCACGGCCTTGAAATGTGGCTGGAGCGACTGAGGACCTGAAACTTTAGTTTTAATTTAAGTTTAAGTGGCACTTGTGGCCTGTGGCAGGGAGCTGGGGGAAAGGGGCCCCGTGTTAGGAGGCAGCTTTCTGTGCCGTTTCCTTCCCGGATGCTCCTTTTCTGGGTCCTGGGGACCCCAATAAGGGTCTGGGGAGGGGGGTTCCCAAATGCTGGAAGAGTTGGGGTGGGAAGAGTATTTCTGACCAGTAGCCAGCTGCCTCCCCTGCTTAAATGTAGCAGAACCTGTGACTCGAGAACCAAAACTTTCTCTTACACTTGGCCTATCAGTGGCTGCTCAACTATCTGTTCAATCAATGAATGAATGACAGTACTGGCACTGCAGTTTACCAGCTGTGTGACCTTGTGCAAGTTGCTTAACCTCTCTGTGCCTTAGGGGATGGGGAGAGGGCAGCTCCCACTTCACAGGTGGCTGTGGGGCTTCGCTGGGTGTTGGAGCAGCGCCTGGCACGGGTGCCCTGTGAGCTTTTGCTTTGCTTGGCATTAGAGGGAACAGCTCGGTGTGGATTTCCTGACACTCCTCAGTCCTTTCTCTCAAGGTCCCGCCTTCCCTCTGCTCAGCTGCCTTGGGGGGCTCTGGGTCCTGTTTCTATAAGGGTGACTGTTGCCCCAACTTCCAAAGTTGAAAGGAAACATGAATTGTCTCCTCTAATCTTTTTGTTTGGAAACAGCCCAGGGGCCACCCGTGTCCTAGCTGGGGTCACAGAGCTGCTTGGTAGTCAGAGCTGGAGGGACCCTGGGTGTCCCCAGCCTGTTCTGGAGGGTCACCGTAGGGGACAGCCAGCTGGACGGGTGCAGCTGCCCTGCCCCCGCGAGGCTGGTGGGGGGGCTCGAGGGCAACATCTGGCCACTTGCCTCAGTTTCCTAATCTGTAAAATGGGGCCACAGATGTCCTGCCTCAGAGATCCTGGTGAAGAGAGAATGAAGTAATTCAGTGCAGTGTGAGTGGGAAGACTCAGGAAATAGTCACCAGGGTTACTGGGCCTTGAATGGATGGCCCAGTTCCCTTCCCCCTCCCCCTTCTCTGCCCTCCTCCTTCCCTCCTTTCCCCTCCCCACCCCTCCCCTCCCACCCACCCACCACTCAGGTCCTGGTGTTCTCAGCTGGGAGTGGGAAGATCCAGTCCCTGGAGGCCTTGGGACCAGGAGCAGGCCTGACCCCTCCCTGGGAGAACAGAGCTCCCCCGGCCCTCAAGGGGCCCTGGGGGTGTCTCCCCTCCTGGCCCTGGGGTCAGCCAGATTCTCTGCAGCTCCCTGGGGCAGGCAGCCTGGGGGCCCGAGGGGGCAGGTGGCAGTCCAGATCCCCTGCGGCCCCCTCCCTCGGCCCCACCCCGCCCGCCCCTCCTTCCTGACCCCCGCCCCTCCTTCCTGACCCCCGCCCCTTCGCCTCCCCTCCCCCCAGGCCCCGGAGCTCCCCCCGGGGCTGCCCTCCGCCAGCTCCTGCCTGTGTGAATGTCTAATCTCCAATTTTATTCGCTGGGCTCCAGCCCATTTGCATAATCCACATAGTCACCCTGGTTTTAATTGCCCACAACTCTGCGGAAAGATCATGTGGTTAAGTGGTAAATCATAATTAGATAAATAATTGGTTTGGCCACAGCAAGCTGCTTTGTTACACCTGCCATCTGCTGGACCCGTTTTTTCTTCTGGCCAGAACAATGCAGATCTGATGACAGAGCTGCTTCTCTCCCGAGGGGTGGGGGGCTCGGAAGCAGAGCCTGGAGAACTGCCCGGAGGCTGGGGTCTGCGCCCGGCCTGCCTCTCTCCCCCCAGAACAGGCGCGGCGCGGGAAAGGGAGGGGCCAGGGGTCGGGGCAAGGGGGCCGCGGGGGCTGCCTGCCCGGCGTTTGTCTGCGGCCTGACGCCCGGGCCGATCCCGGGGGGCCAGTGGTCAGGGATTGGAACCCGCAGACCTCCCTGCCCGGCCGCGGTCAGCTCCTCCATCTGCTCTTCACTGGGGGCTCATTTATTTCCCAGCCTCCAGGCCCCATCTGTGAGCCGGGGAGACCCTGGGGATGGCTGGTCCTGGCCGGCTGGGCCTTCTGCGGGGGCTGCCTTCCGCTCTCGCCCTCTTCCCCCAGCAGGCCTCGGCGCCCCTGCACAACCCAGGACCCCCGCGTCGTCCTCCGCTGGCTCGCTCGCTGTCTCAGCAGGGGAGCTTCTTCCCGCCACGAGGTAGGTTCTAGAATTCATCAGTCCGGTCAGAACCGCGCTGTGTGCCTCAAGCAAGCTTCTCGCCCTCTCTGGTCCTGTTTCTTCATCTGTGAAACGGGACCATGACTGCCCCGATTGGTGGGCCTGGGGAAGGGTCAGAGGCCACAGGAGGACCCGCGGGCGAGCGGATGCTTGGTAGGTGATGTCGGGGCGCAGAGACCACGAGTTGTGGTTGTCCCTGGGGCGCTGATGGAGGTGATACTTGTGCAGTGGGAGGACAGAGGCGGCTTCAGGGGGGTCCTCAGGATAGACCCCCCCCCCCGGGTGGGTGTGCAGAGGAAGGGCAGGTGCTCTGAGGACGCCCAGCCCCGGGCTTTCCCAACTCCAAGGCGTCTGTCCTTCTGCTAAGGACGGAGGGCCAGGACACCCCACAGCCCGGACCCAGCGCCCCCTCCCCAGACAGCGTTCTTCCCGTAAGGCCCCCGAGGCCTCACAAGCCCACCCCCACCTGGCCTTGTTTCTCTGGGGTCTGCAAACGCCCCGGACGCCTCCTTTCTCCTTGCAGGCAGCATCTTTTGACAGAAGGCCCCCTGAGCGCTCAAGGCCGGGGAGGCAGGGCGTGTCCCCCATGCCAGCCCCTGGGGCACAGGCCGGCTTATGGCCTCCGGTCTCAGTGATCACAGAGCACTTGCATTTTCCTTCCTGAAAACTGATGCCTGTTGGGAAGCCTTCTGGGAAAACCTCCCTGGGTCCGGGACTTTGGAATGTGGGATGTTTTCTGCGTTTTTCCACCCACCCAGCCTCCCAACTCCCCACACACCCGCCCCGCCAGTCTCCGACCCACCACCCACCTGCCCACCCAGCATCCCACCCTCCAGCCACCCACCCACCCATCTGTAATCCCTCTACTTGGCCTCAAGCTGCTTTGTGCCACACAGTAAGGGCCCATTTGCTGTTTCTGGGGTGGCCCCTGGAAGCAAGGGGGAGCTGGCCGGGCCGGCTGTGGACCCCTACCCTCACCAGGGAAATCAGGCCTCAGAACAGTGGTGTGGGAGGAGTGATCTCAGACTTGGGGCTGCAGCTTTCCGAGACTCCCACTTGAGGGCAGCTGGGAGTCTGAGCTTACCTACCGTGGGTAGCCCCAACTTCAGGCTCTGTGTCTTGCCTTCTCCACAAGCTCACGTATACTGCTTAAGATCATCTTTCTCGATCTTCGCCCCAGAAACGGGCTCACATCTCTTCTCTAAGGCTGTGCTGTCCAGTGGGAGAACCGTTAGTCCATGTGGTTACAAAATTTTAATTTTAAGAATTTGAATGAGTTAAAATCTAATACAGTTTGAAATCCAGTTGGTCAGTCACACTAGCCTCAAGTCTAGGGCTCCATAGCCACATGGGGCTGGTGGCTACCATATTGGACACTGCAGATCTAGAACATTCCATCATCGCAGAAAGTTCTCTTGGACAGAGCTGGCCTAAGAGCTTACTCACGTAGATAACTAAATAACTGAAAGATGGGTCACCCTCAGCTTTTACTGATCTCAAGTTAGAAATGTCTGGATTCTCTCTGCGGGGGAGGAAGGACTGAGCTGGAGATAGGAAGATTTGGATGTTAATCACGTCTGTGTTGCTGTTCGACTTGGGCTAAATCACTTAAACCTCTCTGCTTGTAGAGACGAGACTTCAGAGCATGTGGAATGTTTTGGGGAATGGTTGAAAGGAAATGGGAAAGGAGATCAACTGGATTTATCGTGCTCCTTCAGGCTCGAAAGCACTGGACTTGTTAGGAGCATAAAAATCGCCTCACTTAGAGAAGTGATTCCTTGGAAAGCTGAATCTGCACAGGTTCAGGAGAAAGTTGTCCCCATCTGCCTTGGAGGGAAATAAGCAGAAATGGCCTGCCAGGAAAGGTGTTTTTCTCTCTCTCCACCTCTCTTCCAGGCCTGGCTCCCAGCCTTCCTGGGTCCCACCCCCTCATCCCAGGAAGGACGGACGTCTGGCAGGTCGATCCACAGGTCCCTGACTGCCGATTCCTGCTCTCCGGGGCCCCACGTGGCAGCTGGGAGGGCCTGCCTGGTTCTCCTGCCCCTTAACCCCTTACCCCTAAGCAATTGCCCTGCGCCACCCTGGAGCCTGGGGACCGTGGAGGGAGCTCCGGGCCTCAGTGAGCTGCCTCTGCAGGCATCGGTTTTCCCAGGGGCACCCCCCAGCCCCCCCAGTGGATTCTGGCTTTCTGGGCCCTCTGGCCTCCCTCCAAATGATGCACATTTAAGACCCAACTTTGATCTTTCGGGACTCACCAGCGTAATTTACAGCGTGCTTAAGAAAGCACCAGGCCTCAGATAGCTGAGCCGGTACACCTAATCCCTCTGCCCGGACCCCGGCTCCCATGGCCGGCTTGGAGAGTCCCAGCCAAGGCCGGGCCGCAGGGCTCTCAGACAGCAAGGCAGAAGAGGGGCGCCAGGGTGGGGCCCCCCAGCTGGGCGTGGCAGGGGCACCCTGAACCAGAGCGGCTCCACCCCACATCCCAGGAACAGCAGAGCACTGGGGGTGGGGGCTGGGCCGGTGCTAACATCATTTCCCATTTTAATCATTTTTAAGCAAACGATTCAGTGATATTTATTGCATTTTCAGTGTTATACTACCTTCACCTCTATCCGTTACCAAAACTTTTCATCACCCCAAAGGGGAAACCCCATACATATTAAGCAGTATCTCCCCATTCGCCACCTCCCGGCCCCTGGTAACATCTTAATCTACTTTCTGTCTCTATGGATTTGCTTATTCTAGATACTTCTTGGACGTGGAATCATAAACTGTCCATTTGTGTCTGGCTTCTTTAACTCAGCGTCATGTTTCAATGTCCGTCCATGTTGTAGCAGATATAGAACCCCATTCCTTTTGATGGCTGCGTACTATTCCATTGTGGATATAAACCACATTTTGTTTCTCCATCCATCCGGTGATGGACATGCGGCGTGTTCCCACATTTTGTCTGTTGGGAATACCATGAAGAACATCGATGTACAAATTGTCTGCTCTCAGTTCTCTCTGGTCCATGCCTAGGAGTGGAGTTGAGGGTCCTGGTGTAACTTTCTGTTTAACTTTCCGAGGACCTGTGGATGATCATCCAGGGCTCTGGGTCTTTGGAACCCCGGAGGGGTGGCACGGCCGATCGGACCTCGGAGCTCAGTTCTCCTGAAAGCCGTGTCCAGGCGGCCCCCCTGCCCTGCGGGCCCTAGATGAGCCTTGGTGGCAGCGTGGACTGCTGTCTGCCGGAGCAGTGACCTGTGGCCTGTGATGATGGCAGAGCCCAGGGGCAGTCAGGGGTCATGGGGCAGCTCGGCCCCTCCCTCCCCCTCGCACCCCCTGAATTGTTTTCTGTGGATGTTGTGGATTAAATGCTCCCACAACCACAGGAGATGCCCATGGGTGAGGCCAACTCACATCTCCATGCGCCGACAGAAGTTGTTACGTGAATAATGTTGCCTTACACGGGGGACCCAGTTCTCTGCGAATATAATTCCCCTTCCAGTTATAGGAGCTTCCTGGAGAAACAATAAAAATCATAAACCCTTCTCCATATCAGAGGTTGGTAATTCTGCTTCGAATCCTTTTGGGGGAGAGAGGCAGGGAAGAGAGGAATTAAATTAATTTTCAGAGATGATCACGCCACAGTCAGGTGGCAAGGCGAGCTGGTGTAATTGAGTGCCTCGGGAGGACGGGGTGGGGGTTACCTGTTGAAGGGGAGGGGGCTCCCCCAGAGCTGCCAGCATCTGTGTGTCAGCAGGTGCCTCGTGCTAAGTGGAGAGTGGGGGTCAGGGGCTGCCCTCAGGCCCAGGAGTTGCCAGGAGTGGGCCCGGTGGCTGGAGAAATGCGCAGCTCAGGCCCTTTCCCTCCTGCTCTCCCCCCGCTTCCCTTCTGCCTCCTCTCTTCTTCTCTACCCTCTCCTTCTTCCTCTCCTCTTCCCCTTCCTTCCCTCCCTCCTTCCTTTCCTTCCTCTTTGCTTCCCTTCCTTCCCCTCCCTCCTTCCCTCTTTCCCCTCCCTTCCTCTCTCTGGAGACCCCTGCCAGCCCTGCACTGTCTGTGACTCTGAGGTGACCCCTGCCCCGTGGGTCTAGCCCCGTGGCCGGCAGTTCCCCCCCCGGACTCCCCTGTGGCCCTGGCCACCCTCCCCTCCTGCTCTTGGGGCCTCTGAGGAGGGGGCCCGGCTGTTCTATAAGCATTTCCCCTTGGGGTGGTCTTCCAGGCCCGGCTCCAAACATCAGAGCCGCCGCCCCGGGAGGGCCGCAGCGGGGACTTCCCCAAGGTCACGCGGCCCTGTGCTGGCCGAGCCCAGAACGGAGCCCCCAGCTCCGTTCCAGTTACAGGAGCTTCCTGGAGAAACGATAAAAATCATGAACACTTTCTGGGGCCGGGGGATGGTCTGCCCCTCGGGGATCGGACGGCTGAGTGCGCAGCGCTGGGGGCGGCCTGTGCGTTCTCGGATCATCTGGGAGCGTTGTAAACAGCGAGCACACACCGGCATTTATTCTCTCCGTGCTGCTCCGCAGAACCCGCCGGCTCCTCCGGGGAGGGCTTGGCGACCCCGCGGCTGCAGGGACCCCAGAAGGGCTGCGGGGAGCTCCCTCCCGGCCAACCCCGCGGCTGCCCCCAGCGCTCCGGCCGCGGCCCTTCCTTGGCGGGGTGCTATTTTGAGGACAGGAGGGGTAAGTGGAGCATTTGCCGCCACTGGGGTTTCTGTTGTCTTAGCGGCTTGGCTTCTTCATTTAATTTAGGTCCAGCTCAGCCGGAGAGGGCGCGGAAGTGAGTGAGGCTCATCTCCTCCCACCCAAGGATGGGCCCCGTGAGAGTCCACCGCAGGGGTGGAAGGTGACCTTCCCTAGAGCGGGCGGAGGCTACCATCCTGGAGGCTGCCCGGAGGAGGTGGCCTTCCAAGCCAGGGCTTAGAGAAGAGGGCCCCTTTGGGAAGGGCTGGGGAGGGGGCACCAGGGACAGCCTGAGCAAGGGCAAGTGATCCCCCCAACTAAATTACTCTAATGAGTGAGATCGGAGGGTGTAGCAGGGATGAGTCTGGTGGGGTCCCTGTTAGTCTAAAGACACTAGATCCTTCTAGAAGGGCAGGGGTGGGGAGTTGGAAACACAGTGGCTGCCAGTGCCTGGGTTGGCAAGCCCTGACCTGAGACTGGGGGTGAGGGGCAGGAGTGGGAGTGAAGACTTAAAAGTGGGAGAAGTGGGACAGAGAGTTGGGTGGGGGGGTGCCTGTGAGCCAACTAGGCAGACACAGAGAGGTGGGGCGAGAGTGAGAGCAGCTAAACACAAGTGCAGCGGGCACGGCAGTTAGAGGGGGCAGTGGTCGGTGGTGCCAGGGTCCCCACAGAGCCGAGCAGGGTGAGAGGAGGCAGCTCAAGGCCTGCGATGTCACGGTGGGACGAGCAGGACCCCGGCTGGCTAGGGGAGGAAAGGAGAGGAAGCGTCACACGGGGGAGGCTGGTGTGCATGGTGGCCTTGGCAGAGCTGTGGCAACTGGCTCGGGGGGCAGGGGTCTCCAGGGGGCATCCGGGGTGGGGTGGAGAAGGTATTTTAGGGTAGGTGCCTCATAGGCTGAGAGTCTGGAAGAGGCAAGTGAGAGAGAAAGCAAAGACCCTCCTTGGGAAAGTGGGGCCTAGTTAACAGGCAGGCACTGGGGGAGGGAGGGTGAAAGACGGGGTGGCATCCCCACTTCTGACTTTGAGTTCGAGGCCCAGCATCTCTGCTGGAGGAAGCCAGAGCAGCTGGCCAAAGAACTGAAAAAACAATTTTTTTTAATTTAATGTTCCCCTTTCTCTTTTATGACTTCAACTTGTGAGGCCAAGTTGGAAAGACAGACAGCCAACAAGACCCGGAGAGACGGCTCCTCAAAGCCAGCCTGGCAGTGGGCAGCCGACTCCAGGGGCCAGTTGGTCTGCGTGCTTCCCCTGTCGAGTTGGGGGGCAGTAAAGGAAACTGTGATGTGATGGTCCAGGCCATGGCTTGAGACATGAAATATGGGCAGTAGGAAATTCATCGAGGTTTTTGCCCAGACCATGGACATCATGGGAGACCCAGGAATGGGACGGAGGAGGGAAAGCAGGGACTTTGGGAGGAGAGAAGCATGTCTAGAGTAAGAGACCTGGGTCCAGCCCCAGCCCCACTAGCTGCCCCGTCTCCGCAGCTGTGACATGAGGCCCTGTATCTGCCTCTGTGCCTAGAGGTGCAGTAAGGACCAAAGGCCGAGGCAGAGCCTCTGGTCACAGTGGACCTCAGCACATGCTGCCTCTTGGAAGGTCGTGAAGGTGGCCGAGGAGGCCTAAATGGAGGAGGTGGGGCGAGAACCAGATCTAGAAGAAAACCCCACGCAAACGAGTGCAAATTCAGACATGGTGGTTGATGTTTCAGTGCTGTTCAATACTTAAAAATCTATGAAGGTTTTTAAACATAGAAAGAAAATTGGGGGATGGGCACCCCACAATGAAAGTTCCTCTGGATCCCATAGAGTGTATGTTGGTGTTAGTAGGGACCCCACAGGCCTGGGCCACCTGGGGGTTCTAGAACATTTCTGGGTCTCCTGGCTTAGTAGGACCCCTTGGCTTTCTCTGCACAGAGCTGAGCTCTGCCCACCCAGATGGGTCCTTGACATTGGGGCGACCTGCTCCCCCAGGTCTGTCTAGGTGGCAGCTGGCTGCTTTCCAGCCAGGTGACCAGGTGGCAGGGGCCAGCTCGTAACCCGCTCCGGGGACAGGTGTGTGCCATTCGTGTGTCATAACTTCCAGCTGCCCGGGCTGGGAACCGTTAGAGGACACATCAGAAAGGCCTGCAGCTTGGGGGGCACAGACGGGGGGAGGGGTTTAGAAGGTGACACCACGGGGACAGTGCTGATACGTCTGCGTGTTCACGCTGTGCGCCTGGCTGTGTGAGAGCCGGGAGGCTGAGCGTGGAAAAATGCTCTGGAAGCAAAATACGCCTGAGCGTGACTGGCTCCGCTTGTGTCCTCTCGGCCCAAGATGTCCAGGAGCTGTCAGCACAGCTGGACGGGGGTTTCCGGGGGACGATAGGCTTGTCCTGCGTCTCCCAGGGACAGGCGAGGGTGGGGGCTTCTTTTCTGGTTTTGTTTTTAACCAAGGTGAAATTTACTTCTAAAATTAAGCATTTTAATGCAAACTGTTCCACGATGCTTAGTGCAACCAACACCTCCATCTAGTTCCAAAACATTTTCATCCCCCACAGCGAACCCGCCCCATTCGCCGTCACGTTCCCCTCCCTCCCCTTCCCCAGCCCCCGGCAACTGCTGATCCACCTTCTGTTTCTAAGGATCTGCCGGTTCTGGACATTTCAGACAACACGTGGCATTTTTGTGTCCGGCCTCTGCTCCGCAGCATCCTGCTTTCAGGGCTCATCCGTGTTGTAGCACGCGTCGGGGCGGCACACCTCTTTGCAGCTGAATACTATTCCGCGGTGGGAACTGACCGTGTTTCCTTATCCATCCATCCGGTGATAGATTCTTGGGTCACTGGTTGGATACTTTTTAAAGACGTGTCTCTTAGGAAGTTCTGACCGTGCCGCTGGTGCTTTTTTAAATAACAAAACCAGGAGACCCCGGTGGCCAGCCGCTCCCTCGCTTCTCTCCGCCGGGCTCCCCAGACCCTGTCGCTGGCCATCCCGGAGGACTGAGCCTGGAGCCAGCAGGGCACCCGGGGCTCAGCGAGTGCCAGCTCTGTCCTCGGAGGCCCCTGTGTGCAGGAAAGAGAAGGATGAGTGTGCGCCAGGATGTGCGGAAGAAAGCAAGTCGGACCCCTGCTCCCAGCCAGGCCCCGGACCCTGAGGGGGTCTCCAAGTGACCAGCTTCCTTGGCCGCCTGGCCTTGTACACCTCTAGTTTTACCCGCTGCTGCCTCCATCCATTTTCTCCTCATGCTGAGTCTGTTTTTAGTGAGTTCAAGCTGTGTCCCAGGCACAGTGCAAGGCTCTTTCTCCTTGATTATCTCCTTGAAGCCTTGCTACAGTGGGGAAGGGGGTCGTGTGCCTCGTGCGTGAACATGTGCAGGAGCTGGTGGGGTTTCCAGGGGGCTTGAACCTGGTATGTGTCCTCACATGCTCTCCCCTCCACCCTTCCATCCCTCCCGAAAGCCAGTGAACTCTCAGACGCTGTCTTCTTAAATTTACTTTTTGGCTGCTCATTAAGTGATGTGAACACAAAGATGTCCAGGAGATCATGTTGAGGAAGGGGCAGTTCTGGGGCCCCAGAATGTTTTGAGAGAGATGGTTGTCCAAGGCCACAAAAGCCGGCCATTTATATGAAATAGTGACATGGCTGGAGAGGATGACGTGCACAGGGAGAGGACTGAGACAAGCAGGGAGCCAGTTTTGCAGGCAGTCAGAGGCCTTGAACGCCAAGCTAAGTTGACGCTGGAGACTATTATTGCTGGGTGGAAAACGTTTTCCTGATGGGAACAAAAGTAGCAGAATAGAATGCTCCAGGGTAAATGGGACAGAGGCAGAGATTCTGTGGGTTTTGTTAAATGTCCTTTTCTTCTCTGCTGCTGCAACCGCAGGGTCTCGGTGACACTCCTTGGGAAGCAGGGGGCTGATGGCTGTGGGATGGACCCAGGTTCCCCATGTGCCCCCACCTCCGCCCTGGAAGTTCCCACTCCCGCCCTCACGAGCCAGAGTTGCGATGTGTGTCTGCACCGCTGTGTGTCTGCACCGCTATGCGTCTGCACCTGCAGTTTCCCCTCAGCCCTGCCCTGCCAGGGGGCCTGCATGCACTGCGATTCTGTAAAAGCCTGCTGAAGGAAGGCCACTCGGGAATGTGTTCTCCTTTGGTTTGACATTGCAGGTGTGGACAGTGTGGAGATTTGACCAGGTTTCTCTCGAATGTGAAAAATGGGGACTTAAGCACACAAGGAGCTGCCTGAAAGCTCCTTGGCAGGTGGACTGGACGTCTCCAGGCCTCTTATGTCCTCATCTGTGCAATGAGGTGATGCCGGCCCCAGTGCGGCGCTCGGAATGTGAGCACATCCAGTGGCCCCCCACACCCGGATCTGGGTGTACCGGGAATGGTAGGCCCACCTGTACCTGAGCCTCCTACTCAGGTCCCAGCCTCTTTGCAAACCATTTCCTTGCCTGGAGCCCATGCAGCTAAGGGAGGTGGGGAACGTCCTTGCTCCTGGCCCTGGAGGCTGGCGGCCGGGGAAGGCAAGCAGGGTGTGCGGAGCTGGGGAGGCAGAGAATCGGCACCTGGGCAGAGGCCCCTCCAGGCCCCCCCCACAAACTGCCCGAGAGGACGAGGGGCTCTGTTGAGGATGTCTGAAACCCTGGAGGTTTGTACGGGACCCATGACCAGGCCACCCAGGCTAACGGTGGCCAACTTGTGTCCCAAAGACGGTAACGGGGGCTTGTGGAGGGTGGGGAGGAAGGTCGCCGTGGCAGAAAGATCCAGAAGCATCAGCCTCCCAGTCCTCTCCTAGCAAGAACCACTGCCTCTTCAGATCCACCCTTCCCAGCCAGATAAAGTTGAAAGGTTTTAAATGCAAATATTTCTCCTTTATAGATGCCAGCTGTCTCCAGAGAGCGCGTTTCCTCGCTGCTCAACTTTATTGTCCAATTAGCTTCCCATATCTGCGTACTGGGGAGCCGGGGGGATGGGGCTGGAGGGGGCGAGGAGCCAGGGGTCCTGCAGCCGGTTCCCGGAGAGGGAGCTCTCTACCCCCACCCCGGCGCTGGGTCTGGGGTAGGGTCTGGGAACCCAGGTCCAGACCAGGAGGGGGTGGGTATCCCTCCCCAAGTGGGGAGGGTGGGGGGAGCACATTTGGGATTTCCTGGCTCCAAAGGGAGACGCAGTAGCTGGCGGGGGAGGGTGGGAGGTGACAGGGGCATTCTTTACTTATTTAAAAAAATAAAAGCAGCCGCCCCGACGGCCCCCGGGTCCCTTTCCCTCCCTCCCAAGGCCCCCCTCCCTGCCGGCTGGAGCAGCGCCGCGGCGTCCCCATTCACCGGGGCTCGGCGTCGCGCACAAAGCGAGGCAATTAGAATTGAAAATCTATGCAAAACAGCTGTTAACTGATTGTAAAGGAGCGCAGCTGTGTGCAGGGTGCAGCTTGGGAACGGCGCTCAAAAGGGCAGGAAGTGTTGGGGCAGCCCGGGGTTAAGAGGCAAACTCGTGTAACCCAGTCAAAGGGAATTTTCCAGGCCTTAACCCTTTCCTGCTCCCTGGGGGCGGGGGTGGCGGCGACCCTGGCTCCTGGATGGCTGCCTGATGTGGCCTGGGGGCGGGGGCTTCCCAGGGCCCGGCCCCCTCCCTCCTCCCAGCACCCCTGGGGGACTCCGGTTCCTCTCTGGGGACCAGGAGAGCTGCTTTTCCCTCTCCCTGCTCTGCAGAATTCTTGCCCCCCATTTACCCATTCACCAGATCTGCGTTCAACCTTCACACGCAGAGCTCGCCTGCTGCCGGGGGGCTGTGTCGCAGCTATGAGCCAAGGGCCCCCTCTCCCCCTGGACACCCACAGTCTTGAGTAATCACATTGTGGCCCACACCCCCAGGGGAGCTTGATAAAGATGCTCATTCCTAAGCCCCGCAGGAGACGGCGCATTAAGGGGCAGCCTGCAGATCTGCCCCCCGCCCCCATTACCTAAGACCTGTGTACCCTGTGGTCGCTATCTGAGAGTGGGAGCTGCCCCAGGAGACGTGAATTCCGAGGCGGGGGTGGGAAAGCCTTCTTGGAAGAGATAAGATTTAAGCCAGGCTTTGAAGAAGGGGGAGCTCTCCGGAGCACCGATAGCTGGCAGACCAGCCTGCCAAAGGCCGGGCAGGAAAAAGGAAGATAGGAGTGGGGGGACCTCTGGCAGCAGTGAGGGGTGCTGGGCAGGGCAAGGCAGGAGGGGCAGCCCCGATGTAGCATCTCCCCGGGCTGGCAGTGCAGGTGTGCATGGACCACCTGGCAGACAGGCTGCACAAATCCATGGGAGGCCTGGCTCCGTCCCCCCAAAAGGGGAGAAGTGGTTTTCAGGCTCTGGGCCAGAGATGACGCGAGGCCATAGGCACAGAAGCACTTGGAAGTCCCCTGTGCACATGCAGCTTTCTTGGCCCTGGACAACGGCTGGGAGCGGCAGAGAAACGCTGCCAGGTAGAGGCAACAACGGCAGGCTCTGGATCGGCTGGGATTTGAATTTTCGTGCCCCAGGAAAGTTACCTGTCTCTGCAGTCCTTGGGCTTTGGGACGGGAGGTCAGGTGGCCTCCCCTGCAGGGCCCCGAGAGGACTGACTGACGGTACACCGGCACAGGTTAGTACCGTCCCGCCGTCCGCTCCGGGTCCCGGTGTCCAGGTCCTCTGACGTTGGCGCTCTGATTCCGGGGCTGAACTGGGTGCTTGCTGGGGTGATGTAAAGATGAGTAGAACATGCCGTCCTAACACCCCACCGGTTGGGGCAGAGAAGGATGCTGTTAGATGGTCTGAGTGCCCTGCTCATCCCGAAAGGACTGCAGGTGTTTGGGGTGGGCTCACCTCTTCCCTTCTTGGTGTCAGGGGCCCATCATAGACCGGGGCTGGCACCTGTGCTAGGACTGGGGGGGAGGGGAGAGGGAAGCCCTGGGCACCTGGGAACCTCACCTGGCCCAGGTAGTGGTGATGGCCTGAGTTGTCCACCTGCTTCCTGCCCTTTGGTCCTCCCAGTTCCTTGTGCCTCGTGGCACTTGTCCTCCACGTCTGTCACCCTGTCTTTTACAAGCAGCTTATTGGGGACAGGGCCTGGAATTTTCAGGTTCGTTTCCTGCAAGGCTAGCACAGGTGGAGCCCTGCACATAGTGCGTTTGTTGAGTAAGTGCCCACCTTTCTGGCGGATCCCTTCTGTCCTCTACCCCTTAGACTGCTGTCTGGCTTCCTGAGCCCAGGGAGTGGGTGTAAGACAGCTCCTGGGGCCTCCAGGCCTCCTGTTTATCCACAGTTGCGAGCCTTCTCAGCCCTTCCTGGTGCAGGTTTCACAGGTTCTCGGACCTGGTGCTGGATTGTGCACAGATCCACCCAGGTGACACTGGAGCAGGGACTCAGGGCCACGTGGTCAGGTGAGGGCCGCAGACCCTGCTTCTCCCGCAGAGGCACAGCTTACTTGGCGCAGGGATGGGGATGGGCATGGGGACATGTGCACAGACACTGTGTGGCCCCTGGCATGCAGCACGCAGGGCCCTGGCAAGGAGTGTGGCACCTCAGCGTCATCTGGGAGGTGTCTGCACACAGGCCTTGCCCTGGCCCCTTGCCCTCATTTCGGGGTCCAGCCCTCCCTGCTAGGTTTCCAGGCAAGTGGGAATGAAGTGAAGGAGGCCCTGGGAGGGAGCTCTTGGCCCAGGCAGACCTCAGGACTGACTGGGGGTTGGGAGTGGGCGAGGAGCTGCCCAGGGGGAGGACTGAGAGGAGGAGGGAGGCCCGGGAGAGCCCCACATGCTGGGAAATGAGAAGTCAGGCTACAAACCTTGTTAGCGAGGAGCACGCGGGCTGCAGGAGAGCAATTCTCACTCTTAAACTCAGAGGCCGTGCTCCCGGTTTACTAATTTCCCTGGGCCGGGCGCAGTGACAGCGCGCGTCATCCATCTCCCCCTGCCAGGCCGCCCAGTAGCCGGGAGCCTTTTCTGGCCCCAGCACGCACAGGCGGCTCGTTGCTGCCCCCAGGCGGTCACCGGGGCTCCCTGCATCCCTTCCCTCCCTCTGACCGACTCCACGTGGGAGCTGCTCTGGACACAGCTTCCAGTTCACCCTGGCAGACGTGACCTTGAGAACTGTCTGCCTCAACTTCCTCTATGAAATGGTGATCAGATTACAAGATGCACCCATCTTGCACTACAGTGGAACCAGATGCCTGTGGGGAAGGAATCTGCCAGCTCTAAAATAGCCAAAGGTTATCTTGCAGTGGCCACCCCACAAATTAAGGTTTGCCTGGGCTGATCCCCCCTCAACTAAGTGGAGGGCTTGATTCCCCCAGGGTTCTCCCACAAATGTAGGGAAGTAAACTGGAGCCCGAGATCTGGCAGGAAGGCTTGGAGGAGGGTCTGGAGGTTGGGCCTGGGCTGCCTGATCACAGAAGACGCCCTGCCAGGTGCGCTCTGATCGTTTGCATTTTACTACCCCCACCCCACCCCAGCATCCTATAATCCAGGTGGGAAAGAGGCTGGAGCCGCCTGCGAGGTTTTTTATTTTGCTCTTAAAGCCCTAGGCAAAATGTCTAATTCTCTCCCAACTCCTCCCTCCTACGCGCCCCTCCCGCTTCGTGACCCCGGGCGTGGTGGACGCGCCCCCCTCTTGCGCTCTGACCATGAGGGGCCTGGCGACTCTGCTGCCCAGTGGGGTTGTGAGTTACTGGAGGCCGCGGGGCCGAGCCGTGGTGTGGTGCGTAGATGAAAGCATGAGGCCGAGGTGGGCGCCGCATGAGAGCGGGGCGGGCGACCCCTCCCGTGCGGTGCCCCTCCCGGCAGGCGCCCACAGGTAGGAGCCAGTAACGGCCCCCGGCCCGGCCTCGCTGGTCCGTTTCCCTTTTCGTTTGTGGTCGGCCAGGAGCCTTGTGCAAGGCGGGGCGGGGGAGGAAGGACACGGCGCGCGCCCCCTCGGCCCGGCGCCCCTCGTGGTTTGCTGGAGCAGGGGAGTGGGCAACCTGGGGGGCGCCTATCGGGCCCCCGCCTCTCCCCAGCGGGCATGCAGGCTGGTTCTGCCTCTCCGCTGGCGCGAGCCCCGAATGCACCAGGCCCGCCAGCGTCATTGGGAACAGATGGATGGGGGGTGGCAGACGCCCAGCGCTCCCTCCCGTCGCAATCCGGGCTGGCGGGGGAGGGAGGGAGGGAGGAAGGCGGGGGAGGCCGGGCCCGCGGGACGGCAGCGTGCGCGCCTGCCAACCGCGGCGCGGGCATGTCCCAGGGCAGGTTTGGGGCTGGCAGGAGCGCGGCTCTGGCACCGACGCCGAAAGTTGAAACCCGCGGCGCGGCGCTGGGGAGGCCGCCCAGGGGGGTACTGGTTTGCCTCCGGGCTCAAAAGTATGAAAACTGTAGGCTCGAGTATTTTTTCCTTCTAAGAGGACAGGCAGGGAGAGAGAGCTCCTGGGCTCGGAGCCACGCTGGGAGCTTTGGTCGCGCGCTGGGTCAAGAGCCGGGGGCGCCGGCGTGCGCGGGGGCGAGGCGAGGCCGACCGGGTCTGACGACCCGTGCCCGGGAGGCGCGCCCCATTAACCCCGCGCTTCCGGGAGACGCTGGCAAGCGCGGGAGGGCGGAGGTGGGCCGGGGGCCTGCCTCCTGCGCCTGCCGCCGGCGGGAGTGGGGGCGGGGGCGGAACCCGGGGGTGGGAGCCTGCGGCCCGCAGTCCCTCTCCGCGCCGCCTGTGGGTGCCCAGGAATTTCAGGACGCTCCCTGAGTCATTCCAGTCTGTCAAGTGCCTGGGTGAGGTCGGGTGGGGTGGGGGTGCCAGGAATGGGGAGGCGCTGCGCCGGGGCCCGGACTCGACGGGGCGGGAGGCTGGTAGGTCAGGCCAGTTTTTGGAAGCGGGAGGTCTCGACTTAATGACCCCCCTGGTGAAGCGGTGCCTCCGTGGATCCTTGAGCTAACTGGGACGTGGGTTCTTTTAAACTCTCCCGCCTCTCCCTCCCAAACATTGTGACCCTCCCAAAAGTTATTTATACCAAGCTGGGAAGAGAGAACTTTCTAGAACTCTTGGGCTGAGGTGGAAGGTGCAGTGGCCCCAGTTCTTAACATGGTCAACCCTTTGCAGTTGGGGCCATACAGATCAGGAACAGAGGTAGGGGGCTGGGGAGGATAAACACACAGCCTATTTTGTGTTCTTCCCAATGCCACCCCAGCTCCAAGAAGGCTGTCCACCACGAGGCATCTAGGACGCCGTTTAGCCGTGCGCGCACTTTTGATCCTGCTGTATGCCAAGCGTTGTAGGTTTGGGGGTAGGTGTCCGCCGAGATGTGGAAGGGCTCCACTGGCGTGGAAGTGTCTGCTCCCTACTTTTGGAATCGGGTGTCGAGTCCCCAGAGCAGGCTAGCCCGGGCCCCCCAGGAGCGTAGGGGTGGCACCTTTCCTACCTGTGGGTGTCCTCGGCTCACCTGACCGGCCGGGCTGGGGAGGGGCGTGTGCCCGCGCGGGTGCACCCGGGCGCCCGTCGGTGCGCGCGCGAGTGTGTTTGCGGCTGAAACCCGACACCTCCCGCTGGCTGAGGTCAGGGAGCCGGGAGCGAGCCAGTGGCCCGGGAGTGGGCGGCGTTGAGCTTGGGTGTGTCCTCGGCGGCGGCGACAGCAGCAGGTGTTTCTTGGCCGGGGCCCCGGAAGCTCCACCTCCCCAGCGGGCCGGAGCCGCCGCCACCGAGCAGCCCCGGGTGAGATAAGCAGTTTAGACAAACACTGGGCGACGGTGGCTCCAGCATGTGTCAGCCCTCGCCGAGGCGGAGCTCCGGGGCCCTGGCATGAAAGGTGAGCGCCGGGCGGGGGGCGGAGGTGGGGGGTTCTCCGCCCCACCCCCCGCCTCGCCTCCTCCAAGTTCGCGGGTTCCGAGGGGGTAGCCGCCAACGGCCTCGGGCAACTTCCCCCAGAGTGCGAGAGGCGATAAGAGCCCGGCGGGTGGACGACCAAAGGCCACCCCCTCCCCCGCGGGTCGCGCCAGGGCGGCCGAGCTCCGGGCGGGGACACGGGCTGCCGCGAGGCCCCGGGCTCAGTGGCCTGGTTCGGCTGAGGGTGCGTAAGTGCACGCGGGGGCAGGATGTGGGGGGGTATTGGGGGCGATCGAGCGGGATAGTGGGGGCTCCCCGTGCGCTGCCGACGCTCCCGAGCCGGAATGAAAACTTTGTGGCGTCGCGGGAGCGCGCGAGGGGGAGTGTGCCCCCGCGGCAGGTGCTGGCGGGGTGGGGGGGGCGCGGGGAGCTCGCCGGCAAGGGCCTCGCGGCTGGGGTTTTTGTCTCTGCTCTTCCCTCCCCGCCTCCTCGGTAGGGAGGGGTGGGGGCTGCAGCCTCCGGGGTCCCCGACCCCATGCCCTGCTTCCCAAGGGCGCGCCCGGAACCCCCCACCCCGCCACCCTGTTGGCGCCGTGCCCTGCCCCTCCCCCGCAGAAGATGGCTGCCCCAGCCTCGGAGGTGGGAGGGTGATTGCATCCGCCGCCCCCCACCCGCGCTGCCCTTCCCGCCCCCCCCCCCGCCCTTCCTGCTGCGCCTGGATGCGCCTCCCCGCCCCCAGCCCTCCCAGGCCCGGCTTCCGCGCGGAGGGCGGCGAATGGCCCGACCGAGTGGAGCCGATTCAATTATATTGCAGCACCAGAGACACCTCCCCGGCCGCCCGCCCGCCTCTCCAGCAGGCTAATTAAATTCCCTGCGTTGAGGCGGAGCGGGAGTTTGGCTCACCCGCCCCCCGCCCGCCCACACGCGCTTCCTCCCCTACCGCGGGGTAGGGGAAGGGGCCACTTGGAAACGGACAGTGGGCACTTGAGGCGCCGGTGGTGGGGAGGGGGGAGGCTGCGGACCACGGGTACTCCCCCTCCCCAACCCCGCGATGTTGTTGGGGGCCGCTGGTTTTGAGGGGAGGGGGAGGGAGCACCTGCCAGGCCTGGGGGACTGTGGCTGTTGGCGGAGTTGAGTCGATTTGTCTCTTGTCGTGTAAAGTAGCCATTGTCTCCAAAGTGGGTTTAAAATGCATTAAACCCTTGTTAACCCCTGCAGTGCCTTGTCTGCGGCCTGACGGTTAGGGGCCCACACAGGCCGGGGTTTGGAAACAAAAAAGCGGGATCCACAAAAACGCCAAAGGGGTCCTTTTGTAAGCCGGTGGAACAAAAGGTGCAACCGCCCGCCGGGGTGGTGAGCTCCCCGCTCTAAGCCGATTTCCAGCGAGCTGGAGGTGGGGGTGGGACAAAGGGACAGCCGGCCCCTGGGTGGGGGGACCCCAAGTGTGCAGCCTTCCTTCTGGGCCTCCCCGCGCGTGACTCGAGCCTGGGGCACTCCCGCTTGCTCACCCTGTGTTCATGGTTGGCGGAACCTAAGGCGCGGGCTGTGCACTGACTCAGCCGGGCCTCGCCACAGGTGAGGGAGGGCCCCAGGTGAGGGGCCGCAGCGCAGGCTCCGGCTGGCAGCCCTGTGTGTCATCCCAGCTGCTGGCCAGGCCGGGGAGTCACAGCCCCGCCCAGGGAGGCGAGGAGACTCCAGGGAGCCAGGCCTTCGCGTCCAGCTTTTTATCAGGCCCTCCGTGGCAGGCCCTGGTGGGCGCCACCTGCCACCTGTGCCTGCAGAGGGTGTGGGTGGCTTGGAGGTGTGTGCAGGTTGGGGAGACATGGAAGCTGGAGCCTGGTTTTGTTACATGGAGTTTTCTTTACACGAATTTGGGGCTGGTGCAAGTCAGGAGACAAACCCCCCGGGGGGGGGCGAGGTTAGTGCCACCTTGGGGAGGGGGCGGGTTCCTGGTGGTGGACCCCATCAGCTTTGTGGGGGTAGGCTCAGAAAAAGGCAACAGGTTGTTCTTTGCACAGGTTGTTGGGAAAGCTTCTCAAATGCTAGTTTCCTTGCTTAAAGAGTTGAGAGGATTTCAGGGATTCCCTGGCTTGGTGCTTTTCTGGCTTAAAAATCCCTTAGGGGCTTTTATTTCAAATGCTGAAGGCCAGCCCTTTCCAAGCCCCCGGGGGCCACAACTCCTTCCCCCCCCCCCCAGGAGTGTGCCCAGGCCATTCTAACGCTCAGCTTGGTTTAGACTCCATCCCTTGTGGGTAAACTGAGGCAAGCTGTGTGTGGTTGCACCAGGTGCACAGCAAGAAATGGAGACCCAGAGCCTGGCCCCTTTGGAAGCTCACAGTGGCCTTGGCAGCGCTGTCCCCTGGGGCGGTCCTGGGCTGCTGAGCCACTTCCCTGCCTCTGGGGAAGTTCAAGGCTGCAGGCTGGGGAGCCCAGCTGCCCGCACAGCGCTGCTCCGTGGCCGGCCCGGGTCCTGCGCCTCCAAGCTTGGGGCAGCACCAGGCTCCCCTTCCCAGGGAGACCCTTCCGACTCCCTGGACCTGGGGCAGCGGTGTGCGGCCTCCCCTGATGTGAACGGGGTGGAGGGGGCGGGGCCGGAGTCTCCTCCTGTGGCCGAAATGCCCGCCCCAGGAACCCACAGGGGCCTGTGGTGTCGGCTAGCAAGGCCGGTTTTTCCTGGCCCCATCCGAAGGCTTGAAGTTCCCACCTGGATAACTAGGTCCAGCCCGCCCCGGCCTTGGATGGGAGCCCTGGGGGGTAGCTCGCTAATTACCTTTGTTATGGCAGCAGCAGCATCCTCCGACCCAGGCCCGCCTCCTTCCCTGCTCTCTCCCCTCCCTGTCCCCGGAGAGCTGTCTTTAACCTGTGGGGGTCTGTGTTCCTGGCGACAGTTCACTTTGGTGGCCGCACTGAAGACTGGCTGTCTGGCTTTAATCTTCCCCTCCCCCTCGGTGGCTTCTTAGACCTCCGGGGTCTTACTGAGGGCCGTGTGGGTGGCGGTGCTTGCCTTCACTTCCTCCCGTCGGCCTTTGTCCCCGGCTGTGGCCGCGGCCCGGGAGGTGACCTCTCCGAGTGTCCCTGGCGGTGAGGATTTGTGGAGCGCCTCCCCTGAACCCAGGCGCCTGCTCGCTGGGGAGGTGTGTGCAGGAGGCAGGAGCGCGTCCAAACGCAGCCCTGGGCTTGGCTGCCGACAGCTCTCGGGAGCCCTCTCATTCTGCCTGGGCAGCTGCTGCCCTCCGCCAGCCTCCGCATGCACCCTGGGCTCCCGCTGGAGCAGCCGCAGAGCCGCCCTGCCCCTCCTGACGCCTCTGTCGCCCACCCCCGTGTCTGGGAACCCCGCCTTGCGCACTGCTCTTGTGCACTGCTCAGGAGGGGAAGCAGGGGGCTGGGCAGGTGACAACAGCCACCTTGGGTGGGGGGAGAGATGAGGGGGTTGCAGCTAGAGGAGGGGGCCAGAGGCTCAAGAGATTCCCTGTGGGTCGGTGTTCAACCACCGAGCATCTGAAAAAAAGAGGGGCTGGGGCTGAGCTTGAGGCTGAGGGGTCCCCGGGAAACTTGGTAGTTGGCGGGGGAGCAGGGAGCCTTCAGGCCAGGAGCCTCACACTCGGTTGCAGTTTAGAATCACTTGGGGACCTTTAAAAATTGCCTCCACCCCGTCCCAACCAATTACGTCCAAATCTCTGTGCATCAGCATGTTTTAAAAACCCCCAGTGTGTAGCCAAAGCTGAGAAGCAGAGTTCTGGAAAGAGCCTTCTGCTTGGGGAGAAGTGGGTAAGGAATTCCTCCCCCATCCTTTTAAAGAAGACCCGAGCCCCACCGGGGAGGGCTTAGGGGCTGCCTTGCTCACCCCAGAGCAAGGCCCCACCCAGGCATCCCCGCTGCCCGACGCACCCCACCTGGCAGGAGGAGACGGTGGGGAAACACAGTGGGCACGGTGCCTCAGCTGCCCGCAATCCTGTCACCAGGCCACTGGATGTCTCTGGACCGTCTCTGAACCACAGGTAACATCCCGAAGGTCATTCTCCTTACCTGGCACAGGTGTGCTGCTAGCTCCTAAAAGGTTTCCAAATGCAGAGTCCTATTGGCATGGTCGGATTCTGTATCCTTTGGGGTTTCTGGCTGAACCGTGGTGTTCTGGAACTGGAGAACATTGACATATGTCTGAGGAGTTGGTTGTCGTAGTGGCTTTGGAAGCACCAGGCCTGTGTGGGAATCACACACAGGCAGATGATGTGGCTCCTGCCTCCGTGATCAATCCTGCTGAGCTGTTTCCTTGTCTGTCTTCCCCTTGGACGTCTTCGAGGAGCCAGTGGCCATGTGCATCCTTAGGTGGGGAGCCAGCCAGTACAGGTGAAGGGCTGAGGAGGGGGTGGCACAGGGCCAGCCCCTGGCAAAGGCCAGTGTCACTGTTCTGTGCTGATAGGCACGTGTCAGCCTAGAGGGAGATGCTTGGCGGCTGCTTCCTGGTGCGAAGGACCCAAACATCTGCCCGGTGCACACCTGTGCACTGGTGCCACCTCGGCCACTTTACTCCTGGGCCTCAGGAGTGCCATGTGACGGCGTCTTCGGCTGCTGAGGAGCAGGTGCGTCACTGTGCATATGAAGTGCTCGGAGCAGACGGGGAGGTTTGTCAAAGGACAACAGGTCCTCTCCACGGAGCCGCCTCTTGCCGCCGTCCCCTGGTATTCCTGGAATTTTTACTTTCAAGAAATGGAAAAGGCTCTCTTTCCTCTCCCCGCATCCCGGCCAGCCGTGTTTGGGGTTGGGGCAGGGCCGTGGCCCCTCTCCTCCTTTCCCACCAAGACTTGTTTCCTCCCAAAGGCTCCAGGTGCCAGCTGAGCCCCTCTGCTGCCCCTGCAGCCCCCAGGGTCCTAGAAACACACATGCACCTTTCCCAGCCGTCTTGCCACGCTCCCCCTTGGTGGGGTGGATGGGGCTCAAGGGGGAGGCACTGCTTAGTCAGGACAGTTGCCCTTCCTAGTCTAATGGCGCGTCGGTGGCCATGGGCAGCAGTGAAAGCTATTGATCAGCGCGCTCTGGTCAGGGGGGCTGTGGATGTTGGATGGGTTTTGGGTCCCGGAGGGAAGTCTGTGTGTCAAGCGGAGGACGACCAGGCTTGGAGGATGGGGTGGGGGCCGTGGCCTCCTGCCAGGGCTCCGTTGCGCCAACCCTGTGTCTTCTCCCTTTCTGCGGGCGGGAGAGGTGGGTGCCTTTATATGCACGGCCGTGCCAGGGCGGACAGCACGTGCCGGGGCAGATCCCGAGCCGGGCTGACGAGCATCTCTGGAACCTGGCAGCCGGGTGGGAAAGCTGTCCTAGGGGATCTCTGACCTCCGCTGGTTTAGGAGGTGCTGGCCTGAGGGGTGGGGTTACCCCATTTAAGCAGTGAGGCACCGAGGCCCACAGGGGTTAATCTATGTGCTGGAAATCACAGCTGGCAGGTGGAGGAGAAGGAACTGAAACCCGTGTCCCAAGACTCCAAATCCAGTGCTCCAGTGGTAGCTCCGTTCTCTCCTTTCTAGCCTGGAAGGAGGAGTGGCTGGCTAGGGTGGAAGGTCCTGTTTATAAACTGGGATCCTTAACCAGTCCTGGGATGTGCTGGGATCCACCTAACTCAATTCCCAGTGTCTGTTTATCTCTGACTGTAGTTTTGTAGTTTTGTATACACAGTGGTGGGTTTTTTTTCCTCCTATTCACTCAGCTATTTGAGGATCCCTGTGCTGTGCTAGGTGTTGGGGTTACTGTTAACTAAAATCCTTAGTCGGATGGGAACATTCGCACAACTTCTGCACACCCGGCTATGGGTGTGAGTGATCCTTTGCCGCCCCTCTGGAATGGGGGAAGGTTAGTCACCCCATTCGACAGGTGAGAAAACAGGCTCAGAGTCAGAACTTCTGGGCTTTCCTGGGCTCCTGGCTCCAGTTTTGCCTGGTGCCCCATTTAGAGGATTTCTAGTTGACTGAGTTTTCAGGTTTGCAGCAAGAGCCGGGAGGTGTGGAGTGAGGTTGTGTATTTGAAATCAAATTGATGTCTCAACCCCTTCTTTTTTCAATGCATCATTTTAGCTTTATGCAACTTGCTGTTTTCACCTAAATGGGAATCTTTAAGGAGGTTAAGCCTGCCTTAGGGACATCGGCCCCCCAGGCCCATCCCTGGGGCAGGGTTCGGAGTTGAAGCCCCCCCGTGTGGCCTTGCTCCCGGTCCTGCTGTGTTCCTTCTAACCCTGCTGTGCTGTGTCGGTGCTGCCTCCTCCGGCCGGAACCCCTGGGGTGTGGACGGCCGGGCTCCCGGGCTGTGGCTCTCCACCGTGTCCGTCCCCAGCGGCCCTGCTGTGGGACCTGGTGGGCATGTCCCTGTTGAGTAGCCTCTGAGAAGGGAAGCAGCTAGCTGTGAATGCTGTAAATTCTAAAGATCCTGCCCAAGTGCCCTCCAAGAGAAAGTTGTAGGGGTTTGCACTCCTGCCAACCTGCAGCAACTCAGACCTTTAAGGGGGGCTGGTTCCAGTTAGTTGGGGTACCCTCCCACACCACTCCACCGTCGGCGGCCCATGGTCAGACAGGCACATTTTTGGAAAGGAGATGTTTGAAGGGGAGAAAATCCTTCATTCGGCAAATCCCCCTTATCCGCGCTCTGTGGGTCCCGGGGTAAACCGGGCAGTTTTTCACCCTGTGCTCCTGGAGAAACCTCTTCCCTTGTTCCCAGAGGGTGAAGACACCGCACCCATCAGCCCGGCCCTGGGCCTCAGCGTTCTGCTTGGCCTGACCAGGAAACCGACACATTCCTGATGGGAATACGGGTGGTTTGTTTTTTATTTTTGTTTGTTTTTTTTCTTCCCCCCCCCAGCTTTAAGAAGAATGAAAGAATTATTTTAGACCTAGGCATTGGCTACTCCACAGGCGACAGAGGACGGCTGTGGCCAGAAGAAGGTGGCAGCCCGCCCGGGCCCTGGGGCTGCTTGGCGGCAGGACTGGGGCTGGGAGCTCACCACTTGTGGCTTGTGACTGTTTTCAGAACTTTTCCCTGGTGGCCACCATTGCTGAGATTCATGATCTACTGCTCTCAGGTCCATCCTGACTGCAGGGTAGTCATTTTTTTTCCCAATTGGGCATTTAATGATGTCTGGGGCATGGTACATAAGGCTTTGAAGATGGTAGAGGAGCTGGATGAGGAAGCACCTTTAGAACTGGCAGTTTTCTGGGTCTTCCTTTTGACACCAGTGTTTCCTCAGCCCAGAAAGAACATTGGTGGGGGGGGGCGGTTTGCTTTTTAAAGAATTCTTCACTGTAGGATTCTGCACGCACAACTCCTGTGGGGTTTAGTGATGACCTTCTGTGAACTTGGGAAAACTACATGCAAAACCCAGTAGGTGTGCTTTTCTAGAGAGAGTCTGGCCTGCAGCATTTTGTGAGAATAAACCTTTTGCTAAAGCAAATAACCGTTTTCTCCTTGGGTGCGAGCCCTGCCTCGAATGCACTGGCTTCAGTTACATTGAGACCCACCCGGGGGTCCTGAAACTGGGGCTGACCTCCAGGTGTTGATCCGGATGGAGTCGATACGGTGTGGACGTTAGAGCCAAGGGTCCTGGCCGCTGCAGGCGTTCGTAAGCTCCCGCGCTGGGGCAGATCCGCTCACTGCCCGAGCCCTCCGTTTCAGGGCTGGAGAAACCAGGAATGGAACAAGCAGACAAGCCCTAGGAGCGGCGGCGGCTCTGACAACCTGGACACTTGGGGACAGACAAAGGGACGACTGCCATGCATAGGGTTATGTTGTTGTGGCTTCGATTTTTCAAGAGATTGGAAATCCCCATTTTGACCTGAAATCACCTTTTAAGAAATAGCGACCATTGATGATTTAGATGCAAACAGAAGGGGGGGGGGGGGGCACAGAAGAGGCCTGCGTGACTTTCTTACCTCCACAGCACTGATAGGGAAACTGAGGCCCGGCGCACGTGGTGACTCAGCAGGGCTGCCCTGGGAGGTGCAGTTAGAGGTGAAGGGCTGGACCCACTCCTCAGCTGGTCTCCAGCTGCCACCTCTTGTTGCTTTGTTGGAGCACTTAGCCCCCAGGGGGGCTTCGAGTCTAGATTCCGCCGGCCCTGGAGCCCATCGTGGGCTACAGGAACGTGTTTGGAACATCGCCGGCTCCCACGTTGAGTCTACTGGGATCCCACTGGGGCAAGGGTCCCCCCTTCTGGTTGGGAGAGGCCGTTCCCAGTCCTTGCTTTTGAAGCTGGTTGCTGGAGACCCCAGCCCTGCCCCCCCTCTCCCCCTGCTCCCCCATTGCCTCCCCTCACTGCTGGGGCCTCCCGCGCCTTAGGAGCCTCCTGAGCCTTTGGGTGCTGGGGATTCTGGGCTAAGGGTGGCTATGGGGAGCCACACACTGAGCCTTGCCGGGCATCTCTCTCCCTGCCTGTCTTTGTAGTGTGGCTTCAGTCCCCCAAGGGCTGGGCGGGAGCTTCAGGTGCCTTACCTGGGGCAGGGGGCTGGGGGGGTGCTGGGCTTTGTAGGGCCTGGGGCTGTCAGAGCTGCAGCCCTCCTGTCTCCCTTCCCACTGGCTTCTCCCCAGTCGAGGTCTGTCCCTGGCCGTGACCCCAGCCCCCTTTCCCTCTGGCCTGGCCGGGGCGCCCTGCCCCGTGCCCGCCCTGCCTCTGCCCTCCTGGCTTCCGGTCTACGGTTCGTGGAAACTTGGAGACTTTCAGTGACCTCCACCACTGCCGGCTTGGGTTCCTCTCCTTCGGGACCTCCTGGGTGCATCGGACACTCTGACCCTGTCCCTTGCTGTGCCCTGGGCGTCCGGAGGGCCGGCGGCACTCGGAAAGGGCTGCTTTGTGAAGGAGGGAGGCTGGAGGTGGCCTGGTTAGCTCAGGTGGCCTGTGCACAGAGGGGTCACCCCCTGGGTTGTCACCCCGGCCCCTGGCAGCTCAGGTGGACTCCCCCAGCTGGGAACCACGGAACAAGGGATTTGCAGGGAAAGGTCCCTGCCCAGATCCTCATCTCACTTGCTGGCTGGGTGTGGTCTTATCCTCACTGGTCCCACCCATAAAATGGGTACAGCAAGTAAAGTGGCCCCTCACATTGCAGCCAGCTTGGTGAAACAGGTGATTCCAGGTATGGGGTTCGTTTCTAATGTAAGTAAAGGGAAAGCACTGGCACAGGGTGGGGGGTTGTGGAGCGAGGAAAACTGGCTCATGTCCCAGCTCCTCAGTCTCCCGGCAAGTACTGTAGAGAAGGGTGGTGATCTCTTTGAGCCTCAGTTTACCCATCTGTAGAATGGGCTGGGAGGCAGGCTTTGTGGATTAAAAGCTCATTGACCCTGGGACCATGGGGGGCAGCCAGCTCATCTCCGGGAGGCCACACATTACCTGCTCAGGGCATGGTGGGGAGGGAAGGCTGGGGGCCCGGCCCACTTGTCTGTGCCCAGCTGTGACCAGGCAGTGTGGTTCACATGTGCCTGGCCCTTGAACCATGCTTGGCGAAACCTTAGCCCCTACCGTAATTTTTGTCCATGTTGTCAGCACATCTCCAAGAGTAGCAGCACAGGAGGCCGGACCCAACCTTCGCCCGGCTTCTAAGCCAGCTGGTGTGGTTTGGTTTTCGGTCTGCTTTTGTCTGATTGAGACCAGGCTTCCCCGTGGCTGCCGGGCTGCCTGCGGCTGCCCCCTTTCTGCCCTTTTCACTCCCAGGACCCCCTCGCTGGCCCCCGTAATCTGTCCATCCCAGGCTTCCCAGACACAGCTGCTTAGAATAATCGCCGTCAAGGGTTGCTGCCGTCTGCTGCCTCCCCCATGACTCCAGATGACCAGGACGGTGGCCTGCAACCCCAGCGCTGTCCCCGGAGGCCTTGTGCAGCCGGCTGAGCCCCAGTCACCGGCCAGTGGACCCCTCGCTCTTCTCTGCCCGCATACCTCCACCAGATGCACCCCCGGACTGCCGGCCGATACCCCTCCACGCCCGCACCTGGTTCTCCTTTATTAATTTCACTCATTGACACATCCCTGGGCATCTCTTCCCGGAGACCCTGCCCAGTCCTCCTCTGGAGCCCAAGTTCAGCAGAGGGACCAGTTGGTGGCCCTTGCTGAGATACTGATATGGCTGTAATTACTGGAGCCGGGAAGACACCCCCAGTGTTGCAGACACCCCCCGCCACCCCCATTCTCTGTGGAGTGGCAGCTGTAAGTGTGCCGGGTGGCGTGGCCAGAAGGTGGGGCCCGAGTGGCCAGGGGGTGACCCTGATAATTTGCTGGCGGTGCAGGCTCTGCTCTCAGGGTGGGATCCCTCCCGAGGGGCCTCAGTTCTCTAATTGGGGTTCTGGCTGTCAGTTTTTCCAGGGGGTGGGGGTCAGCACTGCCTCAGTGTCCTGCAGTGACTCAACACTGACGACAGGGGGGCTGGTTCTGCCCTGCCTGGGCCACCGAGCTTATACCCGGAGCCATGGCAGGGGAGGGTCTCGTGCCCATGCACAGAACCCCTCTGCCCACCTCATTCTCGGCCTTTCTCCCTCTAGACCCCCAGTGTGGGACCCTCCCCTGCTCCACCAATTCTTGCCAGCCTTGGCTTTTCCTTCAGTTGCTTGTGGTGGGGGACTCGGGGCAAGAAAAGGCTCCAGCCCCCAGTTCCCTAGAAACCGCCAGTCTGGGACAGGGGCTACTTAGCTTTTAGAATAAGACCCCACAAGGCAGAGGCAGGCTGGGGGCACTCTGGGAGCAGGGGGGCCTCCTCCCCACCCCCACAAAAATGGCTTCATGCACGTGAGCTCAGAACACGCCAAGGGCAGATACAACGATGAATTCATTAGGAAGCCGACCGGGGTCACGTGGCAGCCCCATGCTGCTGCAGCCGCGGGGTGACCCCGGCCTGTCGGGGCTGCAGGGCATTGCCCCTTTAGGAGAGCAGGGGCAGGAGGGTTGGGGCTGGGGGGCCTGAGCCAGGGGACGCCCTTGATTTGCTCACAGACGTTTCTTTCTGAGGTCATGAAGAATTACCGGGGTGTACCGGGGCAGTGATTAGAGGCTGTGGGCCTGAAAGGGGAGCCTGCTGGGCCCGGCCTCACGGGGCGGCCCTGTCCCGGGGGACTGTCGGGGGGCAGGGGCCCAGGGCGGATCAGGGCTTGAACCAACCCCGCAGAACATCCAGCTCGGCTATTAGGGCGTAATTACAGAGCGCGGAGGGAGCGGGCTGAGGTCTGTGCCAGGGAAGCGGGGCCTGAAAGGAGGCAGTAATTACGGGAGCCGGCGGGAGGCCGCGCCCGCCAGGCCCCCACCAGGCCCCCACCAGGCACCGTATTTAATGGAGTAGCAGAGCCCCTCACCCCCGCTTCTCGGCCCCACTGTTAGGAGCACTTGGAGGCGGGCCCACGTGGGGCGTGTTGAGATGTTGAGAACAAGGTGGGTTTCCAGAACATGCCAACCGGCTCACCCCCACCCCCCAACCCTCGGATCTTTCCGTCCCTCCCCTCCTACCCCAATCGTATTAGAGACCCAGGTCAGAAAGGGAAGGGAGTATCCACTAAAAAAAATCACGCTTTGATTGAACAGGCGAGAGAGGCCAGCGGTTTGGTGATTTTTGTTTTGTTTCTCCAGGCCGCCTCTGCCCATCGGCGTGATTTTGTCGGTTCTGAGAGCCGGGCACCGGCCCCTTTCCCTGCCTCTGGCTTCCGGCCCCAGCCTGTGGGCTGTCAGCTCTGCTCTCGGAGGCTGGGTTTGGGCCCCTCAGAACAGAAATCCGAGGTGGGGAGGCCCCAGCCCTTGGCTTGGAGGGATGCTGGGGTGCCATTGGGGAGCTGTGGGACTCTGCTTTCAGGTGTCATTTTCTGGGAGGGGCCGAAGGTGGCAGGAGGGAGGCCATTCCAGGGGTACACAGGAGCTCTGCGGTGGATGTGGCACGTGGCGTCCTTGAGCTGAGCCATACTCGTGTGCACGGTGCAGTGCCGGGGCCCCCCATCCCTGCCACCCCTGTGCACAGGCCTTCACGCTGCTGCACTGATTCCCAGTTGTCAGATAATGAAGTTACATGAGCCGATGATGTAGACGAGCCTTCAGTGAACAGCCAGGGGCGCAGAGGCTAACAAATACCTCCCTAACGAGGGCAGGGGGCGTGGGCACCCCTCGCCCTCCCGGAGCCTCCCTGAGCCCGCTCTGCCCTCTGCGGGCTGAAGGGGGCCGCCTGCCCCCCAGAGCCTCAGCCCGGAACTCCTGCATGGGGGGCACCCACACCTGCCTCCCCAGATAGGGGGATGGGCTCTGTCCTGAGCCCCAGGGGGCAGAGCCGCCAGCAGCCCCCAAGTGCAGGGCATGGGGCTGGGTAGGCGGGCTCTGAGCAGCCACATCAGGGACCCCTCGAGTTTGGCCGCCCGGCCTTGGGGGAGCTGCCCCCTCCGAGGGCCGCAGGGGGTCCCCCTGGCCGCCTCCCGCCCTCCCTCCTCAGGCCCCTCCTGACGCACACATGCCAGGAGAAATGCTAATTTTAGCTGCCTCCTAATGAAGCTGCTCATTTGAAATTCTATTTTAAGTGCCCTGACATCAGCAGAACAGCTTTCCCTGCTCGGCTCAGGAGCCTGCGGCTGACACTGTGGCAGGAACACTGGCTTTGGGGGACCTCCGGGGACCCAGGGGGCCCTGGATGTGGGGCTAGAGGCTGCCAGGGCTTGGGGGCGGGTGCAGGGTGTGCTGAGGAGGGCGGGGGGCGGCCCAGCCTAGGGATTATGGTCTGGTCTGAGCTCCAGCAGGAGCGACGATGGCCCAGGAGGGTGGGGGCGGAGGGTGGCCCTGCCCACTGGGGCCCCTGCTGCCTGGGCAGCTGCAAGTGGGGGATCCAGGCACCACGTCTCTACCGCCACCCCACCTTGCACCTTGGCCTGGACCTGGACAAGCCCCCCACTCCAGTTGGTGCTGAACTAATGCAGTTTGTAACTTGATTCATGGCAAAAACAGGATGCAGAGGTCAAAGGATACAAATAAGAGAGGTTGTTTTTCCCTCTTGCCATCTTCTAAGACCTCCGCCAGTGACTTCAGGTTGTGTCTGGCTTGGCCCCCGATTTGCCCCGTGGTCTCAGCTGCCTGGCCGTCCACCCATGCCAGGAGGGCCCTGGGCCAGGCTGCCAGGTCCAGCAGTGGTGAGCACACGGTGTCCATCTGAGCAGCCAGCTGGCCAGTCTGTCGTGGGGGCCACTAAGGGACGCCTTTGCATCTGCCCCCAGGCCTTCGGGGACCGCTCACCCGCAGGGGAGGTGACTTCGGTGCCAGCTTCTGGTGGCTGCATGCGGTGCATGCCGCAGACGGGAGCAAAGCTGGCTGGCTTCTCCCACAGCCCGGGGCCCAGTGTGGACCTGGGCTCCTAGCGGCTCTCCGTAAAGCGGGCCACAGGCACTGCTGCTTGGCACCTGTCCCCCATTTGAATTGTGTTGTTCCATCTCCAAGCCCAGCTTCTCCATCTGTAAGGCAGGTGCAGGGTCTTTCTCCCCAGGTGTTGGGACTGCATGACAGGCACCGGTTCCCATAAGGAATGTGGAGAGGAAAGGTCTCCTAAGGCCTTGGAGGAATGTGTTTCGGGGACTGTTTGTGGGTAAAGGCGTGGACTGTTGATTTGCAGACAGATGAGGAGAGAGGGAAGGGAGACACCGGGGAATGGTGTGGTAAGGCTCGCTGTATCCGTTAGCTAATGCTGCGTAACAAATTATCCCAAACTGAAGGCCTTAAACAGTGAACACTTGTCAGCTCACAGTTCGTGTGGGGTAGGCAGTCAGGGGCGGCTCAGCCTGGGGGTCCTCCAGATCCTGCCTGGGGCGGGGGACCCACTTTTGGGGTGACTCCCACCTGTGGCTGCTGGCAAGAGGCCTTGTCCTTAGAACATGGGGTCTCCCAGGCGTCCCTGAGCATGGCGGGGTGTCGGCCTCTGCGGGAGTGAGCTGGGAGAGGGCGCGGAAGGCACGGTGCCTTTTGTGAGGTTCCCTAGGGCTGCCCTGGCGAGTGCCGCCAGCTCGTCACTGCCTCACGGCTCAGCCAAGCTGGGGACAGAGTCTGCTCGCGGCCCCTCTGGCTCCTGGGGCGGCCGCCATCCTCGGCGTGCCCTGGCCTGGGGCGTGACCGAGCCGTGGTCGTCACGTGGCCTCTTCCCCGTGTCTCCTCCCCCTTTGTTGGACACCGTCCTGTCGGGTCACAGGCCACTGCCCCACCGTGACCTTTCTGTAACTTGCCCAATTCCAAGTGCAGTTGCTCTCCTCCCAAATAAGGCCACATCACGGGCCGGGGCTTAGGGCCTGAGTGTGTCTCTTAAGGGGACACTGTCCAACCCTGGCCATGGCCCAGGCTGGGGGTCACACACCCACACTTCCATGTTCGGGTTATGGGAATGTCTTGGGGCCCAGCTGTCCCCTGGGGGGGGGGGCAGGGGGTGAGACAACCCCCTGCTCTGAGAGAGACCATCCCGGGAGCCGTGGGCATGTCTCTAACCCGCAGCCCTGAGGCGTGCATGCCTTTGAGCTGCACCTCGTGGCCGGTGGGTGTGGGCTGGAGCCGGGAGCACCAGGTCCCGCCTGGGAAACTGGCTCCAGTCCCCGGCGTGTTGCTTTGCTGACCACATGGCCTGGGGCCAGCCTGACGGTCTCGTGCCTCAGTTTCCCCGTCTGCCCTGCGGGCCTCCTGGGTTTGTCTGAGGAGAGGGCCCTGCGGGCTGGGGGGCGGTGCCACGGGCCCATTCTCAGGCTGTCCACAGAGGTGACCGGTGTCCCCTGACGGGGGTTTCTTTGTCCTGGGATGGGGGTCCCGCCTTCCGAGCTGCCCCTCGGCTGGACCAGTAGGACTGTGGCCAGTGCCCGGGAGGGCAGGGTTCCATCAAAGGCCGCTGTGTATCTCTAGACACCCCCTCAGCACGTGAGTGTGGGTGCTGTGGGGACTTTGGTGCAGACGGGGGGGGGAGGTGGCTTATGAGTGGGTGGTCCGTTTCCCCTCAACCCCGGGGTTTGCTGCGGGGCTGGGGGAGGGGGCTGCACAGCCTGGGTGTCGGCCCCCCACCAGCTGGCGGGCTGTAAAAAGCTGACCCGGGAGGGACTGAGTAAGGTGGATGTGGTCACTGTTTCCATTTTACAGAACAGGAAACTGAGGCACAGAGCTAGAAATGACTTGCCCAGGGTCATGCAGCTGCAGGTCACAGGGGGGCAGAAGAGCAGGCCCTGACCCCTCACTTTCCACCCAGGGGCACCTCCAGACCTCCCTGGACCTCCCTGTGCCATCCGTGGGGGGTGGGGTGCCGCTGTGGGCACGAGAGGTGCCCCTGGAGCCCCCAGCCTGTCTGTGTCCCTCATGGTGGGGCGCAGGGCTGGCTGGAGAGGACTCCCCAGAATAGACAGTTTCTGAAAATCAGCTGCTGGGGACCCCGCTTTCTCTCTGAGCCCTCCGCTTCTCCCTGTGCTCGCGGGCTGGTCCCTGCCCCTTCCTCCTCTGTCCCCTGCCCCCCTCGGCCCTCACTGCCCCCCCCAACTTTTCTCTCCCCCGCCTCCCCCCTCTCTCCTCCCCGCCCTCCCTCCCCCCCGTGCCACCCTCCTCCTCCTCCTCCTCCTCTTCCTCCTCCTCCTCCGTCTCCACCCCTCCCCCTCCTCACTTTTCCAGGGAGGGGTCGGCCTCCTGGACTGGTGCAGGCTGCTCGTGGGGGTGGCTGTGGGGCCCCAGACCACTGGCACCCAATGTTCCCACACCGGCAGCTCGGCACAGCGGCCACGTGACCCCCGGCAGCTGGGCGGCCTGCGGTGGGCGCAGACCCTGTGGGGGCCTTTGTTCCCGAGGGACGAGCCTCGCCTGAGAGGATGGGGTCCACTGGCGCTCGGGCCCGCCTGTCTCCCCCTTTACCCACCAGCCCCCCCTTTACCCGCCAGCCCCCTGCCTGCTCCCAGAGTGTTCCCGGAGCCGCCCCCACCCAGCAGACGTGTGACGGAGGGCGGCCTGGCTCTCAGAACCGGGGGTGCAGGGCGTGCGTTTGGGGGGCACCAGGAGGACGGGGTGACTGGGGGGGCCTGTACCTGCCCATCCCGTGGGCCACCCCCGTCCTCCCTGCCCTTGGGGACAGTCCTCAAGGTTAGACCCATGTTGACTCGACACAGAATCCTGCAGAGCCGAGGTGGGCTCTGGGGTGAGGGGGCCCCTCTACCCCTCGCTGCCTCGTGGGGCTGTGGCCTTGGCCCAGGGGGGTGTCCGGGGTCCCAGCCCCTCACCTCCCGGCCTTGTTGGAAGTAGGTGTTCCCGCCCCTGCCAGTTCTGGGCTGCGTCCCCTCCCCGGAAGCCACTCTGTTTTCCCTTCTTCCCCAGCATCCGCTCTGCAGGTTCTGGCCTGTGTTTCTGGAAGTTAATTTGCTCCTCCCGGCGGCCGACCCCGTTGCCCCCTGCCAGCTGTGAGGCTGCCCGGGCGGTCGCCAGGCAAGTGCCCTGCCGGGAGGGGGGATGTTAATGGAAAACTTATTTATGGCCGCGCTCGCCCTCAGCTTGAAACCCAGCCAAGCTCATCGATTGAGCCGGGGACGGAGGTGCGGGACGTGCTGGAGTGGCCACCGCCACCCAGGCCCAGGCCTGCCGCTGCAGGTGGGGAGGGAACAGCCGTGCCAGCTGTCATCGGGCTGGCGCAGGCCCAGACCCAGGAAGGAGGATTCCGCAGCGGGCACCGAGTGGGATTTTCCATTTTATGCCGTGGCCTCGGCGGCTGACCTTCTCCAGCAAGGAGCCCCCCACCCGTGGGTCCCAGATGGCTTTGAGGCCACGGGCTGGGGTCAGGGCCTGGCCTGCGGCCGTCTGTCCGACCAGGCTTGACTGTGCGTGCACCAGCGCAAGGGGAGCCCCAGCTTGTAGGGCTGCTGGGGCCAATCCCAGCAGGATTAGCGGTTGTCCGTGTGGTTGCTCCGAGTTAGGCCTCTCTCCGTCCTGCAGCACCTTGCTCTTTGTTCCAAGGTGGCAGCTCTGTGCCCCCTGCCCTGTGCCTCCGTCTCCCTCCTCCACATCCTTTGGTGACAGCAGACACGGTCTCGGGCTTTCAGGTGCTGCTTCTGTCCTCTCCTGGCCTGTGCAGCTGGGGGGCTGGGCCAGGCCCCCCAGCCTCTTGGCGTCGGTGCCCCGGGGCCCTGCGCAGGCCTGGTTCTCTCCTTGCAGGCGGAAGGGGCTGGCCCTCTGGGGCACCCCTGGGACCCGTGGGCCCTCTGGGGACGCGGCCTTTCTCTCTGCAGTGTTGCTTTGTTCTGCCTCTCGCCTGACCTTTGAGCCCCCGGGTCCGTCTGCTTCCCGCATGCCACCCTGCTGGCCGTGGAGACCCCCGGGCCGCCCCCGCTCTGGCGCTGGCCCTCCTGCTCTCCAGGTGACCTCTGCTTCTTCTCTTCCTGTTTCAGGCATGAGCCATGAGCCCAAGTCCCCTTCACTAGGGATGCTTTCCACCGCGACCAGGACCACCGCCACCGTCAGCCCCCTCACCCCCTCGCCGCTCAATGGCGCCCTGGTGCCCGGCGGCAGCCCCGCCTCCAGCAGCGCGCTCCCGGCCCAGGCCGCCCCGTCCTCCAGCTTTGCCGCCGCGCTGCGCAAGCTCGCCAAGCAGGCAGAAGAGCCCAGAGGTAAGAGGTGCCCACTCCGGGGGCTCCGCTGCCCCACGAGCCCACCCGCCTGCTCACGCGCTTCTCGTCGGGCTTTTCTCAGGCCGGCTCGCTCTCGGGGGGCTGGTGCGGGGATGGGCAGTGCCGTCCGGACCCCGAGCCTCCGCGTTTCTGTCTACGCCCCATCAGTTCTTCCTCAGTTTTCGAAGCCGCTGTGGGGGACATTCGGAGGGGGGGGGACGGGCCGTCGGCCGGTGCCGAGAGCTGGGAGCTGGGCAGGCCCACAGAGCCCCGACCTGCCCCCCGGGGCCATCCGTGCCCGGCCGAGGGCGGCTCACCCACTGCTGCCAAACGCCCCGTGGCAGGGGCTCCATGGGGACAGCACAAGGGGTCACCTGGGCAGATCTGTGCTGTGCGACTGCACAAACCCTCAACGCCTTCTGCGCTTCCCGTGGAGGATGCCCTCTCGGGTTCCTTCTCTGGCTTTGGGGCACCTGGACCCCCAGTGACCATGCCTTGGGGGGCGTGTCAGTCCTCGCCAGGGGATGTCAGTGGACAGATCGGGGGTGGGGTCTGTGTGTGTTCGGAGCTGCTAGGAACGTCGGGCCTTAGATATCCTCAGGCTCTCAGGATCCCACCAGGGCCGGAGGTAGGGGTGGGGGCTCATCTCGGGGACACAGTGGGTGTCTGGGGGCCTCTGTCTGCTTCCTGCCTCGACCTCGAGGTCCAAGGCTTAGGTCCAGCCCCTTGGGGCACCGAGGCCTGTGGCACCCAGGGACAGGCCCGTGTGCCCCGGGGCCTCCAGAGCTCAGCAGGTGGACAGACGGCTGTGCAGTGGGGGCTGCTTGGGCTTCTGCGTCTGCTTCATCTCCCCAACCCCGGCTTGTTGGGAGCAGGGGGTGTGAGCCTAGAAGTTGGGGTGAGCTTCTGCGTTGCCAGGGAACGGCCTCTCGCTGCCGGGTCCTGCCTGCCATGGGCCGCTCCGTTGTGGCTGTTGCGTGTGGGCAGGCCTCCCCGTGGCTCTGTGCGCTCGTGTCCCTCGTCACCTCCACATCCTCCACTGAGGACTTCCTGGCCATGTCGGAGCAGGCCGGGCCGCGGGAGGCTCTCCTGTCCGGCCCAGCCCTGTCCTTCCAGCCTGTGGCGCTGGGCAGCTGAAGAGCTGGGGATTCAGAGGAGGAAGTGAGGGTCCATCTGGGGCTACCGGGCCCCCGACTGGGCGTTTAGTGAGTGCCTGCCACGGAGAGACCCCAGGAGGAAACCACCCTGCGGAGAACGGAGCTTGGAGGCAAGAAAAGAAGTCCCTTGGGTAGAATCTCCCCAGCAGCTCCCTGCGTTGGCTGTCTTTTTCTCAGAGTTCTGGAAGGCAAGAGAAGCCCTCAGAGACCACCGCCCACATTTGGGAGGGCCCTGCCCCCACCTGGGCTGGGTCACCCAGGAGGTGAGGCTTGCAGGCGCCGTCTGCCTGGGGCTTCGCAGCGGGAGCCGCCTCCCGGGTCCTCTGTCTTCCCCCCGGTACCCGGCTGCAGCGGGGCTGGTAGAGGGTAGCCTGTGCCCCCAAGACTGCTGGGCCCACTGGCCAGGGAACAAGGTGTGCTGCGGGGACCGCGGGGCCGTGCCTCCTCCCTGGCTGTGGCCCGGGCACCTGTGTGACGGCCTGGGAAGGCTGCCGGGGACTCGGCGCAAAGGAGAAGAGCCGGGCAGGCGGTGCTGGCAGCAGCCGCTGCTGCTGTTGGATCATTATGTCCGTCGTCTTGCTGACTTGAAACTGCCCATTGCTCAGATGCACCTGCCAAGGTGGGGGGGTGAGGCCGCGATCTGGCCCCTGGGACGCCCTGACGCTGGAGCTGGTGCTCCCGACGTGCCCCTGGCCTCGTGTCTCATCTTGGTGAAAACCGAGGCTTTCTGACGGCTGAGGGTGAGGTCTGAGCGTTTCAGGTCCCAGCCTTGACCGTGGGTGGCCGTCCTCCCTCGGGTGAATCCCAGCTTTGCTGTGATCGGAGGAAACAGGGATAAATCCGGAGTTACTCTTTCTGAGCTTCCCCTGGGCCGGACGCCACACCCGATGCTTGTTTTTCTTGTTTGCGGCAGCCCCACTGCACCGATGGGGAAACTGAGGCTCCGTGGTCTTGAGCACAAGTATAGCTGGTGCAGGTGTGACACACCCCCCCACGTCCCTCCCTGCTGCTCAAGGCCTTTTCTGAACGGACTTGGGGAGTGAGTGAGGACTGTGCACCCGAGCGGGGGCCACGGCCCATCACCCCAGCACCTGCCGCGGGAGAGTTGGTTTTGGGGGGATGGAGGGCCAAATTGTAAAATCGTCACCACTACATGATTCCAGAACGTTTTCATCACTCCAGAAAGAAAACCCTTCCAGCAGCCACTCCCCTGCCCCCGGCAGCCACGAATGTGCCTTCTGTCTGCAGCTTTCCTGTGCTGGGCGTCCCTGTGGGTGGACGCCACGCCGCGGCCTCAGTCGCTGGTGCTTTGGGCCTTGTGTTCTCAGGGTCCACGCAGCTTGGGAGCGAACCAGAACTTCGTTTCCTTTCGTGGCTGGGTCCAAGTGGACGAGGCTCCAGTGCTCAGCCCCGGCCCCGGACATGTGAGCAAGTGGACCCAGCGAGACCTCTGCCCTGCTCCATCATGCTAGTGGCTGTTCACTGAGCGCCTGCTGTGTACCGGGCCGTTGGCCATGCCCGCGAGTGTGCTTCTGTTCCAGCAGAGCTCCCCAGCTCCGTCCCTTGGCCCCTTTTGCGGGTAGATAAACCCAAGCCTCGGGCATGCTGAGTCCCCCGTCTTCAGTGGTGGAGGGAGATTTGAACCTGGTTAAACGCCAGAGACACAGATCCCGGAACACCACAGCGGCAGCCTCCCTGCCCGACCGGGAGCCGTGAGCCTCTGCCGAGCCTGGGCCTCCTGCCCCTTCTGGACACCCCAGGCTTTGGCATCTCAGCTCCTGGGAGACGGACGTCACTCAGCCTCGGGGGAGCTCCGGGAGGACGCTGGAGAACCCAGCTGGGGCGTCCGACTCCAGCTAGCCCCGAGCCGAGGGGCAGAGGCCAGGGCAGGGTGAGGGGGCCCCAGGCCGGCAGAACCGGCTGGGCCGACCCTCAGGAGGCTGCGGCTGCCCCGCGCCAGCCCCTCCGGGAAGGTGGAGCTCCAGCATCACCTCCTGGCTGCGCGGGCCTGTCCCCACCGTGGCCCCTTGTCGGCCTCACGGCCCCATGCTGCTCCCCCATGCCGCTCGTCCTGGCCCCTGCATCTGGGGCACCCTCTCCAGCCCCCCATCCTCGCCCCCATCCCCGCCTCCCACGGCGCCGCCTCGTTTTCAGCCGAAGGACCCTCGCCCCACACCGCCTCCCAGGCTGGTGCCGTCCCCGGCATCGCGTCTCAAGGGTGCAGTTTAAAAATTCAATCCCGGCGAAGTCACGCGCGCCGTGTCATTCGCTCCACCCGGGGGGGGGGGGGGGGGGATAAAGGGAAAGAGGAGGGAGAGTCGGTCTCTCGGCAGGTTTCCCTGCTGATGAGCCTCGTTGGAGTTTTATTTTCCCTAAGGCTCCAAGATGCTCCTCGCAGCCCAACTGCCCTGCTCGGCCACCCGGGCAGGGGCGCGGGCAGGGTGGGGGCCGGGGTGGGGGCCCGGCTGGCCCCAAAGACCCCGCGGGGAGGCCCTGGAGCCCAGGTCCGAAGACCCCTTCCTTCCTCGCTGTGCGACCTGGGCCAGTCAGTCTGCTTCTCTGAGCTCCTGTTTTTTCTCAAGATGAAGATACTTTTGTCTGTCTCCTGTGGTGATGGCAATTTAGTGAGAACAGGCTGCTGATGGGCAGTGCCCCCCGGCCTCCCCCCCCACGGCCCGGGGCCTGCAGAAGCTCAGTGCGGCCGGGCAGGCTGTGGCCACGAGTGGGACTGGGCCAGGGAGGGTGTCCCACGAGGGCCGCGGTTGTCAGTCGCCACCACTGGCTCCAGGCTGGGGTTCCAAAGGCCACCGTGCCCCGGCAGCTGCTCGTATGTTTGTCCCAATGGTCTGGAGTGCGCCCGGGAAGAGAGGCTGTCGCCTCTGGCCCCCGAGTTTCCTTTTTGATTTTTGTTCAGACCTTCCTGACTCTCGTGTGCCTTGTGGGGAGAAGGGGGTTCAGGGGATCCCTGGACCTGCTGGTGTTGGGAGCTTTGCTTTCCCCGTGGTCGGTGCCTTCCGGCCTGCGGGGAGCCGGGAGCGGTCAGTGCGCCCCTGCCCTGACCAGTTGTACTTGTCATTCAGGTCCCCTGTCCCTGGAACATTCCACTGGGCAGAGTTACAGGAAGGGAAACCAGACCGAGGAGACCCTCGGGGCCTCGGGCTAGGGGACTGGATGACGATGGCCCAACTGCCCCGTAGACCACACAGCTCCGTCCGGCCGGGTCCCGTGTCCTGCCAGAAGGGCCGAGGGGGGGAGCTCTGGGGGTTGGGCCTGGCCGACGGGGTCTGTGGTCAGAGGTGGGGCGAAAGGCAAGGACAGGGGAAGCACAGGGTGTCCTGGGAGCCTTGTCCCCCTCAACTGGCCAGGCCGAGGGGGCACCGGGCTGCCTGACCCAGGGAAGTGGGTGCAGCCCGGTGAGCCTCCCGCTGGGCGCGCTGCCCGGACACCCACTTAAATGTCAACCTGGGAATGGAACAGCCCTGGCCAGCCCCTTTGGGTGCCGTACCCAGACCGGAAGCCCCCGTGGGGACCCTCTCTCGGAAGGATGGGGCCCAGGCTCAGGTGCTCGCCCTCCTGCCCGGCCGCCCTCTCTCCTGCAGCACAGGGTGGCCTGCGAGCTGCCCCCACATCCTGGCCGTGCTGCCCCACAGGCCCGCCGAGCTCTGGGAGGCCCTGGCGGGGGGGCTGCATCTTGCGAAGACCCTGCAGGGAGCACGTCCCGGAGCAGTCACCCCTGTCCCCGCGTGGTGAGGGGCGGGGGTGGGCGAGAGCCGGGGGAGGCGTTCTGCGGGCACGTGCCTGCCCCTCGGCCTCGGCAGGAGGGACCCTGCAGTAACCCCCTTTCCCTCCCTGGACGGTCCCTGCCGCGGCCCTGGGGCCTGCTGGTGTGGGGTGGCTGAGACCCGGGCTTGCCCTCAGCACTCTACAGTGTGGGGCAGTGGTTTCTGATTAAAGCCCAGGCTTGTCTCCAGCTCTCCACAGTGAGGAGAGGTGGCCTCTTAGCCTGGCACGGAGACACTCACTGAGGGCATCCAGCTGGTGCTAACTGTCTGCTGGACCGACGAGGCCTGCAGCCAGGAGGGAGGTGCCTGTGGCTGGGGGCGACCTCTTGTTGCTGCTTGCTCAGCTCCCCGGCAGCTTCGGGGTCTCAGCTGTTAACTGTGTCTGTCCACCGACAGCGGAGGTAACAGGGACACGCGTGACGTGTCCTCCCTGGTCCAGATTAGTTTCATTGACTTCCGGCCGGACGCTGCCACTTAAGCGCGGCCACTGCAGCTCGTCTGTCCAGCCATGTGGTGCGGGGGCCCGGAGAGGCCGAGTGGCAGCCTTGTCGCCGAGGCATCGATCGCCGCCGTTCCTGCAGGTGACTGACGGCCGCCCGCCTCGGAGAGGACAGGCTGCTGATGGTCGCTGGTCTCCCGTGACAGGAGCCCGTCCCTGGGCCGCCCTCGGCCCTGCCGCAGCCCCCACTCCCCTCGCCCTGCGGAGTAGTTAACAGGCGCAGAGGCTGATGACGTGGGGGCAGGACGGCAGGGGGACCGCGTGCAGGGGCCGCAGGCCTGTGCCACCATCTGGGGGACCCGCGGCGCCGAGTCTGTGGCCTCAGTGTCCCTGAGTGTCCAGTTAGGGCGTGAGGAGGAGCCGCCAGGGGTCAGTGGTGTGAGGTATGCCCGGCGGCCGGCGCACGGTGGGGTTGGTGTGGCTCCCACTCTGCCGGCCTGGCCCTGAGTGGGGACCCCAGCCCCACGTGACCTTGGACGCCAATGGTCCCCTGTGGGCAGCCGGAGGCCGCGTCATCTGCCGTGACGGGCGGTGCTGCTCGGTGGGTTTGTTTCCTTTATTCCCTTTTCCGGTTCCAGGGCAGAAGTGCCCACCCCCACCCCTCTCAGGCACCGGGCCCCAGGCAGGGAAACGTCCGGAACAAGAGCCCCGGAGACGGGGAGTCCCGTCCTGGCTGCCTGCGGCCGGGGCGGAGAGCGGTGGGGGGCGACTGCTGACGGGTACGGGGTTACTCTCGGGGTGACGGAAAGTTCTAAAACTGAGCTGGTGGCTGCACAGCTGAATGTACATAAACCCTTGAACTGTACCCTCAGCGGGGGTGTGTGGTGTGTGAATGTGTACTCGATCTCAGGAACACTGTTACCCCCCAGCCCACCCCAAGAGAGAGCAGCAGAGACTGTGGAAACCCCATTTTGAAGGGAAAGATCCCTTCCCTAATAATTTTTTTCCAGAAATTTAAAGCAAATTTTTAACTGAAATCTGAATACATCCTGAAAAGCGCAGAAGCTGGTCCAGCTCGGTGAACGTCCCCTCCATAAAGCCCACACCCAGATCGGGGGACACGGGGGACCAGCCCTCCCTGTGCCTCAGGGGGTCAAGCTGCCCTCTCTCCCCCGGTGGGGAATTGGGTCTGGGGAGCTTGGTGGGGGCGCACGCAGCACAAGCCATGTCGTGTGCCTGGGGGATTCACGGACCGCGGCACGTGGTTGGGTCGTGCTCCCGCACTGGAGCGTTGCATCCTGAGAACATTCCGGACCGTGTCTGTGTCACTGATGGTCATTTGGTGTCGGGGCCTCTGGACTTTGCTGTGTGTGTCTTGGGTGGACGTGAACCTGCGTTTTATCTGATCCTGGGCTGGGAGTGGGAATGCTGGGCCCTGGGGCCAGTGGGGATTAAGTTCTAGAAGATCCCGTCTGGGAGACTTGGGCGCGTTGCACAAGTGCGCGTCCCCCCTGGCAGTGGGTGAGGGGCCCAGGCGCCGCGCTCTCCCCTGGCTTTGACCGTCAGGCTCTTCCTCTGTCGTGTTTGTTGGGTGACGGGTGGGCTGGCCCCAGGGGCCATTCCAGAGCCACCAGGTCAGCACCGTCCAGCAGGCCCGGGCCCCAGGCTGGCCCTATCGCATCGCGCACCCTCCCCCACCCCAGCGCCACTCCTGAGCTCGGCTGCCCAGGCTCAGTCCACCTACTCGGCCCTTCTCCTGGGAGAGAAGGAAACCGCCATCGCTCCCCCGTGGCTCCCCTGACAGGTAATGACACGGCTTCCCCTGTGTGGCTCAGAGCCTGCCCAGGCTGAGTAGGTGGCAGTGCTGGGGTTGAAAGGAGGCCCACCGGACCCAGGTTCCCACCCTTGGGTGCGGGCAGTGGCAGGCTGGCCCATTTGGGGAGATTGGGGTCCCCCCTCGGGGCAGCAGCCCCCGGGGGAGACCGTTCTGCTGCCGGGGTGTCTCCTCGCAGGCCCACACTGTACAGTTGTGCAAGCCATGCACAGTCCCAGGCACGTTCCCACTTGGGTGGTGGAAGGGTCCTTAAGGCGTTTCTGTAGCAGGCGGCAGGAGTGTGCCTGGGAGTGGGGCGCCGTGGGGTCGGCCAGGTCCAGGACCCCAAGGGCGTGGCTTCTTGGGGCAGAGCTCCCTCCTGCCCGGTGCTGCTGGGGGCGGACAGAGTGGAGAGTCCCCCAGTGGGTTCTGTTATCTCGGCAACATCCGGGCCGCGAGGATCCCCACTGAGATCAGACGTGCTCTCTGGGGTCCCCGCCTGTCTTCTGAGCTGCAGTTTTCTGTACGGTGAGTGGCGGCAGGTGGGCAGGGACCACGCAGATGAGGGACCTCGGCCGCCAGGCAGGACGATGCTGAGTTCTGGGCAAGATCCAGGAAGACGCCCAGGAGCCAGTGGCTTGAATTCTTCTGGAAGGAGCAGCCCCTCTTCCATGCCCCCTCCCCCCCGTTCTCCCGGCGACCCTCACGTGGCCAAGCAGGGGTGGCCCCGTCAGCCCGGAGGGAGGCATGGGCCTGCCGTGGGGTCTGCGGCCATATCCTCCCAGACCGCGGCTCGGGGGGCCACGTTTATGAGGAGAGCCGTTCAGGTCCCAGCCCCGCCACTCCTGGAACCTTCAGGAAAAGGGCAATTGACGCATACCGTGGCCTTGGCGTAGCCTGAAGTCCTGCTGTGATGGGTCTGGGGGACCCTCAGGCCAGCCCCATCGTGGACACAAGCCGTTGCTTCCGGTGTCTCAGAATGAGGCGGGGTCTGCCTGGGTCTGTGTCAGGGCCACAAAGACACTGGGGGTGCCCAAACCAGGGCCCATCCACAGAGCACAGCTGCTGGGGTGAGTTGGAGGGGCTCCTCCGCACCCCCCCCCCACTTCAGCCCAGATCACTGAAGGGTGGGGGTGGGGCCCTGGGCAGGGCGCTCGGGGCTCACCCACGAGGGGGGGGTGGGGACGTGGAGGTTGGGCTGGGGGCTGCTGGGGCTGGGGGCCATGGAGCACGACGCGCTCACCCCTGGCAGCAGGAGTGGTGGGCAGGGCAAGGCGAAGCCCATCTGAGCTTGAAGACACCTCCTTTCTGGGGACGTTGGGGGGTGTCCTCCCAGGCTCTGTGTCCCCTGCGCCCTGCTGCCCCTGCAGACGACACGGGGGCCGGGCCTGGCTGCCCTCACGCACCCTTCTGCCCTCATACCTGTGTCCCCACCATCATATTTACACACACACAGCCCACGCACCCCATAACCCACACCCCACCTTCAGGGTGTCCCCCTGTGGCTGATGCTGGAGCCCAGGAACTAGAACAGACCTAGGGGCCCCCTTTCCCTCTACCCCTGCAGGCCCAGGAGCCCCCAGGCCCCCACCCCTCCCTCTGTCCGGGGGTCTCCTGCCGTGCCACCTGTCCTTGAGGGTCGGGGGATAGCTCAGGGCTACGGGTGTCTTCTAAGGGTGATGGGAATGCTCTGGAATTAGCTGGTGGTGGTGATGGTTGCACAACTCGGTGAATATACTAGAAAACACTGACTCATGCACTTTTTAATGTGGTGAGTTTTATATTATGTGCCTTACATCTCTGTACGAAAAAAAACCAAAACGAATGTGTTTGGTGTTTCTTCTAAAACTGTCCACCGGGTGCACCGAGCAGCCGTGCCAGGGGGGTTGTCCTCGGCCTGTGTCCCCCCCATCACGGTCCTGGCCACCGTCTCCGGCTCGTGGCCCTGTGCCTCTGCCCCTTGCTCAGGCCTCTCCAAGACGGCGCGGGCCCGGCCTGGCTGTCACCATCCGAGGGTCCTCGCTGACCGCGGGGGTGGGGGCAGCCCCAAGGTGGCCCATGCCCAGCCTGCATGTCCCAGAACGTGAGAGTCGTTCCTGGGAACATGTTTCCATTCGGGAAGGAGCCATGTTTGTCTGTCTTCAGCCCCAGTCAGGAGCCACACTCCGGTGCCCCCCCCCCCCAAGTCCCTGGTGCAGCCGCGGGTCTGAGGCAGCTCTGTCCCCTTCCGCTGAGCGTCCTGTACCCCGTCCTCTCGCTGGGTCGGGACCTCAGGGTGGCTGAGGAGCAAGGGCCCCTGTGAGCTGGGGAAAGCCGAGGTTCTGGCCGCTCCAGGTGGGCCGTGGGTATGGCCGGCTCTGCTTCCCACCTGCCTGCAGGGAGGGGCGGCCACGTGGTGGGGGCCCTGCCTCCAGGACACACCCTGCTGGCCCCTCCCAGCCTGGCGCTCTTGGGGGAGACCCTGCGGGGGGCTGGGGTGCAGCCAGGGCCCCGGGTTGGTGTGCGGTGCTGACCCACTCACGCCTGCCGTGTGCTTCTCCCGCAGGGTCCTCACTGAGCAGCGAGTCGTCCCCCGTGTCCTCTCCGGCCACCAACCACAGCTCCCCGGCCACCACGCCCAAGCGCGTCCCCATGGGCCCCATCATCGTGCCTCCCGGGGGCCACAGCGTCCCCAGCACGCCTCCCGTGGTGACCATCGCCCCCACCAAGACCGTCAACGGCGTCTGGAGGAGTGAGAGCCGGCAGGTGAGCGGCCGGGGCCCAGGTGTGGTGACGCCAGGGTCACAGGTGCTGAGAAGGGGGTCCCCCGCTCCCCCCAGGGGGCCAGAGCTCAGCGCAGCCCATGGCTCTGGGTTCAAGTCTTGTGCTCACGTCCCGTTGCTCTGAGCCTCCGTGTGCTTTTGCAGAGGAGGGGGTGACAGCAGCCCCAGCCTCCAGGATTCCGTAAAGATCCACAAAGCGTCTCAGTGCCGGGTAAACAATCGTTGGAGTCGGGAAACCCACCTGCCCACGATCCCTCCAGGACAGGAGATCCCACCGCTTCCCTGTTCTCCGTCTTTGAGAGCCCCAGGGGAGGCCCTTCCCAAACTTGTAGGCTACCTGTGGGTCCGCGGCCCCCTCAGCGGGCCACACAAGGACCTGGTGGGATGAGTCCTCAGGGCAGAAGGAGCCAGGGTCCCGGGTGCTGTCCTGTGAGCCCACCCGCCGTCCCCTCCCCCCACGCCCCAGGCCCAGCGCGGCCGGAGCCGGCCCCCCTCACTGAGAACCACTGGCAGCTCTGGAGCTTCCCTGGATTTCTCTGCCCCAGAGAGAGCAGGGCAGGGGGGAGCGCAGTGCTCACCTCGCCGTCCTCCCAGCTGCCTCCCTGCCTGGGCTGGGGGGTGGGGTGGCCAGGCAGAGCCCCCTCAGCCCTCCAGCAGGTTCCCCGGCCTTGGCCTCGGGGGTGGGCCACCTTCACCCCCACGTTCTCTTCTGGCCGACTCAGGATTATCCCTGGCGTAACTGATGTACGTGAGGCCCCTTTGCCCACCCAGAAGCCTCTGTCTCGGCTTCGCTGTGCCGGGGGTGCAGCCTGGAGACCCCACGTGTCCCAGGAGGAAGACAGGGCAGGTCCCGGCCGGAGGACCAGCCTCCAGCGGGCTCCTGGGTTAGGGAATGCCCAGAATCTGCTGCCCCCAGGGATTTCCGGCCCTTTGCCCTCGCAGCAGCCACCCCGGGGGGCAGTCATGACCTGAAGGACCCGTCTTCAGGAGCTGCACCCCTCCCTCCCGCTGGTGCAGGCCCAGGCAGCTCCGGGTCCAGTCGGGCCCTGGCTTGGGCCTGACCTGGTGGGCGGCCTTCATAGTCCCCTCCGCTCTGCTCGGGGGTGGGGTTCAAGGCGGCTCCTTCTGGCCCTGTCCTCTTACCCACCTGGGCGCAGCCTCTGACACCCGGACCCCCGTGGGCGGGAGAGGAGGGTCATCGTGAGGCTGTGGCAGAGGAGCCCCTGGGGCGGGTGTTACGGGTCGGGGGACACCCAGGTAGTCGGAGCTGCGGGAGGGCTCCAGCCTGGCTTCCGGCCTGGCTGGTGGAAGCTTCTCTGGTCACAGATCTTCCTCCTTCCCGCCGGCCTCTGTCACGGCCACAGCTGTGCTAGCGGCCACTGCTCAGTGAGTAGGACACTGCCCGCAGGTGCCGAGGTGCCTCGGGATGGCTGGCCGAGCCTCCCGGGGTGTCCTGGATTGGGGGCTGCCACCCTCCCCTCCCCATTTCCCCCTGCAGCCCCCCTGCCGAGCCCCAGCCCTGCTGGCCCAGTTCCCAGGAGCCTGTCTGCACTTGGCCGGCTGCGGCCAGACAATCAGCGCCAAGGGCGGGCCCCCGGGCCCTTTCCCCCATCGTGTCTGTCCCCAGTTGGGCCCGGAAGACGCCATCTGGCCCAGCCGCCTTGAAGCAGGGCTTTGTCCCGGCTGAGGGGAGATGTGGGTTTCTGGGGACAGCTCCGAGCTGGGGAGGGTGGGCCCAGCAGGCTGCTCCTGTGTGGCCAGGGCCTGCCTGGGATCCCTTTGCTGGGTTGCTCTGCCGTTTGGTTCAGCAAACAGTGCCAGAAGCATGTCGGAGCAGGTGCTTGGCTGGTTCACTGGGAGCCTGGCCCAGGAGGCTGTGCTGGGGGCTGTCGGGGTGGCCATGGGCCCCGTGGCTGCTGTCTCGGTCCTGCCCCAACCCAGAGGGGCAGCCCTGCCCAGCGCTGGCAGGTGTAGAGGCCGTTTCCCGTCTGCCTTGGGCAGGTGGTGCTCAGCGGGTGCGGAGGCCTAGCCGAGCGTGCCCACTTGTCCTGGCCGCCCGGTGCCAGGCAGGGCTTGCAGGGCTTTGGTGTAAGGAAGGGTCCAGGGGCTCTGGCTCCCACAGATGGCGGCGTGGGGCAGCAGTGGTGCGAGCTTGCTGGTGCACCGGTGTGACCCCCCACCCCCACCATCTCTGTCTGTGTAGTCGCCCCACTGCACTGTAACCCGGGGCATGTTTGACAGATGGGGAAACCGAGGCACTAGGCAGTTAGGGAGCTTGTCCAGGACCTCGTCTCCAAGAGCCACACAGGAGAGCAGCTGCCTGTAAGGCAGGTAGGGAAAAGACTGGGGCCACCAGGAAGCGGAAGTTCTGGGTGCGTGTCCAGGCTCATGTGTGTGCCCCTCAACACGCCCGCGCCGCGAGCTGGGTGGCGACCCGGCGGGGCCTGGCCCTGCGCGAGGGGCTGCTGAGTTTGCGGGAAGGGAACAGGCACTGCTGGTTGGGGCTCACGCTCACTGCCCACCTCCTCCGGTGACCTCTGCTCACGCCCAGCGAGGGGCTGCACGCGAGAGATGCGGCCACGGCGGCCCCTCCAGCTGCCACCACACCGCCCCGTTCATTTCTGCCACGTGTTGGGGGGTGTCACCACCAGCTCCCTCACCCACCCAGTCAGACAGACGGAATGGAGGGGACAGGAAATGGGGTGGGGGCAGGGTCCAGGAAAGTCAACGCCCCCTCTCCCGCCCACTGACCCCCTTGTTTCAGGGCGTCTGGCGTCTTGTGGTGGGTGGCATTGGGGTGGGTGGGTGTGGGTTTGTGTCCCAAGGTGGCCACTTCTTTCTCTGAGCCCCATTTGCTCGTTGGGGTTGGAAGTGCCGAGCCCGACCCCGAGGAAAACCATGAGACGCCGGCCGGCGGCCGTGACATGTCCCTCAGGGTAGGCACGGGCTTTGTTCTCATCTTCAGAAGGGCCCCCCGATGGGTCCAGGGCTAGGCCCGTGGTGCTTACTCCCTGCCCCTGGCTTCACGGTGCCTCTGCGGTCACGTAAATGACAAGGAGTCTGAGCCTGCTTGGGGGTCTCTGTCCCTTTTCCCCAGAGCTGCACACACAGGTGACGTGGACCTGCTCCCGACTGGGTCCCAGGCGTGCTCTCTCTGCAGGACCCCAGCCCCTGGGGCTCCTCCCAGGGCCCTGTCTCTGTGGGCCCAGCAGATGCTCAGCCACTGGGGGACGCCCGTGTACCTAGTGAGTGGGCAGGGGTCTTCAGGGGGCTCTTGTGCCCTGCCATGCACAGAGCTTTCCCCAGGCCCCGTGCTGGGATTTGGACCTGGAGGAACCCTGTGTGAAGCCCACTGGGAGGGATGTGGTGCTTATGGGGGCAGGGGCACCCCTCCTGCATGCAGGGTCCCGCTGTGTGCAGGTGTTCTGGGGGCCCTCGCAACACTGGGAGGAAGGTTCCGGGCTGTTGCGTTGCCCAGGATGTGGGGAGGAGTGGCCCCGCCCGACGAGGGCTGGGGTATCCAGGCCTGAGCCACCATCTTTGCCTCCAGTGCCACCTCCACTGCCCGACTAGGGAGAAGACCTCAAGGGAATGCCGTTTCTAGAATGTGCTCCAGACCCTTCCTAGAGTCTGGAGGGAGGCCTGGCTGGCCCGTTCACGGTGGCCTGAGCCCCTGTGCTGTAGGCATCCCCTCCTAGGCCCCCCAGCCCTGACCAGCCCTGCTCTCTCCCCCAGCAGGATGCCGGCTCCCGGGGCGGCAGCAGTGGTCGGGAGCGCCTCATCGTGGAGCCCCCGCTGCCTCAGGAGAAAGCGGGGGGCCCGGCCATCCCCTCTCACCTGCTCAGCACCCCCTACCCCTTCGGGATTGCCCCCAGCTCAGTGGTGCAGGACTCCCGCTTCCCCCCACTGAAGTGAGTTTGCTGGTGGAGGGGCTTGGGGAGGAGGGCGGGGCTGGGTGGGTGCCTGGGGTCTCCTGCAGGTGAGGCCACCCCTGCCCACTCTGCACTGGTGGCTCTCCAGGCCCTGCACCCTGCTCATGGTTGGGTGCCAGGGCCAGCGGCTGCCCACCTCTGCCAGGGCCGGTGCCTCAAGCAGAGGCAGGAGCTGGGCCCTGGACTAGTCCATTCTCCCCTCCCCACCCCACACCCAGATCTCCCCCAGACTCGTTCCCCACCCCTGCTGGGGGAGGGGCTGCGGGAGGCCACGGGGCCCTGCTCACCCTCCCCTGCCTGCAGCCTCCAGCGGCCCGTCCACCACGTGGTGCCGCCCAGCTCCGTGGCCGAGGATTACCTGCGGAGCTTCCGGCCCTACCACACTGCCGAGGACCTCCGGATGTCCTCTCTCCCGCCCCTCGGCCTGGACCCAGCCACCGCCGCCGCCTACTACCACCCCAGCTACCTGGCACCACACCCCTTCCCACACCCGGCCTTCCGGTGAGCACCCCCACACCTGGACTGGTGGCCCCCAGGCTCCCCCAGCCATCCCCTCTGTTCCCCATACGTCCAGATCAGCCTGGCTTTTGGGTGGGGGTCCGGGAGCAGCCCCCACCCGGCCCTATCCCCTAGTACAGCCCCCACAGTTCCCCGTGTCACTGGTCCCCAGCATGGATGGCTGTCAGGAGTGGAGAGTGTGGTTGGTGAGTGGGCGAGGGACTCTGGCTGCGTGACTTAGTTCTGCGCCTCCTGCTCAGACTCCAAATCTTGAGATGGAGAAATTAGGCTCCCCGAGAGCTGTCTGCAGGGAGTAATTTTACGGAAGCCCCAGTGGGGAGGTGCATACCACGTAGTTCTCTGTGTAGCAGCTCGGCGGTCTGCGGTCTGGATGCCGGCTGCCCTCCCGGGGTGGGGGGGGCCCGAGCCCCAGAAGGGCCTCTCCTAGGCCACTTGGCCGTGGTCTGCTGAGCTGAGGGGCTTGGCGGGCAGGGCTAGATCCTGCTGCGGTGGCCTCTGGTCCGTCAGGCTTGGGGGCTGGTAGCGGACGTGGCCTTTATCCACGGGGCCTTGGGGGATACCCACGAGGCCATTTCACCACATCAAGCATGCTCGGGTGGATCCACACACCTGGCCAGGTGTACCTGTGGGGGCCAGACCTGCTGGTTCAACCTTGGTGCTCACTGGCCTGCTGTGTCCCCCAGGATGGAGGACTCCTACTGCCTGTCGGCCCTGCGGTCCCCCTTCTACCCCATCCCCGCTCCCGGCTCCCTGCCCCCGCTGCACCCGTCGGCCATGCACCTGCACCTCTCCGGGGTCCGCTACCCCCCCGAGCTGTCCCACTCGTCGCTGGCGGCACTGCACTCGGAGCGGATGTCCAGCCTCAGCGCAGAGAGGTGAGCCAGGCCGGGGTGGGCGACCCCTCCTGCCCGGAGGCACGGCCGAGCCAGGCCAGGCTGCCCACAGCTGCCTCGGCCCCGTTGCGTGCGACCAGGGCAGGCTCTTGTGCCACGCCGCTCAGCTCCTGCACCTGCACGGGGGGCCCGGGGTCTGTGCTCCGGGCGCGTCAGCAGCACCCAGGTCAGCTGTTGTTGTCACCGAGTCGTCAGTCCTCTGAAGTCAGCCAGCTTAAGGGGATTCCGGAGCTGCTGAGGTGATGGGAGTGCGGCTTTTGGTTTTATGGACTTTGGGTTCCTTAGTGCAGAAGTAAAAGGAAGGAGAACTTTGCTCATTCCTATCACAACTCGGCAAGAATGTCTTTCTCGTGCGCCAGGCTCGGGCGATGGTGCTGCCCGCTCGCTCTGGGAACTCTCTAGTGGAGTGGCCTTGAGCCCCCGCTCACCGCAGCACCCCCTGACCTCCCTGCTCCTCCTCCGCCCGCAGGCTGCAGATGGACGAGGAGCTGAGGCGGGAGCGTGAGCGGGAAGCTGACCGTGAGCGGGAGAAGGAGCGCGAGCGGGAGCGGGAGAAGGAGCGGGAGAAGGAGCTGGAGCGGGAGCGGGAGAAGGAGCGGGAGCGGGAGAAGGAGCGCCAGCGGGAGCAGCGGGCCCGCGAGAAGGAGCTGCTGGCCGCCAAGGCCCTGGAGCCCCCGTTCCTGCCGGTGGCCGAGCTGCACGGGCTGCGGGGCCATGCCACGGAGGAGCGGGCAAAGCCCTCGGAGCAGCTGACCCCAACCCGAGCAGGTACCGGGTGGCCCGGCGGCAGTTGGGGGCAGGTGGGGGCAGGCATGCCCTTTCTCAGGGCAGGAGCAGCCACAGAAGCCCCGAGTCTGGAGCGATGCCAGCGTGTGCTGTGTAAACACTCTCGGCGGTGGCCAGTTTCAAGCCACCAGCTGGTGTCGCTGAGCAGGGTTGCAGAGAGACACAGAAGGGTGCCCTCGGTCTACTCCGCCAGGCGGGTGCACTGGGCCCCGGGGACCCAAGGACACGAGCTGAAGGAAAGCGTAGGAGTCAGGACACCAGGGTTGAGTGGTGTTTACCTCTGTCCCATTCTGAGTTGCTGATACTGGTTGTGAACAACCACGGGCTTACACAGTTGCTAGAGATTCAGTCTGTTTAGGGGAGCCAGCGTGAGCTGCTCCAGCACCCCACTGGCTTAGGGGGGAGTCGAGCAGCCATCAGCCAGCACAGTGCCGCCATCCCAGGCCCTTTGGCTGCCGTGGCTCTGCGGGAGGACCCTCGGAAGGGGCTGAGCTGGGCACGGGCTATGATGGCCTTTCTCCCCACAGAGAAGCTGAAGGACCCAGGCCTGCAAGCGCCCAAGCCCCTGCCGCACCCCTTGCACCCCGTGCCTGCCCCCCACCACGCCGTGCCCGGCGTCATCTCCAGCCACGGCCTCTTCCCGCTGCCCGGCAGCGGTGCCGCCACGGCCCTGCTCATCCAGCGCACCAACGAGGAGGAGAAGTGGCTGGCGCGGCAGCGGCGCCTGCGGCAGGAGAAGGAGGACCGGCAGTCGCAGGTGTCCGAGTTCCGGCAGCAGGTGCTGGAGCAGCACCTGGACATGGGCCGGCCCCCGGTGCCGGGGGAGGCGGAGCACCGGCCTGAGAGCGCCAGGTGGGCAGGGAACCGCTTGTGACCAGCCACCGCCCTGCTGAGCCCGGACCTTCGTGGCACTGCAGGGTGTAGGGGAGGAGTTACTGATCAGTGTGTCCTGTCCTTCCTCCTTTGCTTTCCAGCCTGGACTTCATATTTTTAATGGGAAAGGCTGCTGTGTTTTTTTTTAGTTTGTTTTTTTTAATATGAGGCTTTACCGCTTTAGTGAGAACACACCCTTTTCCCAGCCCCACTGTCAGTGAAGTCCCGGGACCCCTGGCTGCCAGCGCCAGCCAAGGCCAGGGGCGGCTGTGGTCTGAGGGGGCCAGGCTGGGCCTCGCGGGTGCTCTGGGCCCACCTCCATGATTGAGGGGCCCTGCTCCTCCTCGGGGCACAGGAGGTGGGCAGGCAGCTTTCTGAGCGCCTTCCCGGCTCTGCGTGTCCCAGGTTGAGCCCACTCGGGAGCTGGAGTGGAGGCGCTGCAGTTTTCTCTCTTCAGCTCTTTGGCTGCCCGGCTTCCGCGGTGGTGGGGGGCAGCGAAGGGTCTAGCATAGCTCATCAGCTGTGTTGGAGCAACTGGAGCCCCGGCCCTGGTGGCTGGGACCCCTAGCCCTGGCCTGCAGTCTCCCCTCCTCTCCCCCACAGCCCGATGGGCTCTGGGCTGGGCCAGCTCCCACTGCAGTCGGCGCAAGGCGGCCTCTGCCCTGAGCTGTGGGCCCAGGGTCTGGGTGGGGCAGGGTCCCCAGGCTGCTGGCCGGCTCCCCGTGCACTCCCCCAGCAACGTGAGCCTGGAGCTCTTCTGACAGGGAGTTGCTGGGTTCTGTTGAACTTGGTTTATGAAACATTTGTGCTGCTGACGGGTTTGACTCCTTTAATGTTTACTCAAGAAGAAACAGCTTGTTGACACAGCTCCCTCACATCCTCTGCTCACCCCAAGGTGTGGCGGTGGCAGTGGGTTCCTTGCCCAGCGTTGAGGTTGGGGGTGACCAGGAGAGGCCTGTGTGGCCCTGGTTCACTGCACTCCCCAGCCATGGGGAGGGGCCTCAGAGCTAGGCCCCCTTCCTGCCGTGTCCCTGGGGCCAGGGGCACACCCAGATGCCTCCCTTAGAAACAGCGGTACATTTTGGAAAAACCATCCAAGTAGACTTATAAATCGTATCTCACTTTAAGTTCATGGGAGAAACACATCCCTTAGTGTGGAAAGAGCTTCTCCACTAATGGAAGAGCCCTTGGCCTCAGTGATCCCTGGGTGAACGTGGGGTCCCCTCAGCCTCTGCGGACAGGAAGCTGAGCTCTCGTGAGCTCAGCTGGTCTCCTCCTAGTCACACCCTGGCTGGAATTGGAGGCCCTGGGGTCACTGCAGTTCTGGTGGGGGCCACTGGGTGTCAGCCCACCCTGGCTGTAAGGATCTCTGGAAGTGGCTTTGGGCCGGGCAGACACTGGAAGCTTCTCGGCCGGCCACCATCCAGCTTATTCCCTTTGTGGGCGACAAGTTCCCCATAGGAAAAAAGGGTGTTGGTCCGTCCCCATGTGAACCTGCGAAAGCTTTAGGGAGCAGCGGGGTCATGTTCGAGAAACTGGTAGAAAGTCGGGTCTGGCCTGTGGCTGGCTGGGTGCCCTCAGGAGCTGGCTCTGAGCCTCCGTGTCCAGCTCCCCAAAGTGGACCTGTGGACACCTGCCTTGGATGTGAGAGCCCAGCACGTGGGTGGGGAATAGCAGCCGGCTTCTCCCCCTCGTGACCCTCCAGCTCTCCCAAGTCTCCCACTCGGGACCATCACAGAGGCTGGCTCTGGCCCATGGCTGGCTGGCAGTCTGAAAGTGCCTCCTCCCTTGTCTGACGGGTCACTCTGCTCACTTCCCAGGCCAGGACCAAACCGTCACGAGCCAGGCAGCCGAGACCCTGCGCAGCACTTTGGTGGGCCCCCACCCCTCATCTCGCCCAAACCCCAGCACCCAGCCATGCCCACCACCCTCTGGAACCCAGTGTCTCTGATGGACAGTGCCCTGGAGACCCGGCGGGCCCCAGAGAGCCACACTCTGCACAGCCACCCGGTCCCATTCGAGCCGAGCCGCCAAGCCGCTGTTCCACTGGTGAAGGTGGAGCGGGTCTACTGCCCAGAGAAGGCAGAGGAGGGGACCCGGAAGCGTGAGGCTGCCCCCCTGGACAAGTACCAGCCGCCACCGCGGGAGGTGGGAAGCCTCGAGCACCAGGCCTTCCCTCATGGGCCTGTCCCCTTCCTCACCGAGTTCGAGAAGTCCGCCCCAGCCGTACTGGGCCCGCCACGCACCTCCCTCACCCAGGCAGCCCCCTTTGCGGAGCTCAGCGGGCCCCTGAAGCCAGGCTCACCCTACCGGCACGCGGTTCCCCGGGTCCCCGACCCCACCTACATCTACGACGAGTTCCTACAGCAGCGCCGGAAGCTGGTCAGCAAGCTGGACCTAGAGGAGCGCCGGCGACGGGAGGCCCAGGAGAAAGGTCCGTGCCCCCTGGGCAGCACCCCCATCGGCCATGGTTTGCCCAGGGCTGGCTGGTCCCTTCTCCCATTCGTGCTTCTCTGAGATGAGACAGGAGGGAAAGCAGCTCTGGGTTTCCACACGCTGCAGGCTGTGGGCTCACTGGCCGCTGCGTAGCCGTTTGACACCCTGTCAGGGACAGGCCCTGGGCCCTGTGCCCAGCCTGCTGCCGTGCAAATCGTCCTGAAAGGCCAAATCAAAGCCTGTCTGTAAAGACGGCTCCTCCGACAAGCACGATTAATAAATGAACAAAAACTAGTAAGATGGCTTTAAATATTGATAGGGCAGCATAACTGGGGAGGGGGCTGGCAGCAGAGTGGGCCTGGCCGGTGAGAGCTCCTGGTCTGGGCCACCATCATAAATTGCAGGGAGGTAAGGAGATGGCAGCTGGCACTCCCCGAGATGGGGGAGGCTTTGCTTTCCGCTCCTGCTGCGGTGAGCAGGCCCAGGTGGGAGAGTGGCCATCTCCACCTGCATCCCGGTGTGGCCAGTGGAGACAAGGGCTCATTCCCCAGCTGAGGAACTTGGGGGGCTCCGGGCCAGCTACCTTTTCTCCAGCTGGGTTCCCAGGACTCTGATCCTCTTGACAGTTGAATTCAGCCCCCAGCTAACCAGAAGCCTGAAATGGCGCAGAAGCTGGGTGTGGGATGAGGTTTCCCAGCCTTGATCTGGGCTCGGTTTCTCCCCCCGACCTTGTAGGGAAGGGGTAAGGCGCCCCCAAGAGCAGGTTCTGGTCTGGTTCTGTGCGGGACAGGCCTCTGAGGGCCAGGGGACCTGGGAGTGCCTGTCCCCTCCTGGTAACGAAAACAGATGGCCGGAGGTCAGAGGGGACCTGGGCACAGTGCGGCCTTGGGTTGTCATGGACATGCACCGGGCTGTCAGCCCAGGGAATCCTGTAGCCCACCCACCTATCACTGAAAGCCCCGGGGGCTGGGGCCTGGTTCTACCTGGGTGCAGCCCGATGGGGTGGGCTGCCCGTGGAGCACTGACCTCATTTCTGCTGCCAGGATACTTCTATGACCTGGATGACTCATATGACGAAAGTGACGAGGAAGAGGTCAGGGCCCATCTCCGCTGCGTGGCCGAGCAGCCGCCCCTCAAACTGGACACGTCCTCAGAGGTACCTGGGCTCTAGTCGCCACTCAGCCCCCGGATGGCACATGTTGGGCTGGGTTCTGGGCTCCAGAGGTTCTGGCACTGTCCGTCCTGCCCCACCATCCTCCAGACCCCATCTGTGTGCATGCCAGATGGTTTGCACCCCCTCCCCGATGCCCTGCACAAAGTCAGCCGAGAGCGGTGGGCACCACCCGCAGGCTCGGAGGGTCCCAGGAGAGGGCTTCCTGGGACAGTGGCAGCATCTCATGGTCGTTGGTGCCAAACTAGTTTGTTTTCTTTCCCAATGCAGAAGCTAGAGTTTTTGCAACTTTTTGGCTTGACCACCCAACAGCAGAAGGAGGAGTTGCTGACCCAGAAGCGGAGGAAGAGGCGGCGGATGCTGAGGGAGAGGAGCCCATCGCCCCCCACGCTGCAGAGCAAGCGGCAGACACCTTCGCCGAGGTTGGCTCTGTCCACCCGGTACAGCCCCGATGAGATGAACGACAGCCCCAACTTCGAGGAGAAGAAGAAGTTCCTGATCGCCTTCAGCCTGACTCACGTCAGCGCCGAGAAGAGGAGAGGTAGGGCTCCACAGGCGGCAGAGGTGGGGAGCTTCCGGACAGCGGGCGGGGTCTGGCCGTGCTACAGCCCCTCGGCTCTCCGGGGAGCCAGCACCTCTGCATCTCACACCCATCCCAGCGCCTCTGCCTTCTTACTTCTCCCCACCTGCAGTTCTGGGCCCTTCTCTTTTGCTCTGTCTTGGGTGGAGACCAAGCCTCGATAAGGCTCATCCTCGGTGTGGGGCGCACATCACTGGCCAGTGCCCTGGTGCCCTGCAGGTGAGGCCTTTGTGCCAGGGCTCCGGCAACCCCACTCAGGCAGGAGGCAGCAATGACGCCCTCCTGTCTGGGGTCTCCAGTGTGCTGTGCAGACGGGGCCAGCTGCTTGTGAGGTCTACAACTGCCAGCAGAGCCAGCACTGTTGGGAGGTGCTTCCGGATCGCTCTGGCCCCCAGACCACATCCTTGGGCAGGTGCCGTGGTGCAGCCTACGCGCTTGCCGGGGTTTCAGCTTCCCTTTCTGCCGCCGACACTGGCTCACGTGTGAGCTGGGCAAGGTTAGATGTGCTTGTCTGCATCCAGGTTCCCACACAGGCACTTGCCTTCAGGAAGAAAGCCAAGAGAGAAGCACAGTGCTTCTGGGTCATTATTTCATTGTTAGGATGTAGAAAAGTTTACTTTTTGTGTTTAACCAGTGAGCTGCGAGTTTTCACTTTACTTTGAAGGGATAGCAATGTGTGTGTTGCCAGCGCAGAGCCCTGGAACTATGTCTAGTTTTGTTTCCTAGAGAGCAGCAACGAGGGCAGCCGGGCAGCTTTGGTCTAGCATTGGAAGGAAGTGCCGCTGGGGCAGACATCTCGGGGTCTGTGCTCCTACAGACTGCAGAGCGCGCAGGGCTGAGCGTCAGCTGGAGGTCATGAGGGGGCATGTGCAGATTGTTTTGGTCTTCTCCTTGGGTTGGGGCCTGCTTTGTGTCTTGGATGAGAACACATCCTCAGGAGTCACCCATTATTTCAGGAGGCCGTCATTGCTTGCACATGGATGTTTTTGGAATACATCAAAAATGCTAAGTAGTACCAGCTGAGAAATGTAGACACACTCAACAGGGAAGATTTCTTCTGTCCCCATGGCACTTGCTTTGTATTTTTCTTGCTTTAATGTACTTGCTACTGCCAGTCGTGGCTTGGCCTGAATCCCACTTTCCTTCCCTCTCAAAAATGGTGCAACTGCCTCGTTAACCTCGGGCTGCTTTTCTCATAGACAAAGAGAAACTTGTTGAAATGCTCCGTGCCATGAAGCAGAAGATGCTGCCAGCAGCCAGGGCAGACCCACTGACAAACCCTCCGAGGGACAGTCCTGCTGTCTCCCTGAGCGGTAAGGCGCAGGGCCGGGAGGACAGCCCCTCAGCCCGCCACCGGGGTCGGTGGCAACCGCTCGAGGTTCCAGAATAAGTGGCTCCTCTTCTTCGACTGGAATGTTGATCCTGGAAAGTCTTTCTCTCCATCCTTTCCGTAATACATTTTCAGTTTTCTGCACAGTTGTGACGACACTTCTCAGGAAGGAGCACTAGAACTTGAAGTCGGAGCTCAGAGAGTGAAGGGGGAGGGTGTTGTTTCCTGGTCATGGAGGCCATCTGGTCCTGGCGCTCTGCAGTGCTGTCAGGTGGTATCAGCCAGACTGGACCCTTGTCCTTCGTGGTTGTGAGCAGAGCCGCTGTGGACGCTCCGTCTCAGGAAGGACACTGCTGTCACGGTCTTCCTGGCCTCTGCTCTTCCTTTCCTGCCTCCCCACATTTGGCTCTTGCCTGTTCTCCTTCCGGGCCTTTCCACGCCTACTTTCGTACCTTCTCATTTTTCTCCAGTCTTGTTTGCACTCCTTGCCCTGCTGAATGGAGCAGGAAATCTCTTGTGCAACCTCTTATCTCCTAATGCGGTCTTTCTTGGTCAGGGGGAGCTCAGTAACTTTGGCCCCTACTTTGCCCTGAAGCAACTTGCTCTTTTGCCTTCAGGTTTTTTTCCTTCCCAGGTGCCTTCCTGAGGCCCTTTTAAGGATGGACTTGCTGCCAAATGCTCTTTGAACCATAAAAATGTTTACCAACATTTAATTCAGTATCACCCAAGTCTTGGTTCTTGTACTGGGGTCTTTATTAAATCTAAGCTCTTACGGATCAGGGTCCACATGCCAAACACTCAGCCTGTTCTCTAACCTGCAGCTCTTAACATTCTCCCTCGCTTTCTGTTTTTAAAAGAACCAGCCACACAGCAAGCCTCCCTGGATGTGGCTAAGCCTGTTGGAATTGCTGCCTCTTTGTCTGATGTCCCAAAGGCCATGGAACCTGGGAGACTGGAACAGCTCCGGCCCCAGGAGCTCTCTGGAGTTCAGGAGCCAGCTCCTGCCAGTGGCGAGAAGGCCAGGCCAAGCGAGGCCCCCGGGAGCAAGAAGGCCCTGAGCATGCTCCGTTACATCCGGGGCCCCGCGCCCAAGGACGTGCCCGTGCCGTTGTCTCACAGCATCAACGGGAAGAGCCAGCCCTGGGAGCCCTTCCTGGCGGAGGAATTCGCACATCAGTTCCACGAGTCGGTGCTGCAGTCCACCCAGAAGGCCCTGCAGAAGCACAAAGGTAACGTGCTCCCCTCCTGCTCTGTGTGGACTGAGGGGCGGCTGGTTTCCAAGCGCACTGGCAGGTACTCGGCCACAGCCCTGCCCCTCCCCTGGAGCTTGATTACAAGTCTCCCAAGACACCCAGGGTCCTGTGAAAGGCAGATTCTGGCTCAGCAGGGCTGGGTGGGTCGAGGCGCCTGGCTCCTAGCAGGCTCCTGGGTGATGCAGGCCTGCAGGCCACACTCCCAGAAAGTTAGCAAGATGCCTTCCGAGTGGTAGAACCGCATCCTTTTACTAAGGCCCAATCAAGGGACCCTTCTGGCAAATAGGACTCCCCGGGTTCTCCAGGTTTGCATGCACAGCACTGCCCAGGCAGCTCTTGGACCCCCATGTGAGGGTTGGGGTGCTGTGGCTTCCATGTGGCCGAGTCAGACAGGGCAACTCTGGGACATGAGTCCCCAGAATCATTTCCTCTGGAATTTGGGTAGGAATTATTCTGAAGGTTGGGAAATAGGGATTGCTATATTTTATTTCTACTGAATCAAAACTTGAAATTGACTATAAAAGAATCCTCAACAGTTAAATAACTACTGAGCATAAAGTAAGTTTTTACAAATTCTAATAGCCAGAAAATAATTTGTCCAAACCACTTCAAGTTTATAATACTAGAAGCTATAAAAGTGTGACAAATAAGTGAGCATTTTAAATGTAGGTGTGACATGGTTGCATCTTTTTCAAAGGTACTGCTATCCAAAAAGGAGAATATCGTTTGGGCAGTGGTGTTTTTGCGATGATTGAAGGATGACTTCCCAAAACTGTGTGTGTGGGGGGGGGGGGTGATGCTTTATTGGATTTTTATCATGAATTTACTTGGAAGAATCATTCTTCCAGATGGAGATGATTTAAATGGCCCTTCACTGCTGAGGATGGATGACATCAACTGGGATAAAATGCTTTTAGAAACTTAGGAGGGCTGCACTGCACCGTCTCACAGAGGCACCGAGGCCTCATGAACTCGGTTTTCCTATCCTTTGTTTCAGTCCTTTCCTGTTTTTAGAAGTTAAAACAATCAGGGGTCCCTTCCTGCCGTGGTCTTACAGCCTTATGAAAGCACCCGGGGTGTGCTGAGCAGGGCATGCTGTGAAACCAGGCAGGCTCCTTCAAACGCACACCCACACTGCACCGAGGTTCAGAGTGCAGGTCCTTCTGGGACCAGTGTAGCGAGGACCCCAGAATTACCTGCCACAGGATTGTGGCTGGAACCAGCCTGCCACCCCAGAGCCTGCAGGCCTTCCTGGACACTTCCAACTGTTTTTTTTTTTGCTGTGCCTTGACCCACGAGTTTGGTGCAGATCTTGCTATGCTTTGTGTTCTGGTCTGCTGGATCGCTGCAGCCACCTTGAATCTGTTGCCAAAAACGAGGCAAAGCCAGCCCCTTCTCTGCGGTGCCCGTCCCCTCTGCCAACTTAAGGCCCCCCAGTCCTGGGGTGTGACCCTTGCTGTCTCTTTCTCCAGGGAGTGGAGCTGTGCTGTCTGCAGAGCAGAACCACAAGGTTGACACGTCCATCCACTACAACATTCCTGAGCTACAATCCTCCAGCCGGGTCCCTCTGCCCCAGCAGAATGGACAGCAGGAGCCCCCGTCTGCAAGAAAGGGCCCTGCCACCCAGGAGATGGATCAAGACTCAGAAGAGGACGAGGAGGAGGAAGATGGGGAGGAGGAGGAAGAGGAGGAGGAAGCCCCCAGGCAGAAGTGGCAAGGGATTGAGGCAATTTTTGAAGCTTACCAGGAACATATAGAAGGTAAACAGAACAGGCTGGGGGGGTGGGGGGGGGCAGGGGGGTAGGGAGCAGGTGGGTGAGGAAAGCAAGGGCTAAAGCTTAACAGGCCAGTGAGGCGGGACTCCCTCAGCAGCTGGGGGCTGTTTGTAAGTGACAGAACCAGAACTTGGGTGTCTGGACACAGCCAGATACAAACACCAGAAGGTAAATTCTCCCAGTGAGACGTCATCTTTCTTCAGACGTCTTACTGTTTCAGAAAGTGTTCCTCGGGCGTCTGCAGGTGCCCAGGCTTCTTTATATGGCCACTCCTCAAACAAACCTGAGGCTCTTCCCAGTGCAGAAATGGAAGCAGCACACTGCAACTCTGGGTGGCACTTCCTGTCAGTCCTGACGCGTGGAGTCCTGGAAAACTACCTAGTACTTCAGGATTTTTAATCGGTGTTCTTGAGTGGATAATAGACTCTAGTTTTATTGCACTTTATTTTAGCCCCTATAAAAATCAGTCAGGTAGCCTGTTTTTCATTCCCTGAAGCACTTAGTATAAAATCGGGATTTACCCCTGAAGGTCTGAAATCACTCTCCCATCAGAACTAGGCCTGGCATCTTCCAGTGAGGTACAGATTTCATTTTACTACTTCAAGCCATGTTTGTAACTTCTTTTCAAGTCAAGTTTGACAAGTCACATTTTCCATTTTGTGCATATTTTCAACGTTATCAGCATCAAGTTGTCGATAGCATTTTCTCTGCTGTATCAGTGGTTGAGGTCTATTTTATCCCTTATTTAAGGCCACAAATTTATCTGTGTTACTTCTTAATCTGTACCCCTTCAAGTGCCGTTTGGTTGGATTTAAGTTAGTAACAGCCATTGGTGCAGTGAGTACTGTCCAGAGGGATGGGGAGCTTCTGGTCCAAAGGAGAGCGCCTCGCTGACTGTGCTGGAGAAGGGCCAACAGCAGCAAGTGGGCCTGGCTGGTGTCTGGGAAGAGCGGGCAGGGGAGGGGTGGTGAACACTGGCAGAACCCCTTTGTCCCCATCTCCTCTTTGCAGAGCAAAATCTGGAGCGGCAGGTGTTGCAGACACAGTGCAGGTGGCTGGAGGCCCAGCACTACAGCCTCAGCCTGACGGCCGAACAGCTCTCCCACAGCATGGCAGTGAGTCGGGCACTGGGGCTGTGGGTGCAAACCCTCTCCTGGGGGGTGGGTTTCAAGGAAGGCACAGGGCTTTTTTTAATTTTTCAAATTTGGGCTCAAGAGCACCAGGATAGACAAGTTGTAAGGGGAAGTCCTGCTCGTAAAAAATCAGAATGTGTAGTCTTAATGAGAAAAATTACCTGATTTATGCAATACTGATTCTGGGAGGCTGAAGATGCTATTTATATATAGTTCCTTGTGGGGAATGACTTAGTCCCGGTACCAGCATCCCCACGCTGACTGGCCGAGGATGGACCAGGGTTGTCTTGACGGTTTACCAGAGCTGCTGTAGCAAACGCCACATTTGGCTTAAACAACGGGAATTCGCTAGGTCACAGTTTTGAGGTTTTGAGGCTAGAAGTCGTCCAAAATCAAGATAATCTTATGCAAGGCTTGCTTTCTACCTGAATAGTATCATGTGCTGGCTGCTGGCAACCCTTAGCATTCCCTGGCTTATATCCCTGCCTCTTGTCACATGGCAACAGCCTCTTCTTTCTGCTTTTGTGACTGCTGAGTTCTGTGAGGCCTCCAGCTAAGGCCCACCCGGGTTCAGTTTGCCACACCTTAACATCTTCAAAAGGTCCTGTTTACAATGAGTTCACACCCAGGTTGTTGGGGTACAGAATTAAAATGTCCGCAAGGATTCTAAACCCTCCTCATAGCCACTTTCCGCCTCCTTCACCAAGTTTTGGAGCTAACAGCATGACAAACCCAGCAGGCTTTCTCCCAGTGGCAGGGGGCATGGAACTCACCTCAGCTCAGGGGGCCGCATCTTGGGCCTCTCCTGAAGCAGCAATGGCTTTATGATTATCAGAGCTCAACTTTAAAAATCTCAGGATTGCAAGAATTCGGAGTCCACAGTGCTTCTCAGAGAGCAGACCTTGAGAGAATCCAGGACTCAGAAGAACTGGCCAGACTGTCCCCGAAGGCCTGTCCGAACAGGAGCCCGGGAAGATAGTATGTCCAAAGTGCAAGGCATCCTCCCTCCTGCACCACAGAGCGCCTTACAGTAGGAGGGCTCTGTTCTGACCTGCATTTCTCTCTCTCTCCAGGAGTTAAGGAGCCAGAAACAGAAGATTGTCTCAGAAAGGGAGCGCCTCCAGGCAGAACTGGATCACTTACGAAAGTGCCTTGCGTTGCCTGCAATGCATTGGTCTAGGGGTTACTTTAAGGGATATCCTAGGTGACGGTTTCCCTTGCACTAGGCCGAACCTATAGTATAGAAATATCTATTTTATTACCTTGAATATTTAATATTTTTCACTGGGAGGTTTGAAGCTTAAAAAATAATGAGAATGTGCCATGCATGAAGCAAAGGATTCCAGGCTCCAGAATAAAGAACGAACTCACCTTGACTTCGATGCAATTGAATCACCTTTGTAATTCAGCGAGCAATGTAGGAAACCCATAGTTTTTCTTTTTAAAGGCGGTTTTTTCCTTTCTTCCCCCACATCATATTTTCATCTGAAAAGGAAGGCTCCGTTACCAACACTAAGCTTTGTCACTCCTGGCCCCAGGTGCATGTGATTGGGTCCCGTGTTGCCACCTGACTGTGCCTAAAGAACCAACTCTGCTTCTGCCGGGGTGGCGGGTCGGTCTTGTTCCTTCCCAGGGGTGAGGCCTGCTTCAGTGGGGAGAGGGTTGGGTGCAGGGTAAGTCGAGGGCTTGCTGCAGTTACTTTGCTGCAAAATGTTCTCAAACCAAGAGTGTGTAAGATTCACCCACCAAAGGCTTTCACTGGAAAAGCACTCATTAAACAGAAGATGAATCAGTCAGCGGAAGGCACCTTTCTATTATTCCGCGGGGGAGATGTACAGAGCTCTGTGTATACATAGTCACACCCTCCAGACTGTTACTGCAGTGGGTGGAGTTCTCATTCAAACATAAATTTTGAGAGAAAAGTCAAAGGTGCTTCAGCCTTGTATGTGTATATATATTAAAAAAAAGTTTTGTATGTTTTTATTACTTTAATTATTGTTATAAAAAGCCTGCCATTTTTAATATGTGGTTTGGGGGATTTTTGTTTGTTTGTTTTCCTGTTTGGGGGTTTTGTTTGTTTTCTGTTTGTTTCTCTGGGCAAAAAAAGAAAAACCTGCTTTTAGTGTTTGTACTGCTGCTGGTCAGGACATTGAAATATTGAAGTGTTTTTAAAAATTAAAGCAGAAGTAAAAAGAGCTTACCATTGGCGCCTATGCGATCACTTCCTTTTAATTTGAGCTGCACCAGAACATGATGTAGAAAGCCATGCATCACTTCTTACCTCCTTCCTTTCACTCCCTCCACTGCCTTCCTGCGTCGGGCCAAGTGCATAGCAGATAAGCCAGCTGCTGTTCAGAGAGGAGGAGTGCATCCCTGGCGTGAACAGGTGAAACACCTGTGTGTGTGCCCGTGTGCGCAGATACACGTGGAGGAGTTTTTTTGTTTTATTTTTTTTTTTAAGAACGTTTCAGGAAGTTAACAATTTCTGTGATAAAATTCTTCGGTGTCTTACAGCAGTCTGAGAGCAGGTGCAAAATAGAAACTTCAGAGGCTTTTAGATGCAAAGCTTTGTAATAGCCTAGAAGTGGGGTAAACAGTGTCTGGGCTGAGCTGCTCCTTTTGAACTTTCTGTGACTGACAAGCACAGGAGCAGCCAGAAACCTAGGGACTCACACCAGCGAGCAAGGGGGCACCTCCATCCTGTCTTAGTTATTGCCCACTCACTCAGGCAGTGTTTGCTGCAGCAGCACAAAGCAGCCAGGGGCCAGGCTGGGGACAGGAGGGGAGGAGGTGGCGGCTGGTCAGGGGACGGCTCTCGGGCAGAGCCTGCAGCCCCAGCCCTCTGCTCCACAGAACAGCTTGCTGGCAGATGGCGTTATGTCGCTTTATCTGCTCCCACACAGTTTGCTTTGTACGCCTGCCAAGAACCTTGCAGTTATTAGCAAACTCAGACAAAAAGTGCCGCCAGTATTATCAGCAGTCAACAAGCGCCTTCCTTTCCCCAGATAAAACTTGAGAACGAAAGGCTGTACTGGGGGCCTCCCCCCCCCCCCACAAAGACATTGAGAGATCAACGTGTTCTACAGGTGGGGGCAGGTGCTTAGAGGGAGCCACACTAGCCAGCAACCAGGGCCAAGTACCACTGAGGTCCTCCATTTAAAATCCGCTTGCTGTTTCTGGTCTGAAGGCTTTAAGGGTTATGTCCTAGCCCTTTTCCCAGCCTTCCTCCTACATCACAGAAAACGTCTGGATGCTTTTAGTAAACCAGCTTTGGTAATGGCTTTGGCTGAGGTAAGCAGACAAAACAGATCCGATAACTTCATGGAAAAGAAAAGCACAGCCCCATCCCTTTGGCCTTCCAGGGGGAGCTCTCTGGCTGGATTTTTGTCATGGGAGGAACTCATGGCATGTGAGATAAATGACGGCCACCGTTAAGAGAAAGGTCTCCCCCCAGGGGTGAGCCTGGCCCTGAACTAGTAATAAATTCTTTCCTCTTCCAATTGAAAAATCCTGCCTTTCAGCTTCTCTGTCACTCTGCCTCACCATATTCCCACTATCTGTGGAGATCTCTGAATGTTCTTGTGTTCAAGTAGTATGACAATCAGAGAGTAGAGAGAAAAACCAGCAAGGCAGCATGAATAAAGTAAGAAAATGGTTTTTTAAAAAAAGCGTCTCTTAAACAAAAGTGTACCGCTAAGGTATAGCACCCAATAATGGTTCTCCCATCCAGTTTATTTTATAATCTGAAAACACTGGATTCTTGGCAAAGGATTGTCTTCTAGAAAGTGAGAATACAATGTAACACCTAAGACAGATTACCTTCAGTTTGGGTTCAACAAATTGACAAATATGCAATCTCTGAAGCCTTTTATTGAACACTGAGTTTAGAAGGCAGAGTTCAGAAGTACACCACATTTGTTCTAGAAACGCTCAGGCAATCTATGTGTCAGTATTGCCATGAAGGCCTTGGTCTTTGGCGACTGGAAGTATCTTCCCAGCCTACCTGGAGAGAGACTGCCGTTCTGCCCTTCACAGGGAAACCCACTGAACTTATAAGAGAACCTTCTGCTAAGTCATGTGGTTCCACTTTTAATCTTATTTTTTAAAACAAACCAAACTATCTCCAAAACTTGGTGCTATACGACCTTATCATTTGAAAACAAGTTGTTTTTCTTTGTTTCAGATAATTGGCCAAACTAACATGATAAATACCATGCTTCTAATTATTCTCTCTGATTACTGACGAATGTATGGCTTCCAACATTTCTGTTTTAAAAGAAATAAAACACTTCATTGGCATTAACATTCTAATAGACGGTTAAGGAAATTTAGATTGTGTTCTTGGGAACCCACACCTTCAGTAGCAGAGAATTAATATAATACAGGACCTCTTAAGATTGTATGTGGCATGGTATTTTTCTTAGTTAGCTCACAGTGCTGCCAAATGCCAAAAAATTAAGCTGAATTTCAAACAATACACCCCAAAAGAGTTGGATTTCAAACCAGATACTCCCTTCCCTCTGAGTCATGTGTTTTAAAGTGCAGAAAATCCCGAGTCTCCACTGCGAGGCGGCGATGGTCAGCACGAGCCGACTGTTACCCTTGAGGCAGGGGAGCCAGAGTGGTTCCGGGGCTCCTTCCGCCGAGCTCTAGGCTCTCCCAGCTTGCAGTAACCGGTCCCCGACCTTGTGACATGAGTGCATTGCTCACCTCTGCCTGGACCTGATGAAGACGTGAGCTGGCCGCGCTCCTCTGCGTGTGCCCTGTGCTTGGTCGCTGGAGCAGAGACCAGGGCCTGGGAGGGAGAAGAGCATCCCCGGGCACTTGGGGGCAACTTAGATGCTATGAAATTAAACCTGTTCTAAGTGTACTTGTTTGAATTAACTGTATTGTAATATTATTTGTTGAATGTAGTAATTAGGTATTTATGAATATATTGCTGTAATTTCTGACAACATCCAAAAAATAAAATCTTCCTAAATCACATCAAGAGGAAAATCTTTTTTATGCCATAACAAAATGTGGGTAAAAAAAGCTTCACAGGTTCAACAGGAAGTCAGAGTCAGCTATAGCTCAGCCAGGTTTTGAGAGAAGAATGTTAATGGGATGAGATCTGAGACAGGACACCAGACCCCACACGATTACATAGAGCCCCATTCCAAAAGACCCCCAGTGGACTCCGTGAGGGTGAAATGAAAGCAGCCCCCGACACAGTCGCCTTTGACTCCTGAGGTAGGTGCTGCTCCCCCTGACCCTGGTGTCTTGTTGGAGGTACACCGGGGGAGCAATGTACTAAAGGGCAAACAGCAGAGCTATTCTGCAGGCCGGGTCCATCGCTTATGTCCATTCTTCCCAAAGCCCTCAAGAAAACGTGCTACTTGCTGCTCCTGGCAGTGCTGCAGTCAAAGACCAGATGGCCACAGAACTTTCCACTCACTGTGGAACCCTGGACGGTCACTTCCACTCAAAGTAACGCTATTCCTTGAAGGAGCCTGGCAATGCCAAAATGCTAAAATTCTGAGTTAACTGTCCCGATTACCTGTATTTGAGCCACTGCTATCTACCAGAGTCCTTCCTCTAAATCCATCAAGAGCAATTACAGATCCAACTTTCCTTCCTAGCACTGTCTTAAGTTTCACTCACAACCTCAATCTACTAGATTCATTTTCCCAACATTGCCTCTTGAAAAGCAACCTGTTAAACCTTAACAACAAGCAACAACCCAGAGCTTTGGTTTCAAGTTTGTAATTAACTGCTATACACCTGTCAGTTTGGCTTTATCAAGTCCTGGTGGCCATATGGTTGTGCCTTATACCTGATCGCAGAACGAAACTCACAACAGTCTGATTTGGGTTGACTTTGATTGGCTATCAGGACTTAGATTATAAAATGCTGGTCCACATCACTAGCTGTTCCACCTGCCAGCCTGTGTGAGCAACTTCTGTAAGACCATCTAAATTTAACCCAAGAGGGAGAAAAAGTCCTAAGTCCCATTGCCATTCCCGCTGTACCTTTTAAAAGCAATACCTAACGGTCCCTGTACACTCCTCCACACATGACAGTTCTTGTGCCAGAGACTCAAGGCTCTGCTAGGGAGAATAAGTTGTTTTGTAAAAGTCTTTATTCCCCAAACAAAAGAAAGCTGACTTCTAGAAATAGATGTGGAATCAAAGGAATGTTCCAGAGAGCTGAGTTTTGAGGCCTAACTACAAACATTTTGCTTCTCCAACAAGTCTTATGAATCCATTCCTTGCATGACTGAACATGTATCTCAGAAATTCAAAAATATTTCTAGAACTCCAGAACTGCTGAGTTCCTGTATCACTTTCTGAAGCACTTACACATCAGCCGGCAAGCCTCCTACCACCAGATAGGAAATCTTTACGAAGTCAAGGTCTTTTTCTAGAAGTCCTGAGACTGGGCACTTTCAGAAGATTGGAGGTTTGTGCGGAGCTTGTACATATGATCAAGCGCTTGTGTGAGGAAAGCCCCGCTGCTGTTGATCTCCATTAAGGTTAAGTTATCCAGCTAAAATGCAAAAGAAAACAGCGTTGACCGAGGACTTGGTTTCTGAGAAGAAAAAAATCTAGGGGATAGAAATGAAATAAGAAAAAGCCAGCTAGCAACATCTGTACCAGCCTCTGCAGGCCAAGCACCGCAGGGGATGCCTTGGGTGCCACGGTCCTCAGGCAGGACCCACCTTGGCATGTGCCTCCTGCTGCCTCACAAAGCTGTCGGCAGAGACCCGGAGCTTCGCTATGCGAGTGTCCCACATATCCTTGACCAGGGTCCGGATCTCATCTGCTTTCGGAATGTTGTCTGAAGCACTAAAGGAAACAAGGTGAAATAAATCAAACAAGGATAGAAAGAAGTGGCCTTTTTAAAAATGCAAAATATGTGAGCTACTCTAGGCTTGGAAAATTCGTTTGGTTTTGTTTTTGATTTTAAGACGTAAGAACTTCCAGCAGTTAGGCTTGATGCCAAGAAAATTCAGCTGTGACCCCTGCTGAGCTCCTGCTGTTCCCACCAGCCGTCCTGCTGCAGACTGTCGTGCAAGGACTTTTGGTCACTTAAGATCTTGTACCAGGGAACAAGCTCCTGGTTGGACAGCTTCTAGCTCAGGACTGCCAAGGGTGCTGTGCTGTAAGTTACACTTAGAACAAAGCTGTTTTGTGGGCTGGCTCAGAGATATATAGTGACCTGTCGTGCGCACACTCGCCACCAGACAGGGAATGAGGATGGCAGCCCTGTCCTCATGGCAGCCCTGTGGGATGGCTGTCCTCCCGTGGACAGACACCCAGAGCAAGTTGACAGAAAACAGCCGGAAGTGCAGACCAGCACAGGCTGAGCATGCCTATGCAGAGCAGAATTCTGAGTAAAAGACAGAACAAAGTCAGTTGGAGGAAAGCACAACAGCCTTCCTGGGTGGCATGTATTTTAAACTAATCTTTGAAGGAAAAACAGAAGCTAGAAAAACTAGGATTTCTCAAAGCAAGAAGCAGAAATACTGTTCATCATTATGCTTCTAGGAGGAACCAAAAATTCTCTCTACATGCTAAAATCAACTCACGGTTAGTAGATGGAGAACCAATGGTCTAAGGTTTACCTTGTGAATTTTATTTACAAATTCAAACATTTAGATCTTGGCTCTGACCAGCAGGTCAAATAAAGGACCAGAGATCCTTGAACCGCAGAACAAGGGAAAACTTGGTTTGCTTCACCAAATGAACTATAAAACAAGTGTTTTGATAGAAACTGCAGACATAAAATATTGACCTTCAAAAACAAAATGAACAGGCCCTCATTTTCTCACCTGGAGGATCACAATCACTTCTTACCTCAGCTTCTTCCGGAGTCTCCCCCTTCCAAGCTACTGCCCTTCCTGCCACCGCAGTCTCTCTCCCAAACCCACCCAGATGGCACCACCTGCTTAAAGTCCCTCCCAGCGGCTCTCTGCCACCTATGAGACAGGAGCCTCAGTGCCTTCGCTCCTGGCATATTCTGTGTGTCCAGGTGCCTGGGGCTTCCCCAGCACACCACGTCCTTGTGCACGTCCATGCCTATGTACAACCAGTTCCTTTTACCTGCACTGTCCGCGCCCCCATCCTGGTCCCCTCATCCTTCAAGCTGGGCTCCAATGACGCCCTCTGAGACCTTCTCCGCACCACCAGGCAATTGCTGCATCCTGCTGCACTCTGAGCGGCACTTATCACACTGCAGTGTGACCGCCTGTTAACAGGCTCACAGCTTTCCTCCACTAAGCTGGGAACTCACCCCGACCTGAGTCTCTCCACTCTCCCGGGGGATGCCGAGTACACTGTACTCAGTTCTTATCAAATGAATGGGTGGACTGAGGCCTCTTACATACTTAAGGACAGGTCCACGTAGTGAACCCAAATTTTCATTTAAATTCAGCAACACCATTCAGAGGCCCTGGCCCTCCCTGCTGCTCGACAGCAGGCAGTAGGGAGCGCCCACATTTTTGTTCTAATTCTGCTCTTGAACCCTCAATTAAAGGCTGTTCAGGGAGCTTTCAAAAGTGTGACATTTTGCAAATTAGGTGCTACGTATCCCCCAATCACAATGATCCACACTTGGTTGCTCCCACTGACTTCATTTATTCACTTACTCAACAAGCGAGTAAGCCCTAGGCCCCGAGCTAGGAGCTGGCACAGACAAGACAGGCTCTTCCCACTTGGACCTACAGCAGGGGGAGCACAGCCGCACCATTATTAGACAGTTCCAAAGGTGATAATGCCAGGGAAGCATGTGGGGATGCCAAGAGGACAGTGCTGTTGGATCTGGGAAGGAAGACTCATCATGCCCACACAGAGGCGGGGAACTCAGGTGGACGTGCAGGGCAGAGGGGACAGTGTATGCAAAGCCCTGAATAACGGAAAGGCGGCCAATGTGGGCCTAGAACTAGAGAATGAGAAAGGGGGGAGGGCTGCAAGAGTCACGAGAGAGGGAAGGAGGAAATGGATGCCAGGCTACACCGTACTCGGACAGGCACAGCCCGATAGAGTGCTGGTAAGCCCGAGGAGGGGAAGCAGCTGAGTCACACAGCAGCTTTGCTTTTAAAAAGATCATTCTGGCTGCAATGGGAAGAAAGAATCAGAAGCCGCTGGGGACGTGGCACTGGATATAAGGCAAATGAGTTCAGAGGCTACCACAGTACACTTTTTGCCACTAGTGGGCTTTCCCTAAAGCTAAGGTCAGAGGCAATGTGAGCCTCTGGCCTTTCTGTAAAAAACACATATGAACCCAAATCCACATACCCAGAGAAGGAAAAGGGATAAAGGCATATGAAATAAAGGAGACACGTGCTTAGGGAAAAAGGCTGCTCCCAGAGATGATAAGTGTACTCTCAGTGTCGAGTAGTAGACAGTTAGGGCAAGAGGTGAAAGAACCAAAGGATCTACCGGGGGAGGGGAGGTGGAGAGCAAGGGCTAGTGAGTGAGCCGGCCAAACTGACCGCCAGACCTGAGAAACAGGGTGCTGCTGCTGACCACAGGAATCAGCAAGGACGGCACGGAAGGGGGTGTCAAGATCCCATCTTACCTATGGACTCTAAGAATGGAGATGAACTTACTGATTTAGCAGGAGTTTGGTCAGCTCCATGTAATAAGGGCTAGGCATTGGGGTAAAAGTTTCTTCCTTTCGTTCATGGTCCCGATTCTCCTCCAACTTCTCTGAAATTTGAGAAGTTAATACATTTTACCATCACGATAGTCAATATATTTTTTAAACCTTCCAAATTTACCAAGTATATGTATTACATAGTCAATCGGCTAAAAAATTCATAGGGAGAAAACCTTTTGGAGTAATATTTGTATCATTACCCAGATGATTCAAGGCCAATATCCTTGAGAATTCCTGCTCAGAGAAGGTACATTTTTGTTGTTGCCGCTGCTTTGGCCTGTGGAATAAATTACTGAGATGAAAGTCAGAAAATGATGTACAAGTATGTCAGCTGGAAGTGCTTTTCTTAGAGAAAGAGCCAAATAGTTTTCCTTTGATGTAAAATGTGATAAAAGTAGCCAGTAACTAGAGAAATGTATTTATACTAAGCCTTGTTCAGAAGAGAGGAAGACAGCTTACAAATTATGGACACCTGGGACTGGGGGCTGCCGACTGCAACGGAGTTTAATCCCAGCGCCTGGAGCGAGCAGCGGCGCCCATCTCCACCCATCGCCCCACCACTGCTGCCCTGACCGCAGCACCCTCCCCCTCCCTCCCTCCCCCTCGCGAGCCTGAAGAAACCCCAGCCCTGAAACTGGACTGCTGAATCGGCTAAGGGAAACGCTCAGACGGACACACAGACAGACGCACACAAAACTATGCTGCTGGATCTCACTTTAAATTGCTGGCAGTGACCCCCGGTGCTCGCCTACAAGCCTGTTAGTTTTCCTGCCCTCCCGCCCTGGTCTCCTACCCAACCATCCCACGCCATCTCCTCACACTGCCAGTGCTTCCGCACCCCACAGCCCCAGCTCTCCTCTGTTACCCCCTATTTTGCTGAGGAAAGAAGAATGATCAGAGAGAAAATATCTGTGCCCACCCCCACTTCTGACCACCCTGCTAGGGGTACAGGACACACACACACAACACAACACTCCAGCAACTCTCTCCTCACACTTGTTACTTCTTCCCTTGCTACCTGGTCTTTCCAAACACACTGATAGCTTCCCTGACACGAAAGCCTTCTCCAGCTACCAACCACTTCTCAGGCCTTTTAGAAACAAAACTTCAAGAGCTGTCTCATACTTGGATTCACCTCTTCTCCCACTTGCTCCTACACCACTCAAACCAGCATTTATTCCAACCCCTCCACTCGAACAGGTCACCAAGGTCCATGATCTCCACTCCACCGAATCCACTGGCTCCTGCTCCGACTCAGCCAGGCCTCCCCATGACCCCCACCCCGGGGTCTGTGCTGCCTCCCTTCAGGACAGCACTGCCTCCTGGGATCTCCTCCAGCCTCGCTGGCTGCCCCATTTGTCTCTTGCTGATTGTTCCCGACCCACCCCTCAAGCTGACCACGGAGCTCAGTTCTGGGCCTCTTCTCTGATACCCAAACTCACACCCCAGGTGCTCTCCCCTGCCCTGCCTGAGTACTGTGCACTGCTTACAACAGCTTCCCAGCTCGGCCCCCAGCTCAGCACCCCCACCCCCAACTCCTGACGCATCTCCCACTGCCTATGTTGTTTCCACTTGATCCAACAAGTCTCACATACCTCAGGTCTAACAGGCTCAAACCCAACCCAGATTCCCACCCCAGCCTGCCTCCTTCTGCAGCTCCAGCCAACAGCTCTGGCTGCCATCCCCTCCTCTCTGCTCTCATACCTCACAGCCAATCCTTCGGCCAACCCGGCTGACTAGATATACTGAGACTGCAACCACGTCTCCCTACCTCCACCAACTGGCCCAAGCCATCCTCAGCTCCTGCCTAGAGAATTTCTTACCCCCACCCCACCCCCTGACCCTCTCTATGCAGCAGTGATTCTTTTATTTTTTTAATCTAAATCAGATTATGAAACACCTCTGCCCAAGCTCTCCAATGAATCATAAATTCTGACACCACCAAACATCAGCATGGAGATGGCGCGGTGGGCACTCCAAACAGTCTGATGGGCACAGCAACAGCTCATCCACTCTGGAGGACTGTTTGCAGTTTCTCACAAAGTTGAACATAATCTGCTATTTTGGTTTGCTAAAGCTGATGAAATGCAATACACCAGAAACAGGTTGGCTTTTACACACGGGATTTATTAACTTACAATTTACAGTTCTTAGGCCGTGAAAATATCCAACTCAAGGCATCAACAGGATGACACCTGGATGCTGAAGACAGGCTGCTGGCATCAGGACACCTCTGTCACACGGGAAGGCACATGGCAGCGTTTGCTGGTCCTTCTCTCCTGTGTTTCTTCACTTTCAGCTTCTGGCTTCATTGGCCTCCTCTCAGCTTCTGTGGGTGCTTCTCTGAATTCATCCCTTAGAGTCTCTGTATTTTATCCTCTTATAAAGGACTCCAGCAAGAGGATCAAGAGCTACCCTGAACAAGGCACATCACACCTCAACCTAAGCAAAAGGTGCTGCCCACGGGTATGGATTAAAAGAACATGGCCTTTTCCGGGGTACATTACAGTTTCAAACCGCCACCACATCTGCCCTGTGAGCCAGCAATTCCACCCCTAGGTGGAAACAGACACATCTCCACAAAAGCCTTCACCACAGAGCAGTCACAATGGCCTCAGGCCTGAGAGCCCCAATCCGCAAACAACCCAGATACCCACCATTGGCAGAGTGGGTAAAGGAAGCGTGGCACCCGCACGAGGGCACAGCGGAGTGCCACTCAGCAATAAAAGGGGACCTAGTGATACATGCAACAGGGGTGAACATCTTGTAGAAGAAATGTCAGACACAAAACAATGCCATATTAGACAAGTGCATTTATACAAAATTCAGGAACAGAGAAAACTGACCTATGGTGAAAGAAGTCAGAAGGCAGTTGGCTTTGGGTAGGGTGGCCTGACTAGAAAGAGGCATGAGGGAAGTTTCTGAGGTGATCAATGTTCTGCATCTTGCTTGGGTGATTACCTGGGTATGCACAACTGTGAAAACCCAAACTGAACACTTTAAGGTATGTGTGTTTTGTTTACAGATTATACCTCAATTTTTAAAATCCAAAAAACTTTGAAACAAACAAACAAAAAACCACCAACCTGAACAGCTTCCCATTTCATACTAAAAGCCGCTATGCTCACAATGCCCTAAAAATGATCTCCTACTAACAAGCCCCTGCCCCACATGGCTTTCTCCCTCAGTTCCCTCAACTGTCACCTTCCCAGACCACAGAGCAGCCACATCTGCACCTCCCGCCGGCCACCCTGTTGCCCTGCTCCCCCTCTTCTAGGGAGCCTGTCTCTCCAACTGACACACTGGAATTTGTTTACTCTGTCTCCCTCTACCAGAACCTCAGCTCCAGGAAGACAGGGCTTTTTTTTTCACTGCCACATCCCCAGCACCCAGAACACACCTGGCACCTAATAGGCACTCAGTGCATTTTTTTCCCCTGCAAAAATACGTTTTCCTTAACACTGGGCTCCATCTTTTTTTTTTTTAAACAGTTTTATTCATACACAGTATAATCCATCTGAAGCGTACACTCAATGGCTCTCAGTATAATCACTGAGTTGTGCATGCATCACCACAATCAATTTGAGAACATTTCCACTGCTCCATAAAGAAAAATCCCATACTCCTTATACTCTCCATTATTGACATGCTTGAGCATTGGTGTGGTACCTTTGCTCCAATTGATAAATATTACAATATTATTAACTATAGTCCATAGTTTGCATTAGTTCTATTTTTTCCATATAGCACCTTGTAATTAACACCTTGTCATAGGCACTTAGTACATTTGCTGAATGAAGACTGGTAAACAAGGAAAATGAAGTAAAGGTAAAAGAAGGAATAGGAAAAATAAGTAAAGTCTTTTCACCCCTTAAATCTTTTTTTTTTTTTAACTTTCTATTATGAAATAATTTCAAATATACAGGCAGGACAGTTTCAAAAATTATACAAAATCCATAGAACATACCGCCCACCCAGATACCTAGAGCCACCAACTTAACATTTTGTCACATTTTCCTTATTGTTTTATCTATCTGTCCATCTATACCTATATATATATATATACACATATACATATCTTCTAAACGTCTGAAAGTAATTATATAAATCATACCCTTGAAAACTTAAGGTCAGGTACATTTCTTAAAAACAAGGATAATCACTTATGTAACCACCTGAAGTACAGTTATCAAGTTCAAGCAGTTTAACATTGATACAAAGCTTACAGTCTATACTCTGATTTTTTCATATGTCCCAATAATGTCCTTTTGGGCCTTTCTCAATTATTAAATCCAGTCCAGGATCATGCATTGTGTTTCATTGCCATTGCCTCTTTAGTCACAACGCGTAGACCACCTCCTGTCTCTGTGGTGTCAAAACAGACTTGTAAAAACTCTTTGATAGTGCCTGGCTGAGTGTCTCTTCTTGGAGGTAGGTACTACTAGGCGAGCCCAGTGAGGAAGGGACAATCAGAGTCACTCAAGGGCCTTTTCAAACTTTACATGCATGCCCCTACTCTCCCCCACTCCAAAAAAAATTAAGATTCTTTGACATAATGAGCCACTGATATCCCTGAGGCAGTGAAAAGATGGTCAGCATTTTTAATGCACCGTGGTTGCTGGTTTTGGAGGTTGGTTCGTTTTTTGGCAACAGCTTTGAGATGTAACTCACATATCATACAATTCACACATTTAAAGTGTACAATTCAATGACTTTTGGTATATTCAAAGTTGTGTGACCACCACAATCAATTTTACAACATTTTCATCACCCCGAAAGAAACCCCATACCCTTCAGCCATCACCCCTAAATACTCCATCCCTAGACAACCACTGATCTACTTTGTCTCTACGGATTTGCCTATTCTGGACAGTTCACACAAAATAGTCTGGCTGCTTTCACTTAGCACACCATTTTCAAGGTTCATCCATGTTGGAATACGTATCAGTCCTTCATTCCATTCTATGGTAAATAATACTCCATTGTAGGATGATGCATTCTTTTTATGCATTCTGTATAACGTAAAATAACTGCTCCTGAATATGCTAGTCTATACTTACTTATTGAAAAAAAGTAAAACAAATGCTCCTTTAAGAACAGGCAAGACATCTAAAATCAAAATCTAAATAAAATTTTCATATACACCAAAACCTAACAACTTCAGAAACAGTGGTTAGCAGAACCTGCAAAGGGGTGAAGGTGGACACATGGATTTCAGCTGCTCAGAGGACAGCTGAGTAGGGGGAGCACTGGGCAAGCCAGGACGGAGCCTGAGTCACCCCCAATCCAGCCCCACCCACATGTCACCACTGCTCCTTACCTACGTCCATCCAGCCAGGAGGTATTAACCGACACTTCTGTCTCTGTTTCAGGTTAATTGCCAACCAAAGAGGCACTTCCACTGGCAAACCAGGGTTAAAAGGCCCCAGATCCCCCTGCCAAAGGTAAAACAAGTCCCCATAAGATAAGAAACAACAAAAAGCACTACTCTACCTCACTGCTGTCAAAAAGGGTAAAAGCCCTGTGTCAACTAAATTCCAAATAAAAAGTAAAACCCAACTGTCAGTACAGACCCCTTATTGTTTCTGCCGTTAAGCATCCCCTAACTCCCGTGGTCCTCTGGGTCACACATCGGCCGGCCACCACCTGCTGCCATTTACTCACCTGAGCCCTGGGCGTCCTAAGTGGACCGGACCTGATAGTACCCACCCGATGACACCTACTGAGTACTCAGTTTAACCTGTGGGCATTTAAACCTGGAATCTCTTCCTGTATTTCTACCTGCAACCTCCAGTTTCCAGAGTGTATTTAGTTAACAGAATTTCAGACTCCTTGGGGGTCACGGGAAGGAGCCTCTGTGCATTTCCGGCCCTGGAACCCCCCTCTATGTAAAACGCAAACTTGACTGGCTGGGTGACCTTGGGAGATGATTCAGTCTCTGGGCCTCGATTTTCTCCTCTGAAAAATGGGAACAGGGCTGAACTGTTCCCCTCCCCACTCCATTCCCCCCAGGAAATTCTGACGGGGGGTCTGGAGTGGAGGCAGAAAGCCAGTGTGGGAGCCCCGGCCCCCAAGTGTCTTGAAGACTGCACACAGCAGTTTGCTTGACCTAGGACAGTTAAGGTTTGATCTATTCTCCCTGTCTGTGCTAAATGTAATCTAGAACTAGCTCCTCCCTGAGATACTGCTCTCTACAAGATAATCTATAATCCTCCCCTCCTCCCTGTTGAATACAATCAATTCCTCCCCACGTTGCACGGACCCCGCTCCCCGGCTCCCCGCCTTAGCTCTCATACCTGCTGGAATGTTCAGCCTTTATAAGCAGCCTATTCAGCCCCCAAAGTGCGGACTATTTCCACGTTAAGCTCTGAACTCGCCGCCATTCAGAGCAGCTCCTGAATTCAGGGCAACGGGACTCGACTTCCCACCCTGCAGGTAAACCCCATAATAAAGGCTCATGTCTCAGCACGTGTCCGGTGCTTTTAGTCCTTTGGCTGCAGAAGCCCTCTTGGGCCGTGACAGCCAGGACCATTCGGAGGAGGTGCTGCAAAACTCGGCAAAGCGCAAAGTCCCGAGACTGCCCTAGCTTCAGACACCGGCCAAAGCGCGGGGTCCCCAGGGGCACCTCACCCAGACCCGGGGGCTACCGCAGGGGGACCCCCCAGGCGGAAGCAGGGGGGGCGCAGCCGAGCCCCGAGCGCCCGGCTCGGACCCCCGTTCCAGCGGCTCCCTGGGGCGCCGTCCGACGGACCGCGCGGCTCCCCGGGGCCTGGCGCCTCTGGGTTGGGGTCTGCCCTGGGCGTCCCCACCGGCCCGGCCCGGCGCCCTTACCCCGATAAGGTAGATCTTGTCCAGGCTGAAGTTAGGGATGATGGTGACCAGCTCCTTCTCGGCCAGAAACTCTACCTCGGCCGCCTCCATAGCGGGATCCGCGGCCTCCACGGAGCCCTCAGCGTCCCCGGGAAGACGCCACGGCCGCTGCTTTCCCGCCACGACGCAGGCCCGCCCCCCGGCCGGAAGAGGGCCTCCGCCGGCCTATCGGGACGCGGCGCTCTCCAGGGAGGCGGAGAGCGCGGTGCTACGAGCTCGGTGATTGGCGTGTCCGAGCTCGGCGATTGGCGGGTCGACCCCGCCTCCTCCCGTGCGGCCCGGCGCCCCCTGGACCGCGCACCTGGAGCCTCCGCCCCGCGCACCTGGAGCCTCCGCCCCGCGCACCTGGGGCTCCCCGCCCCGCCCGCCGCCGCCGTGATTCGGGGCCGGGCCTCGACGTCCTGCACTCGGCGCCTGCCCGCCAACACCCCGAGTCTGCAGCTTAGACCCCGAGTCCAAACCCATAGAACTGGACAACACAAGGAGTGATCCCTAATGCAAACCATGGAGTGTATTTAATAACATAATCGTAGTAGTGTTTCGTCAGCTGTAACAAGGGTACCACACAAGTGCAAAACGTTAAGAATAGGGAAAGCTGTGTGTGAGAGGGTCATACATGGGAACTCCACTTTGCACATGAATTTTCTGTAAACCTATGTGGTAGTTGAAACAGCTCTAATTTTTATAAAGAGTAAAACAAACACACACAAAAAATCCCCCCTGGCCAGGAGTAAATGCATCCCCGGGCCAAACTTGCTACCTGACACCTGGACAGGGCAAGACCCAGACAGACACGGCTCCTGCCCCAGAGGAGCCGGTGAACGACTTGTTCCCTTTAATTTCACAATCTTTTCCCCCTCTCTACAGATAAGTTAAAAATCTAGAAAAATGCAGATTCTTCCACATGGCCCAGACCTTCCCATTGACAGACTGCATGGAAAGCACACTCCCAGGGCCCATCCCCTGGAGCATTTTGATTGGCGGGGGGGGGGGGGGGGGGGGGGGGGGGGGGTGGGGGGGGGGTCTGGAGTGGAGACAGCAGACATGTAACAAAGGCAGTGTGAAGCCAAGCCTCTAGAAGATCTGGTGGGGATAGACAGGGAAATGGACTTGAACTCAAGCCCTGACCCATTAGGCCCTGAGAAAAAAAGTAGGAGACACCAGGATTCCAGGGTTCTGTCTCCAGGCAGGAAAGCTGCCCCACCCTAGCCAACCCTCTGCTTTCCTCTCCGAGCCCCCTGAAACGTGCCCCACGTGGGATTGCTGGGAAGAAGACAGTCCATAATCAAGCTCCGCCAGCCCACATGTCCTTGTGCATCTTCATGGGAAGTTGTCATTTACAGACCGGGAGAGTCGTCCTGTGTGTTACCTTCATTAAATCCATTTATTAAGACAAAAACTTTCAAGGAAAATAAACAAAAGGTCACACTGGATATGGTGCAAATGAGAGCAAGTGACCACTCTGAACCTCAGTTTCTTCATCTGCAAAATGAGGTAGGAAAAGAAGCAGCCCTGAGATGTTCAGGGAGGAGGCGAAGCTGTGAGCCACCTGACCCCTCCCAAAATAGATAACTCCCTCAGGCATCTGCAGACAGTGTCTGCCAAAGTGTCTGGGTTTTGATTGATGGGTGGATATTTTCTTGACTGGCAATATTTGTGTACCAAAGTTGGCAAAGCTTCACTTCCTGATTCTCGCAGCCTGTAAAAGAGCAAAGGAAAAGAGCTGGTGAGAAAGCCAAGGATCCGAGAGGCCAGCCGAGGGATGGGTGGGAGAGCTGGAAGAGCCCAGGGGCCAACAACCTGGGTCCAGGTCTCCAAGTCACTCATATTCTCTGACCCTGAGTTTCCTTGTCAGTAAAAAGAGGACCATGCTACTTACTCACCTGGCTGTAGGGGGAACAAAAGAGAGATTGTGTGGGCACGACGCTGCTTTAGAGGCTGCAAAATGGTGGGGTGTTGATGTCTCAAACTTGAGCGTGCATCAGAAGCACTTGGGAGCTTACTAAATGTCCTTCCCTCCACAGTAGCATGATTCAGGATAGCCAAAAGGTAGAAACAACCCATGTGTCCACCAGCTGATAACAGAAAGCAAATGTGCTATATCCATACAATGCAATATCATTTGCTATAAAAAGGAATGACGTTCTGATACCTGCTACAACATGGGTGAACCTTGAAAGCAGTGATGAAAATGTTCTGGAATTGAGATAATACTGATGGCTGCACGTGTCTGGGAATATACAAAAACCACTGAATTGTACACTTTCAAAAGGGTGAATTTTACATATGTGAATTATTCCTCAGTCATGCTGTTCCTAAGTCCCAGGCTCAGACATTTGGACTCGGGGATCTGCAGTGGGCCCAGGGAAACCGTGCACTTACGCACTCCAGAAGGTTTTTATAATGGAGGAAACCCAGAAGCAAAGTAATTTGCCCCTTTGCAATGCAACTCTGGCTCACTCTGGGGGCCCAGGCTGTGAGCTCCAGAACCACCTCCTGAATATGAGTGCACCTGGCCTGAGTCAGGGGCGCAGGCAGTGAACAGATGAGGGTGCAAGTGCCCAAAGGAAATTAAAGCAGAGTGGGGGTGGAGGATGATGGGGTGGGGGGCTACTTTAGACGAGGTGGTCAGGGCCTTCCCATGTTATTTCCTATTCTAAAAACACCTCCCCCTGGAAGGATCCAGGTGGAAATGGATCAGAGCTGGAGACATCAGTACAAATTCACGTTTAGCTCATTATCCATCCAGATGGTCACAGGGAGAATGTTTGTAGGTATGTGTACATAGGCAGGCTTGCATGCACACATCTGTTTCCTTGCTCGGCAGCTGAGAAGGCCTAGAAGTCATGACACCTCAGGAGCAAGGAGCACACCAGGGGCCAGATCTGGGTTTCTAAATACCATCCTGCAGTGAAAGCAACCTGGGTTCCTTGGAACAACAGCTGATTCTAGGACTGGGGCAGGAGATATACACAACGAGCCTGGAGCATCTTGTGGTGCCAGAAGGTCAGGAAGTCCTAAAATACATATATATAATGTGATATGTCAAAGAGATACAGGAGCCAACTGAAGGAACTCCCAATGGCCAAAGCTGGACACAATTTGAACAACAAAATAAAGTAGTACTGGATTGTAATCTAAAGTATCAAATAAAGACTCACGGGTCCATTCTGTTATAAACAAATAAATGATGACGCTCTATGTAGAGGGGACAGATCTCTGGTACAGAATTCCAAATAATTTATGCAGACACTCCCAGGAGGTGGAGCTCAAACCCCTGCTCCTAAGGTGAGGGCTGTGCTGGGTGATTTCCTTCCCAAGGGTACAGTGTGGAAAGGAAACAGAGAGGAGCTTGACACTGGGGAAACCTACCAAAGTCAGGGAAACTGTCACAGCCAAGAAGAGCCCAAGGAGCTGCGGGGGGTCCTGGAAGGGGTTCTGGGACAGAAAAAGGACACTAGATAGAAACTAAGGACAGCTGAATAAGTTATGGCCTTTAGTTAATAATGACATATCAATGTTGGTTCATTAGCTTTTTTTTTTTATTGTGGTGACATACATACAAAATAAAATTTCCCGTTTTATCTGCCTGCATGTATACAATTCAGTGGTGTTAAGGTTCATTTGTTTTGACAACATACCATAATGGTAGCTTAACGCAAGGTGTTATTCAAGGGGAAACCCGTTGTGTGGGAGATGGGAGCCCGCTGTACCGTCTTTGCAACTATTCTGTAAAGCTAAAATTGCTCTAGATTAAAATACGCCACCCGCAGGCTCCCCGGGACATCTGAAACACACTGCGGTAACCATCCCCTCCCACAGCTGCGGACGCATCTCCCCCTTCTGGGTAGTCAGCGCGTAACATCTTTGGGTCGAATTAGAATTTAGCAGAATTCTCCAAATCTGAGCCATCGACTCGGACACCTTTTTTTAAAGCAGAACTTTGGGCAGCAATGGAAAGGCTCTGTAGCGGTGCTGCCAGGGACAGGGGCCACGAGCCGCGGGAGGGAACTGAGATCTAGAAACGAGGTCCCTGCCACTGGGGAACTGCACAGGACCAGGGTCAGCTGGAAGGTGGTGCCCGGGACAGAGGGCAGGCCACGGAAGCATCCCTGCAATTCCGGGTTGGCAAGTTTGGGAAAGCCCAGTGGGTCACCCACTCTGTTAATCCAGTGATGAGTCCACCCTGGAGCCTCAACACCCCCCGATGACCTGCAGTGAAGGAACGATGAGGGAGGGGGGATGACCCTGGTCCTCAGCCCTGGCTGCACAAGAGAATAAAATTCCGGACGCCCAGGCCCCACCCAGGACCAAATGAAGCAGAATCTCTGGGGTTGGGGCCCAGGTATCTGCATTTTTTCAAAGCTTGCCAGCCAAGCTTAAGAGCTACGACTCAGGCATAACTTAAGGTGAACCTCTCCCCTTGGTTTCTTGGGGACCTGTCATAGGGGGAAGCAACGACTAGCGGTTCCTGGTGTTGTCACCAAGGGAAGGAGGGGGCTAGAAATACGGTCATAGCAACAAAAAAGAAAAAAGAATAAAAAAAAGGAAAAGAAGGAAATACTGAATGGAAAACATCTCCTCCACTCAAGCAGGTGAGTGGTGTGGTGCAAAATAGGGTCCTGGGAGGTAGAAGCATTACTTCGTGGAGCCCGTGGCGTGCTTCCGGCGCACTCGTGTCCCGGGAGGCCTTGCTGCCGTGTGGCTTGGGCGCCAGCCTGCCCTCGGGATCCTCTTCTTTAGAGTGGGGCTGGTGTTCCACTCCTCAGGGCCCTCCCTCACTGCTTCAGGAGAATCTCGCCTCCTGGGCCGCTGCGAGGCCGAGAGGGACGGACACAGGTAGCGCCTCAGCTGCATCCGAGGCACACCGTGCTCAGTAAGCAGAGGATCCTCTCAGCAGTAACAGTATTTCTTCTCCCGAGAGCACCCCCAGGTATTATTATCCCCGTTGAGTGTGGTGTTCCAAGAGTGAGGTGTGAAGTGAGAAAGACAAGCAAGGGCCTGCCCTCCTGAGCTACTTTCAGGAACTTGGGCTTGATCCTGAACGCAATGGGAAGCCATTTAGGGGATGCAAGTCTGGGGGTGACATGAATAGACTTGCATTCTAGAAAGAAAACTGTGTGGTGGACGGAGCGGGGGTGGGAGAGAGCCTAGCAGCAGGAGACTCACCTGGAAGCTGGGAGCACAGGCCCAGGTGAGGGGCTCTGGCACCCATCCCAGGGCAGTGGCTGTGGGACTGGGAGTGGACTCTGGCTGAGCCCACAGCCCTGCCACTGTCTACGCCGCATCCAGAAGCTTCCAATCCGAACCAGGTGGGGCCACAGGTATCTCCGTCTACCTGTGGCTCTGGTCACGAGTCCCAGCCCTCCTGGAGAGGCCGCGTTGCCCTCCCTGCGCCCGCCGGGCCCCTGGGTTTGGCACAGCTCTCGCGCCAGCCCCTCCGCGCACGTCACGCTGCGCCAGGCACTCTGGGGTGGCTCCGACATGGTGTGGATATGCACTTGTGTCTTTTTGCCATCTGCTGCTGTCATTAAAAAATTACATTTCCATCTGTTTTCACACTTTTCTCCCCTCCTCTCCTCCCCTCCCATGCGGCAGGACCAGGACGTTCCCTTGCTCTTGGAAGGTGGAAATTTCCAGTTCACACGAGGGTCAGGGTTAAGGGGCTCAGCCTGCGACCCACCGGGACTGTTAATTCCCCCCATTTCCTCCTCATTTGCCATCACCAGTGGCCCGGCTCCTCCACACTTAGGGGAAGAGCCCTTTACAAAGCTTTTGCATTGTTGGTTTTAATCAGGATGCTTGGTTTTGGCATCAAAAATAAAGGAAAAATAAACTACAGACATTAGTAAGCGTTTCCCCAGGAAATTTCAGGAAGAAAAAACTTGAGAAACAAGAATCAGGGAGCCATGTTTGGGGTTTAAAATAAACTGCCATTCTAGACCAGCCCCAAAGAGGCACCCACCCCCACCTCTCCAGCTCCCCTATTTTTAATAAAGTATCAGGTTCATGGAAAACCTAACCAAGAAAGTTGGGGCGACATGAATCAACCATGTTGATCTTAAACACAGCTCTGCAAGCGTTGCAGCACACCTAACATTTAGAGGACTTTTTAAACCAGTGCCAGGCATTCCTCTAAGTAAATGTGCTCACTCCTTTAATCTCCCCAACAACCTAATTAATATCCCCACTTAAAGGCCAAGGAAGCCGTGGCCTCAGAGAGGTGAAGTTGCTTGCTAATTAGGTGACGCTAATGAATGTCTTAGTTTCCAAAGCAGATCCTGAGAAGGGCGTCAAGTGAGGGTGTTTTTTGCAGACGGCAATTGCAGGAAGCATCAGGAAGGGAGGGGAAGTTGAGACAGGGAAGGGAAGGAGCCAATTAGGGTTAATGAGCAGGGGCCTCCGGGGCTCGGGCCCGCTGGGAATCTGGAGGCAAGTCCGAATCCCGGCTACTCAGTGTGGTCTGTGGTCCAGTCCCCTGGGAGCTGGTTGGAAATGCAGACCCCACCCCACACCTACAGAATCAGAATCTGCCTTTGAACCAGACCCCCACTGAGCGCACACTGAAGTTCTGAAGTTCGAGAATCACTGGTCTAGACTAGAATATTCCTCGGAGTTGCCCCACCCCTTCCTCAGGGGGCAAGGAAGCTGGAGTATGCACCCACCACCCCTTATCTGTTATGGGGTGGGGGCAGCTCCCAGAGGAGTTATCTCCCTGGTTGGTACTTTTGATCTTTCTTGAGGTGCCCCCACCCCATCCCACCCCACTTGCTCTGCCCCAGAGAAAGCCCTGGAAAGAGAGTCGCAGGTGCATGCAGTGGAAAGCTGTGGTCAGGTGGTCAGGTGGGGCTCCCACAGCGGCCACTGCAGAGATGACGCCCCCCCACCTCCGCGTGTAGATGTCACAGAACATTCAGACCCATCGTCTCACATAAGCCTCAGACCCCTGTGGCACTGTCCCCATTCCCCAGAGAAGCAGACTGAGGCCTGGAGGGGGCTGGTAACCTGCCTAAGCAGGCTGGCTGCCACTCATCGCCTGCTCACTCTGCACCAGGCTCCAGGTGGGGCTTTACATGGATTATTTACTTATTCCTCACATGTTCTCCATGAGGAAGGCACTGTCATCTCCATTATACAGGTAAGGACACAGAAGCTCAGAGAGGTTGAGTACCTTGCTCAAAGTCACACAGCAAATGGGAGGGGTGGGTCTGATGACAGCAGAGCTCTTGATTCTATCTTTTAGTTCCTTAGAGGGGTTTGGGGCTGCAGCGGGGTTCCCTGCCTCCCCTCCCTTCCTGGGTGAGAGCTTACACTGAGCTGGACCCCTTCCCCAAGTGGGGAGACAAAGCTTGCTTAAAGGGAAAGGGGCTTCAACAACCGGTATTAAAGGCCAGTGAGTAGAGTCACGGGGTTTCCTGCAGCTTGGGGTGCAGATGTCACCAGGAGGGGCCTCTCTATCCTGCCTAAATGCTGACCTCACCAGCAAGAGACCTCCAGCTGCAATAGGCCCAGGACCAGCGTGGGCGTCTGTGGCCCAGGACCTGGAGGCAACCCCTGGCAGGCCCCCACCAGCCTCCCCTGTGCACAGCCCTCCAAGCCTGTGGCTCAGGCACTAAAGGTGTGGCTCCCTCTTAGCCCCTCCCCGAGACCCAGAGTCCCCTTGGATTCCAGAGGGAGCAGTACTGGGGCGACCTGTCAAACCTCACTTCCAGGCGGGCACGAGGGGCTCTGAGAATCCAGAAGGAGATGGTTGAGCTGGTCAGTGACAGAGTATGGCTGGGAGGGCTGCGTGCGGGTGGTGAGGCTGCAGACTCTCTGCAGGGTCCCGGCTGCTGCTTCCTGTCTGGTGGCCTTGCACAACTGACTGAACTTCCAGGTTCCTGAGATCCCCGATCTGTAAAGTGGGGGTGACAGTTATGGCACCTCCTGTGGACGAGCAGATCATCGCTCCCAGTTGTCCTCTCTCTCCGAGTTGTCCTTCCCTTCTCTGTGTTTTGTGACTTCCCAGCACACTGATGATAGGTTTGATCATGGAACTTGTTTGGCCAATGGTGCATGGGCAGATGTCACAAGCAGACGCCGTAAGCGTACTTGTGTGGCTTGCCTTGTGTTCTTTTGTTTCTGCTACCTACCGTGAGGAGAACATACCCCGGTAGCCATTGGCCAAAAACTGAGGAGCCACATGAAGCGGATTTCAACCGAACTGGAGCCTGGCAAATCCGTGCTGAACTCATCCAGCCACTCAACAGAGTTGCAGCCAACCCACAGGCCAGTGAGTGGGAAATAAATGCTTGTTGTGCAACCCAATGCGTTTTGGGGGTTGTTTCTTACACAGCAATATCACAGCAAAGAGAAAACCTACTGATACACTATCTCACAGGGTTTCTGCAAGGATCACATGAGTGAAAATGTACATTAAGTGTTTAGAGCAGTGTCACACATAGCAAGCAATAAAAGTGCTACATGGATCAATATATTGAGCACCTACTGTGTGCGAGGTGCTGGGTGTACAGCCATGTGGAAGACCGAGCTGCTCCCTTTAGGTGGTTGAGCTTCTGCACTGGTGCTAGGCTTTGCAGAGGGATTGGGTTTGGACAAGTAGGACCAAAGTCATTCTGGAGAAAAAGAACATCATGAACATGGTGGCAGATTGTACTTTCCAAAAATGTCCACCACCATATCTGCCACCCCACATTCTCTTCTTAGAATGTGTCCTCGACTCTCCTCCCAGTGGGCTCTCTGTCCCCTTCTCTTGAATCCTGGAAGGCCTGTGACTGCAGCAGAAGCTACACGATGCGACTTCAGAGATGAGCCATCGCAGGCAGTGCTGCTCCCACCCAGTTTTGTGGAGCTGCTCACTCTTGGGACCCAGCCGCCACGCTGGGAGGAAGCCCAAGCTGCCCCCAGAGAGGCTTTTGTGGAGAGAAACCAACAGCCAGCACCGACCTGCCGGCCACATGAGTGCGCCATCTTGAAAGTGGATCCTTCCAAGATGGCGCATGAAACAGAAACAGGGTCCTGTCAGGCCCTCCCCAAATTGTAGATTTATGGGCAAAGTAAATTACTGTTGTGTCATGCCGCTAAGTCTGGGGGCTGCTTGTTCAGGGGCAGTAGTGACAGGAGGACGAGGCATGCGAGCAGTTCAGGGTGATCAGAGTGGGGATGGGTAAGGCTGAGAGTCTGGCCTCTATCCAGGGAGCAGAGGGGAGCTTTCGGAGGGTAAAGTGGGCAGTGATGGGATCAGAGATTTAGCTGGCAGCAGAATGAAGGATGGAAGCAGAGGGGCAGGGGGCAGGCAGGCAGCCCTTTCAGTAGTCCTGGGGGGCCGATATGAAACGGGGTGTCAAAACCAAAATGGAGTAAAGGAGAGGGTGAGAGAGACAGTGGAGGCAAAATCAGTGGAACACAACGGAACTGAGGGTTGTGTGTGAAGACGGCCTGGGCCTGGCGATGGGGAAGGGGGACGGGAGCCAGGGAGGGGGCACGGGGAGGGGAAGTGGGGGGAAAGGCAGTGGCTGCGTTTTATGTCCTTGAGCCCAGACATTAAAAGGGTGTGATGGTAACGCGGTCTGACTCCAGGGTCTGGGCCATTAATTCCTCAGTCATTGGGTTGTCCCTAAATGTGTGTATCTTTCTGTATTAGTTACTTAATAGTCTGTTAAAGTTGATTTTCAATCAAGTCACTTATGTCAAATAAGGCAGTCCGCTGGTGGACAATTCCACTCTGGCGAAGGGCGAGAACAGGCAAACCTAATGGATGGTGCCAGAGGCAGGAGAGCCATGACCTCTGGGGGAACCTTGGCCCGGAGGGGACACAGGACCCTTCTCCACTGGGCGACAGAGCCGTTCTGTCTCCCTCGGGGACGTGGGTCCACCACGTGAACAGTCCTCTGGGCTGGCTGCCTGCTGGAGTTCAGTGCACTTTGCTGCATTTCGTCTTGCTGTCAGGACTGCGCAGTGGTTTACCAGCTCAGACGCTGGGGCTGGGTGGCTATGAAGATTTCCAGACTCTGTATCCCGTGAAGGAGAGAAGAGGGGCTGTGGAGAAGGTGGACACAGCCCAGGGAATGCTCTGTGGCTACCAGCGCCTGCTCTGGTGGCCACATTTTAACCTGTCCTTTACATGACTGGAAGCAGGCCCCGCTGCGGAATTTGCCAGGCCCGGTGCAAAACGAAAACGTGGGCCCCTTGGTCAACAATGGTTACGAATTTTAAGACGGTGACAGCTGAGCATTAAACCAAGTGCCAGGCCCTTCTGAGTGGGGGGGAGCCTGTGACTGTACCAATCCCACACCCACACAGCCAGCCCTGACTGTTGGGGCCACCCCTGTCCCTGGGGCATCAGGGCTCCAGTGTGTGCAGTGGGGAAGGGGACAAGCTGGAAGTGCCGGGTTGTTCCAGAAGCAGCCCTCAGCTAGTGACAAAGGGGTCCTGAGCCTGGAAACCACAGGGTGAGCTGGCCCTTCCCCTCCAGGGCCTCCTGGGCTCACCTCCCAGACAGACTGCTCAACACGAATTCTCGTCTCAGGCCCTGCTTCCGGGGCCCCCACTAAAACAGCAGGAAAACCACACTCCTGAGAAGCTGCGCAGCCTCTGATGGGAGCCACAGAAAATGAACATAAACGCCTGATCCAGGATCAGAGCTATCCACGTGGGAAGGGGGACGGCCAGCGACTTAATGTTCTCTTTTAAAACAAAACCAAACCCATCGCCTCCCACCTAGAGATGTGTTGTATCACCACTTCCTTTAACAGACGCGAGAACCAGGGCACTGGGCCACGGCTGGTCAGAGGCGAAACTGCAACTCAGACAGGGTCCCTCTGACTCAGCCGTGTCCCTGGCCCAGTGGGGCCTGCTCGGGGGGCGTCTGCAAAGTGGGGGCCCCCCAGCCAGCCAAAGGCCCACGCGAGACAGACTCCTCTCCCCTGGAAGCGGCTCTCTCACGCTCACCTGCATGCCTGGGTGAGCTCCAGCCCCTGCTCCCGACCCCAGGAGCAGAGTTCACCATTCCCTTACAAAGGACTTTTATTTATTATGCAAAAAGAAATTACAAACCACTTTTTGGGCTGTTTTGAGATCCATAAGACAATTTGTAAAAAACGGAGGTGCTCCTCTTGCAAGTTGTTTGTGTTGACATGGAACACAGGTGCCTGGTGCAGGGTGCTGAGGGTGCACGTCCTCCCCAGGGGTCTGCAGGGAAGGTCTCTCCCCTTTCCCCCACACCGGGGCCAGCAAGGGCATGTGGGCGCTGGAGGGCTGGTCCCCACAATGGGGCCCCAGGAAGACTGTTCCGGAAGCAGTGGGGCTGATTCCTTGCTCATCTTGCCACACCTCTTCTGGTCCAGCGTGGCTCGCCCCTGCCGGGAGTCGGAATCACTCCATTTTCCCTTCTGGCCCTCTCAGCACATCGGTCCCAGCAGCCACATCTCCCTGGGGCACCTGGAGGGGGCGGCCGGGCAGGAGCCCCTCAGACAAATCCCTGCCACGTGCCTCTACCTCAGGCTTCAGGGTCTGTTTCTCCGTCCTCCTGGTATGACCCCGTCTCCTCCGGCCAGACTGGGAAAAAGAGGGAGAGTGACATCGGGATCAACCCCCCACATGCAGCCCCCCTTTCCCTGGGAGCCTGGAGGCCCTGTGCTACCCACCCCAAGCTCCCCCCATGTCTGGGCAGTGGGGTCCCGGATGCCAAGAGGGGACCTTGAGGATGCTGGCTCTCCTGATTCTACCCACTCTCAGGGCCTGGCCCTTCTGGTCTCTGGTTGCACTCCCCAGGGGCACCCGCCTGGGCCCCGCCCTGGGCACAGCCTCTTCTGGGGGACTTTATACCTCACCCACCCAGGCTCTGTGCTCTGGTGTCACAGAGGGGAAGTTGAGGCCCAGGGACCTGGGCTGAGTCTAATGGAGAGGTCTGGGCAGGTCTGAGGGGGAGGGGGTCCTCTCCAGGCCCCAGCTGCTTCAGGGAGCCCCAGCCACTTGGTATCAGCTCCCAGCGCCACGCAAGAAGGAAATGCGAACCCACCCGATCTTCTGGTTTGCCTTAAGTATCAGCAGGGCCACTGGGCAGGGCCTCCCACCAGGCCCTGACTGTCCCCATCACGAAGCCTGCATGACCACCCTGTGGCACTACTACATTCTCCAATTCCCAGGTGAGACCCAGGGGAGCTGGTGCCCCTCGCTCAGGGCCACACAGCTGCTAAGTGGCAGACTCGGAATTCAAATTGGGGGTTTTCTGACTCCAGAACCTGTGCCTTCTCCTACATCTGACTTCTCTGAGCAGGGAAGCAGAGGGATGGGGCTGGAGCTTCGCTGCGTGATGGCTCAGACAGAAGGAGCCTCAAGATCCTTCTGGGCTAAATCCACCCCTCCCCAGAGGTAGGTAAGTGTAAGAGGACCCTTCCCAGGGTCTGGGCATCTCGCTGGGAGCTGGAGGCTGCTGGCTGGAAAGGTCACCCCAGAGACCTGCAGGAGAACCAGCCTCCCCTGCAGTCACACCCGCCCTGGGAGCAGGGAGGGCCTGCTATGACCCCATTTTACAGACAAGGACATTGAGGCTCGGAGCAGAGGGAGTCCAGGGCAGAGCTAGGAGCCGGCCTCCCACTGTCCACACCGAGCTCCGGTTAGACTCCGCCGGGGCACGGGGGCAGCCCTGGACCAGGAGCCCGGCTCTCCTCCCCGCGGCTCTGTGCCCCGGCTTCCCTGCCTGTAAAATAGAGACACGGACCAGACTCGGCTCGGAGGGTCACCGTGAAATGTGACCGTGCATGGCGGCGCTTAGCCACTGCCTGGCCCTGGAGAGGTCCCACGGGAATGCCCCCTGGGGCCATCTTTACGGATTCGGCCCCGGCATTGGTACCAGGCCCAGCCCAGAAGGTCCAATCATTTTCCCCAGGTCACCTGCTCTGCCGAGCAAGGTGGGACGCCCCTCAGGACTTCAGGAAAGGTCTACCAAGCCCCCCACACAGGAGGCTCTGTGTGTTGTCATCACTGTGTCCCATAGCCCGTGTTGGGCAGGAATCATGTCATGGATGGTTTCGGGCTGAGTGCTGCCAAAATGATGGGGGTGGCGGGTGGGGGTGTCTAACCTGGGGTGCTATAGTGTGAGTTCCAGATCACACACCTGGCCCAAACCCCAATTCTGCCACTTACCAGCTGTACAGCAGGTTTCTCAACCTCTCTGAACCTTAGTTTACCCATCAACAAAATGGGGGTGAAAACTGTACCGAACTCACAGAGCTATCGTGAGGACTAAATGAGAAAATATGTCTATCGTGTGTGGCCCAGGCTACTGATCACTATCATTACCGTTACTATTATTATAATTCACAGCAGCAGCCTCAGCGCAGGCCTGGCTTGGTCAATCTTTGTTGGGTGAATCAATGAATAATTTGTCCCAGGGCTCCAATGAATCAACAGAGGAGCACCTGTCTCTGGGAAAAACTCCATCCCCTCTCTCCTGCCCACGGTGGGCAGCATCTGGAAGGCCCGGATCCAGCCCCAGCCTGGGTGTGGGCTGCGTTTCCAGGCCTGCCCCGTCCAGCTGGAACTGCTGCGGCCGACAGGACGGAGCACCAGGCCACCGGGCTGGTAGGGGAAGGCGCAGCCATCCATTACCCCGGCTGGCGGGAGACGCGGCCCGGTGGGCCAGCCCGGCCCCATCCATCACTCCTCCTGGCTGCCGGCAGGGGCTGTCTAGCTAATTACTTAACATGCCACGTCTCGTGGAGGCTGGTGCCATGGTGAGGGGCCCGCGGCGGGATGGACGCAGAGCCCAGTGTAAATCTTTCACAAACCCCAGGGGGAGGTGGGGACACGTGCTCAGCACAGATGGGGGCCCGTGAGCTCTCTCCAGGACCCCTGCCCCGGGCTGGGCGGCCTCACCTGACTGCCGCGAGTCTCTTGGCAGGGTCATGCCCGTGGGGGTCGGGGGGGTGATGATGATGTTGGGCACGTCCAGGTGTTTGCCGCTCAGGACGGGGGCCTCGTCGTGGCTGCTGCTGCTGCTGCTGACACACATTTTAAAGCCTGAGCGGGCAGGCCGTGGGAAAACACATGTACGCACGTACACACACGACAGAGAGACAGGCGTCAGTGGCCGCTGGGGATGCCCCCTCCCGCCCTTCACCGTCGCGTGAGTCCTGGCGTTCCTCAGGGGAGGGGCCAGTGCTGCGCCCACTCCACAGATGAGGAGACTGAGGCTCACCGAGGTACATGACCCGCCCAGGCTCGCATGAGTCGGTGAGGGCCGTGAGCTTTGCCTGCCTGCTTCACTTTGTGCCTTGAACAGTGTCTGGCACGTAGTAGGTGCTCTGGAAATTTCTCTGAATGAATGGAAGCAATCAGGCTCGAATCTGAACCCAGGCCTGGCTGACTCAAAACCAAGCATGAAGCTAGCTCTCCCACAAATTATTTTCTGCAAGAGTTTCTGTGAGATCGATGTTATTTCTTTAAATGTTTGACTTTGAGTGACTTCACCAATGAAACTGTCTGGGCCTGGAATTTTCTTTGTACGGAGGCTTTTGATTACCGATTCGATCTCTTTCAAAGGTGCGGGGCTATGCCAATTTTGTTTCATCTCGTGTCAGTGTTGGTAAAGAGGAATGTATTCATTTCTTCTAAGTGGTCAGGTTCATTGGCCTGCCTCTCCAATGTGTTAATTACAGGTAAGCAGGCTGAAGCCAGCTACAGCTCTCCTGCCGACAGGAAAAATACCCGCCATCCCCTCACTCAAAAGCCTTCCTTCACTCTTCCTCTCCAGTCAGCCACCGGAAACCCGAGCGTGGCCTTGATTTTGCTCTGCTCTCCCCACCCACCACCCCCAGTCAACCTACTCAGTAGCCACAACTGCAGATCGACCTCCCCAATATGTCTGAGCCCATCCTTCACCCTCTCTGTGTCCTGATTCAGTCTCTCTGACTCCTGGCTTGACCCTTCAAATGGTAGCCAGAGTGATGTCTCCAAACGCAGACCTGCCCACCCATGGGCCTGCGTGGACATGCAGCAGCTCCCAACACAGCTGCCAGCAGCCCTTTCCAAAGTGTGTTCCCTGGAACCCTGGCCTTCCAGGACTCCCTTGGGAAGGGGTCCCACGGACCTGTGGATTTGGGAACCACCCATCCTTGAATGCCGACTGACTCCTATGCACTGCATCCTTCTCTGGAGATACGCAAGCATGTCAGAGTATCAGAGGCGTTGACAAGCTGGTGCCTGTCCCTGGGCCTGCCGGACTTGAATAACCACAGAGTCTATAACTGGTAGGGCCCCTGAAAACATCTCACAGAACCGCAAGTCCTTAAATGTAGTCCGGGAGACACCGATCACAGACGGACATCCACCTCCTGTCCCGCCTGCAGCCTCATCCGACCATCTGCTCGCATGCACCACACCACAGTCTCCTGAACTCCAGGCTCCACACGTACCCGCGACGCCTTCTTCCTTGACTGGGATACTGAGCTCCTACATATCCTTTGAACCTCAGGGAAGATGCCCCAGCAGATCCGATCCCACCCTCCTCTGCCATCTGCACCCATTTACTCCGTGATCCAGCCAGCACTTCTCACAATGGCCGTGTTGTGATTTCTGCCCCCTTTCCTGTGTACCTGGAGGACAGCTTCTACCTGACTCAGCTCGGTTTCCCTTGAGCCTTGCCTGGGGCCTGGGAACTCTAAGCAGTAGGTCTTTAAATTTGAAATGAAAAAAAAAAAAAAAAAAATCCAGGTGCTGCTGAATTAGCTGTTAAATTTCTCATCTCTATGCCTCTTCACCTTTTTCCTCCAAAGGGCCCCAGACTGGGATCAAATCAGCTGCAGAATCTGAGCCCCCGGCCACCACTGGGACAGTGCTCCAAAATGATCCCCTGAGGGTCAGTGCGGTGGTTAAAGCACATTTCAGGGAGCCAATTCCCCTCCCCTTGTGGGGGACTGGACCTGGTGATCGCTTCAGCGGAACAGAATCTGGTGGCAGGATGGCGAGTGGCTCCAAGACCAGGCCAGGAGGGTAGGGTCGCCTCCTCCTTGCTCCCTCCTGGGTCACTTGCCCTGGGGAGGACGCCACGGCGGGAGGACACTCGAGCGGCTCAGGGTGAGTCCACGAGGCAAGGAACTGAGGCCCCCAGCCCACAGGCCTGCGAGGGCGCCACAGCAGAATCAGCCTCCAGCCCCCGCTGAGCCCCAGATGACGGCAGCCCTGGCCAGCCCCCCAACTGCCACCTCCCCAGACGCCCTGAGCAGATTCCCCTGCCCAGCCACTCTCAGATTCTTGGCTCACAGAAACTGAGATAATAAGGGCTTGTTGTTTATGCTGCTCAATCTCGGGGTAATTTATTACACAGCAATAGATAACAAACAGAGTCAGCAGAGTTAGCACAGCTTGCCCTGACCCCAGAATGCCACACTTGGCTTTGGGGTCATCACAAGGAGCTTTTCAGAGTGACTTGTGGCTGCTTGAGGCAATTCCTCCAAGAGGCGGTTTGTTCCTGGACGGTCAGAGGAGTTTGCTTGAAACCACAGAAGCAGACACAGGACGGGCAGAAGCTACACACTCAGGCCAAGCTGTTGGTCTGTCTGGGGCTTGACCCAGGTTGTGTGCCCCTTGGCCCGGGCTGCATGCCCTTTGACCGGCCTGTGTGCCCCTAAACCCAGCCTGTGTGCCCTTTGACCTGGCCTGCATGCCCCTCAACCCGGGCTGCATGCCCCTTGACCTGGGTCTGCGTGCCCCTCGGCCTGCTGCGTGCCCCTCGGCCTGCTGTGTGCCCCTCAGCCTGGCCATGTGCATCGCCGGGAAGGCCTCAGTCACCGCAGTGACTGCGCCGACTTTAGAGTCAGACCAAACTCAGTCCGAGTCCCAGCTCCTCCACTCACTCACTGTGTGACCTGGGGCAAGTCACACCAGCTCTCTGGGTCTTGTTTTCAGTGATAAAAACTGGGGTGATGCTCCTCACGCGTCTGGGCCGGGGTGGGACTAACGCGCTCAGTCAGTGGGGGCTGATGTCCCTCCCGCATGTATCCATAGACCCCATCCTCCCTGCTCCCCCAGGCGACGCCCCAGCCACCCCCACCTGCTCCCCACCCCATCCTCTAAACGCTGTTTCTCTCTGGGAGCCCCTGGGACCCCCGGATCTACCAGGCTGTTCAGTTTTGTGGAATCTGCCCTCTCTCCCCCACAGACTACAAGCCCTGAGGAGCCGCACCCAGGCTGCTGGGAAGCTGATCTGCAGCAGGGGTTTCCACACCTTTCTGAGGGCAGAACCGCTACTTCCTGCACTTGTGCGAAGCCCCAAGAGTGACAAATGACAATAAAACAGCCCTGGCCAAGGCCCGAGGCCCGTGACCATTCCCAATGGTTAGATGTCAGGGGTCAGGCACAAAGCGCTCAGCAGCACGTCCTTGGGCCAGCCCCCCGCCCCTCCCTCAGGTGGTGGCACCAGCAGGCCTGGCTCACAGACGTGGGGACGAGAACCAGGGAGGGCACTGGCAGAGCCATCATTTGGTCCGGGGTCCCGTGGACCCCCATGGGTGTGCCTCCTGTAACCACAATCCCGTATAAAGGAGCTGGCATATTTTTCTGGAAAGGGCCAGGTGGTACATATTTAGTCTTTGCAAGCCATACTCTGTCTCAACTACTCAACTCTGCCATAATAGTGCAAAAGCAGCTGGAGACAACGTAAACAAATGGGCGTGGCTGTGTGCCAATAAAACTTTATTTACAAGAGCAGGCAGTGGGCCAATTTGGCAAATCCCTGCACTCTAATGTCCAGAAGGAGCCGAGACAGGAAATAATAGAACCTTGAGAGTCTGAGGCTCGTTAATGCAAAATACAAAAACAAAACCCCAAACCCTGCATGCCACTGAGTGGTAGCAGCACCCAGTGTAAAGGGCTGAGTGTGTGATGGAGTGAGGGACATCAGGGACAGCACTTCTGCCCAGCCAGCCGGAGGCCTGGAGAGCCTGCAGTCCCTGCTAGCTCTCTCCATTATCATCCAGAAAGAGCTTCTCCCAGGGCTCCAGGCAACAAAAGGGAGTAAGATTATATTATCTGTAGCATAAGAAAATCTCCCCTCACAGTCTCCAGAATCCCTTCCTGGGAGAATAGTCCAAAATTCTAACACAGAATGCTAATGGGGAAAAGCCACTCTCTTCCCAGGGCCCCACGTTTGAATTTTAACGTGGCCTAGGAGCTTGGCGACAAAGCCCACTCTCTCCATCTTGAAGCATCAGGTCACCCCATGGGCCCTGCAGAGATGCTGGAGGAAGGGAAGAGGGAGGTGAGGATGCAGGGGGAAGAGGATGGAGAGGGAGGAGGGTGAGGGAGGAGGGATAGGAGGAGGGTGGGAGGAGGGAGAGGAGGAGAGAGGGAATAGGCTCTGAAATCCCAGGCCCGGCAGCCAGCGGTGGCTGAGCTCCAGAGGAACCTCTCAGGAGGATAGAGCCGACTTTGGGGATTAGAAAACAAATGCCAGCCTTGCCCCAGACAAGAAGCTCATTTGTGCTAAAGCAAGAGCTCTTATTTGTTAATTATGTGCCTGCCTGGGCTACTGAAAGCCTATTTCCTGAAGGGAAGGCTGGGCTCAGATTCCAGGGGGCTGGGGAGGACAGGCTGGGGTGGCAGAATCCCAGCCAGGGGTGGGTGACAAGGCCTGAGGGGATCCCCCTTCCCTCAACTGGAGTCTTTGGGGCCCTAGACCCCTTCAGACTTGTACTTGAGGGTGGTGGGAAGATAGAGGTCAGATGGACTTTCTTTGAGGCCTGGTTGGCCCTGGCTGCCCACTGGAATCACCTGGAAAGTTTAAAGATACCAGTGCGTACGGAACCCACCCCCAGAGGGCCTGCCACTGCCCTGTGTGAGGCCAGGCATCCGGACTTTTAGAAGCTCTCTAGGTGACTCCATGGGCCACCAGGGCTGAGAACCACTGAGCTAGGGTGGCCATGGGAGCACGTGGCTTTACTCTCTGGGAGAGACTGAGGACAAACCTCAGCCAGTGGCAGGGGTGAGAGGAGAGTACGGTCTACTGCCCGGCTCAGGCAGAGACTGCCCAGGGGTAGAGGTGAAGGAAGGATTTGAGACCCAGGCAGAGTGAGTGGGGGGCCCTGAAACTGACCCTACAGCTGTCAGTTTCAAGCCCCCCCCCCCCCTTACCCCCTCTCCTGGTCCATTTAGAAGGAGTCATTTATGCCCTGCTGGGATGGAAAGCCAAGCCCTGCCTCGGGCGACGAGGTGGAACACTGCCTCAGCCCACATCCTTAGGGCGCTGGCTTGTGCTTCCAGCCAGGGGGGGCTGGCCTGCCTGCCAAAGCCCCCCACACCCTCCCACTGCCCCCTGGAAACCACATTCGGCCTGTCATTTCATAAACATCTATTCAGCACTTGTTAGGCACTGGGTAGCTTACACATTCTGGAACCCAAGGTGGTCTGGAAAAAGATATCCTCTGGCAGCTTTGGATCCTCAGGGGTTCTAGGGGATTCCAAGGGTTTCCTGCTTCTCAGGCCGACCATGAACTTCGGCCTGCCCTGGAACGCGTGGAGGCGGGGGGCAGGGGCCACAGGGCCGTGGGAGATCTGGCCGACCCTGAGGTCCCGTGGGGATGTGTTCCCCTCTTAAGCAGCCCCCTCACCATCCCAGACTGAGCCGGTGCTTTGCACTTCCACACTAACCCTCCCAATACCCCCGGGTGGATACTGGGGTTGCCTCCATTCTCCCAATGAGAAAACCAGCGCCAGGTGGCCAGGCAGGGGCCTGAGGTGGCTCCAGGCCTGGGACCCCACCTTGCCCCACCCCACCCCTTCCAGTCTCAGGGGCCACGTCTCCAGTCTCATCCTTCAAAAGCCCCAAGCCAGGCAACCTATGATGGCTTGGCTCTGCTCAGCATGCCCCTCGCTCCGAGGGACTCCAGGTCACTGAAAAAGGGGCACCTGCCGCCCCTGTGCCAGCTCTCAGCGGCCCTGGAGCCACTCATGCTGGAGCCAGAGCCGGCCGTCCCCCTGCAGGCTCCGCGGCTCTCGCGCGCCCTCTCCTGGTCCTTTCGAAAACCGCGCCCCTGCTTGCAGTCCGATGCCCGGTGCCCGCGCCAACACCCTGCTGGGGACAGCGTGCGCCCTCCCCCAAGGCACAGCCACATCCAGTGGGCTCCAACCGGGCCACCCACACCAGCTGGATCCACAGTGCAGTGGGAGACCAGAAGGTACACCTGGGCTTCCAGACACCTGGACAGTGGCTCCACCTCTTTGGACCTCTATTTCTTCACCTGCAAAGAGGGGTAAATCACAGTATGTGCCACTGGGGTGGGCAGGGGACAGAGGACTAAGGGTCACAGCTGCGGCCTCACTACGCCCTTCCAGGTGGGCCCCGCTACTGTGCATTCCCCAGGTGAGAAAGCCACACAGGCAGTGCACCCGACAAACACAGGGTATTGAGGAACCACGAGAGTCTGCACTTAGCATTGCTTCACTCATCTGGCCAATACTGAGACCCCAGCTGCTGGCACTGGAAGTGCCTGGGCATGGAGCAGGGACCCGGTCTCAGCCTGCAGGGGCACAGCTGGCATTGGAGCTGACCACTGCTTGTGGAGTGGCTATATGACAGTATATCCTGGTTCCAACTTGGCACTGCAGGATCCTTTTCTCTTGTTGCATCAGAACGGCCATGGGCTTGGAAAGGAGGAAAAACCGAAAGGGCTCAGTTCTCCTTTCCAGCTGTGACAGCACCTCCCTGAGCCTCACGTTCTCATCTGCAGAATGAGGCTGAGGCCACCTTCCCTGCAGCCCGGGTAGAAATTCCCAGCACAGAGTCTGGCCCTGTGGAATCAACAGCTCTTCGCCGTGCACCTACTGTGCACTGGGCACTGTCCCAGGTGCTGGGGACACAGAAGTCAACAAAATAGTCTCAACAGATT